>NW_027362924.1:0-604077 GCF_046119375.1 Phyllobates terribilis | reverse complement strand
CCTTTTGTTACCTTCTATTTTTACCTATTTTATTTTGATTACAAGTCATTTGATAACATAACTCAGCAGATGCATTATTTTGAGTCTTTATAGTTATCATGTCTTCAGTAAGGAAGTCCTCTCCAGTACAGTTTATACAAGCGTAATACAGGTTATATGTATCATTTTGGATCACATCTCCTTCAATCTCCTCATCTTGGACAAACCCCCCTATTGAGTTTGTCCACAGTTGTAAGGGAGTTGGTATAGCTACCATACAATTCTCTAGTATATTGGTAGCGGTAGCAGTTTTTGTCATACAAAAATGGCTCATGTTCATCAATTGTGCCAAGTAACTCCATAGGTTCTGTTTAATTTTACACAATGCCACATTTTCTTTGACTGGCACTTCTTCTCTTTGTTGATACTACGGTTGGGTAGAGACAGAGACCGAAAGGACCATGCCTGTAACACCGATCAGCCACCATCTCCATATTTGAATTGGACACTAAAAAGAAAGAGCAGATTTATTATTCTCTGAGATAACACCTGTCTGCTGGAATATGTTCCCATTTTTCCTGTCCTGGCTTCATCACTATTAACACATTACCTGCCCCTCTAGCAATCACCTCTGCAGGCTCTGGGGGACCTTTATCCCCAGCTTGTTTTACCCATGTTTTTGCACCATCATTTAAAGAATGACTGGAACCAAAATCTTTATCTCCTCTGACAGTTATTACTGTGGGGGCTGTTCCCTTGATCACCTTCATTTTCTGGATGGATAAAATCAACAATTGAGCTACCCTGTCTCCTTTTTGAATCAACCAGTCACTATCCCCACTATTCAGCAGGAGTACCTTAATTTCACTTTGATAGTCCTGATCTATCACTCCTCCCATCACCTGAATTCCCTTTAAGGCTAAATCTGACCTTGGAGCTATAAGACCAAAATGTTCAGGAGGCATTTGTAATCCTATAGCAGTTCTGATTGCCTTTATAACTCCTGTTCCAATCTGATTTCCTCATGGGATTGTAGATCTAATCCTGCAGCTTGTGGAGTAGCCCTATAGGGTCCTAGTGCTCCCGTCTCCAATTCCCAATAGAGAACCGTCTGTTCTGTGGTAGAAGCTTTTAAGGGCATTATCTGTAAATTGGGGGTAATCATCCTCATTGATGGTGTTTCCTGTTCTCCAATTGGCCTGTTAAGAATGTTAAGGGCTTCATTTAAATGTTTTCTCCACCCTTTGTAAGTTCCATCTCCCAATTTCTTTAATTGTTCTTTGAATAACCCATTCATCTGCTCTACCAATCCTGCGGCTTGGGGAGAATATGGGATATGAAAGATTCACTCAATGTTATGTTCTGAGCAAAATTCTGCAACCTTCTTGTTCCTGAAGTGACTACCATTGTCACTCTGAATTTGTTACGGAATTCCGTAGTATAATACTATGGTTTCCATTGTTTTGATCGTACTGTTGGCATTGGCCGCTTTACACGGACAAGCCATCATGTACCCTGAGTATGTATCCACAGCCGTGCATACATACACACATCCTCCATCTTGTGGAAGGGGACCAATATAATCCACCTGCCAAATTTGTCCAGCCAATTTGCCTCGGGCTATATGGCCCCTAACCACATGGGGAATAGGTCTCTGTTGTGAATGTTGACACACTGGCCATTTCATAATTGTTTCCTTAATTACATGTAACCTGAGGGGCACTCCTCTGGTTTGTGCCCATTCATAAGTAGCTTTTTCTACAAGATGCCCACATTTCTGATGTGCCCATTGAGCCAATCCAAGTTGCTTTTCAGCTGAGTCAGGCTCCTCACTGGCATCAGCAACTGATATTTTGGAATGTTCATCCGCTATTGAATTGAAGAGTCTTTCTAGGTTATCTGAAGCACAATGGACGTCAACGTGAAATACAGTCACTTTAATTCTTTGCACAATTGCCCAAACATCTTGCCACAGTTCTTTCCCCCACACATCTTTGCTGTATATTTTCCAGCATATGGAGTGGGACAGACTTAGGTCTATATCATCAAAAGGAGTATTTGGCTCTGATCTGATGAGTGTTTATAAATGATGATGGAATAGCAACCTCTATAGGTCATGGGGAATACTAGATGAATCTCTAAATAAAAGCTACAGCAAGAGAGACACTAGAAGAAGATTTATTTGTTGATTTCTCAGTGGAGTAAACAGAAACTGTTATCTGTAATGTGTTATACATAACCATATATTGGCTTGTTAACTTGTGTTGCCCCTGAAGAGCCGCTACGACAGTTGGTGGTGAAACGCGTCGGGCATTAAGCATTTTTCGGGCATTAAGCATTTTTCATCTGAAAGGATGGTTATAGTTGAAATTGGGTACTAGGCATCTTCCTTTGAGTGGATGGTTATAGATATGTCATACTGAAATCATCTAACCAATATACTACTTGTTTAGGTATACCTAGGAGAGTATAGGCTGACCTCGGACAATATAACTACTAACAGTAGATGGGAAGCTGAACCATGATTATAACCTAGGTTATTGGTTGGGGTTTTTTTCTGTTTGATTGGTAATTAGTATACAATGTTTAGTCTGTTAGCCTGTGAGTCAGGGTTGTTTTGTTTTTTTGCACAATTGTTTGGTATGTTTTTAACTTTATACCTTAATAAATATATAATTTTAAAATGTCTTCCCTTTAGTTTATATACTGTGATTGGTTAAGATTAATAACATTTATTGTTGTGAGCCCCTATTCTTATTTTGCCAATTAATGACCAAATTTACATGAGGGCGTCTATCTATGTGGAGGGCTCGGCCAAGAAGTCAATCACTTGTGTCTCCCTCTGACTGGGAAACCTCTCTGGGAGAAAAAGTCAACTCCTGTCGCTGTGTTTTGACCTCCTGCAACAGCAATTTTACTTCAGCGTAAAGATCCTCAAACCCCGGCGCTGTGGGTTTCACTGGGGACGAAGTGGGAGTGGGCCCTCCCGCTCTCTCCGTGTCCAACTACGCCCACGCTGTGGGGATCCAGAATCTTCCACTGTCACCTTTTTATTTTGTGAACTTCCTGATTTCTTATGAAGCCCTCGCTTTTGGTAGAATTTCCACATTTCATCAGTACTAGTGATGGGCGAGCACTAAAATGCTCGAGTCGAGCAAATTGGAATGCTCGACCCGAGCAATGAGCCCAATGTAAGTCTATGAAAAATTCGAACATTTTTCAGGCGGCTCCCCCCGGAGGTCTGCAGAGGCCTAAAAATTGCCCAAATCGATGGGAACAGTGCTCAAATGACATGGGAACAGCATGGGGAAGACCCCTGAAAGCATTTCTGACTCCCAGGTCACTGCTGTGAACAACGTTGTCAGAGGTATTACGCCACTTTTACGAACTCACAATAAAACATACAAAAACGAAACCAAAATGGATTTTCCTGGGAAATATGTTAAGGAACATCCTTTACAGGGTAATGACTTGTATATAAGGCAAAATAAATAACCAAAACCAAAAATACTCCTCCACACCAGCGTTTTTGATGCCTTTTTGCATTCAACCGTGACAAATGCATTCACCGGGAGATGTAATTTTAATATTTTACAACCTTATCTGGCCATGTGGTGTGTGACACATCATCAGACACATCCTGTTTCATTTATGAAGGAGGCACTCTGAAAGTCACAAAGCCTATTTTTATAGGGTTATCAGGCGGCCTTTTCTATTCTTAAAGGGCCAGCAGTCGGCCCTTACCATTCTTAGAGAGCCATCAGCCGGCTGTGCTTTGTTGTTCCCATTACTAAAGAGTGGGTCTCCTATACTATTATTGCGTATGCAGTGAGTGGCAGGGCTGCACAAAATTTGGACGCACCCCAATACCCCTTTGAAAATTTGGACGCACCCCAGTACCCCTTTGAAGAGACTTAGAGGAGGACCTCCTGAAAACAATGTTCCCATTATTAGAAAGTGGGTCTCCCATGCTGTTTGCCTATGCAGTGAATGCAAGGGCTGCCAAACATTGGGAGGCACTCCAATGTCCCTTGGAAGAGACGTGGAGGTTAGAGGGCCTCCTGAAAACAATGTTCCTATTAATAGGAAGTGGGTCTCCCATTGTGTTGGCCTATGCAGTGAATGCAAGGGCGCCAAAAATTTGGAGGCACTCCAATGCACCTTGGAAAAGATGTGGAGGAGGGCCTCATAAAAAAATGTTCCCATTAGAAAGGAGCGGGTCTCCTATACTTGTAATGCCCATGCACTAAGCGTATGGGCTGACAAACATTTACCCCTGGGGGGTATAAATGAACATATTGAAGACCAGAAGCAAATATCCAAAATCAGGAAGCGTATACCCATGTGTGGCTGTGAAAAGATGCATGGGAATACACCTCCCAAAAAAAGACACTGGATTTAAGTTTATGTTACGCTGCTATCATGGTGGTGTTAAGAAGTCTGGCCCAATCCAGCCCTTGTTCATTTTTATAAGAGTCAGCCTGTCAGCTTTTACAGTTGACAGGTGGATGCTCTTATCAGTTGTAATTTCACCAGCGGCACTAAAAACCCTCTCTGATAAAATGCTAGCGGCCAGGCAGGCCAGGACCTCCAAGGCGTAGAGAGTCAGTTCATTCCACGTGTCCAGCTTGGATATCCAATAATTATAAGGCACAGAGGAATCATGGAGGACATTGGTACAGTCGGCAAGGTACTCCCTCAGCATCTTCCCAAACTTTGCACTCCTTGTGAGAGTAACCCGCACCTCAGGGCCTGTGCAATGGGAGGGGCTGAGAAAACTCTCCCAGAACTTTGACAGTGTTCCCCTGCCTCTGCTGGATTGGAGTTGTGTCTCTCTCGGCTGTACTCCTTGGTTGTCCAATGAACTGTGACCTCTGCTGCCAGCGTTTTCAAAAGGGAATTTTTTTAATAGTTCCACAACAAGGGCCTTCTGGTACTGCCCCATTTTTGTAGACCTGTCCGCCTCAGGAATAAGAGATATAATGTTTTCATTGTAGCGTGGGTCTAGAAGTGTCATCAACCAGTAATGACTGTCACCCAAAATTTGGAGAACGCAAGGGTCACGGGAAAGGCAGCGTAACACAAACTCAGCCATGCGTGCCAGACTGCTAACAGGCAAGACTTCCGTGTCCTCACCAAGAGGATGACTGATCATGCTCTCCTCCTCCTCTTCCCTGTCCTCAGGACATCCACGCTGAACTGACGGTATGACAGTTGTGCAGGTAGTACCGTCTATAGCGCAAGAAACTAGCTCCTGTTCTTCCTCCTCCTTCTCTTGCTCATTGTCACCCAATCCCCGTTGGGATGAGATGAGGCTGGACTGTGTGTAATCATCCTGTATGGTTCCTTGCTCCATCTCATTGTGCTCCGCCTGCAATGCATCCTCTTTGCTTCTGAGCAGAGAGCGTTTCAGCAGACAGAAGCGGGATGGTGACGCTAATTATGGCGTCATCACCGCTCACCATCTTGGTGGAATCCTCAAAATTTTGGAGGATGGTACAGATGTCTGCTATCCATGTCCACCCCTGAGGTCTTGTGTGGAGTCTGAACTGAATACAGCCTTGTTGATGCTGGTAGTGAACAACTGCCCTCTTCTGCTAACAAATTCTTTCCAACATCTGCAGTGTAGAGTTCCAACGCGTGGAGACATCACACACCAGTCGATGAGCCGGAAGCTGCAAACGCTGCTGAAGCACGGCAAGGGCAGCGGAAGCTGTACCTTACTTTCTAAAATGGGCACACAGGCGGCGTACTTTGATGAGCAGATCCAGCAGCTCTGGGTAGGTTTTGAGAAACCGATGAACCACGAGGTTAAACACATGGGCCAGGCATGGTACATGTGTGAGCTCGCCTCACCTCAGAGCCGCCACCAGGTTCCGGCCATTGTCACACATGACCATGCCTGACTGTAGGTTCAGTAGTGTCAGACACAGATCTGCTTGCTTTTTCAGAGCTGTCCACAACTTTTCAGCATTGTGCGGTTTGCCACCTAAGCATATTAGCTTCAGCACAGCCCGCTTGGCTGAGGCAGTGCTTCCAGCTTGTGACTGATGAAGTTGACGCGCCCCCTGGGCCATATTCTTTAGGGGAATACCCGGAGCCGGATCAGATGGGGGTTGTAGTCTCCGAGTGGCGGTGACCCGGTCCGTGCCCAGGGCGTCAAGCTCAGTGTGTGGCAGTCCTTACTGATGTTACTAAAGTTCTTTATGTCGACTACGCCACCCGTTGTATTGCGGTCACTATGGCCGCCGCTGCAGCAGGGTCCACTGAGGCTGATGGTGTGTGCGCAGCTTAGGTAGTATAACCCCCAACGGGAGGGGTATAGCCTCAGGGGGTCAGGTGCAGAGGATGGTGGTTGTAGAGGTGCAGAGAGGATGGTAATGAGAGACAGAGTCGGGTTCTGCAGTTCAGGGCTTTTACTTACTGCTGTTGTTCCGGTCACTCCGGCCTTGAGTGACCACCCGAGCCGTGCTGCGTCCACCAGGTCCTGGACTCGGCCAACCCCCAAGTAGTTCTGGAGCGTGGTTCTGAGCTCCCTTTCTGTCCTGTCCTCGTCTCTGGCCGTCCCCACCAGGGATCCACCTATGTCCGGCTCCCTCGGGCCTCTTGTTGGTGAACCCTTGTCACTGGGTTCCCTGACCCTACTCGTGGTCTGCCTTCCGGGTGGATTTAGTGGGTGGTCGTGGCAGATGCTGCCCACGACCTCCGGTCTCTGGCTGAGGTGTGCTGTAGCCTCCACCAGCTTGGGATCCGGTACCCTGTTGCCAACTCTTCACCCTCTGGTCTGATTTGGGTTCTCAGAGTTCTTTCTTTCTCCCCCTCTGGGTCCTTCGTTCTCCTCTCTTTCTCTCTGGGCCTGGGGCTGCTCTGCTCTTCTGCTTCTTTCCTCCACAACAGGCTGGCTGGTGACTGTCTGCCTGTCAGACCCTCTACAAAGACCCTGTTCTAAGATGGTTCCCACCTTATATACTCCCTCTATGTGTGAGCTCAGGTGACCAGCACCCAATGAGCTCCTAGCACTACCCAGACTGCTCCCCCTATCTGCCCCTACACTACTGGGATATTCCACCCCCCTCCCACTCCAGCCAAGGACAGACTCGATCGTACCTGCACATTTCTAAGTGGGAGTACCGTTGGTCTGCCCTCCGGAAATGGGATGTGTGTAGTGCATGCAGCTAACCGAGCTCAGCTCCACACTCCATCCTTACCCGGGAGTGGAATATCACACCTCTGGGTTGAGGTGCAATACCCCTGTAGCAGCCGAATCCTCAGGGTGCTACATGGTCATTTCGGAGATTGAGGCTGAAAAGGAGGAGAAGGATGAGGTGCAGGAGCTGTAGACTGTGGGGGGCAACCCTGATTGACCTAGGGCCTGCAATCCTCGGCATCGGGAGGATGTGTTCCGTCCCAAGGTCCGACTGGGCTTCCACTATGTTAACCCAGTGTGCCGTCAGCGAGATGTACCGTCCCTAACCACAAACACTTGTACACGTGTCCCTGGTTAGGTGGACTTTCCCTGTAACTGCATTGTTGAGGGCATGGCTAATGTTGTGGGACACGTGGTTGTGTAATGCAGGGACGGCACATCAGGAGAAATAGTGGCGGCTGGGGACCGAGTACCGAGGGATGGTCGCTGCCATCAGGTCGCGGAAAGCTTCCGTCTCCACGAGCCTAGAAGGCAACATTTCGAGCGCAAGCAGTCGCAAAATGTGGAAATTTAGTAGTGTGGCCTATGGGGCGTTGTCTGCGTATTTGCGCTTGAGTTCCAAGGACTGGGGTATGGACAACTGAATGCTGCGCTGGGACAAGGACGTGCTTGCTGATGATGCTATTTGAGATTGTGCAACGACAGGTGCAGGGCAGGAGGCATCTTCGCATGCACTATGGACAGGGGATTGGCTTGCACACAAAACAGCGGAAGAAGCAGTGGTGTCACCTGCAGACACTGTTCCTGGACCCTGGGGTTCGGCCCACAAAGTCGTGTGCTTTGCTGCCATGTGCCTAATCATTCTGGCCTAATGCTGGCCTGGCAGGTGGTGTAAATGGCCTTTTTGGGGTTATCGGCAGAGTCTTTAAAAATCAATTAGACTCGAGAAGACCTAACAGTTGCACTGGCAACGTCCGTCGAGTTGGTGTTACTGGGAACTCTTTCTCGCCTTCTGTTTGCGACCACCACAGTGCATCTTCATGCCTGTTGGGGTGCTCTTCCTTCCTCCCCCTGTGTGCTGCTGTCCTCATTCTGCATGTCCTCCTGCCAGGTTGGGTTAGTTACTATATCATCCACCACCTCGTCTTCCACCTCCGCACAATGGTCCTCCTCCTGACTTTCTGGCAATTGTGTCTCATAGTCCACCTCTCGTGACACTTTCCCACCATCGCCTTCGTATCACCGTGGCTGCTCAAATATTTGGGCATTGCTAAATGCGATCTTCTCTTGCCCCGCTTCAAGTGGACCAGGCAAGAGGCCCGAATCTATAAATGGAAAAGTGAACAGCTCTTCGGAGTGTCCAAGTGTGGGATCAGTTGTCTCTGGGCACTCGGCATGGTGGGAGGAAGGGGAGGATCAGGGTGAGGAATATGCAGTCCAGACTCACGGCTACTGAGACTTGACCTGTGTGGAAGACAGGGTGGTGGTGGTGGTGGTGGCTAAGTGACTGGAAGCATTATCTGCTATCCAACCACTAACCTTTTCACACTGCTCTGTGTTCAATAGTGGTGTTCTATGGTCCCCTATTAATTGGGACAGGAAGGTCGAGCGAGAAGCAGTGGGTGTTTGTTGTGGCACAATTTCAGCTTGCCCACGGCCTCGGCCTCTGCATGCACCATCACCATCACGTCCAGTTCCCCGTCTCTTGCCACGTGCCTTGTGCATTTAAAATGGACGACAATATCTTCCACGCTCACTACAAATGGCTCAAATTGGAGCGCAATTATATGTGATCCGTGTGATGGACAAAGCAGTTTTAAATAGCTGCATTTTTAGCGCTGTAATATGAAAAGGACCTGGCTGTACTCTGCAGTGCCAACAAGCAAATGACGATAAAAAATTGTGTTCTCTGGATTGCTTTTTAAGTATATAATCAGGATTAAAATAAAAATATATATATTCCTGACCCGATACCTAGGGCTATTTTCTGGAAATATCTGGAAAAGCAGCAGACAGAACTGGAATGGACCCTCTTGCTATGTGCACTGCAGTCTGCTATATACTCTGCCTGCCTGCCTAGCACTGATATCTCTGCAGCTGGATTAGTCCTCAGAAGGACTGTTAGTTGAGATGAATATGTGTCTCTAATATAGTCTGGCATACCTACACTAACTAGAAACAAGCAAATCTCTCCCTAGCTTAGCAGCAGCTCTCCCTACACTGTCTGATTCCGGAGTGACTGTGACGAGCATGGCGGCGCCAGGTCTGATATAGACCTGATGACGCTGTGCGGCCAGCCAATCACTGTAATGCCACAACCAACATGGCTGCGGCATTACAGTGTGTGGCAGACCATCCCTGCATGTTGCTTGGCGCTCTAAAGAGCACCAAACATGCAGGGAGGAGACCCGAGTTCCCGCCAAGCAACCCCCGGAAATACTCGGCGAGCGCCGAGCATCTGCGACGCTCCAGCCCTCCCTGGGATATGGGTTTACTCGGAGCCGGGTCAGTGTAGGGGTAGCGGGGGAGGCAGTCGTGGCCTGGACCGTTCCGTGCCCAGGGCCGTCACATAAAAATATTGGCCTTTCAAGTAAGAGTGATATTTCGACTACGCCACCTGCGGTTTCCGGTGATGGACACCAGCGCTGCTACAGTCCACTGAGGCTGGTGTTACGGGCTGCTAAGATGGGACAGCTCCCCACAGGCGGAGCAGGCCTCAGGGCAGTGTGAGAAGGAATGGTGGGTGCAGTGCCGCGCAGGAAATAACAGGCTGAGGCGGTGTGTGAAGTCATCCAGGGCTTTTACTCACTTTCAGATGAACTTCAGCCGCAAAAGCTTCCCTCTGCTACTCACGGCGTACTGCGACCACCGGGATGGTGGGTCCAGCACTTTCCAGGTAGATCAGGAGCACCTGTCGAGACCCCTCTGGTGTGTGTTCCTCTCCTTGGTAAGTTCTCCCACTAAATCTTCTCCTGACTGTGTGTGGTTAGAACGAGGTGTAAGGCCGGGTCCCACTGGATAAACGCAGTGTAAGAGATACAGGTGGCGTAAGCCACTCCGTCCGTATCCCCCCTGGGATCCACTAAGCCTCCGGGCTTTTCTGACTGAGACGTGAAGTAACAAAGTCAGATATCGGGGGCCAGTCACCCCTCTTGCAGCAGGAATCCCTCTGACTAGGCCAGAATAAAGAGTACAGGTGGCCACTCCGCTCCGTCCGTATCCCCCCTGGGATCCTTTTGCCTGCTCCCCTCCAGGCCTTCTTAGGTCAGGACCTTGACCGGGTAGAGACAGTGGTTAACTCAGACCCGCTCCTCGTCTCAAGGCCAGAGAACGAGGACCGTGTATCTTCAGTCAGCTGCAGACTTTTGCTGGACTCTGGCAGAAGACCACAATCACAGACGAATACCACAATCACAGACGAATATCACAATCAAAGACCTTGAACTTAAGATGGCCGGAGATTAAATATGAAAGAATAAGTGTTTCCTAAAAGTATGTTCTCCACCCTCACCCACTACATGGTTCCCCCCATCTTTGGTTCCCCCCCATCTCCTCTATCCCGGGCTGGGGCAGCACCCTGGTGCATTTAGACCCCCTACTGGACAGGAGTGGTTTAGTGTTGAGTGGTAAAGTGGGGTCCTGAGAAATGCTCCATCCTTACCTGGAAGAGGAGATACCACACTTCGAGCTGAGGTGCAGTACCCCTGTGGCGACTGAACCCTCAGGGGCGCCACACATCTCGAGCAGTGAAATGCTCGGGGGAGCACCGAGCAGTAGCGAGCATGCACGCTCGCTCATCACTAGTCAGTACCAATCCCATCAATTTCCTCTTTGGGAACCTCATCTTTCAACAAGGCAATAAACATATCCTTGCGTGATATGCGGGAGCCATTGTTATTGTTTTTAGATTCTCTACGCTGCTCTCCGGAAACAAAATTACCACTAGTCCTGGGGCCCCAATCTCCCAAATTACCCAATTGCCGAATTGCCTCTAGGGTGTTGGAGATGGTCTTCCCAGTCTGGTTTACCATTAGGGTCATCATTATATGTTTATAAGCTGGGGAGCAGCCCTGATTATGCGATTTCTGATAGACACACTAACTAGCACTGCCATGTAGTCATCATAGGTCCTTACAGAAATAGCATTTTTTCATGACCTCTTCCTTCAACCTATGGGAACAATCTTTTAATGTAAACCATGGCTTCTTATTAGGGGGCCAATCTGCTTCAGATGGATTTTTAGGCTGTAATGCCATAGCCACAACATCCAGTATACTGCAAGTCGAATGTTGCAACCGAATCCGCAGTGTACAGAACGCTTCCTTCACTACAGGATCATGACTTAGTTGCACAAACTTGGGACCATCTACTGTATCCACTTGTACTCCATGGGCCCCTATCTCCCACAGTCTTACCTCCCAAGTAATCAATGATTCATTGGCTTTTTGAGAAAAACAATCATGAAGATTATTAAGTTCTTGCTGACTATAATCCTCCAACACATCTCTCTGTTGTGCACCTACAGGGGTATCTATGATCCGCCTGCGATGTATGGGATGTGCTTTTACTGAGTCAGTGGGGGAATTAACCTCTCTTTCCGCATTAAAGCACTCATCCTTCTGATCAGAATCAGTGGAATCCCACTTATACACGTAATTTCAGTTATATACATTACTTTCCTATAAAGCTTGTTGTGTGTATATGTGTCACTCCAGGTCTGGATGCCACAAATATTAAAGGCTGTGTCTGAGAGCAGGAGGGAGGTTCCCTGGTTAGGGACAATTAGCATACAGCACCTCCTGTCCTAGGCCAGTAGGGGGAGCTGGCTGCCCCTATAAAAGCTGGAACTGGGGGTAGGGTTAGAGAGAACTGGACGACCTAGCTCAGGACTGAGACTAGTCCCAGAGAAGAAGGGACAGTTCAGCTGTAGCTGAGGAGTCCGTGAGGCAGAGGAGAAACTGCAAGCCAGGGACAGAGGCGATGAGAGCCGCTCCTGGCTGAGAGAATCACACAACCGGACATTGGAGTCCGAAGCTGTCAGGGTTGTAAGCCCAGCAGCAGAGAACCAACTCGCAAGGGATTGCAGGTCCCTTGGCCTAAGAAGCCTGGAGGCTCCACCACACAGAGGGACCAGTACAGCGAGGAGAAAGCAAAAGGTACCCAAGGCCCGAGTCGCAAGCCATACAGGCGAGAAGTACACGGCCAGCTCAGGGACGTGGGCTATTACACCACAAAGAGGGGGATAGTCAGAAAGAGCATAGAGAGAACGGTAGGCCTACACACTCACCCTGACCAGTGGGGCTCGCCCGAATGCTCTCAGACACCCAGGCCCATTCCTAACCTGTACTACTGTTGGGTCATTAATAACACCTACAATAAAGACCCTGGACTGTTTGAAGCGGACTCTGAACTCTTACTATTGTGGCCTGCACTATCACCCCCAGCATTCACCTACACTGCCCTGAGGCTACACTCTTCCCGTGGGGAGTTATCCTACCCCTGTGCTGCACACCAACACCAGCCTCAGCGGTCTGCCTTGCAGCGGCGGTTATCCCTGACCGCAATCCACGGGTGGTGTAGTCGGACATTCACAAATCTATAAATAGACTGCCACAACATTTGGTCTGACCATCCTGAGCCACGGAATCGGGTTGCCACTACTACCCCCAGCGTCGTACAGAAGCCCGGTTCCGGGTATCCCACAGCCCAGGGGGTGAGTCAGCTTTTTGGCGTAGTCGGCAGGATTGTGACCAACCCGCCACAAACGGGTATTGTGTGCCTGAAAAAGACTTTATACATACCTGGGTGAAGTTTCCCGCCATTCGGGCCATTTCCCGCCATCCGTTGCAGTTTCCCGCCATCGGGCGCCATCTTCGGGACGCCGCGCGGGAAGAAGAGGGGCATGGACGTCAAAAATGCGCAAGACCTATAGCCCCGCCCTACGCTGAGACGCTGCGCAATGTCCTGGAAAGAGATCCAGCGGACGCCGGCGTCATCACCGTGCGACGCAAGGTCCTCGCCCAGAGCATCGCGAGCGGAGCCACGGCCTACAGAAGAGGATCGCCGGAAGGTAGGCCACGGTTAACTAGGGGGGAGGAAGATGTCGGACGCGGAGGGACCCTCTACCACCAGCGTAGCCGCTGCAGCTTGTGATGCCGTTTTCCATGCCCTATATCCCCGGAGCGGCCTGGCTGCCACAGTATGCCGGCGAGTCGCATACCTTGGGCGACTTTAAAGAAAGGCTGTATAGCCTGTTCAAAGTTTATCCCCTGACAGAAGAACAGAAAGTAAGCATACTGATAGGGCAGTTAACTGGTGCGGCCCAGCGGGAGGTAAAGTCTTGCACAGCTGAGGAGAAAAGGACTGTAAGGGGGGGTTCTGACCCATCTACGGGACACCTTTGATACCCGTACCTCAGCAGAAATCAAAATGTGGTTCTATGGATGTAAGCAGCGAGCTCAAGATAGCATCAGAGATTATGGCCTAAATTTACAGGAAGCCTTGGGAGCAATCAAGCAAGCTGACCCTGGCAGCGTGCAGGATACAGATAAATTATTGACTGAGCAGTTCATAGAAGGTCTGCTGTCCAGCGCCCACAGAACCCAGCTGCGCCTCATGGCCCTACAGAACCCCGATTTGACTTTTGCACAGTTCAAAGATAGGGCCATCCGGGTGCTCCGAGAACCCGCACCAGGTGGCGCTGTAGTTTCCCGGCGCCCTGCCATCACTTACCACCAGGGGGCGGCGCCCTACCCCGCAGACCTTGTGGGGGCTGATGTGCAGGCTCTAAACCCATCCCCGCCAGCAAACCTGCACCACCAGGTCCAAGAACTAACAAAGAGTGTTGCTGCATTGACCAGGACCGTACAGTCATTACAGATGGACTCGTCAGGACCAATCAAGCTGGCTTCAAGTCCGGAGGATGTCCAGTGGCGTCGACAGAGGAGGATTCTGTCGTTCAGAGGGAGGCCCACCGACTGTTACACTGAGGATGGACAGCCGATTTGCCGCCGTTGCAGCCAGCCGGGACACGTAGCCAGGTACTGTACTTTAAATGGGTCTGACCTGGGGCAGAGGGCCAACCCCCAGGCATAAGGTCATTAGGCCCGTCTAATTGGCGTGATGAATACATGGGGGGACGCACAGTTTTACCCATAGTGCTGGACGGTATCCCCATGAGTGTACCGCTGGATACCGGGTCACAAGTAACTACCATCCCCTATGTACTTTTTAAGCAGTATTGGAGTGACACTGACATAACCCACTACCCAGACAATGACTTGAGCATCATCGCCAGCAATGGCCAGCCCGTGCCGCAGGTGGGGTTCAGAGAGATGACTATCAAGATTGGTAAAGTTGAACTGCCGGCACAGGGAGTGATCATTGTGGACATTGATCGTCGAGAAAGTCACCCTAAAATAACCTTGGGTACTAACGTGATTGAAAATTGTCTTTCAGAAGTAATTGTAATTTTGCAGCAGGTGGCGATGAATGTGAGCTCCAGCCAACAGAGGGTCCTCCAGAAGGAGATAAGAGCCCTGATGAGACAGCAACAGGTAGAACTGTCTGGTGGTGAGATCGGTAGTGTGAGGATGAGCGACCCGTTCCCCATTGCCATGCCTCCCAAAAGTGAAATGATGATCTGGTGTCGGACTGCAATCGGGTTAAGAGGGAAAGACTACCAAGCCATGGTAGAACCAGTGTACTCAGACAGCAGGCCCACCATTTTGACAGCCTGGGGGGTGGTTGATGTCCGCCATGGAAGGGTGCCCGTCCGGATCTTAAACATCGGGGAAAGGGAAGTACACTTGCCCCGGTACGCTACACTTGCCAAATTGTATACTGTTGAACACAATGCTGTCAGGGCCGTGGAACCCTTGCCTCCATCTCCCCAGGCGGAAGGTAATGGCTCCCAGAAACACAAGGAGGACTGGTGCCAGAAACTCCACGTGGGTGCTGACTCCACAGCCCTTGCACCAAAAACAAGGAGTCTACCGGGTGGTTCAGGAGTACAAGAGAATCTTTAGTAAGCACCCGCTAGACTTCGGCAGAGTGAAAGGGGTAGAACACCACATCCCCACGGGGAGCCACCCACCAATAAAAGAGAGATACAGACCTGTACCCCCCGCACACTATCAGAACGCAAAGGGCATGCTGAGAGAAATTAAAGAATCCGGGGTCATTAGAGACAGCTGTAACCCCTGGGCAGCCCCCTTGGTTCTGGTAAAAAAGAGAAAGACGGTACCATGAGAATGTGCGTGGACTATAGACAAGTCAATCGTATCACCCATAAAGACGCATACCCGAGGCCTAGAATAGAGGAGTCTTTGGCCGCACTATAATCAGCTAATTTCTTCTCTACGTAGGACCTTACTAGCGGGTACTGGCAGGTTCCTGTGGCAGAGGCTGACAAGGAGAAGACCACCTTCACCACCCCGATGGGATTAAGTGAATTCAACTGTATGCCATTCAGGCTCTGCAATGCACCCGGGACCTTCCAGAGGCTGATGGAATGCTGTCTAGGGCACCAAAACTTTGAGACGGTCCTACTCTACCTGGATGACGTGATTGTCTATTCGAAGACTTACGAGGACCATCTAAAGCACCTGGCTGAGGTGTTCGAGGCCATGGCAGGCTTTGGCATGAAAGTGAAACCCTCCAAGTGCCATCTGTTAAAGCCGAAGGTACAGTACCTAGGACACGTGGTGAGTGCAGAGGGAGTAGCCGCCGACCCTGACAAGGTTACAGTAATCCAGAGCTGGCCAAGCCCCTCTAACATCAAAGAAGTGAGGCAATTCCTCGGGTTGGTAGGCTACTACCGAAGGTTCATCCCCGGGTTCACAAAGATGGCAGCTCCAATGCAGGACCTCCTGATAGGTCAGTCTAAATCCAGAAGTCACAAGCCACCCTTCAAGTGGGACAAGCCGGAAGAGGAGTCCTTCCGCCAGTTGAAGATGGCCCTCACGGGGGATGAGATCCTGGCCTACCCAGATTATGACCAGCCTTTTATCCTCCACACAGACGCCAGTAATGTGGGGCTGGGAGCCGTACTGTCACAGAACCAACAGGGCAGAGAAAGGGTGATCGCGTACGCCAGTCGGAAGCTGAGGCCCACTGAAAGAAACCCGGAGAATTACAGCTCCTTCAAGCTAGAATTCTTGGCAGTGGTGTGGGCCGTCACAGAACGGTTTAAACATTACCTGGCCTCCGCAAAGTTCACCGTGTACACGGACAACAACCCGTTGACACACCTGGACAATGCAAGACTTGGTGCCCTGGAACAGCAGTGGATGGCCCGGCTATCGAACTATGACTTCACAATCAAATACCGGGCAGGCAGGACCAACGCCAACGCAGATGCCCTATCGAGAATGCCCCACCTACCCGAAGGGGAAGAAGACTCGGAGGAGCTGGAGGAAGTAGAGCTCCCTGCGTTCCACCGGTATGGGGCCACTCAGTATTCTCACCGGGTAAGAGACAAAGACCTAACCACCGTCATGTTCAACTCCTTACCCCACCACGGCTGGGCTGAAACGCAAGATAGTGACCCTGCAATTCGCCTGGTGAAAGACCTGTTGACCCAGGCAGGCGCTAGCCCTGGCCCGGACGCTCTAGAGGAAGCCAAGCAGTTATGGAAGAAAAAAAGCAGGCTATTCCTCTACAAAGGTAAACTGTGCAGTAGGCTTGTCAACCACCGGACGCACGAGCTGACCTGGCAGGTAGTGGTCCCGAGACTAGATGCAGCAATGGTCCTGGAGGCCTACCATAACAGAGCAGGACACTTCGGGTTGGAAGAAACTGGAGTTCCTACTGAGAGAGCGGTTCTACTGGGTCGGTATGAGAGGGGCCATAGAGAAGTGGTGCAGGGACTGCGGCCCATGTAACCTCAGAAGGAAGGACTTACCAGCCAGAAGACACCCTTGAGGCCCATTGTCACCAGGCAGCCTCTTGAGCTGGTAGCTCTGGACCATGTGAAATTGGCTCCAAGCCGGTCGGGCTACGTCTATGCCCTGACAATAGTGGACCACTATTCCCGGTTCCTGGTGGTGGTTCCCGTTAAAGACTTGACAGCCCAAACAGCGGCCAGAGCCTTCCAACAACACTTCTGCCGTCCACACGGGTATCCGGAACAGGTCTTGACAGATCAAGGTCCAGCGTTCGAGGCGGAAATCTTCCAGGAGTTCTGCAACCTCTACGGCTGTAAGAAGATTCGGACAACGCCTGGTTTCAGAGTCAGGAGGGAATTTTTCCTCACGTGAAGATTGGCTAAATCATTTGGGGTTTTTGCCCTCCTCTGGATCAACTTTAGCAATTACAGAACTTACAGGTCGAACTTGATGGGCGCAAGTCTTTATTCGGCTTTACTAACTATGTAACCCGCAAACAAACGGGCTGTGTGAGAAAATTAATAATATTGTCATTGATCTCCTCAAAACGTTGCCCCTAGAGGAACGCAGCCTGTGGCCGGAAAAACTGCCGGACCTGATAGACTTCTACAACCATATCCCGATGAATGCTACCAATTGCACCCCGGCTTACCTGATGCGAACAAGACCAGGTAAGCTGCCGATAGACCTGGAGATGGGAGTCCTGACACCCGAGGACACCTCCCCCAGACGCGGACTGGGATACGGAATGGCGGCTGCAGTACAAGAAGGTACAGGAGAGTGTGGAGAGGAATCTGGCTCAAGCGAGAGAAAAGCAAGAGAGCCCTTGCTGGTCCCCTGAAACCTGGCGAGCAGGTCCTGAAGCGGAAGAGAAAGCTTCACAAGCTGGATGACCAGTGGGAGAGAGACCCGTAAACAGTACTGCCGTCCAACCACGACAACTCGAAGGTATGTGTAATTACCAAGGATGGAGGAGAAACCACTAGCACTGTCTCCAGAGACCACCTAAAACGGAGCCCCGAGCAACTACAGAGTGCAGGAGAAGATCAAGATGACCTTGAACTTGCAGAGGACAAAGAAGAAATGATCAACACAGTTCTTGGAGAGTATCCTGGACTCGGATAAACGATGCAATAGTGGTACCCGTCCTACACTTCCTTCAGCCAACCCAGCAGGAGCCTACAGCAGAGCAGGAAGAACAAGAGGAACAAGCAGCCCCGGAGGCAGAAGAACCCATGCCAGCAGCCCAGGAGAGTCAACCCTCTGCTGACAGTGATCCTGCCATGCCTGCGGTAAGCCAAAGGACCTGCAGACAGCTGCCTGCCCTGCCTGTAAACCCAGCTAGTAGCTGTACCCTAAATGCTAGTGGGGAAAGCCAGGTTAGACCACCACCAGACAGTGGGTTACGCAGGTCAACCCGGATTACTAGGGGTCAAATACCAGCTCGCTGGAAGATCTAAATGTAAAGTATGTAGTTAATGTGTTATACTTGTTACCTGGTTACTAATACTGTTTTCCCAGTTTTCCTAGATACAATGGACTGACAGGTTATGGACGGTGAATAACCGGAACTACCACGTAGATAGTTGCACCTGGTGCCCTCTTGTGAAGATTGCCACAGAAGAAAAACCTGTCCGGCGTGGCCTCCTTGTGGTCCAAAGTAGTTAGCTTTTACCTTGCCGCCATGCCCAAGGCCAGGAACTTGGGGTTTATGGAGACAGGTCCCCACACTGTGGAAAACTTCACCTTGTTGGGTGATATGGACACCCGGTCACGGAAGCGCCGTGGCCTTAAGGACAAAATGTACTTGTAAATATGTTATGTTGTCATTTATACCCTGTATTTGTGTTTCCTGTTTAGTCCGGAGTACTAAATTTTACTAGGGGGGAATGTGTCACCCCAGGTCTGGATGCCACAAATATTAAAGGCTGTGTCTGAGAGCAGGAGGGAGGTTCCCTGGTTAGGGACAATTAGCATACAGCACCTCCTGTCCCAGGCCAGTAGGGTGAGCTGGCTGCCCCTATAAAAGCTGGAACTGGGGGCAGGGTTAGAGAGAACTGGACGACCTAGCTCAGGACTGAGACTAGTCCCAGAGAAGGAGGGACAGTTCAGCTGTAGCTGAGGAGTCCGTGAGGCAGAGGAGAAACTGCAAGCCAGGGACAGAGGCGACGAGAGTCGGTCCTGGCTGAGAGAATCACACAACCGGACATTGGGGTCCGAGGCTGTCAGGGTTGTAAGCCCAGCAGCAGAGAACCAACTCGCAAGGGATTGCAGGTCCCTTGGCCTAAGAAGCCTGGAGGCTCCGCCACACAGAGGGACCAGTACAGCGAGGAGAAAGCAAAAGGTACCCAAGGCCCGAGTCGCAAGCCATACAGGCGAGAAGTACACGGCCAGCTCAGGGACGTGGGCTATTACACCACGAAGAGGGGGATAGTCAGAAAGAGCATAGAGAGAACGGTAGGCCTACACACTCGCCCTGACCAGTGGGGCTCGCCCGAATGCTCTCAGACACCCAGGCCCATTCCTAACCTGTACTACTGTTGGGTCGTTAATAACACCTACAATAAAGACCCTGGACTGTTTGAAGCGGACTCTGAACTCTTACTATTGCGGCCTGCACTATCACCCCCAGCATTCACCTACACTGCCCTGAGGCTACACTCTTCCCGTGGGGAGTTATCCTACCCATGTGCTGCACATCAACACCAGCCTCAGCTGTCTGCCTTGCAGCGGCGGTTACCCTGACCACAATCCACGGGTGGCGTAGTCGGACATTCACAAATCTATAAATAGACTGCCACAACATTTGGTCTGACCACCCTGAGCCACGGGATCAGGTTGCCACTACTACCCCCAACATCGTACAGAAGCCCGGTTCCGGGTGCCCCACAGCCCAGGGGGTGAGTCATATACATATATAGTTCTCCTGCTCTCTTGTCCCCTTTCTCTCTATGACCAGTGATAGACTATTTTTATATCACATTTAGGCATCCATTTAATGTATACGCTGGGACATATAAGATAAACCGATACCTCTGACGGATGATGCACACTTTTAATGTTTCTTTTATGACTCTAAAACTATAAATCTGTTACACAGCTCCTTCCCGATCAAATAATGTGGACAGCTCCATTCCTCCCTCTGTGTATACATTGTGTAATGTGAATGTATTGTGCTCTGTGAACTGTATATGGGCTACAGAGAATGATACTTGCCACACGATGACCAGTAAAAGGATGATGGAATCCTGTAAATCCTGCAAAAATGAAAAAAGGGGAAATGGGGGAGGGTACAAATGGGAGGAAAAGGAAAAAATGACAAAACATTGTGCCTTTATGGCTAAAAACTCTCCGGATGCTCCTTGTAGACAAGTCGCTGTGCTCGCTCTCTCATTGCAGGTGCCAGGAATGACCAGTAACTGCCAATCACATGACCTCCTCACTGCAGCCAGAACATTTCTATTACATTTGAAACTTTCAAGTAAAGATTTAGCCCTGATTCATCAAGACTGGCAGTTCTCATATCGGAATGTGGTGGTTTCTGGTCCCTTAGTCTGACATTTATTTTCTAAACACTGTGTATTCATGAGCTCCTGAGTATTTGGGGGGGGGGGGAATTCAGTATTATGGGTACCACATAGTCCTCCATACAGTATAATGTTCCCCATATAGTGCTCCATACAGTATTACGGGCAACACATAGTCCTCCATACAGTATTATGGACCCCATATAGTCCTCCATACAGTATTATTGGCACCACATAATCCTTGGAACAGTATAATGGGCCCCATATAGTGGTTCATACAGTATAATGGGCACCATTTAGTGCTCCATACAGTATTAAGGGCACCATATAGTGCTCCATACAGTATTATGGGCCCCATGTAGTCCTCTATACATATAAAATAAATAAACAAATACTCACCTCTCCCTTATCCCTCGCAGCTCCAGCCCCTGCACTGCTCAGCACAGAGGGCGTGCTGTAGTGATGTCATCGCGCCTTCTACACTGAGACATCACAGAGTTCAGATGGAGAGGGGGAATGATGGGAGAGGGAGCAACAGCTGATGGCTCCCTTTCCTATTGTTGTTTTCAACTGTATCGGCATCCATGATATGGATACACACGTTCCATTAATTTGGGGCAAAAGCAGAAATTGTTTTTAATTGGTTTTTCACCTTTTCAGCAACAAGCAAAACAGTGAGAGTAACACCAACCAATATTGAGATATGTTCTCACTATAGATTAGATACTAGACAGCAATTAAAGTGAGAATCTAAAACATAACTTTTAATATTTAATAGTTAAGAACAATAAACAGATAATGCCACCCATAAAAAGAGAGATGGATCTCAATGCTGGAATGATTATTACCATTAACACAGTCAGGGGACCATCTCTATATTAAATATGTGTAAAAATACATAAAGAGCTTGTACTCTATCTTCAGGTGTGAAGACCAGGCTCTGGATAGAATCTGTAGAGGGAAGAGGGTGTATACGGGGGACACAGTAAGTCGCCCTCCCCTGAAACACCAATTTTTAACAGATCCAGATATACATCAATTAAACTAGGGGAAAATCTCTGTTCTTCCCTTTATTCCATGGATTAAGCATTTATTTCTATCTCCAGGAATCCAGACATTTAAATGAAAAACAGAGATTTCTCAAAACACAAGTATGAGGTCTGAGTGCAGATCCTACATATTTATAATAATTCATACATGATTGTGTCAACAAAATGTCAAAGGGAAAGTGCAGGGCCTCCATACAGGGCCGGCTGTGGTCTGCCCTTGTCAGAGCGGGAGCTTTGTGGGGATAGTTTAAGTTTGAGCCTAAAGGGACTAACAGGGCCAGCTTATACAACTACTTGGTCCAGAAGGAACTCCCCAGACAGCAACTTTCATCCCGGAGAAACAAAGAATGGGTGAGAGAATTCCATTTTGTTGACACAATCATGTATGATGAGTATTACTGTGTATCTACACAATGTTACTTTACTGTGTCCTGTTTGCTTTTTACACCTTCCACCATGTATTCTAGTTTCAATTTATGCGAGACCCCCCCCCATAATCCCAGGCGTGGGGAGCAGTGAATATTCTGGCAGCTGATGTCGGCATGTGAGGGCCGCTGCGCCGTTTATACACTGAAGTAAGTTGCCAGCCTCAGAAGATGGTGCCGCACCGTGTAGGAGCAAAGGGAAGGTGAGCAGAATGGTTTATTTTTTTTAAGTATGCGGCATGATGGGGATCATATATACTAGAAATGGCGACATATATACCAAGATAGAGGGCCACATATACAAGGATGGAGATCATATATACCAGAATGGGAGTGCCATATACACCAGGATGGGAGGGCCAAATACCAGGTTGGGGAGGACATATATACCAGGATGGGGGGGGGGGGGCATATATACCAGGATGGAGCGCCACACATACCAGGATTTTAGATCATATATACCAGGAAGGAGGGCCACATATACCAGTATTTTAGATCATATATACCAGGATGGAAGGGCCATAAATACCAGGATGAAAGAGCCATATATACCAGGATGAGAGGGCTATATATACCAGGATTGGATGACCATATATACAAGTATAGGGGGAACATATATACCAAGATGGGGGACACATATATAACAGGATGGGGGGGGATATATATATATACCAGGATGGGAGGGCATATACAGTTGAAACCAGAAGTTTACATACACTATATAAAAAGACACATATACATGTTTTTCTCAATATCTAACATGACATCAGGATAAACCTTTCACGTTTTAGATCAATTAGGATTACCATCATTTTTAATATTTGCCAAATGCCAGAATAATGAGAGAGAGAATGTTTTAAAGCATTTTTATTACTTACTGCAAAGTCAAAAGTTTACATACTGTACATTTCATTAGTATTTGGTACCATTGCCCTTAAACTGAATGACTTGGGTCAATCGTTTCTCACAATAGTTGGTCGGAATTTGGGCCCATTCCTCCTGACAAAACTTGTGTAACTGATCCAGGTTTGTAGGTCGCCTTGCTCGCACCTTCGTTTTCAGCTTTGCTCATAAATTTTCTATAGGATTGAGATCAGGGCTTTGTAATGGTCACTCCAAAACATTGACTTTGATATCCTTAAGCCACTTTGTTACCATTTTGTCAGTATGCTTCGGGTCATTGTCCAATTGGAAGACCAATTTATGCCAAAGCTTTAACTTCCTGGCTGATGTCTTAAGATGTTGCTTCAGTATTGCCACATAATCTTCTTTTCTCATGATGCCATCTATTTTGTGAAGTGCACCAGTCCCTCCTGCAGCAAAACAAAACCACAACATGATGCTGCCACCCACGTGTTTCACATTTGGGATGGTATTTTTAGGCTTCCAAGCTTCTCCCTTTTTCCTTCAAACGTAATGATGGTCATTATGACCACAGGACATGTATCCAAAAATTAAGGTCTTTGCTCCTGTGCGTTGCAAACATTAATCTGGCTTTTTATGTTTCTTTTGGAGTAATGGCTTCTTCCTGGCAGAGTGGCCTTTCAGCCCATATTGATACAGTACTCGTTTCACTGTGGATATTGACACAATCTTACCAGCTTCCACCATCATCTTCATAAGGTCTTTTGTTTTTGTCCTTGGGTTGATATGCACATGTTGGACTAAAGCATGTTCATCTCTGGGACACAGAACCGTTTCCTTCCTGAGTGGTATGATGGCTGGACATTCCCATTTTGTTTGTACTTGCATATAATTGTTTGCACAGATGAATGAGGCACCTTCAGGTATCTTGAAATTGTACTCAAGGATGAGCCAGACTTGTGCAAGTCCACAATTCTCTTCCTGATATCTTGGCTAATTTCTTTAGACATTTCCATGATGCTATACAAAGAAGCAGTGCGTTTCAGGTGTGCATTAAAGTACATCCACAGGTGTGTCTCTAATTAACTCAGATGTTGCCAAAAAAATAGAAGCTTACAAACACATGACATCATCATATGGGCAGTCCAGAATTGTTTAAAGGCATAGTAATCTTAGTGTATGTAAACTTCTGGTTTCAACTGTTTACCAGGATGGGTGACATATAACAAAATTGAGGGACATACAGTTATATATTTGGACAGAGACAACATTTTTCTAATTTTGGTTCTAGACATTACCACAATGAATTTTAAACAAAACAATTCAGATGCAGTTGAAGTTCAGACTGTCAGCTTTCATTTGAGGGTATCCACATTAAAATTGGATGAAGGGTTTAGGAATTTCAGCTCCTTAACATGTGCCACCCTGTTTTTAAAGGGACCAAAAGTAATTGGACAGATGAAATAATTGTAAATAAAATGTTCATTTCTAGTACTTGGTTGAAAACCCTTTGTTGGCAATGACTGCCTGAAGTCTTGAACTCATGGACATCACCAGATGCTGTGTTTCCTCCTTTTTGATGCTCTGCCAGGCCTTCACTGCGGTGGTTTTCAGTTGCTGTTTGTTTGTGGGCCTTTCTGTCTGAAGTTTAGTCTTTAACAAGTGAAATGCATGCTCAATTGGGTTGAGATCAGGTGATTGACTTGGCCATTCAAGAATATTCCACTTCCTTGCTTTAATAAACTCCTGGGTTGCTTTGGGTCATTGTCCATCTGTAGTATGAAACGACCAATCAGTTTGGCTGCATTTGGCTGGATCTGAGCACACAGTATGGCTCTGAATACATCAGAATTCATTCAGCTGCTTCTGTCCTGTGTCGCATCATAAATAAACACTAGTGACCCAGTGCCACTAGCAGCCATGCATGCCCAAGCCATCACACTGTCTCCGCCGTGTTTTACAGATGATGTGGTATGCTTTGGATCATGAGCTGTACCACGCCTTCGCCATACTTTTCTCTTTCCATCATTCTGGTAGAGGTTGATCTTGGTTTCATCTGTCCAAAGAATGTTCTTCCAGAACGGTGCTGGCTTTTTTAGATGTTTTTTTAGCAAAGTCCAGTCTAGCCTTTTTATTCTTGATGCTTATGAGTGGCTTGTACCGTGCAGTGAACCTCTGTATTTACTTTCATGCAGTCTTCTCTTTATGGTAGATTTGGATATTGATACGCCTACCTCCTGGAGAGTGTTGTTCACTTGGTTGGCTGTTGTGAAGGGGTTTCTCTTCACCATGGAGATTATTCTGCGATCATCCACCACTGTTGTCTTCCGTGGGCGCCCAGGTCTTTTTGCATTGATGAGTTCACCAGAGCTTTCTTTCTTTCTCAGGATGTACCAAACTGTAGATTTTGCCACTCCTAATATTGTAGCAATTTCTCGGATGGGTTTTTCTGTTTTTTTGCAGCTTAAGGATGGCTTGTTTCACCTGCATGGAGAGCTCCTTTGATCGCATGTTTACTTCACAGAAAAACCTTCCAAATGCAAGCACCACACCTCAAATCAACTCCAGGCCTTTTATCTGCTTAATTGAGAATGACATAACGAAAGGATTGCCCACACCTGTCCATGAAATAACCTTGGAGTCAATTGTCCAATTACTTTTGGTCCCTTTAAAAACAGGGTGGCACATGTTAAGGAGCTGAAACTCCTAAACCCTTCATCCAATTTTAATGTGGATACCCTCAAATGAAAGCTGAAAGTCTGAACTTCAAATGCATCTAAATTGTTTTGTTTAAAATTCATTGTGGTAATGTCTAGAACCAAAATTAGAAAAATGTTGTCTCTTCATTGTATTTACTACTCTTGAGCTAGCTTGGTGCTTTGTTGCCATTCTCTGTTAGTTTTGCTAGGTCTTCTGACCTCTATGCTTTTTGTTGTGTGTTTGTCTTTGACTGCTACTATTTCTGCTAGGAGGTGTCCAACTTATCCCAGTCCCTAGTTCTTGTAGGGATCCCTCCCTCACATCTATAGGTCTTCGTACAGACTAGCCGAGGACTTTAGCGGGTCTGATCGCAGGATCAGGTTCCCCGTTACATCGTAGGGATCTAGTTTAGTTTTATTGTAGGGACAGATATCCTGTATTTCCTTAGTCCCTGTAGCTGATCATAACACTGGTTGCCTGAGCTACAGACGGTACTACCCACACCACCTTCATCCAATCAGTACAGTGAGGATGGCCTGAAGAGGAGGAGTAGAGGAAGGACGAGGTGGAGAAGATGGACAGGTGTCCTCTTGGTGGGGACAGAAGTCTTGGCTGTTGGCAGTCTAACACACATGGCTGAGTTTATGTTCCACTGCATTTCCTGCGACCCTCACGTTATATGCATTTTGGCCAACACTAATTACTGGTTGGTCACCCTTCTAGACCTACGCTACAATGAGAACTTTCCATCTCTCCTTCCCGTGGCGGAGAGGTCTAATAAAATGTTGCAGTACTCGAAGGCCCTAGTTGAGGAATTATTAAAAAAAAAATTCCATCTGACAACGCAGGCAGCAGAGGTCACAGTTCCTTAGACAACAAAGGAGTACTGACGATTGAGACACACACCAGATGGAGCAGAGGCAGGGGAACACTAAAAAAGGTCTGGGACAGTTTTCTCAAACCCTCCCAGCGCCCAGGCCCTGATGTCTGGTGTACTCTGACAAGGAGGGAAAAGTTTTGGAAGATGCTGAGTACCTTGCTGACCGTACCAGCGTCCTTCATGATTCCTCTGTGCCTTACAACTATTGGGTATCCAAGCTGGACACATGGCATGTACTGTCTCTCTACACCTTGGATGTCCTGACCTGCCCTGCTGCTAGCGTTTTGTCAGAGCGGGTTTTTAGTGCCGCCGGGAAAATTATAACTGATAGGCACATCCGCCTCTCAACTGAAAATGCTGACAGGTTGACCTTTTTATGTCCTCCTCCTCCTTCTCCTCCACCACCATATCAACAGGGTGATCATGCTACCCTTACTATAAATCTTTTAAGGGTGTTTATAATACCCGCATTGAGAATTTTGAGAGGCCTATCGCTAACATTTTCTGATATAAATGTATACCCCCTCCGGGGGTAAGGCTGTGTGCCCACGTAGCGTTTTTCAAGCGTATATGCTGCGGAATTT
Organism: Phyllobates terribilis; assembly: GCF_046119375.1. Taxonomy (NCBI): domain Eukaryota; kingdom Metazoa; phylum Chordata; class Amphibia; order Anura; family Dendrobatidae; genus Phyllobates; species Phyllobates terribilis. The sequence continues at coordinate 577,035 of NW_027362924.1, read as the reverse complement.
CCGCAGCGTAAACGCTTGAAAAACGCATGTATATCCGCACCCCATGGTCCCCAATGGCATTCCGCAATGTCAATGCCCATGCTGCGGATTTTTCCGCAGCGTATATGCTGCGGTCAAAAATCCGCAGCATGTTCATTAATTTTGCGGAAGCGCAGCGGAATCAATGTGCGGATGGTACCCAAGTCTGGATGAGAGGAGACTCCCATCCAGACCTGGGTACCAAAGAACCTGTAAAAAAAAAGAATAAAATAAAGTTTATACTTATCTTCTGATGTTTTCCCTCCGTCGCGCTGTTGTCTGAAGGACCTGCCACGTCACTGAGTCATGTGACCCACCACATGACACAATGACGTCACCGCAGGTCCTGCACACAACAGCGTGAGCCGCTCAAGCCTCCGGACGGGGCAGAGAATGCATCAGAAGGTGAGTATAAAGTTTATTTTTTACCATTCTGAACAAGTTGTCAAGCACTTTTCCAAGTGATGCTTGGAGAAGTGCTTGATAACCCGCATGCGGAAATGCATGCAAAGACGCCTCACAAACGCTTCTACCTGGCGGGAAAACCGCATGTAATATCCGCATGCGATTTTCCCGCCAGGGAGAAGCGTAAAAAATATGCTTCAGGTCCGAAACGTGGGCACATAGCCTAAATGTTTTCCAGCCCATGCACTTAGTGCATGCGCATTATCAGTCTAGGATACCCACTCATTAATAATGGGAAAAAAAGGTTTTCTGAGTCCCTCCACTACGTCTCTTCAAAGAGGTATTGGAGTGCCTCCTTCTAATTTTTGGCAGTCCTTAAAGCGCATGCATTACCAGTCTAGGACACCCACTCCTTATTAATAGTAAAAAATGCTTTTCTGAGGCTCCATCTTCTTGTTGAGGGAGCATTTTTGGAAACCAAAAGAGCCGGATTCTATTAGTATATGATCCAGTGCCTTGTTGTGGGCTGTCAGGTGGTCGTCACATTGGGAGTTCTCACACTGCATACAGGATGTCACAGCCAGGACAGGAGACTTTGTACAGTAAGTATAGAAGATCCTGGTCTCCTCCATATTAGGCTGAGTAGATACGAAATGCTCCACTATATTCCCCAGCAGGGTTGATGAAATAACAGTCCTTGGTGCTGCTACGTTAAACTAATATCTTTTTTCAGGGCTAATTCAAATAGATTATATTCTCTAATAATACCGTTCTTATCTGTAGTTCATGTAGTTTGAGCTGTCGCAGTAGGGATAGCTATTACAGGCATCTAGTCAAGAATTATTGCCTTATAGTCCTTGCTGCTGCAACCTAAAAAAAATATCAAGGTAACATCTATTCTATTCCCTATTAATACCGCTGTTAGCTGTATTTAGTGTAGGGATAGGTCATAGGTATCATCTGCTGGAAATGAGTGTTCATTTTGGTCACATATATCTCTTCCACAGTCCATAACTTGTTTGCTTTTTCCCATAAACTCATTGACAGATTCGTGTTTTTTATGGTGATCTGTACTCAGAAATTAAGTAATAAAAAGGATGGTGGTGCTTGCAGTTGAGCCCTTGAAACCTGCTGCAAGAAAGGACGATTACCACAGTCGTCTAATGGGTAAAGTAGATAAAATGGTATATATCTGATATATACAGACTTGCGCTTGTAACAGGGCTGGGGTAAAAGGAGAAAGGGAATGACAAGAATCAGGTAGTTAAAAAATGTAAATTCATTAGAGTACAATAAAAGAACTGAAAAAGTAAAAATGGCGGGAGGATATTCTGTTTTTTTATTTTTAATTATATACGGTATATATATGGCGCCCCTGAGGGTTCAGTCGCCACAGAAGTACTGCACCTCACCCCGAGGTGTGGTGTCTCCCTTCTCTCAGGTAAGGTGGGAGTGCTGCACGGAACCCCAAACACCTGCATCCAACACTACCCTACTCCAGGCCGGCTGGGGGGGCAACATGCAGAGCGCAGCTGCTGAGCCTTGTCCCTGGCTGGATGGGGGGAACCAGTAGTGGGTGTGGGTGGAGGAAGTAGTTAGAGAAAGCACTTTGATAGGAGTATAAATAGGGAAGCCATCTTAGAGAGAGTGTGTTCAGTCAGAGGAGGAGAGTGAGATATGAAAGTGGGGTTCTGCCAGGTACACCCGAGCTGCCTGAGGAAGGACTGAAACCTTGCCCGGTGAACGCAGTGCGACGCGGGAGGCTTGCGCCGGTACAGTGCACCTGTGGACTGTCTAAGAACTGTGAGTAAATCTTGGATGACTGCACTGAGCTGCCTCCGCTCCTTTATTTCGCCGGTGCCATTTCCCTCCCTGCACTATAACGCCCAGCACACCTCCTCCATTTATCTACACTGCCCTGAGGCCTGCTCCACCTGTGGGGAGCCGATCCATCACAAGCTGTCCTAACATTTGCCTCAGAGGACTGTTGCAGCGCTGGTGATCCTCACCAGACACCGCAGGTGGCGTCACGGCAAATTCCCCTACAAAATATCCCCCTTTTTACACTGACCCGCCCTGGGTTACGGACCGGGCCAGCCACCGTGATCTCCCCCAAAAGCAGCCATAAGGCTCGGCTGTCGAGTACCCCATGGCCCTGGGGGCGAGTCATATATATAACAATAAGGACACTCGAGGTATATTCCTGTTGGTCCTGGATAAAGTGCGCTGTGCTTCTGATGTTAGAGGATAATAAGTGTGTGTACATATATCTCAGACATTAGCGCCAACAGACTAATCGTTAGCAAAACTGATAGAAGGGACAAAAAAATAATAATTAAGTCAATATAGCGATTCATAAATAAATGTCATAAAAGATTAACTTTATTGATGAAGTAAAAAGGTGCAGTGGACATACAAAAACAGGAAGATGGTGCAGATCACACATATAAATAGTAAAATGTAAAGGAGACTCACTGCTTAGTATAAAATCACAAATACAGTATACTGTATATAACCATCATCTGAAATATATATAAGCAAATATGTGTAAAAATACATGTATACTATTGATGATGCTATGAGAATATACGGGGGTATGGGGACTAAATAATGGTCAAGTATACAAGATTGGGGTAAAAGGTATATATATATATATTCCCATACATGGCACGGTCAAATAGCGTACACTCAGGATGGATGGGAAAAAATGAGTTTACTGCATACTTTGTTCACAGCAGGAGCTGCCTTACAATGTGCCCACCCCGACACATCACAGGAAGAGAGAGAATAAAAATGCTGCGCTAGCCAATAGGAGAGGGACGCAGAGTGTAGTGACGCATGCGTGAACTGGTGAAGTCCGGGAGCTTGCCTCGACCCACATCACATGACCGACCGTGACACAAACTGGATTGTGACGCCGAAGGGAACAAAAGATACAGGAAGAGAACTGGCAGGGCACCAGATGAGAATGCGTGCCACCGGGGCAATCTGCAAAAGTAGTGTAGCATTCATAGTTCATAGAGAGAAATCAACACTGTGCATAGTGGGAGCGTAATACTCAAAAAAGGCCACAAGATGGTGCAAAACAGCATGGTGTTATCTGTATAAAGCACAATGAAGATAACACAATTATGTGATATTATGACAAAAGGATAATAATATTGCCAGGGTCGGACTGGGGTGCCTAGGGCCCACCAGGGTAATTGACTCTAGGCGCCCACACTACAACTCTGTAATCTAACGAGATGCAATTTGCAGCTTGTCACTACATTACAGAACAGGAGGAAGCGCTGGGCATTGTATATGAGTATATGTAAGTGTAATGCCGGCACGATCTTCCTCCAGAGCGGATATACCAGCAGCGTGTTTCACACAGTAGATTCACTTGTGTGAAACTAGCCTAAATTCCATTTAGTATTCATTGTATTTCTGAGTCAATGTTCTACCAGTAAAACAAAAAGCTAGCTATCAATACTAGATTTCATGTATCACCTACCCTGTATCACTTTATAACTGGCTACCAACTGATCCGGTGGTCTACGCAGTATTCTCAGCTCTTGCTTGTTCACAATGCACAGCATTCACATTGGTCCTACATAAAAGAACATGTAATACTATTAGTTCTTTCATTGTAAAGAGGAAACGGTTGTATATTGTCTTATTTTGCAATTGTACTGTTTGCAGCGTACTTTGACCTGTAAAGGGGATGTTCTGGAAAAATTATTTTCTAGCAAGTGCCCTCAGCATGCCTCTCTAAACAGAAGATTCGTACCTAGGCACTGTTCACACCGTGTCTAAAATGTGTACGTTTCATCCATGAAGGGTCCGTTTCACGTCTGTGTGCCCTCAATGGGTCATCCGTATTCCATGGACACTGCTCAGCTCAGAAAATAATTTCCAATGCATCTTTCTGTTAAAAACGGACCAAACATGGATGTCATTCCCGTGATTTTCACAGACCCATAGAATTTAGTGTGTGTGTGTTTGGTCCGCATCACGGACCAAAAATAGTGCATGTGTTCATGAATTTTTTTCATTGACCCATGGTCCGTAAAACAACACTGATGTGTGAACACACATTAAAATCAATGTGTATGCGTGCTGCAAATGAGAAATGTGGACAACACATGTCAGTGAAAAATTGAAATGTGAATAGGTCCTTACCCGCTATGCACCGCTACGGTCTTCTACATCACCTTCTCCATGTCCATGGAACAGTCCACATAGTGTTTCCATCTATCACAGCCGGCACAGGAGCCAATAACTGGTTTCAGTGGTGACATGTGAAGCCAGTCATTGACTGCAGTGGAGCATGTGGCCATTGCTGTGGCAGATATAAGCACAGCGAGACCCAGAGCATTGACATGCAAGAGGCATGGAGGACCTCAGCGGTAGGGAGCAAGTAAGTATGAAACATCTGTTTATAAAAGCAGGATGCAAAAATATGGTAAAAAATCATGAAGATCATCCCAGCATTTTTTCCTTAAATTATACACAGGTACCTGTTACAGCTTACCATGGGAATGTGCCAGGCAGAGGCGATTTCACTGCTCCAATATGAGTCGCCTCCCTCTGCTTTACGTCACAGATTCTACAATTGCTATTGAACGTGGCATCTGAGGGTTTAAATAACTGGGTATGGTGGCATCGCCAGCCCTGATCTTTGCAGTTCGGTGCCTGCTGTATTATACTGCCTGCACCTGGCATGTATAGAGCACAGTCAATGTAGCAGCGCGCTTGCCTATTTTGCTGGCTCACGACCAGCCTCCCTTTATAGTCAAAGGGAGCATCAGGCTGTATCAGGAAAGTGCTGGAATTTTGTGAAATCTATCCGACTCTTTCCAGGCAGAAGAGTTGGACGGATTTCACAACGCAAGTGTGAAAATAGCCTTACAGTGTGAATGACTTGGTGCTGTGGGCTCGGATGCAATACCCGTCCCCGCATCATCAGTGCAGTAACAAACCTACAACTCCCAGTAAACCCTGAAGGATTAAATCTGACAGGGCATGCTGGGAATGGTAAGTTTCAGAGGGGAAACCACTCACATTATTATTATTATACATTTTATTTTAGCAGTGCAGTGTGTATATACAGATACTGAGAATTACACCCAGTATACAGTGCAGGAGAATTGGTACTATCCAGTGTATATAAAGGATAATACATAGAGAATTATGCCCAGTATACAGGACAGAAGTGGTACTCTGCAATATATATAAATATATATATATATTTATACACACACATTATATATACTGTAAGGCAGCGCTTGTCATTATCCTGGGGGATACTCGCTTCGCTGCGTCAATTTAAAACACACCTGCCATATTTTCCGGTATTTCTCAAGTCAGCAGTTTATTAACTCCATAAACTGCTGATTTCCGGGTCCACCTCCGTGGCCCACCGACACAGATATAAAGTCCACGAGCCCAAGTGGCAGACCGGCCCACTTGGCTCTAGTTACAGCCTCCCGCAAGGTAATAATAAAATAATGTCCATGAAAATGTCCATAACACAAATAGTATTACCTACGTCGGGCTTTAGCTGCTTTGGTCCATTTGTTTCCCAGATGGGGTCTCTAGCCTCTGGCCCTCCAAGGCTTACTGACATCCACACGGGATCCAGGCTTCACCCGGCCTCACTAGGCTTCAGACAAACAGTGTCCCACCCACCCGGGGAACAGGCCTCATGCCTCTCTCACAGGTACACTGCACACTGCTCAACTCACCAGGTTTTTATATATCCTGTAGACACAGCCACAGGACCTGTGCTTATCTCACAGTCACGTGTCCATACCTTCTGTGAGCAAAAGGACCTGTGTGATGTCACAGTCATGTGACCAGTCAGCTGAGGGGGAGGAAATAGCCTAAACAGACATACTAGATCATTATAGCAATGCCGCTGCACCACATATTCCCCCCCTCTGTTCAAACCTGTGGGGTTGAACACATAATCTACACAACAGTTTAAAACCCACAGTTCACACAGAGACCATGCACTTGACCCTTACGTTGTCCAGCCCCTGGAACATTATTCATTGACATTAGCCCATTCCTTAGGGACCTCCCATCTGTCAAGGTCACTGACTTCGTCAGGTCACCTTTCCGGGTCGTAACCTTGTCAGGCCTCCCCCGCTCCCAGCGGTCAGTCGAAACCCTGTCAGGTCTCCCCCGCTCCCAGCGGTCAATACGGCAGTGCAACTCACATGTCCTTGTACCTAAGGTCTGGTTCGACTCCGTATTGTCCAGTCCTCTATTGGGTCGTTTGTATGGGCCACCCACACCTGAGTTACTGGAGGTCTCACTACCTCTAAACCCACGCCCACTACTCTCAGGACACCTTGAAGGGTCCCTAACTTCAGGTGTTCTGTTATTTAGGGGCCCCCTTCTCTGTCGGGTCCCACCATTTCCAGACGGCTGCCATCCTCTACTGCTCAGATGATGCTGTCCATCTACTCGCAGTCTAGCGAGACTCAATTGTTCCACCTCTCGCAGGTAGGTCACTCGGTACTCCACCAGCATGCTCATATATGCCAGACTTTCTCCGTTCCTATAGCGTAGAATGACACCATGCCGTCTTCATCCGGTATCCAGTCCTGACGATCATGTGGACTGCTCACCACACCAGACTTCTTCACCATCATCTGCATGGCTCGGCCATTTCTCCCAATGAGCTCTCTCACCAGAACATGAGGCACCCGGATGACCTCTTCTAGCAGACTGTGAGCCTCTCTCATCAGCTCCAGTTGTCTAGCGGCTTGCTCAGTCTTCAACCGGAGAAACCGCTTCGTGCGAATACATCGCCAATGTATGTCACTCAGGATTGCCACCCTCTTCACTGTGACTTCAGGTCGTGGACAGGACCACCAGCTGTTTGGCCTCTGAGGTCAAGTACACCTTCCAGGCTCCCACGGCCTTCTTAAACTCCTCATGCACGAACTCACGGGTGCATTCTTCCCTCAGGTCCTCGGGTACATCTACGAGGCACTTGTACCGAGACGTTTCGGTCTCACCAGTGGTTTCCAGACGATCAACCAGCTCAGGTTTCAGGGACAACTGACTTCCAGCTTCTTCACCCTGGATGCTTCCCCTGAGCGGACTCACAGCTACAACTTCTCAACTTTTCGTCTTGACCACCTCCACTTCACCATTATCTTTCAACACCATACTCTTAGCTCTCCTCAGGTCCACCTTCTCATGGTCTAAGGGAGTAAGTGCAACTTGTTTGCCTTTTCCCTTCTCCAAGGAGACCTCGTTCACCGCGTGACACTTTGCTAGGCGGCCTTAGAGCTCTAAAACTTCTCCTTTTAGCTCAGTTACTCGCCTCTCAGCAGTCCATCTCTGAAGCTCTTCCTGCTTCAACTGCTCTTCCAGCAGGAGAGCTCTCTCAGACCTCTCCGTCTCCAATGTGCCCACTCGGCTCTCAATAGCCAGTCTCTCACGCTTCTCTTGCGTCCACTGGGCTTGTAGCACCTCCTTGAGCTGCTTGATCTCGGCTCCGACATCCACCGAATCATCAGAGCTCACATCACTCGAGGAGGTATCTGCTTCATACCTCCCATCACCAGCGGTCAACTCCTGGCTCTGGTCTGTGGCTTTTCCGATGGACTCCTCCATCTTCTCTCGCTCAGCTTCCATCTTGCTGACTGTTTCCTTAAGGTACGTCTCCGCCTTCTGGAGGGTATCACAGGACATCTGTAGCTCCTTCACCTGAGCTTCCAGATCTAGGGTCTTTCCCCGGAGATCATCATTCTCCTCACGGATATCTTGCAGAGTGGTCTCAACCACTTGGCGCTCTTGCTCTGCATCCGCCTTACCCTCCTCTAGTTTTCCTTTAAGCTTGAGGAGGTCCTCATAATCTCTCCTAATCTGTTGCAGTTCCTCACTGAACCTTTCATGCCTCTTTTCTGCCTCATGGTCGTGAGCAGACACTTCAACTTTTATTGCTTCTTTCAGGGCGGATAGCTCCTGGTCTCGCTGGTACAGAGTCCTCCAGTCGCTCCTTCTCCTGCATTAGAGGCTTTACTTGGTCCTGGAACTGCTGCAGCTCCCTCATGAGTTCATCATACTCCTTTTTAGATTCACACAGCTCCTGGTTGAACTGTTCGCGCAGTCGTTCTAGTTCCGGATGACGTCCAGAAACTCCATCCTGCCGCGTCTCCTTCTCAAGTTTCAACTGCGAAACCTCCTCCTTAATTTTGCGGCGGTCCTCCTTAATTGTGTGGAACATCTCCTTCCACTGGACAACTTCCTCGTTGCTTTCCTTTAGACTTCGCCGTAAGTCCTTCACAACCTGGAATACCCTCTGCCGTTCAGACTCCAGGCTCTGCTGGTCTGAGGACACGTTCTCCAGGTCCGTCACCTCCTCTTCTGCCTCTGAAGTAGGATCCACCCTTGTAACAACGGCACACACCATTACATTTTCTTTATTTTCACTTTTAGTCAAGACTACAGGAGCAACCTTTCTGTGGCCCTTGCGCCGTCTACGTCGAGATGTGGACTCTCTCCCCTCGTCTAGTCCCTCCTGACCGACCTCTCCTACTTCCGTAGTGTCACCGTCAGCTATCAGGTCTGTGTCACTCCCCATGATGTTGTGGACTACCAGGTCACCTCCCACTTTGACTTCAACCCCCTCCACTGGAGTCACACCATTCTCAACGGTCAAATTATCATTTCTAGGAGGTACCAACCCACCATCAACAATTTCCAGTTTTCCACACTCTACGCTCTTGTGAAAATCCGCCCCTTTTTAGACTCCGCCCCCTTTTGTACAACCACACCTGTAAGGGAATTTTTACAAAAAACATCAGCGACAGTCTTAGGACTCAGTTCACAAGACCTCTTACCACCTCCCCGGGCACTCTGGGACAACACGGGCGCCCCCGGAGGGTCCATAGAATGGTCCACGGCCACCATTCTATACGGTGCCCACAGCTCCTGCGGTTCCCGCACCATGTCCAGTAACAGTTTCTCAAATACCTGCTCCGGACCCAACCGTCCCTTCAAACGCTCATTAGCTCCAGACACCTCTGTTGCTTTGCACACAGCCATCACGGTACACTGTTCACACTTGAACTTCACCGCTCCCCCCGAAAAAATCTTCGTGGCCCCGCCGAGCCACCGCAAAACAGGATTTGAGAGCGATGTCAATCTTCGCAACCCCACCGAGTTGCAGCAAGATGCTTTGACTTCGTGAGCCCCGCCGAGCCACAGCAAACCAGGTTTGAGTGTGACAACGACCTTCACAACCCCGCCGAGTTGTAGCCAGATGCTTTGACCTTCGTGAGCCCCGCCGAGCCACAGCAAACCAGGTTTGAGTGCGACGACGACCTTCACAGTTGCTCCCAGCAACCAGACTGCAGATGCTCCCAGCAACCAGACTGCAGCTGCCCGCGCTCTCAAACCACATGTAAGGCAGCGCTTGTCATTATCCTGGGGGATACTCGCTTCGCTGCGTCAATTTAAAACACACCTGCCATATTTTCCAGTATTTCTCAAGTCAGCAGTTTATTAACTCCATAAGCTGCTGATTTCCGGGTCCAACTCCGTGGCCCACCGACACAGATATAAAGTCCACGAGCCCAAGTGGCAGACCGGCCCACTTGGCTCTAGTTACAGCCTCCCGCAAGGTAATAATAAAACAATGTCCATGAAAATGTCCATAACACAAATAGTATTACCTACGTCGGGCTTTAGCTGCTTTGGTCCATTTGTTTCCCAGATGGGGTCTCTAGCCTCTGGCCCTCCAAGGCTTACTGACATCCACACGGGATCCAGGCTTCACCCGGCCTCACTAGGCTTCAGACAAACAGTGTCCCACCCACCCGGGGAACAGGCCTCATGCCTCTCTCACAGGTACACTGCACACTGCTCAACTCACCAGGTTTTTATATATCCTGTAGACACAGCCACAGGACCTGTGCTTATCTCACAGTCACGTGTCCATACCTTCTGTGAGCAAAAGGACCTGTGTGATGTCACAGTCATGTGACCAGTCAGCTGAGGGGGAGGAAATAGCCTAAACAGACATACTAGATCATTATAGCAATGCCGCTGCACCACAATACATACAGTGCTGGCCAAAAGTATTGGCACCCCTGCAATTCTGTCAGATAATACTCAGTTTCTTCCTGAAAATGATTGCAATCACAAATTCTTTGGTATTATTATCTTCATTTAATTTGCTTGCAAGGAAAAAACACAAAAGAGAATGAAGAAAAAATCAAATCATTGATCATTTCACACAAAACTCCAAAAAAGGGCCAGACAAAAGTATTGGCACCCTCAGCCTAATACTTGGTTGCACAACCTTTAGCCAAAATAACTGCAAAAAAACGCTTCCGGTAACCATCAATGAGTTTCTTACAATGCTCTGCTGGAATTGTAGACCATTCTTCTTTGGCAAACTGCTCCAGGTCCTTGATATTTGAAGGATGCCTTCTCCAAACTGCCATTTTGAGATCTCTCCACAGGTGTTCTATGGGATTCAGGTCTGGACTCATTGCTGGCCACCTTAGAAGTCTCCAGTGCTTTCTCTAAAACCATTTTATAGTGCTTTTGGAAGTGTGTTTTGGGTCATTGTCCTGCTGGAAGACCCATGACCTCTGAGGGAGACCCAGCTTTCTCACACTGGGCCCTACATTATGCTGCAAAATTTGTTGGTAGTCTTCAGACTTCATAATGCCACGCACACGGTCAAGCAGTCCAGTGCCAGAGGCAGCAAAGCAACCCCAAAACTTCAGGGAACCTCCGCCATGTTTGACTGTAGGGACCGTGTTCTTTTCTTTGAATGCCTCTTTTTTTTCCTGTACACTCTATGTTGATGCTTTTTCCCAAAAAGCTCTACTTTTGTCTCATCTGACCAGAGAAAATTCTTCCAAAACGTTTTAGGCTTTCTCAGGTAAGTTTTTTGGCAAACTCCAGCCTGGCTTTTTTATGTCTCAGGGTAAGAAGTGGGGTCTTCCTGGGTATCCTACCATCCGCACAATCTTGCGTTGAAATCTCTCGTCAATTTTTCTTTTCCGTCCACATCTAGGGAGGTTAGCCACAGTGCCATGGGCTTTAAACTTCTTGATGACACTGCGCACAGAAGACACAGGAACATTCAGGTCTTTGGAGATGGACTTGTAGCCTTGAGATTGCTCATGCTTCCTCACAATTTGGTTTCTCAAGTCCTCAGACAGTTCTTTGGTCTTCTTTCTTTTCTCCATGCTCAGTGTGGTGCACACAAGGACACAGGACAGAGGTTGAGTCAGCTTTAATCCATGTTAACTGGCTGCAGGTGTGATTTAGTTATTGCCAACACCTGTTAGGTGCCACAGGTAAGTTACAGGTGCTGTTAATTACACGAATTAGAGAAGCATCACATGATTTTTCAAAGGGTGCCAATACTTTTGTCCACCCCCTTTTTTAGGTTTGGTGTGGAATTATATCCAATTTGGCTTTAGGACAATTCTTTTTGTGTTTTTTTCATTGAAGACAAATTAAATGAAGAGAATAATACCAAAGAATTTGTGATTGCAATCATTTTCAGGAAGAAACTGAGTATTATCTGACAGAATTGCAGACGTGCCAATACTTTTGGCCAGCACTGTATACACTGTGTTCAAGAATATAGAGTGGAGCAGTGTATATACTATATAATGTATAGCTATGGCAGTGTATATAGTGTGGATTCCACACTATATACGCAGCACCTTAGTATCTAACCATCTGTACACCATATACTGTGTATACTGTAGTAGCATATATAGACCCTTATACACAGAACGGCCTTCATCTTTTAGAGTCGTGGCGGGAAGACAACTAGAAAATACATAGCTTCTAATGGCCACAAGCCTACTCAATATTAAATATGAATATAACAGGAGAAACAGAGTTTATATAGGCATAAAACCAGTATAGCTTTATTAGATACAAGATAGTAAAAAAGCCACAACAGTGGCGACACAATGTAAATAACAGATTACAAAATACAGTACATGGTAACATATGTAGAGAGTATATGTGGCAAAACCCCCCCCCAAAAAAGAGGGAGTGATAAGCAGAGAACATATAGAATATACCATAAGTAAAGAGTATCCGCACAAGTGTGCAGGTATGCATCAAATGTCGAGGAGAATTCAAATACCGCTTACCAGTCACTAATAAGGGAGGGCCAGCAGAAGAAAGGTGACAAGTAGACCAGGAACAGGATAAACTCAAGGCACCAAGAGACCAAAAGGGAGGCTCGACGCGTGTTTCGCCCCGATGCTATGGGCTTTCTCAAGAGGCATAAGCTTGTAAAGGACAGGGACCTTTTTAAAGTCTTTTCACACGGTCACGTGACCGCGATACTAGTCACGTGACCGGAAGTGAATAAGTGACCGATGCTCGTCGGCGCATGCGCTAGGCGCCGGAAACTGTCGGTGCGGGCAGAATCCGTCACCTGGTAACGCGCACGCCGGAAACACATGGTATGTGCACCGGAAGTGCGCGGCCAGGAGAAAGACGGCCATGCCCGGGCCGAGAGCAGCGTGCCCAGAGCGCATGCGCACCGCATCGTGTGTCACCTAGCAACATAATGGCCAATAGCAGAGGCTGGCATCCAAAAAAATAACAAAGGGTCAAGCAATCATTAGTCCTGCAATGCATTATATATATAATGGCCGATAATACAAGTCACGACAGTATAACATCAAATGTGTAGAGATGTCCATGTATACAGTATGCAGGGCCGGTCTCATTAAATCCAGTGATGTTGATCAGCGCATAAAATAGGATGTGGTTCCGTTCTCATGCTATATATGGACCAAAGAAAAAAGGAGCCAAGAGGAAAAATAAAGAAAAATAGGGATTAAAAGGTAAAAAGCAAATATTGAAAATACCAGATAAATATTAAAAACAAAAATAGCCAAAAGGGCCAAAATTGGTTATATAACATCTAAGGCGGAGAATGATATAACAGGCGAGGCCCATGTCACAGGAAGGGGGCAAAGCTAAGTGCCTCATTAAGGCCCCGAGGAGACATGGTATTCAGACATACGATCCATTTTACTTCCTTTTGACCAAGAGCCTTTGTCCAGTCACCTCCACGGGAGCCAAGGTGTGAAATATCAATTCCACGCACCTTCAAAGATTTTGGATCGCAGTTATGTTTGCATTGAAAGTGACGTGGGATAGTTTTTGGCTCCCGTTGGTCGGCCACCGTTCTGGCCGCGCCAATGTCGCGCACGTGTTCCCGTATCCTCACTCTTAGCTCTCTCGTGGTCAAACCGATGTAAATTAAATCACAGGCACAAGTTGCGTAATAAATCACATGGGTTAAACCACAGGATATATAATTACAAATTTGGTATTCACGAGAGCCGTCGGATGAGGAAAAGGAGACAGAGCGCACGGCATTGGCGCATGCCAGACAGTGGCCGCAAGGAAAAAAGCCAATCCTTGGTCCTCAGGACCCAAAAGGGTTGGTAAGTGGGGGAACATAATGACTCCGTGTCAACATGTCACCCAGGTTATTGGCTTTCCTGGGTGTCATGAGTGGATAGTCCCCCACATATTCTCGTAGGGAGGGCTCCGCACCAAGAACACCCCAATGCTTGGAGAGGATCCGCCGCATCTCCCCCCACTCATGATTAAAGGTGGAGATGTAGCGGATCCTTCCCATGTGTTTCTTCCCAGCGGAAGCTGTTGAATATAACAATTGATTGCGGGGAGTACCCCTTGCCCTTCTATAGCCCTTTTTTTTGGGGGGGGGGTGGTTTGCCACATATACTCTCTACATATGTTACCATGTACTGTATTTTGTAATCTGTTATTTACTTTGTGTCGCCACTGTTGTGGCTTTTTTACTATCTTGTATCTAATAAAGCTATACTGGTTTTATGCCTATATAAACTCTGTTTCTCCTGTTATATTCATATATAAACCCTTGTAGCATCTGTGTACACACCCTCCATGCACTTAATAGTCCCCTGTATTGGTACTGTACACATGCTGGCTGGTGCAGACCCTATTTAGTTTATAATGGTTGTATCGCACAATATCAGCACATTTTATCATTTACCTTTCGTGTCTCCCTATTTCTCCATAGATTGTAGCTTGCGAGCAGCAGGTCCCTCACTCCTCTTGGTATCTGAGTTGTGTGTTATCCTGTACTGTCTTTATTTTCTGTACATGTCCCCTCTGTAATGTAAAGTGCTGCGGAATATGTTGGCGCTAAAAATATATTATATACACAACGCTACATAATATTATACAAACACAGCACCATACTATACACTTTATTATGCTGTATACACTACATAAGGAACAACGAGACTGCGGTCTATACATCATACAGGAGGCAGAGAGTGCGAGTTTATAGGTCGTGTACAGCACTCTCTGCCTCCTCTATGACATACAGACCGCATGCTCGGTCTCCCCTAATATATGCTTTATATAGGAGGCCGCGAGTGCGGTCTGTTTGTCATATATGAGGCAGAAAGTGCGATCTATACATCATATAGGCCCCACACATGACATACACCACTCTCTCGGCCTCCTATATGAGATATAGACCGCACTTTCCTTCTCCTATAATATATACTTTACATAGGAGGCTGAGTGTGTTGTATATGTAATATAGACCCGCACTCTCAGCATCCTATATGACATATACTCTGTATATGTCATATAAGAGGCCAAGAGTGTGATCTATATTTCATAAAGGAGGTAGAGTGCGATCTATACATTATACACAGTAGGCCCCATATATTACATATACCGCACTCTCGGTCTCCTATATGACATACAGACTCTCGGCCTCCTATATGACATGGGGCTCTTTCACATGTCCGGATATTTCCCATACTGGAAAAAACAGTACCGGAGATATCCGTGTCTGTGTGGCATCTTTGTACCGGCGCCTGGGAACAGCACGAACTGTACTGCTGATTCCCAGGCGCCGCTACGTGTCACACGGAAATCATCTGTGTGTCATCAGTGTGTCATCAGTGCGTACGTGTGCAGGCGTTTTTCGACCCGTGCATGGTGTAAAAAAACAAACATATCAGCGTGTTTTTCCCACGGACACACGGTCTGTGGAAACGCACTGACATGTGCACAGACCCATTCATCTGAATATGTCTACGTGTGTCAGTGTCTCTGATACGTGTGGAAACTGTCACAACACATACTGGAAACACTGATGTGTGAAAGAGGCCTTATAGATTGTATATGTGGTATAAGAGGCCAAGAGTGTGATCTATATTTCATATAGGAGGTAGAGAGTGCGATCTATATATCATATAGGCGGCGGCCCCATATATGACGTATACCGCACTCTCAGCCTCCTATAGTGTATACTTTATATAGGAGGCTGAGTGCGTTGTATACATCATGTAGGCCCGTCCCTACTCTAAGCCTCATATATGACATATACCGCACTCTCAGCCTCCTATATTCTGTACTTTATATAGGAGGCTGATTGTGTTGCATACATCATATAGACCCGCTGCCCGCACTCTAGGGCTCATATATGATGTATACTGCACTCTCAGCCTTCTATAGTTTATACTTTATATAAGAGGCTGAGTGCGTTGTATACATCATATAGACCCACCGCCCGTACTCTAGGCCTCATATATTACGTATACTGCACTCTCAGCCTCCTATAGTCTATACTTTATATAGGAGGCTGAGTGTGTTGTATACATCATATAGACCCGCTGCCCGCACTCTAGGCCTCATATATGACGTATACCGCACTCTCAGCCTCCTATAGTCTATACTTTATATAAGAGGCTGAGTGTGTTGTATACATCATATAGACCCACCGCCCGCACTCTAGGCCTCATATATGACGTATACCACACTCTCAGCCTCCTATAGTCTATACTTTATATAAGAGGCTGAGTGTGTTGTATACATCATATAGACCCACCGCCCGCACTCTAGGCCTCATATATGACGTATACCACACTCTCAGCCTCCTATAGTCTATACTTTATATAAGAGGCTGAGTGTGTTGTATACATCATATAGACCCGCCGCCCGCACTCTAGGCCTCATATATGAAATATACCGCACTCTCAGCCTCCTATAGTCTATACTTTATATAGCAGGCTGAGTGTGTTGTATACATCATATAGGCCCGCCGCCCGCACTCTAGGCCTCATATATGACGTATACTGCACTCTCAGCCTCCTATAGTCTATACAACACACTCAGCCTCCTATATAAAGTATAGACTATAGGAGGCTGAGAGTGCAGTATACGTCATATATGAGGCCTAGAGTGCGGGCGGCGGGCCTATATGATGTATACAACACACTCAGCCTCCTATATAAAGTATAGACTATAGGAGGCTGAGAGTGCGGTATATTTCATATATGAGGCCTAGAGTGCGGGCGGCAGGTCTATATGATGTATACAACACACTCAGCCTCCTATATAAAGTATAGACTATAGGAGGCTGAGAGTGCGGTATATTTCATATATGAGGCCTAGAGTGCGGGCGGCGGGTCTATATGATCTATACAACACACTCAGCCTCCTATATAAAGTATAGATCATATAGACCCGCCGCCCGCACTCTAGGCCTCATATATGACATATACCGCACTCTCAGCCTCCTATAGTCTATACTTTATATAGGAGGCCGAGTGCGTTGTATACATCATGTAGACCCGCCGCCCGCACTCTAGGCCTCATATATGACGTATACCGCACTCTCAGCCTCCTATAGTCTATACTTTATATAGGAGGCCGAGTACGTTATATACATCTGACTCGCCATCTGACTCGGCCGTGGGGCACCCGGAACCGGGCTTCAGTGCAATGTTGGGGGTAGTAGTGGCAACCCGATCCCGTGGCTCAGGGTGGTCAGACCAAATGCTGTGGCAGTCTATTTGTAGGGTTTTGAATGTCCGACTACGCCACCCGTGGATTGCGGTCAGGGATGACCGCCGCTGCAGGGCAGACCGCTGAGGCTGATGTTGGTATGCAGCACAGGGATAGGATAACTCCCCATGGGAAGAGTGTAGCCTCAGGGCAGTGTATTAGGATGCTGGGGGTGATGGTGCAGGCCACAATAATAAGGGTTCAGAGTCCGCTTCAAACAGTCCAGGGTCTTTATTGTAGTTAGTACTAATGACCCAACAGGAGTACAGGGTAGGAATGGGCCTGGGTGTCTGAGAGCATTCGGGTGAGCCCCACTGGTCAGGGTGAGTGGGTAGGCCTACCGCTCTCTGTCTGCCCTTACTGACTATCCCCCTTTTCGTGGTGTGATAGCCCACGTCCCTGAGCTGGCCGTGTACTTCGCCTGTATGGCTTGCGACTCGGGCCTTAGGTACCTGTAGCTTCTCCGTGCCGTACCGGTCCCTCTGTGTGGCGGAGCCTCCAGGCTTCTCAGGCCAAGGGACCTAAAATCCCTCGCAGGTCGGTTATCTGCTGCCGGGCTTGCAACCCTGACAGCCTCAGACCCCAGTGTCCGGTTGTGTAGTTCTCTATCAGCCAGGACCGGCTCTCGTCGCCTCTGTCCCTGGCTTGCTGTTCCTCCTCTGACTCCCGGACTCCTCAGCTGCTGCTGACCTGCCCCTTTCCTCTGGGAACCCTTCTGGATGCTTCAGAAGTGGGTCCTGGTCTCCCTAACCCTGCCCTCAGTTCCAGCTTTTATAGGGGAAGCCTGCTCCCCTTACTGGCCTGGGACAGGAGGTGCTGCATGCTAATGGTCCCTGACCAGGGAACCTCCCTCCTGCTCTCAGACACAGCCTTTAATATTTGTGGCATCCAGTCCTGGGGCGACACACATCATGTAGGCCCGTCCGCACTCTAAGCCTCATATATAACATTTACCGCACTCTCAGCCTCCTATAGTCTATACTTTATATAGAAGGCCGAGTGCGTTGTATACATCATGTAGGCCCGTCCGCAATCTAAGCCTCATATATGACTTATACCGCACTCTCAGCCTCCTATAGTCTATACTTCATATAGGAGGACGAGTGTGTGGCGCCCCTGAGGGTTCAGTCGCCACAGAGGTACTTGCATCTCAACTAGAGGTGTGGTGTCTCCCTTCTCTCAGGTAAGGAGGGATTGCTGCCTGGAACCCCAGCACCCACATTCAACACTACACTGCTCCAGGCTGGCTGGAAGGGCAAGATGCAATGTGTTTTCTGCTGAGCTCTGTCCCTGGCTGGAGTGGGGCGAACCCAAAGGTAGGGGGAACCAGTAGTGGGTGTGGGTGGAGGAAGTACAGTAGTTAGGGGGAGCACTGGGAGAAGTAGGTATATAAAGGGAAGCCATCTTAGGGTGGCAGGTCAGTTAGTGAGAGCACAGTTCAGAAGAACAGTCTGGGAGCAGAGTCTCTTTAGGAGCTCTGCTCCACCAGTATGGCCTAGTCCTAGAGGCCCAGGAGGGGAGCAGGGAGTAGGCTCCAATCTGTTGAAGGGATCCTAGGGGATACGGCGAGTGCAGGACGGCACCCGTACGCCCCGAATCTGTCAGAAGTCAGAGGGATCGTAGGCCACAAGAAGGGGACCGGCCCCTGGTCCAGCTGTGTTACTCTAAGTCTCGGCTGGGAAAACCGGAGGCTTTTGGCTTGTATAGTCAGTTGCTGAAGCCTCATTCTAATCCCTGTGAGGGTCAAGCAGGTCCGGGAGTGGGGAAGCGCAGGGCAGAAGGGAGAAAGACCCAACGTGAAGACGGTCTAGCTAGGAAAACAAGAAAGTGGGGTTCTGTCAGGTACTCCTAACCTGCCTGAGGAAGAACTGAACCCCTTCCTGGAGAACGCAGCACGATGTGGGAGGCTAGCACCCGTACAGTGCACCAGTGGAACTGTCATAAGAACTGTGAGTAAAAACTCGGATGACTGCACTGTACTGCCTCCGTCCATTCTTTCATCTGCGCCAGCTCTCCCTCCCGGGACTACAACGCCCAGCGCAACTTACACTTTCTACACTGCCCTGGAGCTAGCTCTACTTGTGGAGAGCCACACCATCCCTGCTGCCGAACACCAGCTCCAGAGGACTGCTAGACAGCGGCGGCTCCCTTTAGCCGCAATCCACAGGTGGCGTCACGAACTTTACAAATCCTCTATAAATTAAAACCCCCCTTTTCACTGACTGCCCTGGGTCACGGACCGGGCCAGCCACCGTGATATTCCCCAAACCGGCATCCATAGGCCCGGCTGCCGAGCACCCTACGGCCCTGGGGGCGCGTCAAGCGTGTTATATACAACATGTAGGCCCGTCCACACTCTAAGCCTCATATATAACATTTACCGCACTCTCAGCCTCCTATAGTCTATACTTTATATAGGAGGCCAAGTGCGTTATATACTGTACATCATGTAGGCCCGTCCACACTCTAAGCCTCATATATAACATTTACCGCACTCTCAGCCTCCTATAGTATATAGTGCATTGTATACATCATGTAGACCCGTCCGCACTCTAAGCCTCATATATGACGTATACTGCACTCTCAGCTTCCTATAGTCTATACTTTATATAGAAGGCTGAGTGTGTTGTATACATCATGTAGACCCGCCGCCCGCACTCTAGGCCTCATATATGATGTATACTGCACTCTCAGCCTCCTATTGTCTATACTTTATATACGAGGCTGAGTGTGTTGTATACATCATGTAGACCCGCCGCCCGCACTCTAGGCCTCATATATGACATATACCGCACTCTCAGCCTCCTATAGTCTATACTTTATATAGGAGGCTGAGTATATTGTATACATCAGGTAGACCTGCTGCCCGCACTCTATGCCTCATATATGACGAATACCGCACTCTCAGCCTCCTATAGTCTATACTTTATATAGGAGGCTGAGTGTGTTGTATACATCATGTAGACCCGCCGCCCGCACTCTAGGCCTCATATATGACATATACCGCACTCTCAGCCTCCTATAGTCTATACTTTATATAGGAGGCTCAGTGTGTTGTATATATCATATAGGCACGCCGCCCGCACTCTAGGTCTCATATATGACGTATACCGCACTCGCAGCCTCCTATAGTCTATACTTTGTATAGGAGGCTGAGTGTATTGTATACATCATGTAGACTCGCTGCCCGCACTCTAGGCCATTCATATATGACGTATACCGCACTCTCAGCCTCCTATAGTCTATTCTTTATATAGGAGGCCGAGTGCGTTGTATACATCATGTAGACCCGCCGCCCGCACTCTAGGCCTCATATATGACGTATACCGCACTCTCAGCCTCCTATAGTCTATACTTTATATAGGAGGCCGAGTGCGTTATATACATCTGACTCGCCCCCTGGGCCGTGGGGCACCCGGAACCGGGCTTCAGTGCAATATTGGGGGTAGTAGTGGCAACCCGATCCTGTGGCTCAGGGTGGTCAGACCAAATGCTGTGGCAGTCTATTTGTAGGGTTTTGAATGTCCGACTACGCCACCCGTGGATTGCGGTCAGGGATGACCGCCGTTGCAGGGCAGACCGCTGAGGCTGATGTTGGTATGCAGCACAGGGATAGGATAACTCCCTACGGGAAGAGTGTAGCCTCAGGGCAGTGTAATAGGATGCTGGGGGTGATGGTGCAGGCCGCAATAATAAGGGTTCAGAGTCCGCTTCAAACAGTCCAGGGTCTTTATTGTAGTTAGTGCTAATGACCCAACAGGAGAACAGGGTAGGAATGGGCCTGGGTGTCTGAGAGCATTCGGGTGAGCCCCACTGGTCAGGGTGAGTGGGTAGGCCTACCGTTCTCTCGCTTCCCTTGCTGACTATCCCCCTTTTCGTGGTGTGATAGCCCACGTCCCTGAGCTGGCCGTGTACTTCGCCTGTATGGCTTGCGACTGGGGCTTTAGGTACCTGTAGCTTCTCCGTGCTGTACCGGTCCATCTGTGTGGCGGAGCCTCCATGCTTCTCTGGCCAAGGGACCTAAAATCCCTCGCAGGACGGTTATCTGCTGCCGGGCTTGCAACCCTGACAGCCTCGGACCCCAGTGTCCTGTTGTGTAGATCTCTCTCAGCCTGGACCAGCTCTCTTCGCCTCTGTCCCTGGCTTGCTGGTCCTCCTCTGCCTCCCGGACTCCTCAGCTGCTGCTGACCTGTCCCTTTCCTCTGGGAACCCTTCTGGATGCTTCAGAAGTGGGTCCTGGTGTCCCTAACCCTGTCCTCAGTTCCAGCTTTTATAGGGGCAGCCTGCTCCCCCTACTGGCCTGGGACAGGAGGTGCTGCATGCTAATGGACACAGCCTTTAATATTTGTGGCATCCAGGCCTGGGGTGACACATTCCCCCCTAGTAAATTTTAGTACTCCGGGACTAAACAATAAACACAAATACAGGGTATAAATGCATGACCATAAACACAACAGGGAAAGAAATAACAAACAACACCACATATTGAGTTCTTTAGGTCACAGTGTGGTCTGTGCCTGGGTGTCCATATCACCAACAAAAGAAGAGAGTCACAGTATGATCCGTGTCCGGGTGTCCATTTCACCCAACAAGGCGAAGTTTTTGAGCGATGTGGGGACCTGTCCCTATAAACCCCAAGTTCCTGGCCTTGGGCGTGGCGGCAAGGCTGAGCTAACTACTTTGGACCACAAGGAGGACACGCCGGACAGGTTTTTCTTCTGTGGCCAACTTGGAAAGAGGGCACCAGGTGCAACTATCTACATGGTAGTTCCGGTTATTCACTGTCCATAACTTGTCAGTCCATTGCATCTAAGAAAACTGGAGAAACATTATTAATAACCAGGGTACAAACATAACACATTAAATATATACATTATACATTTAGATCTTCCAGCAAGCTGGCATTTGACCCCTAGTGCTCCGGGTTGACAAGCTAGCTGGGTTTACAGGCAGGGCAGGCAGCTGTCTGCGGATTATTTGGCTTAACGCAGGCATGGCAGCCTCACTGTCAGCAGAGGGTTGACTCTCCTGGGCTGCTGGCATGGGTTCCTCTGCCTCTGGGGCTGCTTGTTCTTCTTGTTCTTCTGCAGGCTCCTGCTGGGTAGGTTGAAGGAAGTGTAGGGCGGGTACCACTATGGCATCATTTATCCGAGTCCAGGTCCGGGGGAACTCTCCGAGAACGGTGCTGACCATTTCTTCCTTGTCCTCTGCGGGTTCAAGGCCATCTTGATCTTCACTTGGACTCTGCAGTTGCTCGGGGCACCGTTTTAGTTGGTCTCTGGAGACGGTGCTAGTGGTTTCTCCTCCATCCTTGGTAATCACACATACCTTCGGGTTGTTGTGGTTGGACTGCAGTACTGTGTACGGGTCTCTCTCCCACTGGTCGTCCAGCTTGTGAAGCCTTCTCTTCCACTTCAGGACCTGCTCACCAGGTTCCAGGGGACCAGCAGGGGTGTGTTGGTTGAAGAGCCTCTCTTGCTTTTCTCTCGCTTGAGCCTGACTCCTCTCCACACTCTCCTGTACCTTCTTGTATTGTAGCCGCCGTTCCGTATCCCAGTCCGCGTCTGGTGTGGTGTCCTCGGGTGTCAGGACTCCCATCTCCAGGTCTATCGGCAGCTTACCTGGTCTTGCGCGCATCAGGTAAGCCGGGGTGCAATTTGTAGCATTCACCGGGATATGGTTGTACAAGTCAATCAGGTCTGGCATTTTCTCCGGCCACAGGCTGCGTTCTTCCAGGGGCAACGTCTTGAGGAGATCAATGACGATATTGTTCATTTTCTCACACAGCCCGTTGGTTTGCGGGTGGTAAGGCGTTGTTCGAATCTTCCTACAGCCGTAGAGGTTGCAGAACTCCTGGAAGACTTCAGCCTCAAACGCTGGACCTTGATCTGTCAAGACCTGTTCCGGATACCCGTGTGGATGGCAGAAGTGTTGCTGGAAGGCTCTGGCCGCTGTTTGGGCTGTCAGGTCTTTAACAGGAACCACCACCAGGAACCGGGAGTAATGATCCACAATCGTGAGGGCATAGATGTAGCCGGACCGGCTTGGAGCCAACTACACATGGTCCAGAGCTACCAGCTCAAGAGGCTGCCTGGTGACGATGGGCCTCAAGGGTGTCTTCTGGCTACGGTCCTTCCTTCTGAGGTGACATGGGCCGCAGTCCCTGCTCCACTTCTCTATGGCCCCTCTCATACTGACCCAGTAGAACCGCTCTCTCAGTAGGAACTCCAGTTTCATCCACCCAAAGTGTCCCGCTCTGTCATGGTAGGCCTCCAGGACCATTGCTGCATCTCGTCTTGGGACCACTACCTGCCAGGTCAGCTCGTGCGTCCGGTGGTTGACAAGCCTTCTGCACAGCTTGCCCTCGTAGAGGAATAGCCTGCTTTTCTCCTTCCATAACTGCTTGGCTTCCTCTGGAGCATCCGGGCCAGGGCTAGCGTCTGCCTTGGTTAACAGGTCTTTCACCAGGCGAACTGCAGGGTCACTATCTTGCGTTTCAGCCCAGCCGTGGAGGAGTAAGGGGTTCAACATGACGGTGGTTAGGTCTTTGTCTCTTACCCGGTGAGAATACTGAGTGGCCTCATACCGGTGGAACTCAGGGAGCTCTACTTCCTCCAGCTCCTCCGAGTCTTCTTCTCCCTCGGGTAGGTGAGGCACCCTTGACAGGGCGTCTGCGTTGGCGTTGGTCCTGCGTGCCCGGTATTTGATTGTGAAGTCATAATTGGATAGCCGGGCCATCCACCACTGTTCTAGGGCACCTAGCCTTGCATTGTCCAGGTGTGTCAGCGGGTTGTTGTCCGTGTACACAGTGAACTTTGCGGAGGCCAGGTAATGCTTAAACCGTTCTGTGACGGCCCACACCACTGCCAAGAATTGAAGGAGTTGTAATTCTCTGGGTTTCTTTCAGTGGGCCTCAGCTTCCGGCTGGCTTACGTGATCACCCTTTCTCGGCCCTGTTGGTTCTGTGACAGTACGGCTCCCAGCCCCACATTGCTGGCGTCTGTGTGGAGGATGAAAGGCTGGCCATAATCAGGGTAGGCCAGGATCTCATCCCCCGTGAGGGCCAACTTCAACTGGCAGAAGGACTCCTCTTCCGGCTTTTCCCACTTGAAGGGTGGCTTTTGGCTTCTGGTCTTAGACTGACCTATCAGGAGGTCCTGCATTGGAGCTGCCATCTTTGTGAACCCGGGGATGAACCTTCAGTAGTAGCCTACCAACCCGAGGAACTGCCTCACTTCTTTAATGTTTGAGGGGCTTGGCCAGATCTTGATTACTGTGACCTTGTCGAGGTCGGGGGCTACTCCTTCTGCACTCACCACGTGCCCCAGGTACTGTACCTTCAGCTTTAACAGATGGCACTTGGAGGGTTTCACTTTCATGCCATAGCCTGCCAGGGCTTCGAACACCTCTGCCAGGTGTTTTAGATGGTCCTCGGAGGTCTTCGAATAGATCACGTCGTCCAGGTAAAGTAGGACAGTCTCGAAGTTTCGGTGCCCTAGACAGCATTCCATCAGCCTCTGGAAGGTCCCGGGTGCATTTCAGAGCCCGAATGGCATACAGTTGAATTCGCTCAATCCCATCGGGGTGGTGAAGGTGGTCTTCTCCTTGTCAGCCTCTGCCACAGGAACCTGCCAGTACCCGCTAGTAAGGTCCAAAGTAGAGAAGAAATTAGCTGATTTTAGTGCGGCTAAAGACTCCTCTATCCTAGGTAATGGGTCTTTATGTGTGATACGATTGATTTGTCTATAGTCCACGCACATTCTCATTGTACCGTCTTTCTTTTTTACCAAAACTAAGGGAGCTGCCCCGGGGGCTACAGCTATCTCTAATGACCCCAGCTTCCTTCATTTCTCTCAGCATGCCCTTTGCGTTCTGATAATGTTAAGGGGGTACAGGTCTGTGTCTCTCTTTTACTGGTGGGTGGCTCCCCGTGTGGATGTGGTGTTCTACCCCTTTCACTCTGCCGAAGTCTAGCGGGTGCTTACCAAAGATTCTCTCGTACTCCTGAACCACCCGGTAGACTCCTTGTTTTTGGTGCGAGGGAGTCGAGTCAGCACCCATGTGGAGTTTCTGGCACCAGTCCTCCTTGTGTTTCTGGGAGCCATTATTCTCCACCGGTGGGGATGGAGGCAAGGGTTCCACGACCCTGATAGCATTGTGCTCGACGGCAAACAATTTGGCTAGTGTAGCGTACCGGGGCAAGTGTACTTCCCTTTCCCCGATGTTTAAGATCCGTACGAGCACCCTTCCATGGCGGACATCAACCACCCCCCGGGCTGTCAAAATGGTGGGCCTGCTGTCTGAATTCAGGGGTTCTACCTTGGTAGTCTCTCCCTCTTAACCCGATTGCAGTCCGACACCAGATCATCATTTCGCTTTTGGGAGGCATGGCAATGGGGAACGGGTCGCTCATCCTCACGCTACCAATCTCACCACCAGACAGTTCTACCTGTTGCCGTCTCATCAGGGCTCTTATCTCTTTCTGGGGGACCCTCTGTTGGCTGGAGCTCGCATTCATCGCCACCTGCTGCAAAATTACAATTACTTCTGAAAGACAGTTTTCAATCACATTAGTACCCAAGGTTATTTTAGGGTGACTTTCACGACGGTCAATGTCCACAATGATCACTCCCTGTGCCGGCAGTTCAACCTTACCAATCTTGATAGTCATCTCTCTGAACCCCACCTGCGGCATGGGTTGGCCATTGCTAGCGATGATGCTTAAGACATTGTCTGGATAGCGGGTTATGTCAGCGTCACTCCAGTACCGCTTGAAAAGTACGTAGGGGATGGCAGTCACTTGAGACCCGGTGTCCAGCAGGGCGCTCATGGGGATACCGTCCAGCACTACGGGTAAGACCGGGCGTCCCCCCACGTACTTATCGCGCCAATTTGACGGGCCTGATGACCTTATCCCTGGGGGTTGGCCCTCTGCCCCACGTCGGACCCATTTAAAGTACAGTACCTGGCTATGTGTCCTGGATGGCTGCAACGGCGGCAAAACGGCTGTCCATCCTCAGTGTAACGGTCGGCGGGCCTCCCTCTGAACGACGGGATCCTCCTCTGTCGACGCCACGGGACATCCTCCGGACTGGAAGCCAGCTTGATTGGTCTTGATGATTCCACCTGCAACGACTGTACGGTCATGGTCAATGTGCAGCCACACTCTTGGTTAATTCTTGGACCTGATGGTACAGGTTGGCTGCCTGGGATGGATTTAGGGCCTGCGCATCAGCCCCCACAAGGTCTGCGGGGTAGGGCGCCGCCTCCTGGTGGTAAGTGATGGCAGGGCGCCAAGAAACTACAGCGCCACCTGGTGCGGGTTCTCGGAGCACCCGGATGGCCCTATCTTTGAACTGCGCAAAAGTCAAATCGGGGTTCGGTAGAGCCATGAGGCGCAGCTGGGTTCTGTGGGCGCTGGACAGCAGACCTTCTATGAACTGGTCAGTCAACAGTTTATCGGTGTCCTGCACGCTGCCAGGGTCAGCTTGTTTAGTTGCTCCCAGAGCTTCTTGCAGGTTCAAGTCATAGTCTCTGATACTATCTTGGGCTCGCTGCTTACAACCATAGAACCGCATTTTGATTTCTGCTGAGGTACGGGTATCAAAGGTACTCCACAGCCGGGTCAGAATGCCCTTTACTGTCCTTTTCTCTTCATCTGACCATGATTTCACTTCCCGCTGGGCTGTACCGGTTAACTGCCCCGTCAGAATGCTCACTTTCTGTTCTTCTGTCAGGGGATAAACTTTAAATAAACTGTGCAGTCTTTCCTTAAAGTCAGTTAATGTATGGGATTCCCCTGAGTATTGGGGCAGCCAGGCTGCTCCGGGGATGTAGGGCATGGAGAACGGCTGCAGCCACGCTGGTGGTAGAGGGGGCCTCTGCTTCCGACATCTTCCTCCCCCCTAGTTAACCGTGGCCTACCTTCCCTTGATCCTCTTACATAGGCCGTGGCTCCGCTGGTGCTGCTCCGGGCGAGGATCTTGCGTCGCGTCCTGGTGACGTCAGCGTCGCTCTCTCTCCTTCCAGGACCTTGCGCAGCGTCGGTGAGTAGGGCGGGGCTTCAGGTCTCACGCGGTTTGGACGTCCACGCCCCTCTCCTTCCCGCGCGGCGTCCCGAAGATGGCGTCCGATGGCGGGAAAACGGCTGAAGATGGCGGGAAACGGCTCCGAATGGCGGGAAACTTCCTTTTGAGGTACGTGTACAATCTTTTTCAGGCGCGCAATACACGTTTGTGGCGGGTTGGTCACAATCCTGCCGACTACGCCAAAGCTGCCCGTGGGGCACCCGGAACCAGGCTTCAGTGCAATGTTGGGGGTAGTAGTGGCAACCCGATCCTGTGGCTCAGGGTGGTCAGACCAAATGCTGTGGCAGTCTATTTGTAGGGTTTTGAATGTCCGACTACGCCACCCGTGGATTGCGGTCAGGGATGACCGCCGCTGCATGGCAGACCGCTGAGGCTGATGTTGGTATGCAGCACAGGGATAGGATAACTCCCCACGGGAAGAGTGTAGCCTCAGGGTAGTGTAATAGGATGCTGGGGGTGATGGTGCAGGCCGCAATAATAAGGGTTCAGAGTCCGCTTCAGTCCAGGGTCTTTATTGTAGTTAGTACTAATGACCCAACAGGAGTACAGGGTAGGAATGGGCCTGGGTGTCTGAGAGCATTCGGGGAGCTCCACTGATCATGGTGAGTGGGTAGGCCTACCGTTCTCTGTCTGCCCTTGCTGACTATCCCCCTTTTCGTGGTGTGATAGCCCACGTACCTGAGCTGGCCTTGTACTTCACCTGTATGGCTTGCGACTCGGGCCTTAGGTACCTGTAGCTTCTCCGTGCTGTACCGGTAACTCTGTGTGGCGGAGCCTCCAGGCTTCTCAGGCCAAGGGACCTAAAATCCCTCTCAGGTCGGTTATCTGCTGTCGGGCTTGCAACCCTGACAGCCTCGGACCCCAGTGTCCGGTTGTGTAGTTCTCTCTCAGCCAGGACCGGCTCTCGTCGCCTCTGTCCCTGGCTTGCTGTTCCTCCTCTGCCTCCCGGACTCCTCAGCTGCTGCTGACCTGTCCCTTTTCTCTGGGAACCCTTCTGGATGCTTCAGAAGTGGGTCCTGGTCTCCCTAACCCTGCCCTCAGTTCCAGCTTTTATAGGGGCAGCCTGCTCCCCCTACTGGCCTGGGACAGGAGGTGCTGCATGCTAATGTTCCCTGACCAGTTAACCTCCCTCCTGCTCTCAGACACAGCCTTTAATATTTGTGGCATCCAGGCCTGGGGTGACACACATCATGTAGGCCCGTCCGCACTCTAAGCCTCATATATAACATTTACCGCACTCTCAGCCTCCTATAGTCTATACTTCATATAGGAGGATGAGTGTGTGGCGCCCCTGAGGGTTCAGTCGCCACAGAGGTACTTGCACATCAACTAGAGGTGTGGTGTCTCCCTTCTCTCAGGTAAGGAGGGAGTGCTGCCCGGAACCCCAGCACCCACATTCAACACTACACTGCTCCAGGCTGGCTGGAAGGGCAAGATGCAATGTGTTTTCTGCTGAGCTCTGTCCTTGGCTGGAGTGGGGGGAACCCAAAGTTAGGGGGAACCAGTAGTGGGTGTGGGTGGAGTAAGTACAGTAGTTAGGGGGAGCACTTGGAGAAGTAGGTATATAATGGGAAGCCATCTTAGGGTGGCAGGTCAGTTAGTGAGAGGACAGTTCAGAAGAACAGTCTGGGAGCAGAGTCTCTTTAGGAGCTCTGCTCCACAAGTATGGCCTAGTCCTAGAGGCCCAGGAGGGGAGCAGGGAGTAGGCTCCAATCTGTTGAAGGGATCCTAGGGGGTATCGCGAGTGCAGGACGGCACCCGTACGCCCCGAATCTGTCAGAAGACAGAGGGATCGTAGGCCGCTAGAAGGGGACCGGCCCCTGGTCCAGCTGTGTTACTCTAAGTCTCGGCTAGGAAAACCGGAGGCTTTTGGCTTGTATAGTCAGTTGCCGAAGCCTCATTCTAATCCCCATGAGGGTCAAGCAGGTCTGGGAGTGGGGAAGCGCAGGGCAGAAGGGAGAAAGACCCAGCGTGAAGACGGTCTAGCTAGAAACACGAGAAAGTGAAGTTCTGTCAGGTACTCCTAACCTGCTGAGGAAGAACTGAACCCCTTCCTGGTGAACACAGCGCGACGTGGGAGGCTAGCACCCGTACAGTGCACCAGTGGAACTGTCATAAGAACTGTGAGTAAAAACTCGGATGACTGCACTGTACTGCCTCCGTCAATTCTTTCATCTGCGCCAGCTCTCCGTCCCGGCACTACAACGCCCAGCGCAACTTACACTTTCTACACTGCCCTGGAGCTAGCTCTACCTGTGGAGAGCCACACCATCCCTGCTGACGAACACCAGCTCCAGAGGACTGCTCCACAGCGGCGGCTCCCTTTAGCCGCAATCCACAGGTGGCGTCACGAACTTTACAAATCCCCTATAAATTAAAACACCCCTTTTCACTGACTGCACTGGGTCACGGACCGGGCCAGCCACCGTGATGTTCCCCAAACTGGCATCCATAGGCCCGGCTGCCGAGCACCCCACGGCCCTGGGGGCGCGTCAAGCGTGTTATATACAACTTGTAGGCCCGTCCGCACTCTAAGCCTCATATATAACATTTACCGCACTCTCAGCCTCCTATAGTCTATACTTTATATAGGAGGCCGAGTGAGTTATATACATCATGTAGGCCCGTCCTCACTCTAAGCCTCATATATAACATTTACCTCACTCTCAGCCTCCTATAGTATATACTTTATATAGGAGGCCGAGTGCATTGTATACATCATGTAGACCCGTCCGCACTCTAAGCCTCATATATGACCATATACTGCACTCTCAGCTTCCTATAGTCTATACTTTATATAGAAGGCTGAGTGTGTTGTATACATCATGTAGACCCGCCGCCCGCACTCTAGGCCTCATATATAACGTATACTGCACTCTCAGCCTCCTATAGTCTATACATTATATAGGAGGCTGAGTGTGTTGTATACATCATATAGACCCGCTGCCCGCACTCTAGTCCTCATATATGATGTATACTGCACTCTCAGCCTCCTATAGTCTATACTTTATATAGGAGGCTGAGTGTGTTGTATACATCATATAGACCCGCCGCCCGCACTCTAGGCCTCATATATGACGTATACCACACTCTCAGCCTCCTATAGTCTATACTTTATATAGGAGGCTGAGTGTTTGTATAGATCATATAGACCCGCCGCCCGCACTCTAGGCCTCATATATGACGAATACCGCACTCTCAGCCTCCTATAGTATATACTTTATATGGGAGGCTGAGTGTGTTGTATACATCATATAGACCCGCCGCCCACACTCTAGGTCTCATATATGACGTATACTGCACTCTCAGCCTCCTATAGTCTATACTTTATATAGGAGGCCGAGTGAGTTATATACATCATGTAGGCCCGTCCTCACTCTAAGCCTCATATATAACATTTACCTCACTCTCAGCCTCCTATAGTATATACTTTATATAGGAGGCCGAGTGCATTGTATACATCATGTAGACCCGTCCGCACTCTAAGCCTCATATATGACCATATACTGCACTCTCAGCTTCCTATAGTCTATACTTTATATAGAAGGCTGAGTGTGTTGTATACATCATGTAGACCCGCCGCCCGCACTCTAGGCCTCATATATAACGTATACTGCACTCTCAGCCTCCTATAGTCTATACATTATATAGGAGGCTGAGTGTGTTGTATACATCATATAGACCCGCTGCCCGCACTCTAGTCCTCATATATGATGTATACTGCACTCTCAGCCTCCTATAGTCTATACTTTATATAGGAGGCTGAGTGTGTTGTATACATCATATAGACCCGCCGCCCGCACTCTAGGCCTCATATATGACGTATACCACACTCTCAGCCTCCTATAGTCTATACTTTATATAGGAGGCTGAGTGTTTGTATAGATCATATAGACCCGCCGCCCGCACTCTAGGCCTCATATATGACGAATACCGCACTCTCAGCCTCCTATAGTATATACTTTATATGGGAGGCTGAGTGTGTTGTATACATCATATAGACCCGCCGCCCACACTCTAGGTCTCATATATGACGTATACTGCACTCTCAGCCTCCTATAGTCTATACTTTATATAGGAGGCCGAGTGAGTTATATACATCATGTAGGCCCGTCCTCACTCTAAGCCTCATATATAACATTTACCTCACTCTCAGCCTCCTATAGTATATACTTTATATAGGAGGCCGAGTGCGTTGTATACATCATGTAGGCCCGTCCGCACTCTAAGCCTCATATATGACGTATACCGCACTCTCAGCCTCCTATAGTCTATACTTTATATAGGAGGCTGAGGGTGTTGTATACATCATGTAGACCCGCCGCCCGCACTCTAGGCCTCATATATGACGTATACCGCACTCTCAGCCTCCTATATTCTGTACTTTATATAGGAGGCTGAGTGCATTGTATACATCATGTAGACCCGTCGCCCGCACTCTAGGCCTCATATATGACGTATACCGCACTCTCAGCCTCCTATAGTCTATACTTTATATAGGAGGCCGAGTGCGTTATATACATCATGTAGGCCCTCCCGCACTCTAACCTCATATATAACATTTACCGCACTCTCAGCCTCCTATAATCTACACCGCGTGCAGAATTATTAGGCAAATGAGTATTTTGATCACATGATACTTTTTACACATGTTGTCCTACTCCAAGCTGCATAGGCTTGAGAGCCAACTACCAATTAAGTAAATCTGGTGATGTGCATCTCTGTAATGAGGAGGTGTGTTGACTATTGACATCAACACCCTATATAAGGAGTGCATAATTATTAGGCAACTTCCTTTCCTTTGGCAAAATGGGTCAGAAGAGAGATTTGACGGGCTCTGAAAAGTCCAAAATTGTTTGATGTCTTGCAGAGGGATGCAGCAGTCTTGAAATTTCCAAACTTTTGAAGCGTGATCACTAGAGATGAGCGTTGTTCTACTCGAACTGTTCGCCAATCTCAAATTCGAGCTGTTTTGGGCGGTGTTCGAGCCGGTCGGCGAACACGAACAATTTGAGAAAAATTCGGCTGTTCGAGGTTATGTTCGATAACTGTTCGTGCACCAAAATCATAACTGGATTTTTTCTCAGTAATGATGAAAATTAATGTTAATACGCAGTTTGAGTGTACAGCGGGGCGGGGGGAGGGGCAGGGGATGGATTTCTGCAGGAACAATGAAGATCTCCATTTTTTTTTCTCTTTCCCGCATTTGCAGTGGGGAGGTGCAATCTGTCAGCCTATCAGCAGCGCACACACGGAGCGAAGTGCTTTTTTTCACACAAGCAAGGGCATGTGTGATTGGCAGTGTATGTCACATGTCCTTGCCCTATAAGACCAAGCCATTTTCCCCGTCGCCACCATTTTCTCACTGCTGCAGCTGCGTGTTAGACGGCACCGCTGTTGCTGTGTGCGCTATACCTTGTTAATTTCAAGCCAATTTTCGCACAAATATACAGATAGCTTGGGAGTAGGGAATAGTTGTGATTGCAGTCCTTTTAAGGACTAGGTTACAGCATTTCCTACGACTTTTATCAAGCAGGTCTGTGCTCTTAAATAGATAGATTGTGGGAGTAAAGACTAATTGTAATTGGAGTCCTTTTCAGGACTAGGTTACATCAGTTCCTATCAGTTTTTGCCAGGCAGGTCTGTGCCAGTGCTGTGCAAGTTTTTTTCACAGCAATCTAGCAAAGCTAATCCTTTTTGGCCTATTGCAGAGTGTGTTAGTCAGTGGAGTAGCCTATCTGTGTTGCAAGATATACCACCTGTGTATAGAATACCAATTTTTTTACTGCACCTAGTGAAGTAAAATCTTTTGGGCATAGCATCATTCTATTAGTCCATCTATACTGACCTCCATCAGGTTGCAAATTAAAAATAATTTTTTTCTTCATTTAGCTCTGAAAAAATATTTGGGCTTCTAGCAGTGTGTGGGACTTGTTCTATTAGTCCTTCTATACTGACCTCCAGCAGGTTGCAAATTGAATATAATTTTTTTCTGCATCTAGCTCTGAAAAAATATTTGGGCTTCTAGCGGTGTGTGGGACTTGGTCTATTAGTCCATCTATACTGACCTCCATCAGGTTGCAAATTAAAAATAATTTTTTTCTGCATCTAGCTCTGAAAAAATATTTGGGCTTCTAGCAGTGTGTGGGACTTGGTCTATTAGTCCATCTATACTGACCTCCATCAGGTTGCAAATTAAAAATAACTTTTTTCTTCATTTAGCTCTGAAAAAATATTTGGGCTTCTAGCAGTGTGTGGGATTTGTTCTATTAGTCCTTCTATACTGACCTCCAGCAGGTTGCAAATTGAATATAATTTTTTTCTGCATCTAGCTCTGAAAAAATATTTGGGCTTCTAGCGGTGTGTGGGACTTGGTCTATTAGTCCATCTATACTGACCTCTATCAGGTTGCAAATTAAAAATAATTTTTTTCTGCATCTAGCTCTGAAAAAATATTTGGGCTTCTAGCAGTGTGTGGGACTTGGTCTATTAGTCCATCTATACTGACCTCCATCAGGTTGCAAATTGAATAAAAAAAATTTCTGCATCTAGCTCTGAAAAAATATTTGGGCTTCTAGCGGTGTGTGGGACTTGGTCTATTAGTCCATCTATACTGACCTCCATCAGGTTGCAAATTAAAAATAATTTTTTTCTGCATCTAGCTCTGAAAAAATATTTGGGCTTCTAGCAGTGTGTGGGACTTGGTCTATTAGTCCATCTATACTGACCTCCATCAGGTTGCAAATTGAATAAAAAAATTTTCTGCATCTAGCTCTGAAAAAATATTTGGGCTTCTAGCAGTGTGTGGGACTTGGTCTATTAGTCCATCTATACTGACCTCCATCAGGTTGCAAATTAAAAATATTTTTTTTCTTCATTTAGCTCTGAAAAAATATTTGGGCTTCTAGCAGTGTGTGGGACTTGTTCTATTAGTCCTTCTATACTGACCTCCAGCAGGTTGCAAATTGAATATAATTTTTTTCTGCATCTAGCTCTGAAAAAATATTTGGGCTTCTAGCGGTGTGTGGGACTTGGTCTATTAGTCCATCTATACTGACCTCCATCAGGTTGCAAATTAAAAATAATTTTTTTCTGCATCTAGCTCTGAAAAAATATTTGGGCTTCTAGCAGTGTGTGGGACTTGGTCTATTAGTCCATCTATACTGACCTCCATCAGGTTGCAAATTAAAAATAATTTTTTTCTTCATTTAGCTCTGAAAAAATATTTGGGCTTCTAGCAGTGTGTGGGACTTGTTCTATTAGTCCTTCTATACTGACCTCCAGCAGGTTGCAAATTGAATATAATTTTTTTCTGCATCTAGCTCTGAAAAAATATTTGGGCTTCTAGCGGTGTGTGGGACTTGGTCTATTAGTCCATCTATACTGACCTCCATCAGGTTGCAAATTAAAAATAATTTTTTTCTGCATCTAACCCAGCCAATAGTTTTGGCCTAATACCACAGTTTGGCCACTCAGCTCTGCTCGGTTACCATCCATTGTTTTTTTGTGCAAACAACTCCAGAGTTGTTAATTAGTTAACCACCAAAATGAGTGGAAAAAGGCCTGCTGCTGGTGGAAAGGGGAATAGGCGTGTTGGGAAGGGGAAAAAAGGTTGTGTCCGTGGGGTAGGTGCAGAAGAAAGACCATCTTCCAGCCAAACTAAAATGTCTACTTCTTTTAGCGGACAATGTGATAAGATCCCTTTCTTACGGCCACGCCAATCGCTACAAATTCCAGATGAGGCACAAAAACAGCAGGTGCTTCAACGGATATCAAGTGCTCCTTTAAGTGGGCTCTCCTCCACATCAACTTCAACATCACAAATACTCCAGTCCTCAAAGGTGTCACCCAAATCGCACTTGCTTCCTCACAGCTCCCAAATCTCCAGCTGCCCGTCTGAGTATGAGGTAGAACAGATGGTTGAGTCTGCAGAGCTGTTTACTCATACTATAGCCTGGGAATCAGAGGTCGACTCCAGCGCTTCTGTGAATCCAGACGAGGAAATGATCTGCACTGATGCCCAGAATCTTTATGAGTCGGATCCAGGACCAGACGCAGAAGGTTCTGACCATAATGTAGACCCTCATTCCCAAACTGTAACTCCTGTTGGTGGAGACAATGAGGAAGACGATGATAAGACTCAAATACCTGATTGGAGCGACAACTTTAGTTTTTTGTCAGGGCAGGAACAGGTTGGCTCTGAGGACGACGGGTGTGATAACGCACAGGGTGATGATGATGAGGTCGGAGATCCCACTTACTGTCAACCCACAGTCAGCCAAGAGATGAGGTCAGCAGAGGAGGTGGAGGAAGATGCTAGTGACGACGAGGTCAGGTTGCGCCTTCCTGGACAGAGACGTAGTACTGGAAGCACGTCAACAACTGCATCCTCAAACACAACTCTGCCTCTCACCACAAGTCGTGGTGGCTCTTCAGGTCGCATGGGTGCTAAGCCTTGCATAGCCTGGGCATTTTTTCAGATCGATAAAGATGACCCAACTCGTGTTATCTGTAACATTTGTCAGCAAAAGCTAAGTAGAGGCCAAAAAATACATAGTTTGAGTACTTCATGCATGAACCGGCACATGGACATGAAGCATAAGTTGCAGTGGGAAGCTCAGTGTGCTACAATGCGGCCTAGCCGGCCGGGCCAACCACCGTCTGCCATATCTTGTGCATCCGCGGCCTCTTCATCCTCTGTGACTGGGGGGACAGCAGTCACACCTGTTTTGGGGCGCAGACCTGCCACCTCTTTACCCGCAACAGCCAGCGTGATTGGCAGGTCATCATTTTCTTTGGAGGTGGTAACACCAGCTGGTCTTGAGCGCTGTCCGACATCGATAGCACCACCTTTGGATCAAGGCAACCTAACATGTCCACCTGCATCTTCCTCACAGACCGGCAGTTTGCCGGGGACACCCTTATCAACCCCGTCTAAGCACAATAGCCAGCCCTCGGTCCCTCAGATGTGGACAAGTAAAAGACCATTTCCTCCTAGCCATGAGAAAGCTAAGAGGTTGAATTTCACCATCTGCAAGCTCTTGGCTACAGAAATGCTGCCTTTCCGCCTGGTGGACACAGAGGATTTTCGAGACCTTATGTCCGTCGCAGTGCCCCAGTACCAGATGCCCAGTCGGCACTACTTCTCAAAGAAAGGTGTGCCTGCGCTCCACCAGCATGTCGCACACAACATCACCGCTTCTTTGAGAAACTCTGTGTGTGACAGGGTGCATTTCACCACAGACACTTGGACGAGTAGGCATGGACAGGGGCATTACATGTCGCTGACTGGGCACTGGGTAACTATGGTGACAGCAGGACAAGGGGCTGCTGTCCAAGTCTTGCCGTCCCCACGAGTTGTGCGTCAATCCTCTTTATGTCAAAGTTCCTCCACTGCTTCTGCCTCCTCAACCTCCTCTCGGTCTTCCACCTGCACCCAAAGCCTGTCTGGTCATGCCACAAGCTTTCTAACTGCGCAGAAGGGATCCTGCACACCTCCTTACTATGCTGGCAGTAGGGCTCAACGTCATCAGGCGGTTTTTACATTGAAATGTCTGGGAAATGTGAGTCACACAGCTGAGGAGTTGTGGTCAGCTCTGGAGAACCAATTTCATGAATGGTTGTCTCCACTGGACCTGAAACCAGGGAAGGCCGTGTGCGACAATGCTGCAAACCTGGGTGCGGCCCTTCGCCGGGGCAATGTCACACACGTGCCTTGTATGGCTCACGTGTTGAACCTGGTTGTCCAGCAATTTTTAGCCCACTATCCCAGACTAGATGGCCTTCTGCAGAGGGCACGGTCGCTGTGTGCTCACTTCCGCCGTTCGCATCCCGCAGCTCAGCGACTTACATCTCTACAGAAGTCGTTGGGCCTGCCACTTCACCGGCTAAAATGCGATGTGCCTACCCGGTGGAATTCAACTCTGCACATGTTGCAGCGACTGTGGCAGCACCGACAAGCCCTGGTGCAATACGTTCTGACGTATAGCCTGGGCCAACGAGATTCAGAGGTGGGGCAAATCACGCTGGAGGAGTGGTCTCAGATCAGGGACCTATGCACCCTTCTGCACAGTTTTGAAATGGCGACGAAGATGTTTAGTGCTGACGATGCCATTATCAGCATGACTCTTCCGGTGATTTACATGCTGGAGCACATGTTAAACAGAATTCGGAGTCAGGTGGTGGCACAAGAGGAGGTGGAGGAAGTAGAGGAGGAGGAGTTGTATGCGGAAGGGCTAACATCTGCAAGGTCCAGACGGTCGGCAGCACCAAGGCGGCAGGCATGTGAGGGTGGGGGAGATGATTTTACCAGTGCGCATGGTAGCAGCCAAACTAGTGAGGAAGGTGCAGGAGCCCAGGAAGAAGTGGAGGACGAACTGATGGAAGACTCATCAGATGAGGGAGACCTTGATCACATTTCTGTTGTGCGAGGTTGGGGGGAGAGGACAGAGGAAGGAAGCATGATTGTTACCTCGCCACCAACACAACAGGGACTTGGTGCTCCTGGATGCGCAACACACATGAGTGCCTTCTTGCTGCACTACCTGCAACATGACCCTCGAATTGTGAGAATTAGAAATAATCCTGACTACTGGGTTGCCACACTGTTAGATCCCCGGTACAAAAGTAAATTTGCAGAAATTATTCCTGCCATAGAAAGGGATGCACGCATGCAGGAGTATCAGCAGAGACTGTTGCAGAATCTTACATGTGCTTTTCCACAAAATACCAGTGGTGCACGTAGTGAATCTCACAGTTCCAACTTGCCAACCGTGGGACCGTCAAGTGTTCAGCACTCAAACCGTAACAGAACCACAGTATCTGCTGGTAACATCAATTTTGCGGAATCATTTCACCACTTTTTTAGCCCATCCTTTGCAAGGCCACAGGAGACAAGAAGTCTGACACATAGTCAACGCCTAGAGACGATGGTACAGGAGTATCTCCAAGTAAACATTGAAGCCACGACTGTGTCACTGGACCCTTGCTCTTTTTGGGCTTCCAATCTGGATAAATGGCCGGAGCTAGCCACTTACGCCTTGGAGATCTTGTCATGCCCCGCAGCCAGCGTTCTGTCTGAACGTGTGTTCAGCGCTGCTGGTGGTGTGCTGACAGATAAGCGCACGCGGCTCTCCACTGATAATGTAGACAGACTCACGTTCATAAAGATGAACAAATCATGGATCCGAAACGACTTTTCTACCCCTGTGTCATCCTGGGGAGAGTAAAAGCTTGATGATTGGTTAAAATCACCCTACCAAACGTTTTAAGCTTTCAAATTACTAATCATGTTTATCTGTATCTTGACTGGAAAATAATTTGGGCTTTGTAGCAGTGTGCAGCACTGATCCTATTAGGCCATCTATAATAAGCTCCACCAGATTTAAAATTAAAAATAATTTTTAGCTGCATCTAGCCCGGAAAATAATTTTGGGGCTCCGAGATGCGCAAGACACATAAGTGCCTTCTTGCTGCACTACCTGCAGCATGACCCTCATATTGTCAGAATTCGAAGTAATCATGACTACTGGGTTGCCACACTCTTAGATCCCCCAAACTTTTCGATCAACCTTTTCATTTTAATAAAGACCAAAAAAATGGTCATTTTTGAAATTATAAGCATTAGCAGGTTGTTAGAAACTGAAATCAAACAGTTTTCAACTCAAAACTTTATTCTAGGTGATGTTACATTTTCACATAGGACCCCTTGTTCGAAAGGAGCTTCTGAACTCTCTCGTCCATTGAATTTGTCAGGTTTTGGATGGTTTCTGCTTCAATTGTTTTGCATGAGGACAGAATACCCTCCCAGAGCTGTTGCTTAGATGTGAACTGCCTCCCGCCATCATAGACACTCCTTTTAATGATGCTCCAAAGGTTCTGAATGGGGTAGAGGTCAGGGGAGCATGGGGGTCACACCATAAGTTTGTCCCCTTTTATGCCCATATCAGCCAGAGATGCAGATGTTTTATGTGCAGCATGAGATGGTGCATTATCATGCAGAAAAATGATCTTGCTGTGAAATACACGGTTCTTCTTCTTGAACCATGGCAGGAAGTGCTGTTTGAGAAAATCCACATACATTATGGAGTTCATCTTTAGCGCCTTCAGGGATCCTAAAGGGGCCGACAATCTCTCTCCCCATGATTCCAGCCCAAAACATTACTCCATCTCCTCCTTGTTGGCGCTGTAGCCGTGTTTGCGTGGGGTGTCCATCAACCAGCCATCCTCCACTCCATTCATCTGGACCATCGAGCGCTGCACGGCACTCATCCGTGAACAAAACAGTTTTGAAATCAGTCTTCATGTAATGTTTGGCCCACTGGAGCCGTTTCTGCTTGTGTGAAGTGGATAGAGGAGGTCGACAGGATGGCGTATGCACAGCTGCAAACCTCTGAAGGACCCTGCATCTTGTTGTTCGGGGGACGTTGGAGGCACAAGCAGCTTCAAAAACTTGTCTGCTGCTATGACAAGGCTTTTTTGCCGCTGCTCTTTCAACCTGACGTAATTGCCTGTAGGAAAGAGTCCTCAATTTGCCCTTATCAGCACGCACACGTGTGTACTGTGAATCAGCTACATACTTCTTGATTGCCAAGACACTTCATCCTGATCATCGCACAATGTTGATTGTAGTCATGCCTTGACCTAAACACTCCACAATTTGTTGCTTCTCAGCAGCCGACACATCCTTTTTCTTTCCCATTTTGGCAGAAAATGTAGGCTGCTTAATAATGTGAGAGAGCCTTCTTAAGTAGTCTTGCCTTTCATTGGACACACCTGCCAAACTAATTAGCACAGGTGTCTGCAATTGCTTACAGTGATATAAAGAGCCCTGACACACATCACCATCAATGAGTTTAACTGACAAACAAACAAATTCTTCCCTTATCACTCCTAAACACTTTTTGCATAATAATTTGGAACGCGGTGTACATGTGCTTTTCCACAAAACACCAGTGGTTCACGTAGTGAATCTTACAGTTCTAACTTGCCAACCGTGGTCTGTATGGAATTGTTCAATAAAGGGCCCAAAATTAAGATAACATAGATGGGAGAGGTCTCTATGAATAGGAATTCCTAAGTATTTGATACCCTGTGAGGGCCAGGCAAAGGGAAAGTTGGACTGGATGGAATCCTATATGGATTTAGGGAGGGAGACATCGAGGGCCTCAGACTTCGCTGCATTGATTTTAAAATTTTACCATGTAACAAAGTGATCTATTTCAGCCATAACAGCAGGGATGGATATATGTGATTGAGTGATATATACTAGGACATCATCAGCAAATAGAGACCACTTGTACTCGGTGCCTCCCACCTCAATCCACCTAATATTGGGGTTATGGCGAATTGATGAGAGCAGGTGCTCCGTCACTAGGATGTATAAGAGAGGGGACAGAGGACATCCCTGCCTTGTCCCATTGGTGATTGTGAAAGGTGATGAAAATGTTCTGACGCACCCCCTGGGCCTTGGGACACCCGGAGCCGGACCCTTTTTGGTGGATGCTGGTGGTTGTAGTCTTCGTGGCGGCGATCCGGTTCCGTGGCTCAGGGCGGTCAAACCAGTGGCGGAACTATTTATGTGGTTTTGATGTTTAAATGTCCGACTACGCCACCCGTGGATTGCGGTCAGAGTGAACCGCCGCTACAGGGCAGACCGCTAAGGCTGGTGTTGTGGGTGCAGCAGAGCATAGCATAACTCCCCACGGGAGGAGTATAGCCTCAGGGCAGTGTATGCGGAGGATAGGGGTGATGGTGCAGGGCAGCAGCAGTAACGACACGGAGTCAGTGATGCAGTTCAGGGCCTTTACTCACAGTTCTTATTATCCAGACCACGTCTGCAGGTAACGGCTGCCCACGTCGTACTGTGCTCACCAGGTGAGGGGCTCAGACAACTCCCAGATAACTTTGGAGCGCTTCACAGGACCCCCTTTGTGTGTCCTTTGTCTGGCCTTTCTTACCAACACTTCTGTCCGGCTGCCTCGGGCCTCCTCTTGGTAAACTTGGCGCCAGTTTCCCTGACCCTATGTGGTGCCTTCCTAGCGGGTGGAGCAAGGGGCTGCGCCACATAAAATGTCAGAGCCTCCGGTTTCTAGCTGAGGGTCGTTTCCTGCCTCCACTAGTTCGGGGACCGGTCTCCCCCTTTGGCCTGACCCCTCCACGCAGGTGGATTCGGGCGTGCGGTGGCGACTCGCCCGTCCGCACCCCTGGGATCCCTTCATTCCTCGTTCCTGGAGCCTTCTCCGCTCCTCTTCCTTCCTTCTCCCTCTTGCAGGCCTGGGCCTCTGTTACTAGGCCCACCTCCGGAGCAGAGCTCATGCAGAGCCCCTGCTCCCTGCCACTTCTGCTCAGACTTCTCTGCACTGAACTAAGATGGTGCCCACCTTTTATACTCCCTTCTCAATGCACCCAGGAACTGCTTCCTCCCTGCTCCTGCACTGCAGGGTTCCCCTTCCTCAGTGTTCCCTCCCCCCACTCCAGCCAGGGACAGGGACTGTCGTGCCCATCTCAGGGGCATATTGGTCGCCCTGCCCCACGGCAATGTGGTGTAATGCATGCAGGTGTCGGGTCCTGATCCACACTCCATCCTTATCTGAGAGTGAGATATCACACCTCTGGGTGAGGTGCAATACGTCTGTAGCAACCGAGCCCTCGGTGCTACAGTTCCATTTATCTTCAGCCTAGGTGACGTATTGTGATACAGGGCCGTGATTTTGGCTATAAAAGGGTCCCCTAGACCCCTACCCCAAGCTTTTTAAGAGAATCATATATGGCGTGCCAGGAGACTCTATGGAATGCTTTCTCAGCATCCAACGAGAGTATCTACTTACAAATTTTTAACTGCATCTAGCCCAGGAAATACTTTGTGCCTAGTAGCAGTGTCTGCTAGTCAGCGGATTATCCCGGCTGTTAAGCAAGCTACACCACCTGTAGTTTGGACACTTAATTTTTTCAAAGGAAATGCTTCGGGACCACGGGATACTCAGTGAAGAGCATCAGGAGGCACCCCAAGGCATAGGGGCTGGGACTGGCACTAGGATGCCTTGCGGTGGACAGCCGAGCTCGATCCTTATAAAAGCTTTTTAACTGCAGCAGCTTTAGTGGACGCTACTGGAGCTGGAATTACGCGGCTGCTGGCATGAGACTTGCCCTCCAATAGATCCTTGTAAATGGATTTAAAGTGTATTCATTCAAATTAGAGGGACAATTTAAATTAAAAAGCTTACAGCTGCCTCCTGTAGCGCTGGCGTCCCTGCCCTCTGCTAGGCAGGGACGCTGCTCCCCTCACCGCTCTGCTCCGTGCCCGGCGTCCTCTCCCCGCTCTGCTGTCAGCGCGCGCTCCGTCCCGGCGTCCTCTTCCTGCTCTGCTCTCGGCGCGCGCTCCTTCCCGGCCCCTGTGCTTAGGGCGCGCGCGCGCGCGCTCCCCTCCTCTTAAAGGGGCCGCGCGCGCCGCCCTAAAGAGTCCCCGGCCAATGGCCGGAGGACTTCATCATATATAAGGCACCTCCTCCAAAATGGAGGTGCCCGAGCAATGTTGTTTGCACCTGTGTCTCACCTGTGCTTCAGCCCTCAGGTCCCGTTGCCAGTTACCTGCCAGTTACCTGCCAGTTACCTGCCTGATTCCTGCCTGAATACTTGTTACCTGTCTGCCAGTCTGAGGTCCGACGGTCTGCCTTACTACTCCTGTCAGTCTGTCTAAGGACCAGCCTGCCCGCTCACCTGGGAGCGCATATCAGCTACCTGCCTGCTTGCCTGAGGTCCGACGGTCTGCCTTACTACTCCGGTCAGTCTGTCTATGGACCAGCTTGCCCGCTCACCTGGGAGCGCATCTCCGTTACCTGCCTGCTTGCCAGCCCGGAGGTCCCGTGGTCACGTGCGGTGACCACCAGCTATTCCAGAGACTCTTGTCCGCTCACCTGGGAGCGCTTCTCCGTTACCTGCCTGCCTGCCAGCCCGGAGGCTCCGCCGTCACGTGCCGTGACCTCCTGCTATTCCAGAGACTCTCGCTTGCTCACCTGGGAGCACCAATCTACCGTCTGCCTGCTAGCCTACCCGGAGGCTCTGCCATCACAGGTCGTACCTACCCCTTACCCAGAGACTGCCCTGATCACTTGCCGTATCTCCCTGTCCGTTCACCCAGAGACTGCCCTGATCACTTGCCGTATCTCCCTGTCCGTTCATCCAGAGACTGCCACCCGCTCCCTTACAAGGGCCGCCCCCTTGTATAGTAGCTCAGAGGTTCCGCCTCCCGGACCCGTTACAGTTTGCTCGGGCCATGGAACCCGGTGGCACCCAAGCTCCCTCGCTCTCGGACCTCTGTCTTGAACTGTCCCGTCAGAGGTCCCAACAGGAGACCATCCTGGGTCACCTGCGGAATGTTAATACTCGCCTGAACACTCTGTCTGATCCCCCAACAACCTCCGCCAGTACCATGGTATCCTTTTCCGGACCCCGGCTCTCTGCACCTCCTCGCTTCGGAGGCGACCCCGTCCAGGCTCGGGGCTTCATAAATCAGTGCACCCTGCATTTTGAACTATTATCCCACCAGTTTAACTCCGACCGAGCCAAAATTGCCTTTATCATGTCCCATCTCACCGGGGAGGCCCTGGCCTGGCTAAATCCTCTATGGGAGAGAGGAGATCCCCTGGTGTCCGACTTGCCTGCCTTTCTCATGGCTTTCCGGAAAGCCTTCGACGAACCCGGACGGAGGACCTCATCCGCATCTTCTCTGCTTCGCCTCCGTCAGGGAAGCCTCACCGTGGGCCAATATGCCATACGGTTCCGTACCCTTGCCTCGGAGCTGGCCTGGGATAACGAAGCCCTGGTATCCGTCTTCTGGGAGGGTCTGTCCGGCCGTATTAAAGATGAACTTGCTGGTCGGGACATTCCTACCACTCTCGATGATCTAATAACCCTTGCCACCCGGATTGACCTACGGTTCCAGGAGCGTGCCAAAGAGGTCACCCGTGAGAGAAGGATTCCACGTC
Source organism: Phyllobates terribilis (assembly GCF_046119375.1). Taxonomy (NCBI): domain Eukaryota; kingdom Metazoa; phylum Chordata; class Amphibia; order Anura; family Dendrobatidae; genus Phyllobates; species Phyllobates terribilis. The sequence goes on along the minus strand of NW_027362924.1, from coordinate 532,676 downwards.
TAGCTCCTACTTTCCAGGAACCCGTCATTCCTTCCGTTTCTCCCCAGGTACACTCTCCTGAGCCTATGCAGGTCGACCAGACCAAGATGGTCAAATCCCGTCAGGATTTCCGCCGTGCCGAGGGGAGCTGCTTCTACTGTGGCAGTAAGGAGCATCTGATCCGTGCCTGCCCGGAGAGGTCGGGAGAACGCCTGTATCTAGGTTCACTCAGAGGGGTCGATCTAGACAAAAATAAATCCTCTCCATCCCTGCTGTTGTCAGTCTCAATCATCTGCGGGGAGAATCGTTATTCCGAACTAGCCCAACTTGACTCTGGAGCAGCCGGAAATCTTATTTCACAGTCCCTGGTGGAGAAATTCCGCATCCCCACCAAACCTCTGGCTGTACCCTTGTCTGTTGTTGCCGTGGATGGGGGCCTCTTACCTCGCCCCATCCAATTCATCACCGAATCCATTACTCTGCAGGTGGGAATGCTGCATTCAGAGAGTATCTCCTTTCACGTTCTGCCTGGTCTCCCTCACGCCCTCTTGCTAGGTCTGCCTTGGCTCCAGAGACATGCACCCGTGCTTGACTGGCAAACCGGAGAAGTCCTTCACTGGGGACAGGCCTGTCATAAAACCTGCCTGGTTCCCGTCCATTCCGTCCGTCCCTCTCCTATCCCAGCTAATCTACCTGGACTTCCGATTCCTTATTGGTCTAGTGCTGATGTCTTTGTTAAGGAGGAGGCAGAGACATCACCACCTCATAGACCATGTGACTGCCCCATCGATCCCGCCAGAGTAATGCAGGTGGCTCCCGTGAGTCTAAATTGTCTCCCTCCTGGTAAGACGTTCGTATCGGTACCTGATCGGGAGAGAATCCTACACTGGGGTCATTCGTCTAAACTAGCTGACCACGCCGGTCGGAAAAAGACCCTCCAGCTTATTACCCGACACTACTGGTGGCCTAACCTGCACAAGGATGTTATGGACTTTGTTTCTGCCTGTGTGTCCTGCGCTCGCAACAAAGTTCCGAGACACCTGTCGGCCGGCCGCCTTCTTTCTCTGCCAGTACCTGCTGCCCCCTGGCAGCATTTAGCGATGGACCCTCCTCAATTCCGTCCTGGGGATAAAGTCTGGCTCTCGTCCAAATATGTCCGACTCAAGATCCCTTCCTATAAGTTAGGGTCTCGGTTCATCGGCCCACTGGTGGTCATCGGTCAGATCAACCCGGTAGCCTATAAATTGAAACTCCCGGCCAACTTACGGATCCCTAACTCCTTCCATGTATCTCTCCTCAAACCTGTGGTACTTAACTCTTTTTCTAAGTCTACAGGTACGCCTCCTGCTCTGGTTTCTGCTGAGGACAAGTTTGAGGTAGAGAACATTCTTGCCAGCAAAAGGGTAAGAGGAAAGACCTTTTTTCTGGTAGATTGGAGGGGGTTTGGTCCTGAGGAGAGAACGTGGGAGCCCCGGGAGAACATCCATGCCCCTCTCATCCTAGCTAAATTTCTGTCTGGCCTAAAAAAGGGGGGGCCTAAAGGGGGGGGTACTGTAGCGCTGGCGTCCCTGCCCTCTGCTAGGCAGGGACGCTGCTCCCCTCACCGCTCTGCTCCGTGCCCGGCGTCCTCTCCCCGCTCTGCTGTCAGCGCGCGCTCCGTCCCGGCGTCCTCTTCCTGCTCTGCTCTCGGCGCGCGCTCCTTCCCGGCCCCTGTGCTTAGGGCGCGCGCGCGCGCGCTCCCCTCCTCTTAAAGGGGCCGCGCGCGCCGCCCTAAAGAGTCCCCGGCCAATGGCCGGAGGACTTCATCATATATAAGGCACCTCCTCCAAAATGGAGGTGCCCGAGCAATGTTGTTTGCACCTGTGTCTCACCTGTGCTTCAGCCCTCAGGTCCCGTTGCCAGTTACCTGCCAGTTACCTGCCAGTTACCTGCCTGATTCCTGCCTGAATACTTGTTACCTGTCTGCCAGTCTGAGGTCCGACGGTCTGCCTTACTACTCCTGTCAGTCTGTCTAAGGACCAGCCTGCCCGCTCACCTGGGAGCGCATATCAGCTACCTGCCTGCTTGCCTGAGGTCCGACGGTCTGCCTTACTACTCCGGTCAGTCTGTCTATGGACCAGCTTGCCCGCTCACCTGGGAGCGCATCTCCGTTACCTGCCTGCTTGCCAGCCCGGAGGTCCCGTGGTCACGTGCGGTGACCACCAGCTATTCCAGAGACTCTTGTCCGCTCACCTGGGAGCGCTTCTCCGTTACCTGCCTGCCTGCCAGCCCGGAGGCTCCGCCGTCACGTGCCGTGACCTCCTGCTATTCCAGAGACTCTCGCTTGCTCACCTGGGAGCACCAATCTACCGTCTGCCTGCTAGCCTACCCGGAGGCTCTGCCATCACAGGTCGTACCTACCCCTTACCCAGAGACTGCCCTGATCACTTGCCGTATCTCCCTGTCCGTTCACCCAGAGACTGCCCTGATCACTTGCCGTATCTCCCTGTCCGTTCATCCAGAGACTGCCACCCGCTCCCTTACAAGGGCCGCCCCCTTGTATAGTAGCTCAGAGGTTCCGCCTCCCGGACCCGTTACACCTCCACCACAGGGGGGCTCTCTCGACCCACCAGCGGACAGGCACCAGTATTGGGAGAGGGGGGCTGGCCGTCAGGGTTCACCGCGGCTCTGGCACAAACCTGGCGACACGGAGGTGGCACGGGCAGGAGCGGACTGGCCGTGTCGGCTTCTCACTTTTTGGATTTTAGAAGGGCATGACATGCCTATATCTGTGTCTCCCCCTCCTTTTACTCCTCCACCTCTTTTCTTTTCGCATGACTATATGTACTTGTCACTTTTCCATGTGTTAGTTGTGTCTTCTGAGCAGTTTGTCAGCTTTTGGACACCTTTGAAGGTGTTTTCTATGTGTTTCTATGTGTTTTTGTTTGCCTGCCATTGGTTTTAACGGTGTTCGAAGGTGTTCGACGAACAGTTCGACGAACAGTTCGGCGAACACACGGGTGTTCGACGAACCGAACCGAACTCGAACACTACGGGGGTGGCTCAACACTAGTGATCACCAAACAATCAAGTATTTGATGGCAAATAGCCAACAGGGTCGTAAGAAGCGTGTTGGCCAAAAAAGGCGCAAAATAACTGTCCATGAATTGAGGAAAATCAAGCGTGAAGCTGCCAAGATGCCATTCGCCACCAGTTTTGCCATATTTCAGAGCTGCAACATTACTGGAGTATCAAAAAGCACAAGGTGTGCGATGCTCAGGGACATGGCCAAGGTAAGGAAGGCTGAAAAACGACCACCTTTGAACAAGAAACATAAGATAAAACGTCAAGAATGGGTCAAGAAATATCTTAAGACTCATTTTTCAAAAGTTTTATGGACTGATGAAATGAGAGAGACTCTTGATGGGCCAGATGGATCGGCCAGAGGCTGGATCAGTAAAGGGCAGAGAGCTCCACTCCGACTCAGACACCAGCAAGGTGGAGGCGGGGTATTGGTATGGGCTGGTATCATCAAAGGTGAACTTGTGGGACCTTTTAGGGTTGAGGATGGAGTGAATCTCATCTCCCAGACCTACTGCCAGTTTCTGGAAGACAACTTCTTCAAGCAGTAGCAAGTAAGAAGTCGATATCGTTCAAGAAAAACATGATTTTCATGCAGGACAATGCTCCATCACATGCATCCAACTACTTCACAGCGTGGCTGGCCAGTAAAGATCTAAAAGAAGAAAAAATAATGACATGGCCGCCTTGTTCACCTGATCTGAACCCCATAGAGAACCTGTGGTCCATCATAAAATGTGAGATCTACAGGGAGGGAAAACAGTACACCTCTCGGAACAGTGTCTGGGAGGCTGTGGTGACTGCTGCACTCAATGTTGATCGAAAACAGATCAAGCAACTGACAGAATCTATAAATGGAAGGCTGTTGAGTGTCATCATAAAGAAAGGTGGCTATATTGATCACTAATTTTTTTGTTTTTTGTTTTTGCATGTCAGAAATGTTTATTTCTAAATTTTGTGCACTGATATTGGTTTACCTGGTGAAAATAAACAAGTGAGATGGGATTATATTTGGTTTTTATTAAGTTGCTTAATAATTCTGCACAGTAATAGTTACTTGTACAAACAGATATCCTCCTAAGATAGCCAAATCTAAAAAAAAAAAACACTCCAACTTCCAAAAATATTAAGCTTGGATATTTATGAGTCTTTTCGGTTGATTGAGAACATAGTTGTTGATCAATAATAAAAATAATCCTCTAAAATACAACTTGCCTAATAATTCTGCACACAGTGTATACTTCATATAGGAGGCTGAGTGTGTGGCGCCCTTGAGGGTTCAGTCGCCACAGAGGTACTGCACCTCAACCAGAGGTGTGGTGTCTCCCTTCTCTCAGGTAAGGAGGGAGTGCTGCCCGGAACCCCAGCACCCACATTCAACACTACACCGCTCCATGCCAGCTGGAAGGACAAAATGCAATGTGTTTTCTGCTGAGCTCTGTCCCTGGCTGGAGTGGGGGGAACCCAAAGGTAGGGGGAACCAGTACTGGGTGTGGGTGGAGGAAGAAGTTAGGGGGAGCACATGGAGAAGTAGGTATATAAAGGGAAGTCATCTTAGGGTGGCAGATCAGTTAGTGAGAGGACAGTTCAGAAGAACAGTCTGGGAGCAGAGTCTCTTTAGGAGCTCGGCTCCACGAGTATGGCCTAGTCCTAGAGGCCCAGGAGGGGAGCAGGGAGTAGGCTCCGATCTGTTGAAGGGATCCTAGGGGGTGCAGGACGGCACCCGTACGCCCCGAATCTGTCAGAAGACAGAGGGATCGTAGGCCGCAAGAAGGGGACCGGCCCCTGGTCCAGCCGTGTTACTCTAAGTCTCGGCTGGGAAAACCGGAGGCTTCTGGCTTGTATAGTCAGTTGCCGAAGCCTCATTCTAATCCCCGTGAGGGTCAAGCAGGTCTGGGAACTCCAATGAAACAGGAGGGACTTCAGAGCACCCGAGCAGGATTCAGAGTGGGGAAGCGCAGGGCAGGAGGGAGAAAGACCCAGCGTGAAGACAGTCTAGCTAGGAACACGAGAAAGTGGGTTTCTGTCAGGTACTCCTAACTGCCTGAGGAAGAACTGAACCCCTTCCTGGTGAACGCAGCGCAACGTGGGAGGCTAGCACCCGTACAGTGCACCAGTGGAACTGTCATAAGAGCTGTGAGTAAAAACTCGGATGACTGCACTGTACTGCCTCCGTCCAATCTTTCATCTGCGCCAGCTCTCCCTCCCGGCACTACAACGCCCAGCGCAACTTACACTTTCTACACTGCCCTGGAGCTAGCTCTACCTGTGGAGAGCCACACCATCCCTGCTGCCGAACACCATCTCCAGAGGACTGCTTCACAGCGGCGGCTCCGTTTAGCCGCAATCCACAGGTGGCGTCACGAACTTTACAAATCCCCTATAAATTAAAACCCCCCTTTTCACTGACCGCCCTGGGTCACGGAACAGGCCAGCCACCGTGATATTCCCCAAACCGGCATCCATAGGCCCGGCTGCCGAGTACCCCACGGCCCTGGGGGCGCGTCAAGCGTGTTATATACAACATATAGGCCCGTCCACACTCTAAGCCTCATATGTAACATTTACCACACTCTCAGCCTCCTATAATCTATACTTTATATAGGAGGCCGAGTGCGTTATATACATCATGTAGGCCCGTCCGCACTCTAAGCCTCATATATAACATTTACCGCACTCTCAGCCTCCTATAGTATATACTTTATATAGAAGGCCGAGTGCGTTGTATACATCATGTAGTCCCGTCCGCACTCTAAGCCTCATATATGATGTATACCGCACTCTCAGCCTCCTATAGTATATACTTTATATAGGAGGACGAGTGCATTGTATACATCATGTAGACCCGTCCACACTCTAAGCCTCATATATGACGTATACTGCACTCTCTGCTTCCTATAGTCTATACTTTATATAGAAGGCTAAGTGTGTTGGATACATCATGTAGACCCGCCGTCCGCACTCTAGGCCTCATACATGACATATACCGCACTCTCAGCCTCCTATAGTATATACTTTATATAGAAGGCCGAGTGCATTGTATACATCATGTAGTCCCGTCCGCACTCTAAGCCTCATATATGATGTATACCGCACTCTCAGCCTCCTATAGTATATACTTTATATAGGAGGCCGAGTGCATTGTATATATCATGTAGACCCGTCCACACTCTAAGCCTCATATATGACGTATACTGCACTCTCAGCTTCCTATAGTCTATACTTTATATAGAAGGCTGAGTGTGTTGGATACATCATGTAGACCCGCCGTCCGCACTCTAGGCCTCATACATGACATATACCGCACTCTCAGCCTCCTATAGTCTATACTTTATATAAGAGGCTGAGTGTGTTGTATACATCATATAGACCCGCCGTCCGCACTCTAGGCCTCATGTATGAAATATACCGCATGCTCAGCCTCCTATAGTATATACTTTATATAGGAGGCTGAGTGTGTTGTATAAATCATATAGACCTGCCGCCCGCACTCTAGGCCTCATATATGACGTATACTGCACTCTCAGCTTCCTATAGTCTATACTTTATATAGGAGGCTGAGTGTGTTGTATAGATCATATAGACCCGCCGTCCACACTCTAAGCCTTATATATGACGTATACCGCACTCTCAGCCTCCTATAGTCTATACTTTATATAGAAAGCCGAGTGCATTGTATACATAATATAGACCCGCCGCCCGCACTCTAAGCCTTATATATGACGTATACCGCACTCTCAGCCTCCTATAGTCTATACTTTATATATGAGGCTGAGTGCGTTGTATACATCATGTAGACCCACCGCCCGCACTCTAGGCCTCATATATTACGTATACCGCTCTCTCAGCCTCCTATAGTTTATAATTTATATAGGAGGCTGAGTGTGTTGTATACATCATATAGACCCGCCGCCCGCACTCTAGGCCTCATATATGACGTATACCGCACTCTCAGCCTCCTATAGTCTATACTTTATATAGGAGGCTGAGTGTGTTGTATACATCATATAGACCCGCCGCCCGCACTCTAGGCCTCATATATGATGTATACCGCACTCTCAGCCTCCTATAGTCCAAACTTTATATAGGATGCTGAGTGTGTTCTATACATCATGTAGACCCGCCGCCCGCACTCTAGGCCTCATATATGACATATACCGCACTCTCAGCCTCCTATAGTCTATACTTTATATAGGAGGCTGAGTGTGTTGTATACATCATATAGACCCGCCGCCCGCACTCTAGGCCTCATATATGACGTATACTGCACTCTCAGCCTCCTATAGTCTAAACTTTATATAGGAGACTGAATGCCTTGTATACATCATGTAGACCTGCCGCCCGCACTCTAGGCCTCATATATGACGTATACTGCACTCTCAGCTTCTTAAAGTCTATACTTTATATAGGAGGCTGAGTGTGTTGTATACTTCATGTAGACCCGCCGCCCGCACTCTAGGCCTCATATATGTCGTATACCGCACTCTCAGCCTCCTATACTCTATACTTTATATAGGAGGCTGAGTATGTTGTATACATCATGTAGACCCGCCGCCCGCACTCTAGGCCTCATATATGACGTATACCACACTCTCAGCCTCCTATAGTCTATACTTTATATAGGAGGCTGAGTGTTTGTATAGATCATATAGACCCGCCGCCCGCACTCTAGGCCTCATATATGACGTATACTGCACTCTCAGCCTCCTATAGTATATACTTCATATGGGAGGCTGAGTGTGTTGTATACATCATATAGACCCGCCGCCCGCACTCTAGGTCTCATATATGACGTATACTGCACTCTCAGCCTCCTATAGTCTATACTTTATATAGGAGGCTGAGTGTGTTGTATACATCATATAGACCCGCCGCCCGCACTCTAGGCCTCATATATGTCGTATACCGCACTCTCAGCCTCCTATACTCTATACTTTATATAGGAGGCTGAGTATGTTGTATACATCATGTAGACCCGCCGCCCGCACTCTAGGTCTCATATACGACGTATACCGCACTCTTGGCCTCCTATATGACATATACAGACTGTGTATGTCATATGAGAGGCCAAGACGGTGATCTATATTTCATATAAGAGGCCTAGAGTGCAATGCATAATGTATAAATGATATTATTGTTTGTTGGCCAATGCTGGATGGGAACAGTCACTCAGAAAACTGCACTTGAAAAGCAGGGAGAGCTGTAGCCTAGGCCTGCCTGCAACCTTGTTTCCAGCCTTTGTTAGAGTCAAGCGCAGAGTGCGGGTCACCACATACCCGGAGCTGCCCTTACAAGGCCGTGAGCAGGAGAGAAGAGGGTGGTGCGCCGGTGCCGGTGTCCACATACCCAGCCTGGAGCCGGTGTTACAACAAGGCCGAGAGCAGAAGAGAAGAAAGTGGCGCGCAGATGCCGCCGCCAGTGTTACAACTTACAAGGCCAAAAGCAGGAGCCGGGACAGGAGAGCAAGGTCGGTGTCAGAAGCCGGCCTGGGAGCAGGGAGAGCAGAGAGCATCATCGGCTTGTCACCTGACACCACACCACTGCCAGGTAGCATTACAGGCAGCTGAGGCAGAGCGAAAGCAGAGAGCGGTGCGTATCACCGCCCACAAAGAACAGCAACTTGCGTCCTCCTCCTATCCAGATCATGTAAGTATGCGCGTCACTGCAGCGGGCCTACTGTCACCGCTGAATGTAATGTGCACGTGACGCTACATCTTCGGTCGTGCTTTTAAAAGGCCCGCACTTATAAAGGGCCCCTGTAACTAATTCTCTCACTCTCTCATCGGGGCCCACCGGGGATTTCCCCAATATCCCGCCAGGCCGGTCCGACCCTGAATATTGCCATAAATAAAATACATATTAAAGGGAATCTGTCACCCCCCCTGGGACTTTTCAGACCTCTACTATGGGCATACAGGTTATAGAAAAGTAAATCTATACATACCTGTATGGCCCATAGTAGAGGTCTGATTGCAGAGAAAAGTTTTTTATTCAATTCTGTTTTGCACAGGCTTGGTGTCCGGGGGACGCCAAGAAATCCCCGTCTATCTCTTTTTTATTGCCCTAAATCCCCGCCTATATGCTTAGTTATCATATTCCCACCTCCCCTGCACGTCGCACGCCCCGGGCATGCGCAAAGCGCCTCTCACATAAAGCGCGCTTTGCTTCATCCCCGCCCCGTCTGTGTGCTCTGCGCCGCACGGTTCTACTGCGCAGGCGCTGGGAAGTGACAGTGACTCCCCGGGGCATGCGCAATAGAACCGTGCAGCGCAGTGCATGGAGAGACGGGTCCGGGAGGAAGCAAAGCACCCTATGTGAGCAGCGCTTTGCGCATGCCCGGGAGGTCAGGGAGTGCAGTGCACGTAACAGGGCCCTGTGACATGCAGGGGAGGGGGGAATATGATAACTAAGCATATAGGTGGGGATTTAGGGCAATAAAAAAGAGATAGACGGGGATTTCTTGGCGTCCCCCGGACACCAAGCCTGTGCAAAACAGAATTGAATAAAAAACTTTTCTCTGCAATCAGACCTCTGCTATGGGCCATTCAGGTATGTATAGACTTACTTTTCTATAACCTGTATGCCCATAGTAGAGGTCTGAAAAGTCCCAGGGGGGTGACAGATTCCCTTTAATGATAATATCTATAGTGACAAATACAGAAAAACAATATGAAATGGAAAATAATTTAATACAATAAAAATATAATATAATTAATGCATTGAATATCATAAAGTGTGTCATTTATAAATGCAGATATATATGATTCCCATCCAGGTATATATGTGGCCCCCATTCTGGTATATATGATCCTCATCATGGTATATATGGCCCCCCTTCCTGGCATACAGTGGGGAAAATAAGTAATTGATACACTGCAGATTTTGCACGTTTTCCCACCTACAAAGAAGGGAGAGGACTGTAATTTTATCGTAGGTACACTTCACCTGTGAGAGACAAAATCTGAAAATAAAAACCAGTAAATCACAATGTATGATCTCGCATCATTGGGTAAGGATGATTCTGAGAAAGGTCAGGAATCAGCCGAGAACTGCACAGGAGGACCTGGTCAATGACCTGAAGAGAGCTGGGACCACAGTCTCAAACATTACCATTAGCAACACACTGCACCATCATGGATTAAAATTAGATTATCATCAAAAATTGATGCAAAAGGAGCACAGACCAAGTATTGAGGGCATTTACTGAACATACATTTCAGTAGGCCAACATTTCGGATTTAAAAACATTTTTCAAGCTGTTGTTATAAAGTATTCTAATTTACTGAGATAATGACTTCTGTGTTTTCATTGGCTGTAAGCCATAATCATCAACATTAACAGAAATAAACACTTGAAATAGATCACTCAGTTTGCAATGACTCTATGTAATATATGAGTTTCACTTTTTGTATTGAACTGAAATAAATTAATTTTTTGATGATATTCTAATTTACTGAGATGCACCTGTATATGAAAATAAGTGAGTATAGGGGGTCTCACATAAATTGAAACTAGAATAAATGGTGGAAGGTGTAAAAACCAAACAGGACACAGTAGAGCAACATTGTGCAGTGATATACAGGATGGGCCATTTATATGGATACACCTAAAGTAAATGGGAATGTTTGGTGATATCAACTTCTTTTTTGTGGCACATTAGTATATGGGAGGGGGGAAACTTTTCCAGATGGGTGGTGACCATGGCGGCCATTTTGAAGTCAGACATTTTGGATTCAACTTTATTTTTTTCAATGGGAAGAGAGTGTTATGGGTCCGGGTGGTGGAACCTCTATGCTTCGGTGCAAGGAGGGACCAAAGGGTCGTGACTAAGTGCCTACTCGGCCTGACCAAGGTCGCACGGTGGCTCAATCGACTCCGTGAACCAGTGAGGGACCAGGCAGGTGGACCAGGTGCCACTCTGGGACCGACCTTGTGTGAGAGCAGGTGACTCCCACGGGTCAGAAAGCAGGAACTGACCGGTACAGTGGATGATCATGGCAGGAAGGCTGACGGGTGGTCCGGGTAGCTAAGCAGGCTGGTTCGGCAGGTGGCCAGATGGGTGCTCTGTGTAGGCAGGCTGGCGGGCACGGCAGGTTACAGGCAGGTGCTCCAGGTAAGCTGGCTGGCGGGCACAACAGATAACATTTTGGAGGAGGTGCCTTATATAGGGGCAGTCCTCTGGCCATTGGCCAGGGACTCTATAGGATGGCGCGTGCGGCCCCTTTAAGAGCGAGGGCGCGCTCGCACGCACGTCCTAAGCACAGAGCCTGGGAAGCTGTGCACGGTGCGTGCCACAGGAGCAGGAGGACGCCGGACCTGGACCGCGGCGGTGAGGGGAACGGCGTCCCTGCCCGGGAGGAGGCAGAGACGCCTATGCTACAGTACCCCCCCCCCTTTACGCCCCCTCTTCTTTAGGCCCGCAAGAAATTTTTTAAGAAGATGAGGGGCATGAATGTTCTCCCTGGGTTCCCAAGACCTCTCCTCAGGGCCAAACCCCTTCCAATCCACAAGAATGAAAGTCTTTCCTCTTACCCTCTTGGTGGCCAAAATGTTTTCTACCTCAAAGACGTCCTCAGCAGAGACTGGAGCTGGAACGGTACCTGGATCGTCAGAGAAAAAATTAAGGACAACAGGTTTGAGGAGAGATACATGAAAGGAGTTGGGAATCCTTAAGGTGACTGGGAGTTTCAGCTTGCAAGCCACGGGCTTGATTTGGTTCAGAACCTTGAATGGACCGATGAACCGCGGACCCAACTTATAAGAAGGTATCTTGAGACGAACATATTTGAAGGAGAGCCAGACCTTGTCTCCCGGACGGAATAGAGGCAGATCCAGACGTCTCTTATCAGCATGTTTCTTCATCCGCTCGGAGGACTGAAGAAGTGCAGATCTAGTGTCTTCCCAAATAGCTGAAAATTCGCTGACCAGAGACTCCGCGGCAGGATTGTCCACTGAAGAGGAGACGGGAAACGGAATCCGGGGATGTTGACCGTAGATTTAGAGGAAGACTCGCTCTCATGGTTATTATAAAAGAACTTGGCCCAGGGCAGGAGCTCAACCCAATCGTTATGGTGAGCGTTGACAAAGTGCCGAAGAAAGCTGGTAAGGACCTAGTTGATACATTCCACTTGACCATTGGACTGAGGATGCTAAGCAGAGGAGAAATCCAAGGAGACATCCAGCAGCTTACACGTAGCTTTCCAGAAGCGCGAAGTGAACTGAACCCCGCGATCAGACACAATGTGGAGGGGTAGGCCTGGAGACGAAAAATGTGATGGATGAAGTCCTTAGCCAGCACAGATGCAGATGGAAGACCAGGCAGAGGGATGAAGTGGGCCATTTTAGAAAAGCGGTCAGCGACCACCCAAATGACCGTACAACCGGCAGAAACAGGGAGTTCCATAATGAAGTCCATTGCAATGTGTTGCCATGGAGTGGAAGGCACGGGAAGAGGAAGAAGATGGCCGGATGGAAGGTGCCTGGGAACCTTGTTACGGGCACAGGAGGAACAAGCCGCGAAATCCGCAATATCCTTGAGCAGGGAAAGCCACCAGTAATGTCGGGCGATGAGCAGAAAGATCGTCCTCTGGCCAACATGACCGACTAGTTTGGATGACTAGCCCCAGAGTAGAACCTTCTTACGAACTGGAACCGCTACAAAGGTCTTACCGGGTGGAAGATGAGACAGGTCAAACGGAGCCACAGTCATTACTTTGGAGGGGTTGATAATATGTAGAGGCTCCTCCTCTTGGTTGGAAGACAAGAATGAGTGGGATAGAGTGTCAGCTTTAATGTTCTTGTCCGCCGGGCGGTAATGCAGAGTGAAGCAGAATCTGGCAAAGAATAGAGACCACCTGTTCTGACGCGGATTTAATCTTTGGGCGTTCTGCAAATAAGTGAGGTTTTTGTGGTCAGTGTAGATGACCACCTGGTGCAGAGCAACCCTCCAGCACTAATTTGATGGCCAGCAGCTCACGATCTATGGAGTAATTGCGCTCAGATGAGGAGAAGAGCTTGGAGAAGAAGCCACAGGTTACCATTCTCCCGGACGAGGATTTCTGGGTGAGCATCGCTCCGGCTCCGGAGGAGGATGCATCAACCTCCAGGAAGAACTGCTTGTTGCAATCCTGGCGGTGTAGCACAGGAGCGGAGGAGAAGGCTTGTTTTAGGGAGACGAAGGCCTCCTCCGCTTCGGAAGTCCATTCCCTGGGATTTGCTCCTTTACGGGTGAGCGCGGAGATAGGAGCAGTTTGGGAGGAGAAATGAGGAATGAAGAGGCGGTAATAATTTGCGAAGCCCAGGAATCGCTGAATCACTTTCAACCCCTCCGGTCGGGGCCACTTTAAGACGGCAGAGACCTTCTCGGGATCCATCCGCAGACCAGTCTCGGAGATAATATAGCCCAGGAATGGTAGAGAGGTCTGCTCAAAGAGGCATTTCTCGAATTTAGCGTATAGGCGATTCTGCCGGAGCATTAGTGGAACCTGACGGACATCCCTCCGGTGTGAGGGCAGATCCGGAGAGAGGACCAAGATATCGTCCAGGTACACCACCATGCAAGAATACAGGAGATCACGGAAGATGTCGTTAACCAGCTCCTGGATGATGGCTGGAGCATTACAGAGACCAAAGGGCATTACGCGGTATTTGTAGTGACCATCCCGGATGTTGAATATCGTCTTCCACTCGTCTCCCTGGTGGATCCGGACTAAATTGTATGCCCCACAATGATCAAGCTTGGTGAAGATCTTTACGCCTTTAAGGCGGTTGAACAGCTCCGAGATGAGAGGCAGGGGGTACTTATTTTTGATGGTAATCTGGTTAAGACCCCTGTAATCGATACAGAGACGTAGAGAGCCGTCTTTCTTCTTGACTAAGAAGAATCCTGCTCCAGCCAAAGAGGTGGATTTCTGGATAAATCCCCTAGCAAGATTCTCCTCTATGTATTCAGACATAATCCGGGTCTCAGCCAGCGACAAGGGGTAGATACGCCCGTGAGGAGGAGAAGCACCAGGTACCAGGTTGATGGGGCAATCATGCCTCCTATGAGGTGGTAAAGTCTCTGCTTCCTTTTTGTCGAAGACGTCAGCATAGGACCAGTAGGGTGCCGGCAGACCAGGTAGATTAGCCAGAGTAGACGGGGGTCGAGCTGGACGAACCGGATCCAAGCAGGACTCATGGCATTTCACCAGATCTCCAATTCAGGATGGGCTCATGTCTTTGTAACCAGGGAAGACTAAGCAAGAGGGGGTGAGAGAGACTGGACAGCACATGAAAGGAGATCTTCTCCGAGTGCAGCATTCCCACCTGAAGGGTTACAGGCTCTGTGACGAGTAATATGGTCTCCAGAAGAAGCCTCCCATCCACGGAGGCAACCGCCAACGGTTCAGCCAGACGTACAGTAGGAATCTGATACCGCTCCACAACAGCCTGTTGAATGAAATTCCCAGCGGCTCCGGAATCCAGATGGGCAATCTCGAAGAAGCGGGTCTCACCACTGGAAACAGAAAAGGACAGAGTCAAGGACAGAGAGGATTTACTCTTGCCTAGGATGACCTCTCCAAGCGGTCCTAGACACTGGAGTTTCCCGGCCTCACCGGGCAGGATTGGTCAGATGCTCTTTACTGCCACAGTAGAAGCAACTCACCTCGGCACGGCGCATCTCCTGGCGAGACTTGACCATCTTGGTTTGGTCAATTTGCATGGGCTCAGGCGAACATGCCCGGGGAAATGCTGGTTGAGAGGCAGGCTTTTGGAATACATGAGTGAGAGGCGGAAATCTTCTCTTCCAGGTAGTCTCCTTTGCACGTTCCTGAAAGCGGATGTCAATCCGTGTAGTTAATGATACCAGGTCGTCCAGGGTGGAAGGGATGTCACGACCGGCTAGCTCATCCTTGATCCGACCGGAAAGACCTCCCCAGAAGGTGGACACCAGGGCCTCGTTGTTCCAGGCAAGCTCGGATGCGAGAGTTTGGAAACGTAAAACTCTAAAATGTTTAAAACCTCTATGATTTCATCGCTTGTCACTGAAGATGCGCTCTCAGCAGGTCATTGTGACCTGACTTACAGCCTGCACGGTCGCATCTTGGCACCATTCAGGTTGTAAATCAGTGATCGTAGATGTTGATTACGGTGTGGGGCAGTTTGGCGGACAAGTGAGTATTATGGTTGTTTTTTATTTTACAGGTGACTTGGGCTTCAGGGCATAATGTGTAAGGTGAGTATAAGTGTTTTTTTTTATTTTATTCTTAATTTTACACTCGTTGTTGACGGGGCTGCCTACAACTCTTAACATTGTCTCTTGCTCGCGCTGATCTCAGCGCAAGCAGGGGACAATGATGAGAGCCCCTTCCAGCAGCGGCCGCTGCTGGGGATCAGCGCGAACTGTACCGCTGATTCCCAGGCGCCGGTACATGTCATGCAGATGATGCACAGTTGTCATCCGTGTGTCATCAGTTTGCAGAACGCATTTTGTGAGTGCTGCGCAAAAATACCTGACAAGTCTGCGGCTTTTTTTATACGGACTGTCACGGGTGTGTTGCCACGAAGATCGTCACGATTACACAGCCTGACTTCTCGCAGCTGACTTTTTGGTGCTTTGTGTTTTTCGGCAGTGAGGGAGTTAATTCTCTCTCTCTCTGTGCTAGACGAGGTCAGCCTCGCCCAGCTGCAATCAATGCTGCTGTAGTGAGACTCCTTCAAATGCCTGCTGGTCTGTTAGGGAAGTGTCGGTGAAAGCATTTCATACAGACTTACAGAGAGGATCGTGGTATTTGGAGTTTCTGAGATAAGTGTATTTGGAGTGTATTTTCCCTTCCTCGCTTTATCATTTTTCTCCTTTCCCGTTGGTGTTCCCTCTGTTGTAGTTGTGTAGTTTTTGTATGCAAGGTGGTTTTGGTTTTTCCCTTGTACTGTCTCGTTCGTCTAAGTACTGTGTGTGGGCATATTATTACTTGTCCCCTTTTGTTGTGATCGGGGTCCTTCTCAGGACTAGATTACTTAGGTGCAGGGATCCTCAGGAGGTAGAGGTTACGCTGGCGGCCTGGACCTCTGTACCTTTAACAGTACCTCCAGGTTGAGGGATTAGTCAGGGCCCCAGCTTAGGGTCAGCTTAGGCCCCCTACCTCCAGTATACAGAGACAGCGTGACATTTTCACCGACCCACTTAGTTTTTCTCCAGCTACCATGGATCCAGTAGCCGGTCTAGCTCGGCAGTTGCAGAGTTTGTCCATGGAGCTGGCGGACGTTAGGTCCAAGGTTTTGTGTCCTCAGGAGCAAGCCGGACCAGAACCTAAAGTAGCTCTCCCTGACAGGTTCACTGGGGGGCGGGACAAGTTTTTTGTTTTCCGGGAGGCATGCAAGTTGTACTTTCGGCTGCGGCCTCGGTCATCGGGGAGTGAAGATCAAAGGGTGGGAATTGTCATCTCGCTCCTACAAGGGGACCCTCAATCTTGGGCGTTCTCTCTTCCCCCGGGCTCCCCGGCTCTTCAGTCAGTGGATAGGTTTTTCGCTGCTCTGGGACTCGTGTATGATGACCCAGATCGGATCTCCCTTGCTGAGTCTAAGTTACGTAGGATCCAGCAGGGAGATCGTCCGGCGGAGGAATTCTGTTCGGAGTTCCGTAGGTGGGCCACGGACACCCAGTGGAATGACCCGGCTCTTAGGAGCCAGTTTTGTCAAGGTTTATCCGACAAATTACAGGATGTGTTGGCACAGTATGACTCTCCCGTGTCACTGGAAGCCGCTATGGCCCTTGCTATTCGCGTTGACAGACGGCTTCGGGAGAGGTGCGGGGCAACTCCGCCCCCTGTGATGACTCCACCTTCTACAAGGTCCCTTCATATGGTGGTTCCCCTGGTCAGTCCAGAGGAGCCTATGCAATCAGGAGGGACATCATTTCGGGGGAGGGGACCGGTGGTGCGCCATAAGACAGGAACGTGTTTCTTCTGCGGGAGAAAGGGACATTTTATTGGGGGGTGTCCATCCCGTCCCTTGCAGAGTGAAGAGTCGTCGGAAAACTGTTGATCCCAGGTTGTGTGGTGGACGGCAATCTGGGAGTAGGTATTTCGTCCCTAGGTTCGTCTCAGTTTCTCGTACCGGCGGAGGTGGTGGTGGGTACGAGAACTGAGAGGATATCTGTTCTTCTGGATAGTGGGGCCGGGGCTAATCTGGTTGATGCTCGGTTTGCCCGGGTTCAAGGTATGCGATTGAGTGAGTTGGCTAAACCCATCCCCATATTCTCGATCGATGCCAGGCCTCTCGGTCAGGGAAGTTTTTTGCAAGCTGTGCATGACGTAAAACTTCAAGTGGGGGCGATACATAAAGAACTGTTGTCTTGCTACGTGTTGGAGGGTCTTCCCACTCCTATAGTGTTGGGCCTTCCTTGGTTAACTAAGCATAACCCGGTTATTAATTGGCAAACCAGAGAGATAAGCCAATGGAGTAAATTCTGTAATAAAAACTGCATGAACACGGTCATCGGTGCGGTTACTCCTTGGGTCTTACCTCCATTTCTGGCGGACTTTGAGGATGTATTCTCGGAGAAAGGGTGTCAGGAACTACCTCCTCATCGCGAGTATGACTGTTCTGTAAAACTGCTCCCTGAGGCCAAGTTACCTAAAGCTAGGTTGTATAACCTTTCTGGTCCTGAGAGGCAGGCCATGAAGGATTATATTTCAGAAAGTCTGGCTAAGGGGCATATTAGACCTTCATCTTCACCGGTGGCTGCGGGGTTCTTCTTTGTTAAGAAGAAAGATGGAGGCCTACGCCCTTGCCTGGATTTCCGTGAACTTAATCGGATTACGGTCCGAGATCCGTATCCGCTCCCACTTATTCCCGATCTCTTTAATCAGATCGTGGGCGCCAAATGGTTCTCTAAGTTGGATCTCAGGGGGGCGTACAATCTGATTAGGATGAAGGAGGGGGATGAGTGGAAGACGGCGTTTAACACTCCGGAGGGGCATTATGAGAACCTTGTCATGCCATTCGGTCTGACTAATGCCCCGGAGGTGTTCCAACACTTTGTTAATGACATTTTTCGCCGCCTGGTGGGACAGTTTGTTGTCATATATCTGGATGATATCTTAATTTACTCGCCGGATCTGGTGTCTCATCAGGAGCACGTTAGGCAGGTGTTACAGATCTTGCGGGATAATAAACTGTATGCCAAATGGGAAAAGTGTGTGTTCGCCGTACAGGAACTCCAGTTTTTAGGCTTCCTGGTTTCAGCGTCCGGTTTTCGTATGGACCCTGGGAAAGTGCGGGCAGTTCTTGAGTGGGATCGGCCAGAGAATCTTAAGGCACTACAACGTTTCCTGGGGTTTGCTAATTATTACCGGAAGTTTATTCGTAATTTCTCGTCCATGGTTAAGCCTCTCACAGACATGACTAAAAAGGGGACGGATTTTTCTAGGTGGTCTGACAAGGCTTGTCAAGCATTCTCCTCCTTGAAAAAATGTTTTGCCTCGGCACCCATACTCATTCAACCTGATGCGTCACAGCCATTCATTGTAGAGGTAGACGCTTCCGAGGTAGGGGTGGGAGCAGTATTGTCACAAGGTTCGTCCCCTGGTAAGTGGCATCCGTGCGCCTTTTTCTCTAAAAAATTGTCATCCGCTGAGAGGAATTACGATGTCGGCAATAGGGAACTCTTGGCCATTAAGTTAGCTTTTGAGGAGTGGCGCCATTTTTTGGAGGGGGCAGTCCATCCGGTCACCGTCATCACCGATCACAAGAACCTGCTATATCTGGAGTCCGCGAAACGTCTGAATCCCAGACAAGCTAGGTGGTCATTGTTTTTTACCAGGTTTAATTTTGTCGTTACATATCGTCCTGGGTCAAAAAATGTAAGGGCGGATGCCTTATCTCGTAGTTTCCCTGGGGCCGGGAATACGGACGACCCGATTCCTATCCTTCAGGAGGGGGTGGTGGTTTCGGCAGTATGCTCTGAGCTTGAGGAGGAGGTATTGGAGGCTCAGGGGGACGCCCCTGTTGGACCTCCGGGGAGACTGTTTGTTCCAGATCAGTTGCGACAAAAGGTGATCGAGGCACACCATAACTCAGTTTTTGCAGGACACCCGGGGAGTAGAGCAACTGTGGATCTCCTCTCGCGTCGGTTTTGGTGGCCTAACTTACATAAGGAGGTGGTAACTTTTGTCGCGTCCTGTGGGGTTTGTGCGCGCTCTAAGACCTCACATACCCGTCCGTCTGGGGCCCTCTTACCTTTGAAAATCCCGGAGCGTCCTTGGACTCATCTGTCTATGGACTTTATTACGGACCTCCCTCCGTCTTTGGGTAAAACGGTCATACTCGTTGTAGTGGACAGGTTCAGCAAGATGGCACATTT
The DNA here is from genome assembly GCF_046119375.1 of Phyllobates terribilis. Taxonomy (NCBI): domain Eukaryota; kingdom Metazoa; phylum Chordata; class Amphibia; order Anura; family Dendrobatidae; genus Phyllobates; species Phyllobates terribilis. The sequence continues at coordinate 513,292 of NW_027362924.1, read as the reverse complement.
TATCGCTCTTCCGGCTCTCCCTAATGCTAAAACTCTTGCGCAGGTGTTCATTGGGGAGATTGTGAGGCTTCACGGGGTACCCTCCGAGGTGGTGTCTGATCGGGGGTCTCAGTTTGTGTCCAAGTTCTGGAAGGCGTTTTGTGCACGGCGGGGGATGCATTTGTCGTTCTCATCGGCTTTTCATCCTCAGACCAATGGTCAGACGGAACGTATGAACCAGAGCTTGGAGACATATCTCCGGTGTTTTGTGTCAGAGAACCAGGAGGACTGGGCTTCTTTCTTACCTCTGGCAGAGTTTGCTCTTAATAATAGGCGGAGCGAGTCCACTGGTAAGTCCCCGTTTTTTGGGGCATATGGTTTTCACCCCCAGTTTTGTACTTTCAGTAGGGGGGGCTCTTCGGGGGTTCCTGAGGAGGAACGTTTTTCCTCATCACTCGCTTCAGTATGGAGAGGGGTGCTGAAGAATCTGAATACTATGGGGAACCGATACAAACGTATGGCTGATAGGAGGAGAGTGTCTGGTCCGGACCTAAGTGTGAAGGATCGGGTATGGTTGTCTACCAGGAATATAAAACTTAAGGTTCCCTCCTGGAAACTGGGTCCCAGGTTCATCGGGCCGTACAGAATCAGTTCTATTATTAATCCGGTGGCATTCCGTCTTGACCTCCCCCCTACGTTTAAAATTCACAACGTGTTCCACAGATCGTTGCTTAAGAGGTATGTGGCGCCGGTGGTACCGTCACCTTTACCTCCCCCTCCAGTGGTGGTCAATGGTAACTTGGAGTTCCAGGTATCGAGGGTCATCGATTCACGCTTTAATCGCCGGTCCCTTCAGTACCTGGTTCATTGGAAAGGGTATGGTCCTGAGGAGAGGATGTGAGTTCCTGCGTCGGATATTAACGCAGACCGATTAGTTCGGGCCTTCCACACGACTCACCCGGATAAACCTGGCCCTGAGGGTCCGGAGGCCCCTCGTAGAAGGGGGGGTACTGTCACGGGTGTGTTGCCACGAAGATCGTCACGATTACACAGCCTGACTTCTCGCAGCTGACTTTTTGGTGCTTTGTGTTTTTCGGCAGTGAGGGAGTTAATTCTCTCTCTCTCTGTGCTAGACGAGGTCAGCCTCGCCCAGCTGCAATCAATGCTGCTGTAGTGAGACTCCTTCAAATGCCTGCTGGTCTGTTAGGGAAGTGTCGGTGAAAGCATTTCATACAGACTTACAGAGCGGATCGTGGTATTTGGAGTTTCTGAGATAAGTGTATTTGGAGTGTATTTTCCCTTCCTCGCTTTATCATTTTTCTCCTTTCCCGTTGGTGTTCCCTCTGTTGTAGTTGTGTAGTTTTTGTATGCAAGGTGGTTTTGGTTTTTCCCTTGTACTGTCTCGTTCGTCTAAGTACTGTGTGTGGGCATATTATTACTTGTCCCCTTTTGTTGTGATCGGGGTCCTTCTCAGGACTAGATTACTTAGGTGCAGGGATCCTCAGGAGGTAGGGGTTACGCTGGCGGCCTGGACCTCTGTACCTTTAACAGTACCTCCAGGTTGAGGGATTAGTCAGGGCCCCAGCTTAGGGTCAGCTTAGGCCCCCTACCTCCAGTATACAGAGACAGCGTGACACGGACTCAAGGTCCGTGTGAGCAACCTGACATGTGTGTACACCCATTGAATACAATGGGTGTGTGTATGTCATACGTATTTGCGGTCCTTTAAAAACGGGCCTCATATGGACATAGAAAATGGATGTGAGAAGGGGGCCTGAAGCAGTATACCTAGATCCAGGGGTTTCCACCTTACCCTCATTCAGTATTGTCTCCTCAACCACCCCCACAACACTGTTACATCCAGCTTCAAGCATCCCCTATGACTATAAGTATCCTATCTCCAGCTTACAATACTTAAATTATCTCTAAACCCCCAAGGCCAGTATATGAGCATCCAGATCTGCTCTTTTGTACTGGGCTAATCATAGAAGTCACCATCTGGAGATCTGCTCCTCATAGCTGTTTGCTAGGCTTGGTGCTAATGCACTGGGCTGGCAGACGGTCGTGAGACACATTTCATGAGTCCGCAAGCCACATGTGTGCCCTCGAGCCACAGGTTGGGACACCTGCTGTAAAGAGAAAAAAATCCAAAAGCCAGAATTGTAATTTTTCGGCTACAGCAACTCTGTAAAAAAATGCAATAAGCGATCAAAACGTGATATCTACCCCAAATGGCATCAATAAACACGTCAGCTCGCCATGCAAAAATCAAGCTCTCACACAGCAATATTGACGGAAAAATGAAACTGTAACAGGTCTTGGAAAATGGGGACATAATCACATGTTTTTATGAATTTCCAATTTCTTTTTCTTTGAATAAAAAAAATATGCCGGTTGGGATTTGCTGAAAAGTATACAAATAGGGCAACACAAAAAATCAATACACCAGATGTGGACTTCTTATAAGGCTGGTTATTAGTGATGAGCGCGCGTGCTTGTTTAACCCTGTTTGTTAGGCAATCCCTGCATGTGCTGCAGCTATCTAACAGCCGTGACACATGCAGCCGCGGCAGATCAAACATAGATGCCAAGCACGCCGCAAATACTCGGCGAGCACCCGAGGGTGCTCAATTAATAGGTTAAACGAGCACGCTCGCTCATCAGTACTGGTTATCTATTAAGATACTTATGCTCATTTGCTTATTCTGTTTGGTGTCTTGATTTTTTGTGTTTCCCTATTGATTTATTTTCCCTGACGACTCCTGATCATTTCTGCATATACTTATAGGGTCAGGGACTTAATAATTGATGCACACTTTGATGTATAACATCTTTGTCTTTTCAAACATGGGCAGTGAATTGCTGTGTATTTTGTTATATTGACACACATCCAGGATTTTGTGATTACTACTACCTGTGCTGCACTTTAGATTAGGGGTGTAATAGGGTCCTATATATCATATCCTGTCAATATATTATATATTTATTGTGGACCCTTATATATATTGGCTGTTAAATGTGTAATTGGATATACACATTATAATATATGTTTTTGTGAGTTTTTAACCTAATCATTAAAAGTTCTATTTTAGGGGTGTATTTTTTGGTGGTTATTGAATAACGGCCATAACTGGTGTAAAATGCTGGGATCAGATGAGTAATCAATAGGTTTTCTTCAGAAAGTGAACTAAGTCCGCACCTCTGACTTCATGGCGCAGGGGAATACAGATTTGTGCATTGATCCAGTATATTGTACTTATGTGATTGGGCACTCAGATATTGTGTTCTCTCTTATATTCATTTACTCAGCACTTTTCTAGTCTTATGTTATGGTCTCACTTTGTAACTTTTTATTGGTGACTCTGGAATATGACATTCTCACATGTTTAAACATATTTCTAATCTCTGCCCAGGAGCCATCGATGTCCGGATCTACAGCCTCTGATAGCGCGATGGAGTCGCAGGACGATGCCGAGAGCTACATGTCGATGATTTCTGACCTGCTGGACAGCTTTATAGATGGTGTCAGTGCCAGGCTCTTTCATCTATTAGATACAGTATGTTTGATTTCATCCACAAAAACAGATGATTTTCATCTCCATTTTCATCCGTATGGCATTTACATGACCGAATACCATTTCCTATGTTGAAGAATTGTTTGTATCCATAAAAATCTTACACTATTCAGATGATCCGTATTGGATCCAATTTTTTTGCGCACACATAGACTTACATAGGCAAGTCTCATCTGACCTACAGAAGAAACTAACGCATGCTAAGATGTGTTTTTGCATGCAGATTCGGTCCATGAAAAACAAAAAAACCCATGCTCCTATCAACTAATTAAACTGCATTGGTCCTCGTGCCGTCCGTGTGATGTCAGTTATTTCATGGACAGCACTCAGACCGAAAATAAAATTGTGTGAACTTGGCCTTACGTTCAAAGGCGGAGACTGTTTTGCCAGAGTGCTCTGCTAGTTTTGCTGTCAAAATGGCAGAAACTCTGTAGATCGGAGCAAGTCCTTAAAAGGGTTGTCCGGTACTTTTAAAAAAATGCCAGTGTGTTTTAATGATAAATAGAAGCTTCTTTCTAAGTACCTTGTGCTGCTGATGCTGCCTGTGAGCGGCGCTATCGGTGGCCGCTCACAGGCAGCACGTGACACAGGCAGTGTGAGGACCATGAGTGGAGGCAGATCTGCTGTGTTCAAGTCAGTTAGTCAGCGGAAATATCGCATATTTGGTCAGTTAATGAGAGTTAAATCATTATAGTTCACCGAGGTCACTCTGCTCCGTGAGACATGTACACAAAGAAATATTCAGAAAAAGTAAAACTGTATGACTAGCGTATTAAGCAACTGACTAAAAGGGCACAAAATCATAGATATTTGTGTGTCTACAATTTTTGTTAAATGAAGCATAAAACTGCATCAAAACTAGAATATCGAAAAAACACAAATACACAGAGAAAAACCCCAATAATACAGTGCAGATCTGAGAGTGCACTAACATTTTACCTATACAATTTGTAATTTTCCTCTTTTCTTCTATTAGGATCAGGATGCGGTGGGTATGACGATGATGACAGGGTAAGAGCCTCATTGCCACCATAGTCTATATAAGTGCTCCCTTACCTATGGCCCTGCAGGCATCTCTAAGCTAGAAGTCCTAGTATGCAATAATATGAGGAATTTATTAAATAACTGAATCAAAGGGGTTGTTCAGCCCTGATGTAATTTTCGACAGAATACAAGCAGTATGTAATGTTCTACTGATAGGACCACTTGTATGAAAATTGCATACTTTTGGTCACATGGCAACTGCTGGAACCGACAGGCGAAGCCGAATCCTGACAGTGTGTTAGGATACAATGCTTTATGAAAATTCCACCAAGGCTACACAACTCCTTTATGATATTAAAAAAAATAAATACAAACTAATTCTTATCTGTTGTATTGCAGATCATCTACATGAAGCTGGATGATGGCATCAGGATCCCAGAGGATGAGGTAAGTGATGGTGGTGTTTGGCCAGCGTTTATCTTCATACTGAACTGAAAGGACATGATTTACATTAGCATCATGTAGAGGAAGAAAACTGGAATTGTCATTCTGTTTGGTTATAGTAGTTATATACAGATCCCCATCACTTATCACCCCCATCTTTCAGCCAATGCACTTTTTAGCTTCTCTGATTATTACACACAGGGAACGGCTCCAGGTCACATGCCCTGATTGCTTTTGCACCTGTGTTTTTGTCTAGTTTTGTGTGTTTAGCGCCTTTTTGTTTATACCTATTTAATTATTTTATTTGCGCCTTTTTTTAAGTTTATTCTTTATGTGCTTGCCTGGTTGTTTTTATTTTGTTTTCCGCTTTGTGGGCAAAGTCTAGTAATTCCAGATGTTTTATTCTGATTCATCAATTGAAACCATTTTAAAATTTGACACCACTTTACTCCAGTCCAACCCTGCTGTATTTTTCAATAAGCCACTATTGGGGGCAATTTTTGCAATTTTTGGTGCCAAAATTTACCAAACATAGTTCAAGACAGAGAAAGACCATTTTTTACTTAATGCCAAATTCATAAACCTGGTGCACCGTTTTGTCAGCACCCGGCGCACCTCGGTAAGTGCCGGGGCCCTGAGCAGGTGGAGGGGACCATTCGCCGTTGGGCACCCCGGCACGCTATGGGACCCATGAGCGGAGGAGAGTAGTGTCAGCGCCCACTCCCCCCCAACTTGCTCAGGGCCCCGGCAGCCAGTGAAACAATACTTACCTCTCCTCGTGCCTCCGCAGCAGCTCCGGTGTCTTCCGCGTCCTCTGACTGTGACATCTCAGGTCAGAGGGCGCAGTGATGTCTTTACACCGCGCTCTCTCCTGAGCCGTCACAGCGCAGAGCGGGAAGACGTTGGCGATGCTGGAGCCCAGAGCAGCGGCAGCAGGTAAAGAGTGAGGTGAGTATTTGATTTTTCTTTTTTTAATGTATGGGGGCATGGGGCATTATAAGGAAGGGGGGAAAGGTGACATCCTGCATGGGGCATTATAAGGGGGGAAAGTGACATACTGCATGGGGCATTATAAGGGAGGGGGGGTGTGACATCCTGCATGGTGCATTATAAGGGAGAGGAGGTGTGTGTGACATCCTGCATGGGGCATTAAAAGGGGGGAAGGGACATCCTGCGTGGGGCATTATAAGGGAGGGGAGGTGTGTGTGACATCCTGCATGGGGAATTATAAGGGGGGAAGTGACATCCTGAATGGGGCATTATAAAGGGGGGGTGACATCCTGCATAGGGCATTATAAAGGGGGGGTGTGACATCCTGCATGGGGCATTATAAGGGAGGGTGACATCCTGTGTGGGGCATTATAAGGGGGGGAGTTTATCCTGCATGGGGCATTATAAGGAAGGGGGGAAAGATGACAGCCTGCATGGGTCATTATAAGGGGGGAAAGTGACATACTGCATGGGGCATTATAAGGAAGGGGGGGAGAGGTGACATCCTGCATGGGGTATTAAAAGGGGGGGAAGTGACATCCTGCATGGGGCATTAAAAGGGGGGGAATTGACATCCTGCATGGGGCATTATAAGGGAGGTGGGGTGTGACATACTGCATGGGGCGTTAAAAGGGGGGACGTGACATCCTCCATGGGGCATTAAAAGGGGGGGGAGTGACATCCTGCATGGGGCATTATATGGGGGGTTGACATCCTGCATAGGGCATTAAAAGGGGGGAAGTGACATCCTGCATGGGGCATTTTAAGGGGGGGTGACATCCTGCATGGAGTGTTATATGGGGGCCAGTATTCTGTATGGAGCATTATATGGGGGCCAGTATTCTGTATGGAGCATTATATGGGGGCCAATATCCTGCATGGAGCGTTATAAGGGGGTCAGTATTCTCTATGGAGCGTTATATGGGGGCCAGTATCCTGTATGGAGCATTTTATGGGGGCCAGTATTCTGTATGGAGCGTTATATGGGGACCAGTATCCTGTATGGAGCATTTTATGAGGGCCAGTATTCTGTATGGAGCGATTCGCCGGTTTCTGAGCTATTGAGCTATTGTGGAATTTACAATAGATATCGATCATGTAATGTAAGAAGTGAAATCTTTGGCATTGTGCTATATATATATTTCTCTGCGGTATCTATGCATCATGAATTGTGGTATGTGTTAAAGGGTCCCACTGAGACTCTTTTGCCAAGAGCCCACAAAAACCTGGAGCCGGCCCTGCTTTGTAGCTCACACATCCCCAAAACATCATCGATCCACCTGACTGGATGAAAGATGCAAGAGTCTGTCTGGATCCCAGAAACTCACTCAGCTTTTATGCACACACATTGATTACAAGCAAACAGGTCACAGGTGAGGATGTTACCTTTAGCAGCCATTCAAACCCATTTGTGTCAAATTATGTGCATGTTATCAGGCCAAAATCACCTGGGTATGTGAACTTTTGATCAGGGTCATTTGGATGCCTTTGGTTGTCATTAAGATTTAAAAAGAGAAAACACAGTAGTTTGACAATAAATGTTCAGTCCTGTTTTTTTTCTGTATTGTGGTTTGGAGAGGCAAGGTCTCCAGACTGGGAGAGCTTCAGCTCAAGACAGAGCTGAAGGCTTGAACTACAACTTGTGTGGGCAAATCCCATACTCATATGGACTCTGCTATCGTTTATTCTTTTGTTTTGTCGTTTTGCCAGTAAGGCCGTGTTTAGTTTGCTGGAGTGCAGAGCTTTATGCCATTTAATAAAGCCTGCAGAGAAAACTGAGTCTACTTCCAGAAGCGGACGAGCGAGTCGTCTAGGACCTGCGGTCTTGTGACCGCGGGCAGGAAGAGGGATATCGGCGGCAGGGCGCCGCAGCCAGTGCCTGCACATGGGACCCGGCGGCCAGCACTGGATTCTGCAGGGGGCAAGGCGCAGCCCCCACTATGCTCCTCCATAACCCATACCATGGGCCTGTCTCTGCCTCCACCTCCCGGCCACTAACAATCACAGCCCGCCCCATTCCCCGGCAGAGCCCCCTACAATGTGAAGCACTCCTCATGCTATCCCCACCTCACCCTGCAGTTTGCACAGGATCCTGTTGCCCCTTTGCTGGCCAATTTGCCTGCTAGTCATATGCAGGTCATGGCAGCCCTCACAATGACCCCCCCGCTAGCCCCAATCTACCCCCTAGACTCACCCAGGGCCTGCCTAGCGCATTTATCACCAGGGATGCCTCCTCAGCGTCAGGAACTCCAGGAAGGACAACACCGTGCGACCAGGGAGGACGACTGGACGCGGGATGTCCGGCCGGTGTGGCGGGAACGCCCACGCGGCCCGGTGAGTATGACTCTTTGTCGTGTCCGTTTACACCCATACTAATGTCGGAGGGCACGGAGCACAGTCAGAGGGCAGGAGAGGTAGATCAGGTAGTAAGGGTAGGGGGGAACCCGGAAGGGGCAGGTATGCAGAACATGCTGACTATCCTAAAAATTGCATAGCCTCTCTGGAGGCGCACAACCTGCCACCAGCTACAGCGTCAGCCTGGGTCCCATTGGGTGATGAGGTGGTGCGGAGCGAAGGGGTAGGGCAGGGAGAGGGGGATCAGCAGCCAGCGGCGACAAGTATGTCACCGGTAGCAGAGCAGACTACGAAAGAGAAAGGGGATAAGATTCACCTGGATGATATGGGGCGAAGTTTACGTCTGCTACGAGGGTTCCCTGGGGGCACACTTAAAGAAGGAGGTAAAAGAGCAAATTTGAAGGGATGAGTACGTCGAAATTTTTTCCCTACTGCTGAGAAATTTAATTTAGACAAAAATAAGAACCACGATAATAGAAAGGAGGATGAAAAGAAATGGAAGTGGCGATTAATCCCACAAATTCTCGAATTGGTTGCAGGCTTTCTCTATCCTAGCAAGTATCATAGGCGAGAGGGCACGGGAGAACTGCTCGGCACTATTTTGCTACCAAGACGCTATTGGGGAAGCGTATAGAGTGAATGGTGGGCAAACATGGCTGAGATACGACAAACAATTTAGTCAAAGAAAGGCAGAAAAAGAAAGCGAGGTTCGGGCAGCCCTTTCCAAGCAGGGCCGGGTCATCCGGCCACCACGGAAGTAGAGGAAGAGATAGGGGAGAAGGGGGGCAAGCGAGCGGGCAGAGGTCAGGATTATGCTGGTAGTTCAATGAGAGCCAGTGCAAATTCGCCGCCAACTGTAAATACAGGCATGCTTGCTCCTTCTGTAATGGGTCATCACACCGGGCAGATAAATGTTTTAAAAAAGGAAGATGAGGGGGCCACTACCAGCTATTCCCAAAGGGGTGACGCCAGTGAAACTAACAGAAATGCTTACCTTCCGAAATAGGTTCCCAGACAGGAAAATAGCAGAGCTGCTGGCGGCAGGTTTTGAGGTGTGCTTTCAGATCCCCTCCATCACAGTCGAGGTCTCTGTTACCAATAGGATCCTAAAATCAGCCTACCAGTACCCGGTGGTAATGGCGGAAAAGGTAAAAAAGGAGGTTTCGTTTGGAAGAATGGCAGAGCCATTCAAGGAGTTAACATGAAAAAATGTTGTGGTGTCCCCACTCGGGGTTGTCCCCAAAAAAGAACCCAATAAACCAATAAATTTAAATTAATACACCATCTATCGTACCCAAGGTGTAGTTCAGTGAACGACGGTATCGCCGAAGAATTAAGTTCGGTGGTTTATACCTCCTTTGACAAAGCGCTCAAGTGGGTCAAAAAATTAGGGAAGGGTACGCTGATGGCCAAAACAGATACTGAAGGGGCGTTTAGGCTACTGCCGGTACACCCGGATAGTGTTCGATTACTAGGTTGCTTTGGGGAAGGAGCATACTATATAGATCGCTGGTTGCTAGTGTTGAGCATTCCGATACTGAAATATCGGGTATCGGCCTATATTCGCGGTATCGGAATTCCGATACTTAATTCCGATACTTTTGCAATATCGTATACCGGAATCGGAAGTTCCCATAATGCAATGAGCCATTTTCATTTTAATCAGCCAATGAGGATCCTAAGAAGTGTGGGCACATCCTGTTAGGCATGTAGGCATCTTAACTAATGGCATGGCTGTGATTGGCTGCTGAAATGATGTCATGATGCACTATAAAAGCCGCCGCCGCCATTTTGAGCTCACTCTGCTGTGAATTCAGTTAGGGATAGGACGCTGTTGTTCTGAGGGACAGTTTTAGCTACCTATTTGGTCTATTCTGCTTTACCCAAGCTACTTTATAAATCGCTGTGCCTTGCAGTGCTAGTGCACAGTTCTCTGTGCTGTTCACCACTTTCTGCAAGGTCTCTGTGTGTGAGTGCAGCTCACCCTGTAGTGTGTGCTTCAACCACGTCTGGTTGTAGTGCACTCAGTGTGTGTCACTGCCTCATACATTGTCCTTTTTTGCCAATTCATCATTTTTCCTGATATCTCCTATTAGTGTGGTGGTTCCATCCGTATTCAGCTAAATTGGTTCCAAACACACTATATAGGAGTAGATAGAGAAATTTTTTTGGTCTTGCAGCGCTAGTGCACAGTGCTCTGCATCTGTACTGTTCACCGCTGTCTGCAAGGTCTGGTGTGTGAGTGCAGCTCACCCTGTAGTGTGTGCTTCAACCACGTCTGGTTGTAGTGCACTCAGTGTGTGTCACTGCCTCATACATTGTCCTTTTTTGCCAATTCATAATTTTTCCGCATTTCTCCTATTAGTGTGGTGGTTCCATCCGTATTCAGCTAAATTGGTTCCAAACACACTTTATAGGAGTAGTTAGAGGAGCCTCTCTGCAGCATTGGGCCCTGCAGCCCCAGCCAGATTAGTATTAGCCTATTTTTTGCAGCCTCATCTATTGCATTGTAGGTTACCTTCCTACATTGTAATAGCTACAAAAAGTTTGTGATACTATCGTTATTACATCTTTAGGCACATACAGTGTCTTTTTGTGACAAAAAAAACCTAAATAAAGTTCACCAAACACTCCACTTTACAGTTGTGTAGGCCACATTAGCTCATATTAAAGTCTAGTCCACACTTTATAAAATTAGTGTTTCTTATACCTGTTAGCAGCTGTTCAGGAATAAGCACACTAAGCCCTTAGTACTTTTCTGCCTATCTTTATCAGTCTACGAAGATGAAGAAGGCAGGGAGTAAGGCATGTGGTCGTGGGCGTGGGCGTGGACGTGGAGTTTCTGCAGGGAGAGGACGTGAGGATTCTGTGCCTGCAGGGAGAGGACGTGGGGATTCTGTGCCTGCTGCGGGCACCAGTGACTCAGCATCCCCCAGTTTTACCAGGGAACAGTCCTTTATGCGCAGCTTTGTGGGAGCTAGCCGTACCCCACTGCTGCGCGAGGACCAAATTGAAGCCGTTGTCGGATGGATGGCAGCTAACGCATCGACTTCAATTAGTTCCAGATCCTCTCAGGTCCTGAGCACTGAAGAGCACCCATCTGTCTCTTCACCACCTGCCAAATTGCCCAGGCAGTCAGAGAGCCCTGGACAGGAGCCATCTCTACTTCTGTTCTCTGAATCTCTTGGCTTGGAAAGAGGGGGCCAGCCAAGCAGAATTCGAGAATTTGAAGAAGAGGTAGTATGCAGTGATGCGCAACCGTTTTGTCTCTCTGAATCTGAAGAGGCGGGTGGGCCAGTGCCTATGGTCAGCAGCACACCTCAGTACGCATCTGATGATGAGACTCAGGTGCCACTTTCTGGTGTGTACTGTGCTGTCGAGACTACTCAGGAGAAGCAGTTGTTTGAAGAGGGTGGTGTAGATGATGAGGTCCTTGACCCATCATGGCGTGAGGGACAGGAAGGTGGTGGGAGCAGCTCTGAGGAAGAGATTCCCCGAACAGCCCAAAAAGGAGGGAGAGGGAGGGGGCAGACTTGGTTGCCTGTAGCCTCCACTTCGGCACCCATTAGGAGCATGGCTCTTCCAAAATCCAAAGCGGGCGCTCCCAAGACTTGCAGTGCCTGGTCCTTTTTTGACACAGTTGCAGATGACATTTGCTTTGTCAAATGCAAGCTGTGTAATCTGAAGGTGAAAAGAGGGAAAAGTGTCAGCAACCTCAATACCACAAATATGTGGAAACATGTGCGGACCAAGCACATGGTGGAGTTACAAAAACACACTGAAGACCTAGGCCAACCTACAGCGCCACCTACCACCTCTTCAACTCGTGTTGTAGCCTCTTCCTCCAGCTCACACACAGCTGGTTCGGCTTCCTCACAGGATCGCCATGGAAGAATCTCTGGCACTGTTGTACAGAGACACAGTGTAATTCCACCCACAGCACCACTTTCCCAGTCATCCTCACACTCCCAGGCCAGTATGCAGCCATCGTTAGCACAGGCATGGGAGAAAAGGCGCCCATACTCGGCAAACCACCCCCGAGCACAGGCTCTGAATGCTGGCATTGCTAAACTACTGGCCCTTGAAATGCTATCATTCAGGCTGGTGGAGACTGACACATTCCGTAACTTTATGGCATTGGCAGTCCCACAATACAACGTGCCCAGCCGATTTTATTTCAGCAGGCAAGCCGTCCCTGCCTTGCAACATCATGTGGAGGGAAAAATTAAACATGCGCTACAAAATGCCGTCAGTAGCAAGGTCCACCTGACCACCGATGCGTGGACCAGTAAGCATGGACAGGGACGATACCTTTCCCTCACTGCCCATTGGGTAAATGTTGTGGAGCCAGGTACAGATCTTGAGTGTGGCGCTGTACGTGTTCTGCCAACTCCAAGGATTGCAGGAATCCAGTCTGTACACATTGACTCCTCCTCATACTCCAGTTCCTCTGAATCAGCGCTGCAGGAGCCGTCACGGTCTACCTCCACATCGACCCGTGAATGGTTATCTGTTATGGTGACCAATATGAGCACAGCCGTGGCCAAACGTCAACAGGCCGTATTAAAATTAATTTCTTTGGGGAATCGAAGCCACACAGCGCAGGAGCTCTGGAATGCCATCAAGCAGCAGAGCGACGTGTGGTTTGTGCCAGCGAATCTCCAGCCAGGCATGGTAGTGTGTGACAATGGCCGAAATCTGGTGGCAGCTCTGGGCCTAGGCAACCTCACTCACATCCCATGTCTGGCACATATGCTCAACTTGGTCGTGCAGAGTTTTTTGAGGGACTATCCGGATCTTGATGCACTGCTTCACAAGGTCCGCATAGAGTGCGCTCACTTGCGGCGTTCCAGCAATGCAAGATCACGCATTGCAGCTCTGCAGCGCCGATTACGTCTTCCGGAACATCGCATCATATGTGACCTACCCACCAGGTGGAATTCAACGTTACATATGTTGGAGAGGTTGTGTGAGCAGCAGGCAGCAGTAATGGAGTACCAGCTGCAGCAGGCGCAAACAAGTCGCAGTGCGCGCCGTTCACACTTCACCACCACTGAGTGGGCCTCTATGAAGGACATTTGCCACGTTTTGCATGCCTTCGATTATTCCACGCGGATGGTGAGTGCAGATGATGCACTAGTCAGCATGACTATCCCTCATATCTGCCTGCTTGAAAAAACACTGCAAGCACTAAGGGACGAGGTTTTGGAAGAGGTGGAGGATGAGGAGTCACAAATGCCATCTGCTTCTCTACAGTTTGCGCAACGTGGTTCCTCACAAAGGCCTAGGCAGGGGACACTTTGTGAGGAGGATGAGGAGGAGTCAATGGATGAGGAAGACATCTGTCCAGAGGAGGGAGGTACACAATGCTCTAGTAGTCAGTATCTAGAGCGAGGGTGGGGTGATGCAGAGCAGGCAGAGATCACGCCTCAAGCAGGGGACAGCGTTTCTTGGCCAGTTGGCAGTCTGCAGCACTGTCACGCTGTCTCTGTATACTGGAGGTAGGGGGCCTAAGCTGACCCTAAGCTGGGGCCCTGACTAATCCCTCAACCTGGAGGTACTGTTAAAGGTACAGAGGTCCAGGCCGCCAACGTAACCCCTACCTCCTGAGGATCCCTGCACCTAAGTAATCTTGTCCTGAGAAGGACCCCGATCACAACAAAAGGGGACAAGTAATAATATGCCCACACACAGTACTTAGACGAACAAGACAGTACAAGGGAAAAACCAAAACCACCTTGCATACAAAAACTACACAACTACAACAGAGGGAACACCAACTGGAAAGGAGATAAATGATAAAGCGAGGAAGGGAAAAAACACTCCAAATACACTTATCTCTTGTAACGGGTCCGGGAGGCGGAACCTCTGAGCTACTATACAAGGGGGCGGCCCTTGTAAGGGAGCGGGTGGCAGTCTCTGGATGAACGGACAGGGAGATACGGCTAGTGATCAGGGCAGTCTCTGGGTAATGGGTAGGTACGACCTGTGATGGCAGAGCCTCCGGGTAGGCTAGGAGGCAGATGGTAGATGTGTGCTCCCAGGTGAGCAAGCGAGAGTCTCAGGAATAACAGGTGGTCACGGCACGTGACGGCGGAGCCTCCGGGCTGGCAAGCAGGCAGGTAATGGAGAAGCGCTCCCAGGTGAGCGGGCAAGAGTCTGAAGTAGCTGATGGTCACAGCACGTGACAACGGAGCCTCCGGGCTGGCAAGCAGGCAGGTAACGGAGAAGCGCTCCCAGGTGAGCGGGCAAGCTGGTCCATAGACAGACTGACCGGAGTTGTAAGGCAGACCGTCGGACCTCAGGCAAGCAGGCAGGTAGCTGATGTGCGCTCCCAGGTGAGCGGGCAGGCTGGTCCTTTAGACAGACTGACAGGAGTAGTAAGGCAGACCGTCGGACCTCAGACTGGCAGACAGGTAACAAGTATTCAGGCAGGAATCAGGCAGGTAACTGGCAGGTAACTGGCAGGTAACTGGCAACGGGACCTGAGGGCTGAAGCACAGGTGAGACACAGGTGCAAACAACATTGCTCGGGCACCTCCATTTTGGAGGAGGTGCCTTATATATGATGAAGTCCTCCGGCCATTGGCCGGGGACTCCTTAGAACGGCGCGCGCGGCCCCTTTAAGAGGAGGGGAGCGCGCGCGCGCGCGCCCTAAGCACAGGGGCCGGGAAGGAGCGCGCACTGAGAGCAGAGCGGGAGGAGGACGCCGGGAAGGAGCGCACGCTGACAGCAGAGCGGGGGGAGGACACCGGGCACGGAGCAGAGCGGTGAGGGGAGCAGCGTCCCTGCCTAGCAGAGGGCAGGGACGCCGGCACTACAGTACCCCCCCCTTTAGGCCCCCCCTTTTTTAGGCCAGACAGAAATTTAGCTAGGATGAGAGGGGCATGGATGTTCTCCCGGGGCTCCCACGTTCTCTCCTCAGGACCAAACCCCTTCCAATCTACCAGAAAAAAGGTCTTTCCTCTTACCCTTTTGGTGGCAAGAATGTTCTCTACCTCAAACTCGTCCTCAGCAGAAACCGGAGCAGGAGGCGTACCTGTAGACTTGAAAAAAGAATTAAGTACCACGGGTTTGAGGAGAGATACATGGAAGGAGTTAGGGATCCGTAAGTTGGCCGGGAGTTTCAATTTATAGGCCACCGGATTGATCTGACTGATGACCTCCAGTGGACCGATGAACCGAGGCCCTAACTTATAGGAAGGGATCTTGAGCCGGACATATTTGGACGAGAGCCAGACTTTATCCCCAGGACGGAATTGAGGAGGATCCAGACGTTTTTTGTCAGCATGTCTTTTCATACGCTCGGATGACAGAAGGAGTGCGGACCGGGTACTCTCCCATATGGAGGAAAATTTGTTAACAAGAGATTCCGCAGCCGGATTGTCCACCGAGGTGGAGACGGGAAACGGGATCCGAGGGTGCTGACCGTAGACTACAAAAAACGGGGATTTGGAGGAAGATTCGCTCTCGTGATTGTTGTACGAGAATTCGGCCCACGGCAGGAGATCCACCCAGTCAGAATGGTGGGCATTAACGAAGTGCCGGAGGTAACTGGTCAGGTTCTGATTGATCCGCTCCACTTGACCATTAGACTGTGGGTGGTAAGCGGAGGAGAAGTCCAGGGTGACGTCCAGCAATTTACAAGTGGCTCTCCAGAAACGAGAAGTGAACTGTACCCCTCGATCCGACACGATGTGACGGGGCAGGCCATGAAGACGGAAGATGTGGCGGATAAAGTCTTTAGCCAGCTCGGGTGCAGACGGAAGGCCTGGCAGGGAAATGAAGTGAGCCATTTTGGAAAAGCGGTCAGCGACCACCCAAATGACCGTACAACCGGCTGAGACGGGTAGATCAGTAATGAAGTCCATCGCTATATGCTGCCAGGGGGCAGCAGGTACTGGCAGAGGAAGAAGGCGGCCGGCCGGCAGGTGTCTCGGAACTTTGTTGCGGGCGCAGGACACACAGGCAGAAACAAAGTCTATTACATCCTTGTGCAGGTTAGGCCACCAGTAGTGCCGGGTAATAAGCTGGAGGGTCTTTTTCTGACCGGCGTGGCCAGCTAGTTTAGACGAATGACCCCAGTGTAGGATCTTCTCCCGATCAGGTACTGATACGAATGTCTTACCGGGAGGGAGACGATTTAGACTCACGGGAGCCACCTGCATTACTCTGGCGGGATCGATGATGTGTTTCGGATCTTCCTCGAGATCAGACACCAGAAAGGATCGAGACAAGGCGTCCGCCTTGACGTTTTTGCGAAAATGAAGGAAAAAATCAAAACGAGCAAAAAACAAGGACCACCGGGCTTGGCGCGGGTTAAGTCTCTGGGCATGCTGGAGGTAAGCCAAGTTCTTGTGGTCAGTGTAAATTATTACCGGGTGAAGAGCCCCCTCAAGCAGGTAACGCCACTCCTCCAATGCCAGTTTGATGGCCAATAACTCTCGATCTCCTATGGAATAATTGCGCTCCGAGGAGGAGAAGAGTTTGGAGAAGAAGCCGCAAGTTACCATTCTCCCGGAAGAAGATTTTTGAGTAAGTACCGCTCCGGCTCCAGAGGAGGAGGCGTCCACTTCCAGGAAAAACTGCTTGTTGCCGTCCGGGCGATGCAGCACCGGGGCGGAAGAGAAGGCCTGTTTTAAGGAAAGAGAGGCTTCCTCTGCTTCGGGCGGCCACTCTTTGGGATTAGTACCCTTACGGGTGAGCGCGGAAATTGGGGCAGTCCGAGAAGAGAAGTGTGGTATGAAGAGGCGGTAGTAGTTGGCGAAGCCCAGGAACCGCTGAATGGCCTTCAACCCCTCCGGTCGGGGCCATTTCTCGATGGCAGACAGTTTCTCTGGATCCATTCGTAGGCCGGTCTGAGAAATAATGTAGCCCAAAAACGGAAGCGAGGTCTGCTCAAAGAGGCACTTCTCGTATTTAGCGAAGAGGTGATTCTGCCTGAGCCTGAGCAGGACTTGACGAACGTCCCTCCGGTGAGTCTGGAGATCCGGAGAGAAGACCAAGATGTCGTCCAGGTACACCACTACGCAGGAGTAGAGAAGGTCCCGGAAGATGTCATTGACCAACTCTTGAAAGACGGCAGGAGCGTTACAGAGACCAAAGGGCATTACCAGGTATTCATAGTGGCCGTCCCTGGTGTTGAAGGCCGTCTTCCATTCATCCCCCTGACGGATACAAACCAGGTTGTATGCCCCACGAAGGTCCAGTTTGGTGAAGATCCTAGCCCCCCTCAGACGATCAAATAATTCTGGAATGAGCGGAAGGGGGTACTTATTCTTCACCGTGATCTGGTTTAGGCCTCTATAGTCTATACAGGGACGGAGAGAGCCGTCCTTCTTTTTGACGAAAAAGAAGCCTGCTCCCGCCGGGGAGGTAGATTTCCGGATGAATCCCCTGGCCAGATTCTCCTCAATATATTCGGACATCGACCGGGTCTCAGCAGCGGATAATGGATAAATACGCCCACGGGGAGGAGTAGTACCGGGTAACAGGTCGATGGGGCAGTCGTATGGTCTATGAGGAGGTAATGTCTCTGCCTCCTTTTTATTAAAGACATCAGCATAAGACCAATAAGGAATCGGAAGTCCAGGTAGATTAGCTGGGGTAGGAGAGGGACGGACGGGATGGACGGGAACCAGGCAGGTTTTATGACAGTCTTGTCCCCAGCGAAGGACCTCTCCGGTTTGCCAGTCAAGCACGGGTGCATGTCACTGGAGCCAAGGCAAACCTAGCAAGAGGGCGTGAGAGAGTCCAGGCAGAACATGGAAGGAGATACTTTCAGAATGCAGCATTCCCACCTGCAGAGTAATGGATTCGGTGATGAGTTGGATGGGGCGAGGTAAGAGCCCCCCATCCACGGCAGCAACAGACAAGGGTACAGCCAGAGGTTTGGTGGGGATGCGGTATTTTTCTACCAGGGACTGTGAAATAAGATTCCCAGCTGCTCCAGAGTCAAGTTGGGCTAGTTCGAAATAACGGTTCTCCCCGTAGACGATAGAAACTGACAACAGCAGGGATGGAGAGGATTTATTCTTGTCTAGGTGGACCTCTCTGAGCGAACCTAGACACAGGCGTTTCCCGACCTCTCCGGGCAGGCACGGATCCGGTGCTCCTTACTGCCACAGTAGAAGCAGCTCCCCTCGGCACGGCGTGAGTCCTGACGGGTTTTGACCATCTTGGTCTGGTCGACCTGCATAGGCTCAGGAGAGTGTACCTGGGGAGAGACGGAGGAAATGACGGGTTTCTGAAAAGTAGGAGCTAAACGTGGAATCCTCCTCTCACGGGTGACCTCTTTGGCACGCTCCTGGAACCGTAGGTCAATCCGGGTGGCAAGAGTTATTAGATCATCGAGAGTGGTAGGAATGTCCCGACCAGCAAGTTCATCTTTAATACGGCCAGACAGACCCTCCCAGAAGACGGATACCAGAGCGTCGTTATCCCAGGCCAGCTCCGAGGCAAGGGTACGGAACCGTATGGCATATTGGCCCACGGTGAGACCTTCCTGACGGAGGCGTAGCAGCGAGGATGCGGATGAGGTCTTCCGTCCGGGTTCGTCGAAGACTTTCCGGAAAGCCGAGAGAAAAGCAGGCAAGTTGGACACCAGGGGGTCTCCTCTCTCCCATAGAGGATTTAGCCAGGCCAGGGCCTCCCCGGTGAGATGGGACATGATAAAGGCAATTTTGGCCCGGTCGGAGTTAAACTGATGAGACAAAAGTTCAAAGTGCAGGGTGCACTGATTTATGAAGCCCCGAGCCTGGGCGGAGTCGCCTCCGAAGCGAGGAGGTGCAGACAGCCGGGATCCGGGGTAGGATACCATGGTATTAGTGGGTAGCGGAGCTGCCGGGTTGCGAGTCATGGTACTGGCAGTGGTTGCAGGTGGAGCAGACAGAGTGTCCAGGCGAGAATTAACATTCCGTAGGTGACCCAGGATGGACTCCTGTTGGGACCTCTGACGGGACAGTTCATGACACAGGTCCGAGAGCGAGGGAGCTTGGGTGCCACCGGGTTCCATGGCCCGAGCAAACTGTAACGGGTCCGGGAGGCGGAACCTCTGAGCTACTATACAAGGGGGCGGCCCTTGTAAGGGAGCAGGTGGCAGTCTCTGGATGAACGGACAGGGAGATACGGCTAGTGATCAGGGCAGTCTCTGGGTAATGGGTAGGTACGACCTGTGATGGCAGAGCCTCCGGGTAGGCTAGGAGGCAGATGGTAGATGTGTGCTCCCAGGTGAGCAAGCGAGAGTCTCAGGAATAACAGGTGGTCACGGCACGTGACGGCGGAGCCTCCGGGCTGGCAAGCAGGCAGGTAATGGAGAAGCGCTCCCAGGTGAGCGGGCAAGAGTCTGAAGTAGCTGATGGTCACAGCACGTGACAACGGAGCCTCCGGGCTGGCAAGCAGGCAGGTAACGGAGAAGCGCTCCCAGGTGAGCGGGCAAGCTGGTCCATAGACAGACTGACCGGAGTTGTAAGGCAGACCGCCGGACCTCAGGCAAGCAGGCAGGTAGCTGATGTGCGCTCCCAGGTGAGCGGGCAGGCTGGTCCTTTAGACAGACTGACAGGAGTAGTAAGGCAGACCGTCGGACCTCAGACTGGCAGACAGGTAACAAGTATTCAGGCAGGAATCAGGCAGGTAACTGGCAGGTAACTGGCAGGTAACTGGCAACGGGACCTGAGGGCTGAAGCACAGGTGAGACACAGGTGCAAACAACATTGCTCGGGCACCTCCATTTTGGAGGAGGTGCCTTATATATGATGAAGTCCTCCGGCCATTGGCCGGGGACTCCTTAGGACGGCGCGCGCGGCCCCTTTAAGAGGAGGGGAGCGCGCGCGCACGCGCCCTAAGCACAGGGGCCGGGAAGGAGCGCGCACTGAGAGCAGAGCGGGAGGAGGACGCCGGGAAGGAGCGCACGCTGACAGCAGAGCGGGGGGAGGACACCGGGCATGGAGCAGAGCGGTGAGGGGAGCAGCGTCCCTGCCTAGCAGAGGGCAGGGACGCCGGCACTACATCTCTGAAACTCCAAAAACCACGATCCGCTCTGTTAGTCTGCATGAAATGCTTTCACCGACACTTCCCTAACAGACCAGCAGGCATTTGAAGGAGTCTCACTACAGCAGCATTGATTGCAGCTGGGCGAGGCTGGACCTCGTCTAGCACAGAGAGAGAGAGAATTAACTCCCTCACTGCCGAAAAACACAAAGCACCAAAAAGTCAGCTGCGAGAAGTCAGGCTGTGTAATCGTGACGATCTTCGTGACGACACACCCGTGACAGTACCCCCCCTTCTACGAGGGGCCTCCGGACCCTCAGGGCCAGGTTTATCCGGGTGAGTCGTGTGGAAGGCCCGAACTAATCGGTCTGCGTTAATATCCGACGCAGGAACCCACATCCTCTCCTCAGGACCATACCCTTTCCAATGAACCAGGTACTGAAGGGACCGGCGATTAAAGCGTGAATCGATGACCCTCGATACCTGGAACTCCAAGTTACCCTTGACCACCACTGGAGGGGGAGGTAAAGGTGACGGTACCACCGGCGCCACATACCTCTTAAGCAACGATCTGTGGAACACGTTGTGAATTTTAAACGTAGGGGGGAGGTCAAGACGGAATGCCACCGGATTAATAATAGAACTGATTCTGTACAGCCCGATGAACCTGGGACCCAGTTTCCAGGAGGGAACCTTAAGTTTTATATTCCTGGTAGACAACCATACCCGATCGTTCACACTTAGGTCCGGACCAGACACTCTCCTCCTATCAGCCATACGTTTGTATCGGTTCCCCATAGTATTCAGATTCTTCAGCACCCCTCTCCATACTGAAGCGAGTGATGAGGAAAATCGTTCCTCCTCAGGAACCCCCGAAGAGCCCCCCCTACTGAAAGAACAAAACTGGGGGTGAAAACCATATGCCCCAAAAAACGGGGACTTACCAGTGGACTCGCTCCGCCTATTATTAAGAGCAAACTCTGCCAGAGGTAAGAAAGAAGCCCAGTCCTCCTGGTTCTCTGACACAAAACACCGGAGATATGTCTCCAAGCTCTGGTTCATACGTTCCGTCTGACCATTGGTCTGAGGATGAAAAGCCGATGAGAACGACAAATGCATCCCCCGCCGTGCACAAAACGCCTTCCAGAACTTGGACACAAACTGAGACCCCCGATCAGACACCACATCAGAGGGTACCCCGTGAAGCCTCACAATCTCCCCAATGAACACCTGCGCAAGAGTTTTAGCATTAGGGAGAGCCAGAAGAGCGATAAAATGTGCCATCTTGCTGAACCTGTCCACTACAACGAGTATGACCGTTTTACCCGAAGATGGAGGGAGGTCCGTAATAAAGTCCATAGACAGATGAGTCCAAGGACGCTCCGGGATCTTCAAAGGTAAGAGGGCCCCAGACGGACGGGTATGTGAGGTCTTAGAGCGCGCACAAACCCCACAGGACGAGACAAAAGTTACCACCTCCTTATGTAAGTTAGGCCACCAAAACCGACGCGAGAGGAGATCCACAGTTGCTCTACTCCCCGAGTGTCCTGCAAAAACTGAGTTATGGTGTGCCTCGATCACCTTTTGTCGCAACTGATCTGGAACAAACAGTCTCCCCAGAGGTCCAACAGGGGCGTCCCCCTGAGCCTCCAATACCTCCTCCTCCAGCTCAGAGCATACTGCCGAAACCACCACCCCCTCCTGAAGGATAGGAACCGGGT
Organism: Phyllobates terribilis; assembly: GCF_046119375.1. Lineage (NCBI taxonomy): Eukaryota > Metazoa > Chordata > Amphibia > Anura > Dendrobatidae > Phyllobates > Phyllobates terribilis. Next base: position 491,256 of record NW_027362924.1, on the reverse strand, counting down.
CGTCCGTATTCCCGGCCCCAGGGAAACTACGAGATAAGGCATCCGCCTTTACATTTTTTGACCCAGGACGATATGTAACGACAAAATTAAACCTGGTAAAAAACAATGACCACCTAGCTTGTCTGGGATTCAGACGTTTCGCGGACTCCAGATATAGCAGGTTCTTGTGATCGGTGATGACGGTGACCGGATGGACTGCCCCCTCCAAAAAATGGCGCCACTCCTCAAAAGCTAACTTAATGGCCAAGAGTTCCCTATTGCCGACATCGTAATTCCTCTCAGCGGACGACAATTTTTTAGAGAAAAAGGCGCACGGATGCCACTTACCAGGGGACGAACCTTGTGACAATACTGCTCCCACCCCTACCTCGGAAGCGTCTACCTCTACAATGAATGGCTGTGACGCATCAGGTTGAATGAGTATGGGTGCCGATGCAAAACATTTTTTCAAGGAGGAGAATGCTTGACAAGCCTTGTGTTATGCACACGCCCGGGCTAGAGCGGCGTGTGCATGTGATTGGTAGTGATTCCACTGGACCGTGCCGGAGAGTGAATACCTGGAGGGGCGTAACTAAGTATCTGCCCGATCCGACCAAGGTGGCACGACGGCATACGACGCCAGAGCACCAAGGAGGAACCGAGCAGAGGGACCAGGTGCTACTCCAGGACAGACCCCGGACACGGCTGTTGACCCACACAGGGGAATACAGGAACTGACTGGTAGACTGGCAGGCAGGCGGGTATGCAGGCAGGCGGGTATGCAGGCAGGCGGGTATGCAGGCAGGCGGGTATGCAGGCCGGGGGGTAAAGGTAAGCACAGCTAGAGTGCAGACAGGGAGGCACTAGCAAGTAGGAACACAGGCGGGATAGGACCCAGTACACACCGGGATTCAGGAACAATACAGGCAAAGGGGTACAGGCAAGCACAACAGGCAGGAGATAGGTACGAGTTCAGACTCTGTAGAAAAAGGAAGGGAACGGGCATAGAGGCAAAGCAGGTAAAGGATAGGAGAGAGTTCAGACTGGAACTGAGTGTACGGAGGAGACCGACACTGCAGCGGGATACAGGAGCGGGTCTGGGAAAACTGCCCCCAGAGAGGCGGAACGAACAGGCAAGGAGCGTGTTCAGACAGGACAGACTAAAGAACACAGAAAGGACTCAGTTCAGACTCGGGAACTAATACCGTAAAGCAGGAGACATACAGGACACAGTTCAGACACGGGAGCTGACACCGCAAGGCAGGAGACATACAGGACTTAGTTCAGACACGGGAGCTGACACCGCAAGGCAGGAGACATACAGGACACAGTTCAGACACGGGAGCTGACACCGCAAGGCAGGAGACATACAGGACACAGTTCAGACACGGGAGCTGACACCGCAAGGCAGGAGACATACAGGACACAGTTCAGACACGGGAGCTGACACCGCAAGGCAGGAAACATACAGGACTAAGTTCAGACAGGCCTGGAAATAAGCCTCCAGGAAAGGCGGACAGGGAAACAAAGACGGGACCTGGCACCTTCAGAGTGCAAGCACACACTGAAAGAAACACATATGCTCAGGCAGGGATAGAAGGGAGCTGCTGAGCTATATACCAAGTGACAGACAGCGATAGGCTGAGGACGCACAAGGGGTGTGACCCACAGCAGGTACAAACAGCAGGAAGTGATCGGGCGCCGCCCTAAAGCAGCAGAAACAGACACAGACACAAACAGACAACATGGAGGGAAGCCAGAGAGACATTCTGGACAGGAGATCAAGTGCGCCCTCTTGCACAGTGGGAGATGGACCACCATGCAAGGACGCCGCCAGGTATGTTACAGTACCTCCCCCCTTACGCCCCCTCTTCTTCAGGCCTGCCAGAATCTTCCGCAGGGAGTTCGAGGACCAGTCGTTCACTGGGTTGGAGGGGAACAGAGACTTGAGAGTAATCTCTGCTTCGAGGTACATCTTGTCAAGCTCACAGGAAGAAATAGACGGGTTATCAGGTACATAATGAGGAAAAGTCACTGTCTCTTTGTTATCTGGTGGTACCCCGGAGGATTCAGGAAACAACTGGAGGTCCTCCGCCGGGTCAGAAGAGTACTGAGGCTCAGAGAAAACATCTGCTTCAGAGTACACTAGGTCGGACTGACTGGAGGAAGCAGGCGAGGTATCAGGTACAGGAAATAGGAAAGTCTCTGTCCATTCACCACCAGGTGGCACCCCGAAGGGTTCTAAACACAACTGGAGGTCCTCCGCCTGGTCGGAGGGGTGTAGAGACTCGGGAGTAACTTCTGCTTCGGAGAACACTAGGTCGGACTCACTGGAGGAAGCAGGCGAGGTATCAGGTACAGGAAATAGGAAAGTCTCTGTCCATTCACCACCAGGTGGCACCCCGAAGGGTTCTAAACACAACTGGAGGTCCTCCGCCTGGTCGGAGGGGTGTAGAGACTCGGGAGTAACTTCTGCTTCGGAGAACACTAGGTCGGACTCACTGGAGGAAGCAGGCGAGGTATCGGGTACCGAGTATAGGAAAGTCTCTGTCCATTCACCACCAGGTGGCACCCCGAAGGGTTCTAAACACAACTGGAGGTCCTCCGCCTGGTCGGAGGGGTGTAGAGACTCGGGAGTAACCTCTGCTTCGGAGTACACTAGGTTGGACTCACTGGAGGAAGCAGGCGAGGTATCGGGTACCGAGTATAGGAAAGTCTCTGTCCATTCACCACCAGGTGGCACCCCGAAGGGTTCTGAACACAACTGGAGGACCTCCGCCTGGTTGGAGGGGTGTAGAGACTCGGGAGTAACCTCTGCTTCGGAGTACACTAGGTTGGACTCACTGGACGAAGCGAGCGAGGTATCAGGTCCAGGATATAGGAAAGTCTCTGTCCATTCACCACCAGGTGGCACCCCGAAGGGTTCTGAACACAACTGGAGGTCCTCTGCCTGGTCGGAGGGGTGTAGAGACTCGGGAGTAACCTCTGCTTCGGAGTACACTAGGTTGGACTCACTGGACGAAGCGAGTGAGGTATCAGATCCAGGATATAGGAAAGTCTCTGTCCATTCACCACCAGGTGGCACCCCGAAGGGTTCAGAACACAACTGGAGGTCCTCCGCCTGGTCGGAGGGGTGTAGAGACTCGGGAGTAACCTCTGCTTCGGAGTACACTAGGTTGGACTCACTGGACGAAGCGAGCGAGGTATCAGGTACAGAGTATAGGAGAGTCTCTGTCCTTTCGCTACCAGGTAGCACCCCGAAGGGTTCAGGAGGTCTCAGGGAGGACAGACCCTGGCGTGACTGCTTGCCTCTAAGTCTAGCACGTCTGGACTGCCTCTTGAGGTTGGAAGAAGTATTCCGGAAAGCGTAGTCACCCTGTGAGGATTCTGGGTGGGCCGTAGTCTCATTGGGCTGGAGAACTATTGCGCTACCCACACACATTACCTGACGGGGCTGCTCCGGGATATTGGGAAGTGAAGCTTCAGCAGGGGCTTCAGAGTTAGGGTCCTCGAAGACCATACGAAAGGCCACCAGGAAGGCCTGCAGGTCAAGGATGACAGGATCCCATGCTTCCCATAGGGGGGTGACCCATTTCAAGGCATCACCCGCTAGGTAGTCAATCATAAAGGACACTTTAGGCCAATCGGAAGGAAAATAGAGAGGGTAGGCCTTAAAGTGTAGCATGCATTGCTCCACAAATGCACGACACTGTCTTGGATCCCCATAGTAACGTGGCGGATCCGCAGGAACGAGGGCTGATAGATCCATCTGGACGGGTGCGTAATTCGCCTGGAACTCAGCTAAAGGAAAAAAAAATTTATTTATTTATTTTAATGCATATATCCGCTGGAAAACTTCTCAGAGGGTGAAGGCCGTGGGGCTCAACGGGAACCATGGCCTGAGCATGCTGTTATGCACACGCCCGGGCTAGAGCGGCGTGTGCATGTGATTGGTAGTGATTCCACTGGACCGTGCCGGAGAGTGAATACCTGGAGGGGCGTAACTAAGTATCTGCCCGATCCGACCAAGGTGGCACGACGGCATACGACGCCAGAGCACCAAGGAGGAACCGAGCAGAGGGACCAGGTGCTACTCCAGGACAGACCCCGGACACGGCTGTTGACCCACACAGGGGAATACAGGAACTGACTGGTAGACTGGCAGGCAGGCGGGTATGCAGGCAGGCGGGTATGCAGGCAGGCGGGTATGCAGGCAGGCGGGTATGCAGGCCGGGGGGTAAAGGTAAGCACAGCTAGAGTGCAGACAGGGAGGCACTAGCAAGTAGGAACACAGGCGGGATAGGACCCAGTACACACCGGGATTCAGGAACAATACAGGCAAAGGGGTACAGGCAAGCACAACAGGCAGGAGATAGGTACGAGTTCAGACTCTGTAGAAAAAGGAAGGGAACGGGCATAGAGGCAAAGCAGGTAAAGGATAGGAGAGAGTTCAGACTGGAACTGAGTGTACGGAGGAGACCGACACTGCAGCGGGATACAGGAGCGGGTCTGGGAAAACTGCCCCCAGAGAGGCGGAACGAACAGGCAAGGAGCGTGTTCAGACAGGACAGACTAAAGAACACAGAAAGGACTCAGTTCAGACTCGGGAACTAATACCGTAAAGCAGGAGACATACAGGACACAGTTCAGACACGGGAGCTGACACCGCAAGGCAGGAGACATACAGGACTTAGTTCAGACACGGGAGCTGACACCGCAAGGCAGGAGACATACAGGACACAGTTCAGACACGGGAGCTGACACCGCAAGGCAGGAGACATACAGGACACAGTTCAGACACGGGAGCTGACACCGCAAGGCAGGAGACATACAGGACACAGTTCAGACACGGGAGCTGACACCGCAAGGCAGGAAACATACAGGACTAAGTTCAGACAGGCCTGGAAATAAGCCTCCAGGAAAGGCGGACAGGGAAACAAAGACGGGACCTGGCACCTTCAGAGTGCAAGCACACACTGAAAGAAACACATATGCTCAGGCAGGGATAGAAGGGAGCTGCTGAGCTATATACCAAGTGACAGACAGCGATAGGCTGAGGACGCACAAGGGGTGTGACCCACAGCAGGTACAAACAGCAGGAAGTGATCGGGCGCCGCCCTAAAGCAGCAGAAACAGACACAGACACAAACAGACAACATGGAGGGAAGCCAGAGAGACATTCTGGACAGGAGATCAAGTGCGCCCTCTTGCACAGTGGGAGATGGACCACCATGCAAGGACGCCGCCAGGTATGTTACACCTTGTCAGACCACCTAGAAAAATCCGTCCCCTTTTTAGTCATGTCTGTGAGAGGCTTAACCATGGACGAGAAATTACGAATGAACTTCCGGTAATAATTAGCAAACCCCAGGAAACGTTGTAGTGCCTTAAGATTCTCTGGCCGATCCCACTCAAGAACTGCCCGCACTTTCCCAGGGTCCATACGAAAACCGGACGCTGAAACCAGGAAGCCTAAAAACTGGAGTTCCTGTACGGCGAACACACACTTTTCCCATTTGGCATATAGTTTATTATCCCGCAAGATCTGTAACACCTGCCTAACGTGCTCCTGATGAGACACCAGATCCGGCGAGTAAATTAAGATATCATCCAGATATATGACAACAAACTGTCCCACCAGGCGGCGAAAAATGTCATTAACAAAGTGTTGGAACACCGCCGGGGCATTAGTCAGACCGAATGGCATGACAAGGTTCTCATAATGCCCCTCCGGAGTGTTAAACGCCGTCTTCCACTCATCCCCCTCCTTCATCCTAATCAGATTGTACGCCCCCCTGAGATCCAACTTAGAGAACCATTTGGCGCCCACGATCTGATTAAAGAGATCGGGAATAAGTGGGAGCGGATACGGATCTCGGACCGTAATCCGATTAAGTTCACGGAAATCCAGGCAAGGGCGTAGGCCTCCATCTTTCTACTTAACAAAGAAGAACCCCGCAGCCACCGGTGAAGATGAAGGTCTAATATGCCCCTTAGCCAGACTTTCTGAAATATAATCCTTCATGGCCTGCCTCTCAGGACCAGAAAGGTTATACAACCTAGCTTTAGGTAACTTGGCCTCAGGGAGCAGTTTTACAGAACAGTCATACTCGCGATGAGGAGGTAGTTCCTGACACCCTTTCTCAGAGAATACATCCTCAAAGTCCGCCAGAAATGGAGGTAAGACCCAAGGAGTAACCGCACCGATGACCGTGTTCATGCAGTTTTTATTACAGAATTTACTCCATTGGCTTATCTCTCTGGTTTGCCAATTAATAACCGGGTTATGCTTAGTTAACCAAGGAAGGCCCAACACTATAGGAGTGGGAAGACCCTCCAACACGTAGCAAGACAACAGTTCTTTATGTATCGCCCCCACTTGAAGTTTTACGTCATGCACAGCTTGCAAAAAACTTCCCTGACCGAGAGGCTTGGCATCGATCGAGAATATGGGGATGGGTTTAGCCAACTCACTCAATCGCATACCTTGAACCCGGGCAAACCGAGCATCAACCAGATTAGCCCCGGCCCCACTATCCAGAAGAACAGATATCCTCTCAGTTCTCGTACCCACCACCACCTCCGCCGGTACGAGAAACTGAGACGAACCTAGGGACGAAATACCTACTCCCAGATTGCCGTCCACCACACAACCTGGGATCAACAGTTTTCCGATGACTCTTCACTCTGCAAGGAACGGGATGGACACCCCCCAATAAAATGTCCCTTTCTCCCGCAGAAGAAACACCTTCCTGTCTTATGGCGCACCACCGGTCCCCTCCCCCGAAATGATGTCCCTCCTAATTGCATAGGCTCCTCTGGACTGACCAGGGGAACCACCATATGAGGGGACCTTGTAGGAGGTGGAGTCATCACAGGGGGTAGAGTTATCCCGCACCTCTCCCGAAGCCGTCTGTCAACGCGAATAGCAAGGGCCATAACGGCTTCCAGTGACGCGGGAGAGTCATACTGTGCCAACACATCCTGTAATTTGTCAGATTAACCTTGACAAAACTGGCTCCTAAGAGCCGGGTCATTCCACTGGGTGTCCGTGGCCCACCTACGGAACTCCGAACAGAATTCCTCCGCCGGACGATCTCCCTGCTGGATCCTACGTAACTTAGACTCAGCAAGGGAGATCCGATCTGGGTCATCATATACGAGTCCCAGAGCAGCGAAAAACCTATCCACTGACTGGAGAGCCGGGGAGCCCGGGGGAAGAGAGAACGCCCAAGATTGTGGGTCCCCTTGTAGGAGCGAGATGACAATTCCCACCCTTTGTTCTTCACTCCCCGATGACCGAGGCCGCAGCCGAAAGTACAACTTGCATGCCTCCCGGAAAACATAAAACTTGTCCCGCCCCCCAGTGAACCTGTCAGGGAGAGCTACTTTAGGTTCTGGTCTGGCTTGCTCCTGAGGATACAAAACCTTGGACCTAACGTCCGCCAGCTCCATGGACAAACTCTGCAACTGCCGAGCTAGACCGGCTACTGGATCCATGGTAGCTGGAGAAAAACTAAGGGGTCGGTGAAAATGTCACGCTGTCTCTGTATACTGGAGGTAGGGGGCCTAAGCTGACCCTAAGCTGGGGCCCTGACTAATCCCTCAACCTGGAGGTACTGTTAAAGGTACAGAGGTCCAGGCCGCCAACGTAACCCCTACCTCCTGAGGATCCCTGCACCTAAGTAATCTAGTCCTGAGAAGGACCCCGATCACAACAAAAGGGGACAAGTAATAATATGCCCACACACAGTACTTAGACGAACGAGACAGTACAAGGGAAAAACCCAAACCACCTTGCATACAAAAACTACACAACTACAACAGAGGGAACACCAACGGGAAAGGAGATAAATGATAAAGCGAGGAAGGGAAAAAACACTCCAAATACACTTATCTCTGAAACTCCAAAAACCACGATCCGCTCAGTTAGTCTGCATGAAATGCTTTCATCGACACTTCCCTAACAGACCAGCAGGCATTTGAAGGAGTCTCACTACAGCAGCATTGATTGCAGCTGGGCGAGGCTGGACCTCGTCTAGCACAGAGAGAGAGAATTAACTCCCTCACTGCCGAAAAACACAAAGCACCAAAAAGTCAGCTGCGAGAAGTCAGGCTGTGTAATCGTGACGATCTTCGTGGCGACACACCCGTGACAAGCACATGGTTGATTTCATGCTGCAGTGCCTGAGAAACGACCGCCGCATCGCCCACATTCTCAACACGGCTGATTATTGGGTGTCCACCCTCCTAGATCCTCGCTACCGGGACAACTTACAAAGCCTCATAACACCGTTGAACCGGGAGTGTAAAATGCGGGAGTACCAAGACGCACTGGTGCATTCCATCATGTTCTCCATTCCAACCGAGAGCAGTGCTGCTAGTGCTTTACAAAGCAGCTCAGTGCGTCGAGGCAGTGGAGGAAGCTCTGCACAAAGAGGGAGCAGAAGCAGCGCCTCAGCACAAGGCAAGACCAGTAAGGCCGAAATGTGGCAAAGTTTTGTGTCCCCGCCGCCACAAATGTCTACACCATCACAGACGGCTCCAGTCAGCAGGAGGCAACGTTTCCGTCAGATGGTGACAGACTACATGTCTTGCCCTCTTTGTGTACTCCCAGACGGCTCTTCTCCCTTCAAGTTTTGGGTCTGTAAGCTGGATACATGGCCAGAGCTTAGTCAGTATGCATTGGTGGTACTAGCTTGCCCTGCTGCTAGTGTATTATCGGAACGCGTCTTTAGTGCCGCAGGTGGTGTACTAACAGACCGTCGCATGCGACTATCCTCCGATAACGTTGACCGGCTTACTTTTCTCAAAATGAACAAGGCCTGGATCTCTCATGAATTTGCCAGTCCTCTTCCAGAATAAATAATTGGTTGGCAACAGTATCCAGGTCTCCTGTTCTGTTCATGTTTCTACCACCTGAACTGTAATCCCTGAGCTCCAACACCGCCAGTTGGCGCTTGGAAGTGCCATCTGCACAGTCAACACTTGCTGCCGTGTTATTGGGGTTCAGTAACGTCAGCTGTTCCCCTGCTGTGCGGACGGCAATTTCTCCTGCTCTGTCCACATCCACTGTACTACTGATTTAAAACCTCCTCCAAATACACCTCTGGTTCCTCTGTTTTCAGTATTATCCCTGAGCTCCAACACCGCCAGTTGGCGCTCGGAAGTGCCGTCTGAACAGTCAACACTTGCTGCCATGTTATAGGGGTTCAGTAATGTCAGCTGTTCCCCTGCTGTGCGGACGGCAATTTCTCCTGCTCTGTCCACATTCTCACTACTACAGATTTTAAAGTTGCTCCAATTACACCTCTGGCTCCTCTGTTTTCAGTATTATCCCTGAGCTCCAACACCGCCAGTTGGCGCTTGGAAGTGCCGTCTGCACAGTCAACACTTGCTGCCATGTTATAGGGGTTCAGTAACGTCAGCTGTTCCCCTGCTGTGCGGACGGCAATTTCTCCTGCTCTGTCCACATTCTCACTACTACAGATTTTAAAGTTGCTCCAATTACACCTCTGGCTCCTCTGTTTTCAGTATTATCCCTGAGCTCCAACACCGCCAGTTGGCGCTCGGAAGTGCCGTCTGCACAGTCAACACTTGCTGCCGTGTTATTGGGGTTCAGTAACGTCAGCTGTTCCCCTGCTGTGCGGACGGCAATTTCTCCTGCTCTGTCCACATTCTCACTACTACAGATTTTAAAGTTGCTCCAATTACACCTCTGGCTCCTCTGTTTTCAGTATTATCCCTGAGCTCCAACACCGCCAGTTGGTGCTCGGAAGTGCCGTCTGCACAGTCAACACTTGCTGCCGTGTTATTGAGGTTCAGTAACGTCAGCTGTTCCCCTGCTGTGCGGACGGCAATTTCTCCTGCTCTGTCCACATTCTCACTACTACAGATTTTAAAGTTGCTCCAATTACACCTCTGGCTCCTCTGTTTTTAGTATTTACCCTGGGCTCCAATACCGCTAGTTGCTGCTCAGAAGTGCCGTCTGCACAGTCAACGCTTGCTCCAGTGTTATTGGGGTTCAGTAACGTCAGCTGTTCCCCTGCTGTGTGTCCGGCAAATTCTCCTGCTTTGTCCACATCCACTGTACTACTGATTTAAAACTTGCTCCAATTACACCTCTGGCTCCACTCTGTTTTTAGTATTTACCCTGGGTTCCAGCACCGCCAGCTGGTTCTCGGCAGTGCCTTTGGATTAGGTGCCTTCTTCTCGGTATCCAAGTTCCACCAACGTCTGCTGGTCCTTGGTAGTGCTTTCTGGCACAGGTACCTCCTGCTTAGTAACCGAGTTCCAGTACCGTCAGCTGGTCTTCGGCAGTTCCATTGGCTCTTGTACCTTCTGCTACCCATCCGGGTTCCAGTACCGTCAGCTGGTCCTCGGTAGTTCCATTTGCTCTTGTACCTTCTACTACCCATCCGGGTTCCAGTACCGTCAGCTGGTTCTCGGCAGTGCCTTTGGATTAGGTGCCTCCTTCTCGGTATCCAAGTTCCACCAACGTCTGCTGGTCCTTGGTAGTGCTTTCTGGCACAGGTACCTCCTGCTTAGTAACTGAGTTCCAGTACCGTCAGCTGGTCTTCGGCAGTTCCATTGGCTCTTGTACCTTCTGCTACCCATCCGGGTTCCAGTACCGTCAGCTGGTCCTCGGTAGTTCCATTTGCTCTTGTACCTTCTATTACCCATCCGGGTTCCAGTACCGTCAGCTGGTTCTCGGCAGTGCCTTTGGATTAGGTGCCTCCTTCTCGGTATCCAAGTTCCACCAACGTCTGCTGGTCCTTGGTAGTGCTTTCTGGCACAGGTACCTCCTGCTTAGTAACCGAGTTCCAGTACCGTCAGCTGGTCTTCGGCAGTTCCATTGGCTCTTGTACCTTCTGCTACCCATCCGGGTTCCAGTACCGTCAGCTGGTCCTCGGTAGTTCCATTTGCTCTTGTACCTTCTACTACCCATCCGGGTTCCAGTACTGTCAGCTGGTTCTCGGCAGTGACTTTGGCATGGGTACTCCCTCCTGCCCAGCCTGGTTCCAGCACGCCAGCTGTTTCCGGGTAGTGTCAACGTCACTTTGCCTCCAATGCGTTGTCCTGTCGTATTACGGTCGGGTTAGCCGACTCTATGGTGCCTGCAGTTTAGGTGACTCCTATGTGGGCTGCGGGATCTGGCAATGAAGGCTGGTTCCATAGTGCCAATAGGACAAGCACCCCCTGTAGGACTGTGGGTTTTGGTAACTGCGGCCGGCTCGCGGCCTTGAACTTTTTTTTACATGGGTACCTTCTGCTACCCATCCGGGTTCCAGTACCGTCAGCTGGTTCTCGGCAGTGCCTTTGGATTAGGTGCCTCCTTCTCGGTATCCAAGTTCCATCAACGTCTGCTGGTCCTTGGTAGTGCTTTCTGGCACAGGTACCTCCTGCTTAGTAACCGAGTTCCAGTACCGTCAGCTGGTCTTCGGCAGTTCCATTGGCTCTTGTACCTTCTGCTACCCATCCGGGTTCCAGTACCGTCAGCTGGTTATCGGCAGTGACTTTGGCATGGGTACTCCCTCCTGCCCAGCCTGGTTCCAGCACGCCAGCTGTTTCCGGGTAGTGTCAACGTCACTTTGCCTCCAATGCGTTGTCCTGTCGTGTTGCGGTCGGGTTAGCCGACTCTATGGTGCCTGCAGTTTAGGTGACTCCTATGTGGGCTGCGGGATCTGGCAATGAAGGCTGGTTCCATAGTGCCAATAGGACAAGCACCCCCTGTAGGACTGTGGGTTGTGGTAACTGCGGCCGGTTCGCGGCCTTGAATTTTTTTTTACATGGGTACCTTCTGCTACCCATCCGGGTTCCAGTACCGTCAGCTGGTTCTCGGCAGTGCCTTTGGATTAGGTGCCTCCTTCTCGGTATCCAAGTTCCACCAATGTCTGCTGGTCCTTGGTAGTGCTTTCTGGCACAGGTACCTCCTGCTTAGTAACCGAGTTCCAGTACCGTCAGCTGGTCTTCGGCAGTTCCATTGGCTCTTGTACCTTCTGCTACCCATCCGGGTTCCAGTACCGTCAGCTGGTCCTCGGTAGTTCCATTTGCTCTTGTACCTTCTACTACCCATCCGGGTTCCAGTACCGTCAACTGGTTCTCGACAGTGCCTTTGGATTAGGTGCCTCCTTCTCGGTATCCAAGTTCCACCAACGTCTGCTGGTCCTTGGTAGTGCTTTCTGGCACAGGTACCTCCTGCTTAGTAACCGAGTTCCAGTACCGTCAGCTGGTCTTCGGCAGTTCCATTGGCTCTTGTACCTTCTGCTACCCATCCGGGTTCCAGTACCGTCAGCTGGTCCTCGGTAGTTCCTCAGCTTTCTTGTACCTTCTGCTACATTTCCAAGTTCAAGCTTTTTGAAATGGTTCTTGGTAATCACTCTAGATCTCCCTGACGAGGACCCTGAAGACGAGGACCCTGAAGACCAACCCTAAGAAGACGAGGACCCCGAAGACGACGACCCTGAAGACGAGGACCCTGAAGACCACCCCGAAGAAGACGAGGACCCTGAAGACCACCCCGAAGAAGTCGAGGACCCCGAAGATGAGGACCCAGAAGACCAACCCGAAGAAGACGAGGACCCCGAAGACGAGGACCCCCGAAGACGACGACCCTGAAGACCACCCCGAAGAAGACCAAGAAGATGACCCTGAAGAAGTTGACCAAGAGGACAAAGAAGAGAAGACAAGCACCAAGATACAGAAGAACAAGAGACAGAAAACCAAGAAGCAGAAATACAAGAAGCTGCAGAACAAAAAGCGGAAGAACATTAAGCATAAGACTAAAAATCAGAGCAAAAGATAATATCTAAATTATAAGCAGAAGATGACTAAGCAGTGTATGGGGGTGAGTCCGTTCCTCCTCGTGGTGCCCCTGGAAAAGACCTGCTGCTGCAGGCCAAACTGAACGCGGACAAATCCTGTTGTAAATCTTTTGTGACGGGCAGAACGAAAGGTGTAATGTCCAACCTTTTATAGATAACAACTAGAGGAATGCCTGCCACAAATAAGAATATGATGAAGAAGAAGAAGATGAAGAAGATGAAGAAGTAGAATATGATGAATGTAAAAAAAAAGAATAATACGAAGAAGGTGAAGAAGAAGAAGATGAAGAAGGTGAAGAAGAAGTGGATGAAAAAGATGCTGAGGATGATGAAGGAGAAAGTGTGGGAGAAGTAAAAAAGAAGGTGAAGCGCATGGAAGTAGTGAAACATAAATATCTGACAAAATATAAAAATACTTAACATAGTCAATATTTCCGTAACTCAGAACGTCTTAAAAAAAAAAATTAATTCCTGCTGTTCCATTTGATTGGGCTAAACCTCTATGCCTTTATTGTCTCCGCCACCTCCCCCAATACATTCTACATTATTCTTAGTTGTTTTCCTTCATGTAGAATTAACCTACAAGGAAAGAAAGGGTTTATTTTCATTCCGATATTTCTGTCCCATTGACTTGCATTGGTTTCCGGTATCGGAATCGGCGATATCCGATACTTTTTCGGTATCGGTCCGATCCAATCCGATCCGATATTTCCCGATATCGGAAGGTATCGCTCAACACTAGCCAAGAATAAAGCTGCTGAAAGAAAAAGGAAGGATATAAATAACCTGCGCGTTACGCCAAGTGATTATGGCTTCATCAGGGGTATGAACATCAACTCAGACATGAACTTGCTTTCTTGTAATTTCCTTCTGTGTTCTTTTCCCAATAGGCTTAAGCAGGTGGCGCCCAAACTACAAGTGAAGAACATAGGAAAAGTTAGAACCAGATATACATTCATATATACACTGGGAAAATCGTGAAGGATCAGTCAACGATTCAATTAGTTAAAACACTTCTACCCAATAAGGGTATGTGCCCACGATGCAGAAATGAAGCAGAAAATTTCTGCAGCGTTTCTGCATCTCCCTTGCCAGAAAAAATGCATGCAGATTGTGCATTTGACTCGCCCCCTGGGCCGAGGGACACCCGGAACCGGGCTTCTGGGGGTTGTAGTCTCCGTGGCGGTGACCCGGGCCCGTGGCTCAGTGTGGTCAGGCCAATGGCGGTCTTTTGTGGGGGCTTTTATGGGATAATGTCCGACTACGCCACCCGTGGATTGCGGTCAGTGCGAACCGCCGCTGCAAGGCAGACCGCTGGGGCTGATGGTGTATGCAGCTGAGGTAGTGTGACTCCCGACGGGAAGAGTGAAGCCCCAGGGCAGTGTAGTAGACGGTGGGGGTTATGGTGCACGGGCGTCCCAGTACCAGTAGTGCTGCATACGGTGAGAAAGCACAGAGACAAGGCGTTGCAGTTCAAGCTTTTTACTCACAGTTCTCATCCAGTTCACTTGTGCACAGGTAGCACCGCCCGAGCCGTGCTGCTTCCACCAGGCAGGGGGCTCGGTCAACCCCCAGGTAATTCCAGAGTGTGGCACAGGACTCCCTTCTATCCTTTCGTCAGCCGTGCCCCACCAATGACACTACTTTTGTCCAGCTGCCTCTGATCTTCTCCTGGGAGGGCTGGGTACCCACTTCCCTGACCCTATGTGGTGTGCCTTTCTAGTAGGTGTAGTAAGGGGTCGCACCACTAAATGATTGCGACCACCGGTTCTTGGTTAAGAATTAGTCGCCTCCACCAACTTGGGATCCGGTACCCTGTTCTGCCAACCCGTCACCTGTAATCTCCTGGGTCCTTAGGGTTCCTTCTGCCTTCGTGTCTCTGGGCCTCTCTTGGTGTTCTGTTCCTTCTTACTTTCCTTTCTGTTCCTTTCTGTTTCTGTCCTTTCTTCTAGCTCTGGCCTTCACTCTAGGCCTGCCTCGTGGAGCTGGGCCCAGACTGAGCCACAGCTCCCTGTCAGCCCTCCTGGTTGAACTCCTTTTCTCTTCTCCTCCTGACTGAACTGACTCTACTCGACTAAGATGAAGACACCTTATATACCTACCTCTCTGTGTATGAGCCCAGGTGACTTCCAACCAATGGGCTCCTACCTATGCCCAGAAACCGTCCCCCCCTGCTCCTACATCACTGGGTGTGCTTCCCCCTCCCCACTCCAGCCAGGGACATGATTTGTCGTGCCTGCATTACTGTACTAATGGGAGCACCGTTGAGCTGTCCCTCGGAAATGGGGTGTGTGTGATGCATGCAGCTAACCGAGCCCCGATAGCATCACTTGGAAAGTGCTTGACAACTAGGTCACACTATATAAATCCATGCAAACAGCATGGATTTATATAGTGTGACTGTAAAAAATAAAGCTATACTTACCGATCCCCTGCCGCATGTGCTGCCGCGTGTGTTGTCGCGGTCCTTCCGGGTTGCCGGCATATCGCGAGACAGTCTGCGGTCACATGATCGCGACGTCATCTCAGGTCCTGGAAGATAAGCGCTGCCGGCCGGCCCGCGAGAAGGTAAATATAAACTTTATTTATTATTTTATTCTTTTTTTCACAGGTACAATGATACCCAGGTCTGGATGAGAGTCTTCTCTCCTCCAGAACTGGGTACCATCCGCACATAGAAACGCATATAATCCACATGTACAAACGTATAGACACGGATTATATGCGTCTCAATGCAAGTCAATGGCGGCAATTCCGCTGCGCTTCCGCAAAATTAATGAACATGCTGCGGATTTTTGAGCGCCGCAGAAACGCTGCGGAATAATCCGCAGCATGTGCATTGACATTGCGGAATGCCATTGAGGACCATGTGGTGCAGATTACCAAGCGTTTTTAATGAGTTTCCACTGCGGAAATTCCGCAGTGGAAACGCATGAAAAACGCATCGTGGGCACGCAGCCGAAAGGTCTAGATTTTAGAGTATGTGGGTTGCCTTAAAAGGGTTATATAGCATCTATAAGAACTATGTTTTTTTTACTATGTAGTATCAACAGTGTAAAAAATTGGTTTCGATGACGAATGCTTCAGCAAAGGCACATGCTTGACAGCTGCTCCATTCATTCCCTAGGTAGCTGCTCGGCTTTTTCCGGTAGACTCCCAGCGGTCATGCATCTGACCTGCGGCACATATTTTGTAACAGGGATAAAAGTTCTCCATTGGGGATAAAAATTCCCCGTTCTGCCAATTGGTGCATGTTGCATCTTTGTGGACTTAAAGATATATTTTGTGCATTTTGGTTTCATTAAATATATTGCACCATTTGGCTTTTACAGACTATTTGCTTCCCTGCACATTCAACTTTGATGTGGTCAGTGGTCTTAAACCAGCTGAGATGAGGTCAGAAAAAGACATAAAAAAAGGTACTCTCCTTCTCTTGTTATAACAGTTCTCTCCTATTGAACTGTTATAATAAGCTCACTGATGGATTCTTAGACAGTGCAAGATAGAGACTACAAAAGGCAAACGGTGCAAAATTTTTAATCAAATCCAATTCCAAAAAATTATTTTTAGCTAAAAATGCATGCATTTAAGTATTTAAAAAAATTGTCTTTATTGATGGACAACCCCTATAGAGCAATTAGGGTCTATATCTGTAGCTAGTGCCGAAAACATTAGGAACCATATTTCAAATAAATGGGGTTGTCCGTGCTTTTATACTTTCTTATCACTGGTCAGTAATAGACCATGTTATACAGTCAAGGACCATGTTATACAGTTGACTTAGTCTTATGGCCACGTCACACGATAGATAATTGCTGCCAAGTATATAATGTTAAAAGGGGTTATCTAGGACTATTACATTTTTTTAACTATTGACCTAAGAACTAACAGGTAGGTAGTTGCTAACTACCAGTCTGTTGTGCCCTGCACCGATCTCTGCTGACACAGAGCGGTCACAGCAATTCAGCGGCTTCTGCTAATATCATGTCTACAGAGCAGCGGCTTCTCTTCTGCTCTGGTCTCTTGATGGATCGTGACTGCTGACGTCATGCTGATTGGCAGCCGACTCACAAGTTGCCTAACGTCGGTAGCCACGCCCCATCAACAGAGCAGCCTGGAAGAAGAAGAGCTGCTCTGTTGACTTGGAGCAGCTGAATCGCCGGCGACAGTGGTCGGTGACCTCTCCGAGCCGGCACCGGATACAACAGGCAGATAGTTGCCACTGTTAGTAACAACCTGCCTGTTAGTTTTTAGGCTTATAGTAAAAAGATAAAATAGTCCTGGATAAACCGTTTAAAGATCCAGCAACAAACCTTCCATTCACGATCTTTCATAAGCCTGATTTTTGGTTGGTCAGTCATGTAAGATTTACAAACAGTACCATTGGGGCTTCAGGACTGGAGAACGGAGACTCCTCATGAGATCTATTTTCTTTATTGACAGCGTCATCACCATTTCTGTGCGCAAACTTCTGCTTCAAGGCTTTGGCTATAATGGCTGCAGGGTCTGTGGGATCATTAAGTGAACATCTCTTCTTGTCTTTCCTGGTTTAGGGTTTCCCACCAGGGGATCTAAAGCGAAAAATCGGTGAAAATAAACATCACTGCCATTCTGTAATTGACAGGCTATAACTTAGCTCTTCATACAAACTACTTTTCATTCATTGCTGCTATGTCTAATAAGATTTTTTTTACAGACTTTTTCTAAAAAAATGAATCAATCACCTGCTATCCATTTTCTGAAAAGACTTGTCTAAGATCCTATTAGTGGGGCTAATACAGCATATTTATAATTAGGGACAGACTACTCTGAAATGTTAAACCTAATATAATTATTGAAATCATGTTTGCATAAGTTAATTTTAACTTTGCAAGTTATCACCTATCTGTGAAGCCCAGCTGTGCTTGGTATCACAGACCCAGGAGGGTGTATTGAAGGATTCCTCCACAAGAGGCCCCCATAACCATTCACACATCTCCACCTTCCACCTCAGACCACCAGAGGGAGCTCCTTAGGGAGATATATAAGGGAAGGTGGAGCCAGGCAGCAGTTAGTCTAGACTGGAGACGACAGAAAGCAAACCTGTTGTGAGAGTTCCTGCAGTGCAAAAGCCTGAGAGAGGTCAGTCTGCAGTGGAGCACATTCTAGACTCACGTGTAGCTCAGTGAGGTGAGCTTTAGGTGTGCCGGCGCCATAAGATCGGTGAAACGCGGCACGCTGCCGTTAGTGTGAGTAGCCTATTGAGGGTCCGAGTAGGCCGAAGGCGAAGAGTAGAGAGTTAGTTCATAGGGGGCAGAGGAGCTTAACTAGCTCACCCCGAAGAAGAAGTAGTTACCGGACACCGGGTCCGAAGCTTGCCAGGATCTCCACGACCCAGTAAGATAAACTGGAATCCCTGGAGAACTACAGGTCCCAGGATCGCTAAAGTGCTGATACGTACCAGAGCCAGGAGACACATAGGCCCCGTAGGTTGGGAGCGTGCACTCCAAGAGAAGGCCCTACCACAAGGTCAGCCAGCGCAGGACAGAGACAAAGTTAGGCCTAGCTCCAGGCAGGTCAGAAACTTACTACGCAGAAGCCAGAACCAGGAGGCCCTAAACCTGCTCATTGGGGAGGATCCGGACATACACCCTTCACCCTACAGTGCTCCGGGCAGTGCCTGAAATTCCACCAGTAAAAGGTACTGAAGTGACTATTGTGTCCGTCCCTGTTCTTGATCTGGCCCGGCGGAGTCTCTTTGTCCTGCATCCCCGTTCCTATACTGCCCTGAGGCCCAGCTCTACCTGTGGGGAGCTATACCATCAAGCTGCCTTATCACCAGCCTCAGTGGACTGCGCAGCGCTGGTGATCCTCACCAGAAGCCACAGGTGGCGTCACGAACTCTTTCTTTTACAAGACCAACCCTTTTAAAAGAGAGGCTCAGAGTACGGGCCCGGGAGCCGACCACCGCGACATCCCTAAAGGCCCGGGTACCGAGTCATCCCCATTCCCCTGGGCTAGTCATCTCTTTCCTGGCGTCACAAACAGGATCACGTGCCCACTGCAATGACACCGTGTTTTGCCCGTTGCCACCGGGTACTGTGCGCCTTTATTTTGAACTGTGTACGAAAAGTTGTGGTGAAGATAGCCGCCATTGTTGGGCCGTTGAGCGAGAAGAAGGGCGTAACCGCGGGAAAATAAGGGGCGTACCTGCAAAAGAGCACGAAGTCCCGGACACACCCCACGCCTTGATGTCAAATCAGGAAGCGCCAGGTCCTGTACGGAGCGTCGCTGAACGCTCTGACGTAGGATGCAAGCGACGCAAGGTCCTGAAGACAACCGTCACCTGCGGAGCTGCAGCCTACCGGAAGAAAAACCAGAAGGTAGGCCACGGTTAACTAGGGGGGCGCTAAGATGTCCGTCGAACAGCAGAACGCCGACCTACCGGTCAACGTCCCCGATAATGGGCAGGCCGAAGCCGCCGCTCCACCAGCAGCGCCTGTAACACCTGTTATTCCTATGACTTTACCGTACATTCCTGGAGAAAAGTGGCTCCGCCAGTACAACGGCAAACCAGATACCCTGTCTGGATTTAAGCGGAAGATATGTGGTATTTTGGACATGTACTCTATGACCGGCAAACAAAGAGCTGCCGTTGTATTAGGACAGCTGACTGGTGCTGCGGAGCGGGAAGTGGAAACATGGTCGGCCGCAGACCGGGGATAGTGTCCGCAATATTCCAAAAACTACATACTGTCTTTGAGGACCTTACTGAGGCGGACCTCCGGATGAGGTTCTACAGCTGCTCCCAACAACCAGAGGACTATGTTCGTGACTACGCCTGGCATCTTCAAGGGGCCCTGCGGGCTCTGAACCAGGTTAGTCCGACCAGCTTTGAGAATGAGAACAAAATGCTGAAGGAACAGTTTGTCCGGGGACTGAAGTCTCCAGAGGAGAGCAGGACTGTGCGTTGGTGGTCCCTGGATCATCCAGATGCCACCTTTGACAATCTAAAGGACATGGCTATAAAAGGACTACAGCCCCTGGAGACAAATGCCATCCAATGTTACCAGGGTGGGGCAACCCCAGAGCCTGCAACGCCCACCTTTTCTCCAGTGACTGCTGAAGCTAAGGTTCCAACAACGTCCCCTAAAGACCTGGACAGTCTGCGCTCAGAGGTGCGTCAGTTGAGTAAAACCCTGACCACCGTGCTGAGTGCCCTGCAGCTGTGGACGGAGCCTGAGGGAGGAGGGAAGATCCTGCTAGCTGATAGCCCTGAGGATGTCCCCTGGATGCGGAGGAGGAGGAGGCCAACACCACCCTCGCCGAGGACCAGTGACCAACGCCGTCCACCAAGGGAACCGATCTGTTACCGATGCCATAAGACCGGACACATCGCCCTGAATTGTCCCTTAAACGAGAAAACCCTGGGTCCGAAGGCCGCCACCCAGGAGTAGACTCACCAGGTCCATCAGACTGGTACAACAGGTTCGTCGGAGGAAGACCTTTCCTGTCCATTGTATTGGACGGGATCCCGATGCATGCCCTGCTGGACACAGGATCTCAGGTAACCATCATACCTGAAGTCCTCTACAAGAGGTACTGGTCCATGGACGATCTGCGTCCGCCAGCTCCAAATTTGTCTGTATATGCATCAAATGGACTCCCCCTTAACCTACTCGGGGTTAAGAATGTGACTGTAAGGTGGGGAGAGTGGAGCTGAAGGACCAGGGACTTATTGTAGTGAAGACTAACCCTGATGACAGCAACCCATATATGGTACTAGGCACTAATGTTGTTGGTAACTGTTTGGGAGAGGTTGTGTTCTTGCTCCAAGAGATCGCTGACACTGCCAGACCGAGACAGAGGAGGGCGCTGCAGAGAGAGATCCGCGTCTTGATGTATCAACAGCAAGTACAATTAACAGATGGTGAAATCGGTAACGTGAGGGTAACAGACCCTATACCCATTGTTGTTCCCCCAATGAGTGAAATGCTCATCTGGTGTAGAGCTGCCATAGGTCTTAGAGGACAGAGCTACCAGGCGGTAGTAGAACCCCCTTGCTCTGAGCACAGACCCACGCTCTTAACCGCCAGGGGGGTGGTAGATGTACGTAATGGGAGGGTGCCTGTCCGTCTTCTTAACCTAGGGGAAGATGAGGTCAAACTGCCACGTTATGCCACTGTTGCTAAACTACATGCTGTCAACAACAACTGTATCCATGTGGCGGAGTCCTTAACTTCACCAGAAGAAGTGGAAGATAATGACCCTGCAACCCAGGTGGAGGATTGGTGTCAACAGCTCCATGTTGGGACAGACACCACTCCTGCCCATCAAAAACAGGGTGTACACCGGGTGGTTCAAGAATACTCGCAGGTGTTCAGTAAACATCCACTTGACTTTGGGAGGGTTAAGGGGGTTCAACATCATATCTCCACAGGCAACCATTCCCCAATTAAAGAACGTTATAGGCCTATACCCCCAGCTCACTACCAGAAGGCAAAAGAAATGCTGCATGACATGAGGAAGGCGGGAGTAATTAGGGATAGTTGTAGTCCCTGGGCGGCTCCCCTAGTGCTGGTTAGGAAAAAGGATGGGAGCATGAGAATGTGTG
Source organism: Phyllobates terribilis (assembly GCF_046119375.1). Lineage (NCBI taxonomy): Eukaryota > Metazoa > Chordata > Amphibia > Anura > Dendrobatidae > Phyllobates > Phyllobates terribilis. The sequence goes on along the minus strand of NW_027362924.1, from coordinate 469,860 downwards.
TAGATTACCGTCAAGTAAATCGCATTACACATAAAGATGCATACCCTTTACCACGCATAGAAGAGTCCCTAGCTGCCTTAAAGTCTGCAAATTACTTTTCTACCCTTGACCTCACTAGTGGTTACTGGCAGGTCGCTGTGGCTGAGGAGAATCGGGAGAAGACGGCCTTCACCACCCCGATGGGACTCTGCGAGTTCAACAGCATGCCGTTTTGACTCTAAAATGCCCCCGGAATGTTCCAGAGACTGATGGAGTGCTGCCTGGGACACCGCATCTTCGAGACTGTGTTACTTTACCTGGATGACGTAATTGTGTACTCCAGAACGTACGAGGACCACCTGAAACACCTGGCAGAGGTATTTGAGTCACTGTCCCGGTACGGGATGAAGTTGAAGCCCTCAAAGTGCCACCTGCTCAAGAGAAAGGTACAGTACCTGGGGCACATTGTCAGTCCGGAAGGGGTAGCACCAGACCCGGAGAAAGTTACTGCCATCCAGAAGTGGCCGGAGCCGAAGAACCTCAAGGAGGTGCGTCAGTTCTTGGGACTAGTCGGATACTACCGGAGGTTTGTAAAGGACTACACTAAGAAGGCAGCTCCTCTGCAAGACCTCCTGGTAGGGCAGTCCCCCAAAAGCAAAAACCCTCCATTCCACTGGGGTAAAGAACAGGCTGAATCATTTCAAGAGATGAAGGAGATCCTGACAGGTGATGAGATCCTAGCCTACCCTGACTACAGCCAAACATTCCTGCTGTATACAGATGCCAGCAATGAAGGCCTGGGCACTGTCTTAAGTCAGAAGCAGAATGGCCAGGAGAAAGTCATCGCGTATGCAAGCAGGAAGCTCCGCCCGACCGAGAGGAACCCAGAGAACTATAGCAGCTTCAAGTTGGAGTTCCTGGCCTTGGTCTGGGCCATCACAGAAAAGTTCAAGCACTACCTAGCCTCCAGCAAGTTTACTGCCTACACTGACAATACCCCCTTAACTCATCTTCAAACAGCCAAGCTGGGAGCCATGGAATAGCGATGGATGGCTCGGCTGTCAAACTACCAATTCACCATAAAGTACCGGGCGGGCCGCAAGAACGCCAACGCCGATGCCCTGTCCAGGATGCCTCACCAGTCAGACACAGAAGAAGAAGTGGATGACCTGGAAGAGGTTGAACTACCTGCCTTCCACCGGAATGGGATGGCCCACGAGCTACGAGCCTCCAGGAAGCAACGCGGTAAGACGTTAAACCCCTTGCCTCACCACAGCTGGAAAGAGACCCAGGACAGCGACCCGGTTGTCAGCCGTATCAAGGAGCTGATAACCCAAGAAGGTTCCTCCCTGGAGAAGGATGCGGCTCTCCAAGCAAAGCAGCTGTGGAATGAGAGAAGCCGGCTGTTTATCTACCGTGAGAAGTTGTGCCGGAGGTACGTCAATCCCAAAACCCTCGAGATGGTGTGGCAGATAGTGGTCCCCAAGACGGACATCCAGATGGTGTTGGAGGCCTACCACGATCAGGCGGGGCACTTTGGCTAGAAAAAGCTAGAGACCCTGTTGAAGTGTCGATTCTACTGGGTGGGGATGCGCAGCTTCATTGAGAGGTGGTGCAGAGACTGTGGACCCTGTAGCCTCAGAAGAAAAGACTACAGCAGCCAGAAGGCACCCCTGCAACCCATCAAGACGACTCGCCCTCTGGAGATCGTGGCCCTGGACCATGTCAAGTTGTCACCCAGTCAGTCAGGATACTCCTATGCCCTGATCATGGTGGATCACTACTCCAGGGTCCTGGTGGTCTCCCCTATCAAAGACCTGACAGCAGAGACAGCAGCTAAGACGTTCCAGGCGTACTTCTGCAGGTCCCATGGATAGCCTGGACAGGTACTGACTGACCAAGGCACGGCCTTTGAGGCTGAATTGTTCAAAGAGTTCTGCCATCTGTACGGGTATAAAAAGATCAGGACTACACCGTACCACCCCCAAACTAACGGTCTCTGTGAAAAGATGAATAACATCATCATCGATCTACTGAAGACCATACCACTAGAAGAGAGAAGCCAGTGGCCAGACCTACTACCTGACCTAGTGGATCTGTATAATCACATACCAGTAAGTTCCACCAATTGCACTCCGGCATATCTCATGCGTGCAAGACCAGGGAAGTTGCCCATGGACCTGAAGCTTGGTGTGGTAGAACCTGAAGCTGATGTGACCACTGAGGACTGGGACACGACCAGACAGGAGCAGTACAGGAGAGTCCAAGCCTGTGTCGAAGACAGTCTCACTCGGGTGAGGGATAAACAAGAGGCACAATACAACAGAAGTGCACCAGCAGAACCCTTCACACCAGGAGAAGTGGTATTGAAAAGGAAGCGGAGGAAACACAAGCTTGATGACCAGTGGGAGAGAGAACCCTACACTGTGTTGAATTCAAGGTTTGACAACAGGAAGACGTGTTTGATCAGCAAAGATGGAGGAAGAACAACTGCGACAATATCTAGGGACCACCTGAAGTTGTGTCCACATCTACTAAAGACTCAGGAAGAAGTGTCTTTCACAACCCAGGAAGAACCTAAAGAAACAGTGATACACACTGACCTTGGAGACTTCCCAGCGGATTGGCCTCAAATAGGAGGTGCAGTAATCATTCCAGTACTCCAATTCTATGAACAGCCAGAAAACCCTCCACAGCAAGTTGAACCTGTAAGTGCTGCAGAAGAGCCAGCTCAAGAAGTATCCCCGGATGAAGGATCCCCGGCAGGAGCGGAGCAAGAGGGCCCAGCCAATGGTAGACTTGCCAGTCCAAGAGAGAGGTTAAGGCAATTTTACAACATGGTTACATGTAAAACTGGTAGGGTAACTGGGATACAGATACTGACACTCCACTAACCACAGCACTATGCAGATCAGTACGCAGCACAAGAGGTAAACCTCCTGCTAGGTACACTGAGTAAAGTAGCAAAATTTCAGAGAATGTAGATAGTTACCCCTGGGGTATTGAGTATTAAATTGTAATGTATTGCATAACTGTTTGTTTTCATGCATGCTTATCAATTTGTGCTTTTTCCTATTAATTCTTTATTTGCATAATGAACTGCATGGCTGAGGACTGTGTGCAGCCCAAAAACTCTTATTGTATATAATTGCGCTCCCTGGAGTGCCCCTTTCAGGTGACCTCAGAAGGAAAACCTATCTGGAGTGGCTCTTTTGGAGGTGCAACTCGGATCTTCATGCCCTGCAGCCACCCCAGGGCCTGCGTAGAGGGTTTAGGACAGGTCCCTCAAAACTACCAAAGTACTCTACCTTGTGAGATGGACATCCTGTATGGGAACCTCACCATAGGAGACTTGGATTCTGAGGACACTCTGTATTTGTATTGTTTCTGCAACGTTTAAGATCCGTGCCTCCCATAAAGGGAAGAGTGTTCTAGTATTGCTTATGTTTCCTATTGTTACTGTTGTTATAAAATGTACTTCAGCCCGGGAGTGCTGAGTTTAACTAGGGGGGGGAATGTGAAGCCCAGCTGTGCTTGGTATCACAGACCCAGGAGGGTGTACTGAAGGATTCCTCCACAAGAGGCCCCCATAACCATTCACACATCTCCAACTTCCACCTCAGACCACCAGAGGGAGCTCCTTAGGGAGATATATAAGGGAAGGTGGAGCCAGGCAGCAGTTAGTCTAGACTGGAGACGACAGAAAGCAAACCTGTTGTGAGAGTTCCTGCAGTGCAAAAGCCTGAAAGAGGTCAGTCTGCAGTGGAGCACGTTCTAGACTCACGTGTAGCTCAGTGAGGTGAGCTGTAGGTGTGTCGGCGCCATAAGATCGGTGAAACACGGCACGCTGCCGTTAGTGTGAGTAGCCTATTGAGGGTCCGAGTAGGCCGAAGGCGAAGAGTAGAGAGTTAGTTCATAGGGGGCAAAGGAGCTTAACTAGCTCACCCCGAAGAAGAAGTAGTTACTGGACCCCGGGTCCGAAGCTTGCCGGGATCTCCACGACCCAGTAAGATAAACTGGAATCCCTGGAGAACTACAGGTCCCAGGATCGCTAAAGTGCTGATACGTACCAGAGCCAGGAGACACATAGGCCCCGTAGGTCGTGAGCGTGCTCTCCAAGAGAAGGCCCTACCACAAGGTCAGCCAGCGCAGGACAGAGGCAAAGTTAGGCCTAGCTCCAGGCAGGTCAGAAACTTACTACGCAGAAGCCAGAACCAGGAGGCCCAAAACCTGCTCATTGGGGAGGATCCGGACATACAACCTTCACCCTACAGTGCTCCTGGGAGTGCCTGAAATTCCACCAGTAAAAGGTACTGAAGTGACTATTGTGTCCATCCCTGTTCTTGATCTGGCCCGGCGGAGTCTCTTTGTCCTGCATCCCCGTTCCTATACTGCCCTGAGGCCCAGCTCTACCTGTGGGGAGCTATACCATCATGCTGCCTTATCACCTGCCTCAGTGGACTGCGCAGCACTGGTGATCCTCACCAGAAGCCACAGGTGGCGTCACAAACTCTTTCTTTTACAACACCAACCCTTTTAAAAGAGAGGCCCAGAGTACGGGCCCGGGAGCCGACCACCGTGACATCCCTAAAGGCCAGGCTAAAGGCCCGGGTACCGAGTCATCCCCATTCCCCTGGGCTAGTCATATCCACAGGATAAGCCTGCTGATCGCAGGAGGTCCGCATGGAAGACCCCCACCATGAATGGGGCTTGGAAGAGGCACATTATATTTGAGCCTTCTCAAGCATTCACGCCACTGCTACATTCATTATATGTGGGACTTCCAGAGAAGGGTACAGCATTGTTAACCCCATTCATGACCTTGCAATTTTCTGTTTTTGCCCTTTCATTTTTTTCTACTCATTCCCAGAGCCAAGTTTTTTATTTTTTGTCAATATACAGTACAGACCAAAAGATTGACACACCTTCTCATTTAAAGATTTTTCTGTTTTTTCATGACTATGAAAATTGTACATTCACACTGAAGGCATCAAAACTATGAATTAACACATGTGAAATTATATACCTAACAAAAAAGTGTGAACCAACTGAAAATATGTCTTATATTCTAGGTTCTTCAAAGTAGCCACCTTTTGCTTTGATGACTGCTCTGCAAACTCTTGGCATTCTCTTGATGAGCTTCAAGAGGTAGTCACCGTCAATGGTTTTCACTTCACAGGTGTGCCCTGTCAGGTTTAATCAGTGGGATTTCTTGCCTTATAAATGGGGTTGGGACCATCAGTTGTGTTGTGAAGAAGTCTGGTGGATACATAGCTGATAGTCCTACTGAATAGACTGTTAGAATTTTTATTATGGCAAGAAAAAAGCAGCTAAGTAAAGAAAAACGAGTGGCCATCATTACTTTAAGAAATGAAGGTCAGTCAGTCCGAAAAATTGGGCAAACTTTGAAAGTGTCCCCAAGTGCAGTTGCAAAAACCATCAATCGCTACAAAGAAACTGGCTCGCATGAGGACTTCCCCAGGAAAGGAAGACCAAGAGTCACCTATGCTTCTGAGGATAAGTTTATCCGAGTCACCAGCCTCAGAAATCACAGGTTAACAGCAGCTCAGATTAGAGACCCGGTCAATGCCACACAGAGTTCTAGCAGCAGACACTTCTCTTCAACAACTGTTAAGAGGAGACTTTGGGCAGCAGGCCTTCATGGTAAAATAGCTGCTAGGAAATCACTGCTAAGGACAGGCAACAAGCAGAAGAGACTTGTTTGGGCTAAAGAACACAAGGAATGGACATTAGACCAGTGGAAATCTGAGCTTTGGTCTGATGAGTCCAAATTTGAGATCTTTGGTTCCAACCACCGTGTTTTTGTGCGACGCAGAAAAGGTGAAAGAATGGACTCTACATGCCTGGTTCCCACCGTGAAGCATGGATGAGGAGGTGTGATGGTGTGGGGGTGCTTTGCTGGTGACACTGTTGGGGATTTATTCAAAATTGAAGGCATACTGAACAAGCATGGCTATCACAGCATCTTACAGCGGCATGCTATTCCATCTGGTTTGCGTTTAGTTGGACCATCATTTATTTTTCAACATGACGATGAACCCAAACACACCTCCAGGCTGTGTAAGGGCTATTTGACCAAGAAGGAGAGTGATGGGGTGCTACACCAGATGACCTGGCCTCCACAGTCACCAGACTTGAACCCAATCAAGATGGTTTGGGGTGAGCTGGACCGCAGAGTGAAGGCAAAAGGGCCAACAAGTGCTAATCATCTCTGGGAATTCCTTCAAGATTGTTGGAAGACCATTTCCGGTGACTACCTCTTGAAGCTCATCAAGAGAATGCCAAGAGTGTGCAAAGCAGTTATCAAAGCAAAAGGTGGCTACTTTGAAAAACCTAGAATATAAGACATATTTTCAGTTGTTTCACACTTTTTTGTTAAGTATATAATTCCACATGTGTTAATTCATAGTTTTGATGTCTTCAGTGTGAATGTACAATTTTCATAGTCATGAAAATACAGAAAAATCTTTAAATGAGAAGGTGTGTCCAAACTTTTGGTCTGTACGGTACCTTTTTTTTTTGCGGGACAAGTTGTTCTTTTGATTGACACCATTTATTTTACCATATCGTGTACTGGAAAACGGGAAAAAAATTCCAAGTGCGGTGAAATTGCAAAAAAGTGCATTTCCACAATTGTAATTTTTTTATTTTATTTACCATGTTCACTAAATGCTAAAGCTGACCAGCCATTATGATTCCCAGGTCAGTACGAGTTCATAGATACCAAACATGTATTGGTTCTTTTATATGTGAGTGGTGAAAAAAAAAATCAGAAGTTTGTAAAAAAAAAAATTAAAAAAAATCGCTTATGTCGCCATTTTCCGAGACCCGTAGCATCTCCATTTTTCGGGATCTAGGGCCAGGTTAGGGCTTATTTTTTGCGCCCTCAGCGGACGTTTTTATTTATATAATTTTGAGGTAGATACAATGTTTTGATCGCCTGTTATGTTTGCGGAGGCAAAAAAAGAAAAACATAATTCTGGAGTTTAGATTTTTTTTGTCGTTACGCCGTTTACCGATCTGATTAATTTACTTTATATTTTGATAGATCGGAGATTTCTGAATACAGCGATACCAAATATGCGTATATTTTTTTAATGGTTTTATTTTCAATAGGGCAAAAGGGCGTGATTTAAACCTTTATGTTTTTTAAAACTTTTTTTACTTTTTACTGGCAGCAATAGTCCTCTTAGGAGACTTGAAGCTGCAATCATCTGATTACCTGTGCTACACATAGCAGGGCTTCAGCACTGCTATGTATAGCAGAAATCACAATCTCCTATGAATGCCGGCCACAGGGGATCTACAATGACAGCCAGGGGTCTTCTGCAGACCCCCGGCTGTCATGACAACACATTGGCACCCCGCAATCACATGACAGGGACGCCTATGGGTGTGTCTTGTGACGAGCTTCTGGCAGGTGTGTATTAAATGCCACTGCTAGTGATTGACAGCGGTATTTAACTGGTTAACAGCTGCGGGTGGATCTCGGATCCGCCTGCGGCTGTTAAAGGCACATGACAGCTCATGAGATCAGCAGTCATGTGCAGGGAAAGATGCAGGCTCAGTGACAGATTTTTTTTTTTTTTACAGTTTTCTCCTTCATTCTATTTCACGCATGTCTGTAATAAAAAATATATATTTAAAGAAAATCTATAAAATGACCTTTCGACCGCCCGAAGCTTGATGGAATTCATGCCTTTTAACACATCCATCATACTGGGGAGCTGATCCACACTGCCTTTCTCTGAAGCCTCACTTTCCGTCGGGCTGCATTTGTGAGAAGCTTTACGTTCTCTTATAATATCAAGTGCAGATTTTAGTTGGGAAGATGGGACTGGGGGTGGTGGAGGAGGAGGAGGAGGAGGAGGAGGAGGGGGCAGCGGAGCTACTGGGGTTGTAAATTGCAAAAACTGTGCGGAAAGTGGTGGAGAAGCTGAAGATGGGGGTGAGAGGGCATTACCTGGGCAGCTAAATGAGCACATTGATTCTGTATCTGAGAAACAAAAACGAGATCAAATCATACCAAATACATAGCAAAAGCTTGACCTATTTAACCCATTAAGTGATTTATAAGGATTACAAAAACAATGGCTTACGAGACTGTGCGGCTTGTGACGGTTGTAGGGCAACAATGGCAGCAATCTGTACTCTCTGCTGCAGCAGCTCATCTTCCAAAGCTGAAAGGCATGATCGTCTGCAGGAAGGAGACTCTTTTCACACACTCTCTTGGCCAACATCATAGTCAGAAATCCTGAGTCTGAATTATTCGGGTCCATTGACTTGTTGGATGGAAGATCGTGTCTGATGTTACTAAAGGGAATCTGTCACCAGGTTTATGCTACCTCATCTGAGAGCAGCATGATGTGGGGGCCGAGACCCCGAATCCAGTGATGTTACTGGGCTCCTTGCTGTAGTTTTGATAAATCATTGTGACGCGCCCCCTGGGCCATGTTGTGCTGCGTTGCGCATGCGGGGGATACCCGGAGCCGGATCTGACAGGGGTAGTAGTCCTCGTGGCGGTGACCCGGTCCGTGCCCAGAGTGGTCAAACTAAGAGGCAGTGCGCGGCATTAAGATGTTATAGAGTTCGACTACGCCACCCGTTGATTGCAGCTATGAAGCCGCCGCTGCAGGGCAGACCGCTGAGGCCGGTGGTGTGGTTGTGCAGCGTGGATGGTATAACCCCCAACGGGAGAGGTATAGCCTCAGGGCAGCTGGTGAAGCAGGGAATGATGATAGTGGTAGTGGTGTGACAAGGAAGCTCAGAGACGTGCATTGCAGTTTTCACAGCTTTACTCACAGTTGGTATTCAGATCACTTCGGCCAAGAGTGACCACCCGAGCCGTGCTGCGTCCACCAGGTGCGGGACTCGGCCAACTCCCAGGCAGTTCCAGAGCGTGGTCCTGAGCTCCCCTCTCTTCCTTCCTACTGGCCGTCCCCACCAGGGATCCACCTTTGTCCAGCTCCCTCGGGCCTTCTGGTGGTGAAACCTTTCCCGGCTTCCCTGACCCTATACGTGGTATGCCTTCCTGGTGGATATGGCGAGGGGTCGCGCCAAAACTTGTCCACGACCTCTGGTTCCTGGCTGAGGATAATTGGCCTCCACCAGTTTGGGATCCGGTACCCTGTTCTGCCAACCCTTCACCCGTTAACTCGTGGGATCTCAGGGTTCCCTCTTCTCTTGCATCTCTGGGCCTCTCCTGGTGTTTCTGTTCCTCCTTCTTCTCCTTTCTCTCTCTCTCTGCTTCAGGCCTCCTCTCCAGGCCTGGCTCTGGAGCTGGGCCCAGACTGAGCCACAGCTCCCTGTCAGCCCTCTCTGGCTGAGCTCCTCTCTGCACAGAGCAGACCAAAAAGACCTTGTCCTAAGATGGTGCCCACCTTATATACTCCCTCTGACACCTGAGCCCAGGTGACAAGCACCCAATGGGCTCCTACCTATGCCCAGAGTCCCTCCCCTATCTGCTCCTACACCACTAGGATGTTCCTCCCCCCTCCCCACTCCAGCCGGGGACAGAAGCTGTCGTACCTGCACATCTATCTGGTGGGAGTACCGTTGGTCTGTCCCCCGGAAATGGGGTGAGTGTGGTGCATGCAGCTAACTGAGCCCAGTTCCACACTCCATCCTTACCCGGGAGTGGAATACCACACCTCTGGATCGAGGTGCAATACCCCTGTAGCAGCCGAGTCCTCGGGGTGCTACAATTGTGTTATCTGCTGCAGCTCTGCTAGTCCTCTCAATGATCAGCTCCTGCTATGCAGTCCTTAATATTCATGAGCTCAGGCTAACCATGTCCCTCTCCACTGTCAGCGTTGTCTATGCACAGTGTAGACAGAAAGCTGTAAATCAGTGGTGCAGGCAGGGCTGTGGAGTCGGTAAGCCAAACCTCCGACTCCTCAATTTCCATGACACCGACTCCAACTCTGACTCCAACACCCTCATACATGGCTCATGTTTAAGAGATAAATTTACTGTAGCACAGATTCATCTCAGCTAAAAGTCTAGACCCTTAGATCAAGAATAGGACAGACATTTATAGGACATTTCATAACTTTCCCAAATCCTTATGAAATAATATTCTCCACAAACTGCATTGAACTACTACACCCAATTTGTTATATATTTTAGGAGTCGGAGTCGGTCCATTTTATCACGACTCCGACTCCACAGCTCTGGGTGCAGGTGGGGTTAGACTGAGCTCATACAATATGGGAGAAGACAATCAGAGCTCACCAGAAGTAAGAAGTATCTTGGTATATTTATTTGTCTTATTAGTCACACCAAACGAAGCAGCACAATAACAGGAAATGGTCGGCACCTGCATGCACCCACGCTCTCCTGTAACAGGTCAGCTGCTATTTTTTAGCCAACAAAAATACCAAGACCCTTATGGTGAGTGTCATCTTTCTTCTCCCATATTGTATTACTGGGCCATTTACTATTGTCACTGAGCATCATCTATGTAATTACCTGACAGAGGCCATAATGATAATTGATCAGTGTCATATATACTCAAGCCGTTACAGTAGTAGCCTAACCAGTGTCTACACATACTTACATATATATATTGTAAGGCAGTGCTAGTCATCACGCTGGGGGACCCTCGCTTCACCGGGTCAATTAAAGCACACATGCAACGTTTTCCAGTAACATGAAATCCAGCAGTTTATTACACTTCATAACTGCTTATCACACAGTCCATCTCAGTGGCTCACTGGCATGTTTACACACATAACATCCAAGAGCCTTTCAAGTGGCAGACAGGCCCACTTGGCTCCAGTTACAGCCTTCAGCCAAGTAACCATATCAATGTCCATATAACGCACCACTTTTACCTTTTGCCGGGTCTAGCGGATTCCATCAGATTTGTTCTGCCACAGCTGTGGCTTTAAGGCTTCCCAAGCCCTGATCTCAATACTATGGAAAATTTATGGGCAAAGCTGAAAAGGCAGGTGCAGGCAAAGCGACCTACAAACCTTGATCAGTTACACCAGTTTTGTCAGGAGCAGTGATGAGTGAGCATGCTCGCTACTGCTCGGTGCTCGCCCGAGCATCTCGGCAGTTTTGTCTGCTGTTGCTGTTAGATATTTCTAGAAATAGGCCCAGGTCTCAGGGGCCAGGAATAATTTTTTGGGGCATCTTAATCCTCATTATTTGCTTAAAAAGCAATCCAGAGAACACCGTTGTTCTGCGCCATTTGCGTGCTGGCACTGCAGAATACAGCCAGTTCCTTTCCATATTACAGCGCTAAAAATCCAGCTATTTAAAACTGTGGTTTGTCCGTCACACGGATCACATATAATTGTGCTGACAATACTGCCATTTCTGGCCTCCATTAAAATTTTGTTTCAGTGTGTCAGGGAAGAAATTGACAACAGTTTGCTGTTCAAAATAGTTAACTACATGCCAGGTATTTAAAACTGTGTTTTCTCCGTCACACGGATCACATATACGTTTTCAGACAATACTGCCATTTCTGGCCTCCATTAAAAATTTGTTTCAGTCTGTCAGTGAAGCAATTTACAACAGTTTGCTGTTAAAAATAGTTACCTACAGGCCAGGTATTTAAAACTGTGGTTTCTCCGTCACACGGATTACATAAAACTTCGCTCCAAATTCAGCCATTTGTAGTGAGTGTGGAAGTGTGGCGCCCCTGAGGGTTCAGTCGCCACAGCGGTACTGCACTTCACCCAGAGGTATGGCATCTCCTTCTCTCAGGTAAGGATGGAGTGCTGCCCGGGACCCTAACACCTGCACCCAACACTACACTACTCCAGACCATCTGGAAGGGCAATATGCACTGCTTTCTGCTGCCCCTGGCTGGAGTGGGGGGGGACCAAACTGATGGGGAACCATGTAGTGGGTGTGGGTGGAGGACGCAGATCAGGGGAGCACTTGAAGAAGAGGCATATATATATAGGGAAGCCATATTTTTAGAGAGTTGAACGAAGAGAGAGGGAGTGTGAGGACGTCGGGAGCGGAGGCTTTTCAGGAGCTCCACTCGGGAGGCAGGTCTGGCCTGTCATGGCCAAGACTGAGAGAGGAGTGGGAGCAAGAGAGAAAGGCTCCAGGAGCAAAAGGGGTCCCACTGGGTACGGTGAGTGCCGGACCGTCACCCGTATGCCCGAATCTGCCAGGCGGTAGAGGGATCAGGCCACAAGAAGGAAACCGGTCCCTGGGCTAGCCAAGTTACTTTAAGTCTCAGCTAGAAAACCGGAGGCTTCTGCACTTTCTAGGTGCAGTTGCCACATCCGCACCTAAGCCACCGAAAAGGGCATCAAGTAAGGTCCGGGAAGTTCAAGTTGCCAGAGGGATCCCAAGGTACCTGATCGGTACTTTGTGTGGCGGGGAACAGGGCAGGAGGGAGAGACCCAGCACGGGAAGTCGGCTAAGAAAGGAACATACAGAAAGGGGTCCCATTAAGTGCCCTTGAGATACTTGAGGGAGTGCTGGACCCCTGCCTGGTGAACGCAGCGCGACGTGGGAGGCTGTCACCTGTACAGGCAACCTGAGGAACTTGATAACTGTGAGTAAACTCGGACGACTGCACCCCACTGTCTCAATCAGTTATTGCTGCTATGTTATCGCTCCTGCACTACAACGCCCAGCTTTACCATCTGCACCTACACTGCCGTGGAGCTGAGCTCTGCCTGTGGAGAGCCGCACCAACCCAGCTGCCCTAACATCTGCTCCAGAGGTCTGCAGCAGCGCTGGTACTCATTACCAGGAACCACAAGTGACGTCACGAGACCAAACTATTATTCATCCCTTCAAGCAACAACCCCCTTTTTAAAGAGTGACTCCAGTGTACGGGCCTGTGTGTCGACTGCCGTGACATCCCAAGAAGGTAAAGGCCCGGGTACCGAGTCCCCCATATCCCCCTGGGTGAGTCAGAAGATATTGTCCTACATTTAAAATGGACAAGGCACTTGGCAAGGGACAGGGAACTGGACATGATGGTGATGATGCATGCAGACGCTGAAGCCGAGGCCGTGGGCAAGCTGAAATTGTGCCACAACAAACACCCACATCTTCTCGCCTGACCTTCTCGTCCCAATTCTTAGGGGACCGCAGCACACCACTATTGAACCAAGAGCAGTGTCAAAAGGTTGTTTGTTGGATAGCGGATAATGCTTCCAGTCACTTTGCCACCACCACCACCACCCTGTCTTCCACACGGCCAACTCTCAGTAGCCGTGAGTCTGGACTGCATATTCCTCACCCTAATCCTCCTTCCTCCCACCATGCCGAGTGCCCAGAGACAACTGATCCCACACTTGGAGACTCCGAAGAGCTGTTCACTTTTCCATTTAAAGATTCGGGCCTCTCGCCCGGTCCACTTGAAGCAGGGCAAGAGGAGATCGGATGTAGCGATGCCCAAATGTTTGAGCAGCCATGGGGATGGTGGGAAAGTGTCACAAGAGGTGGATGATGATGAGACACAACTGACAGAAAGTTAAGAAGAAGACCAGGGTGCAGAAGTGGAACACGAGGTGGTGGATGATATAGTAACTGACCCTAGCTGGTAGGAGGACATGCAGAGTGAGGACAGCAGCACACAGGGGGAGGGAGGCAGAGCACCCCAACAGGCAGGAAGAAGCAGTGTGGTGGCCACAGACAGAAGGCAGGCAACCGTGCCCCGTAACACCAACACGAAGGAAGTTGCCAGTACAACTGTTAGGTCTTCCTGAGTCTGGTTGTTTTTTAAACACTCTGCCGATAACCCCAAAAAGGCCATTTGCACCACCTGCCAGGCCAGCATCAGCAGGGGTAGCAAAACTAGTAAGCCTATCTGCCTAACATATAATACATGGTCAGCAAATCCCTATAGTAGAAGTAAAACCAAAAAGATCTATTTTGGAGAGAGAAATTCGAATGTGAAAGAGAAAAGATTTTTTTCCCCCCTATACAGGTAATGATTTTAGTCTACTTATAAGTACTCTCCAAACAGACACACATGAGGGATTTAAATGATAAATATATACTGTACTTTATTGAAAAAATATTAATATCATAAAAATTACAATAGTGAAGGACAAAATGAGGGCAACAAGGGAAGGGGGGAGAAGACAGCTAGAGAGTAGTGGAGTAGGGTGGATAATGTAGCAAAGAGACTAACACCCCAAAATGTAAATATGCTGCCAATGGATGAAAATCCTAACACTGACCATATCTGGTGATAATGGTTACAAATCCTATGAGGGAAGCTGAGAAAATATCTAGCATAAGACTGATAGCCCTGTATATAAAATACATACAGGTAGATACCAGAGCGGTTACATGCAATCAAATGAGCAATAAATCATAATAGTTACGCTATGAAATGTACGTGTCAGTAAATCATGAATACAGGCATTAAGCTTCCATTACCTTGAGTCATGTCAATGGGATCCAAGGCAGCGTGGGAGAGAATGCTGGGGGTGTAAAGCAGCCTCGACGCGCGTTTTTCCCGGAAGTGGCTTCGTCAGGAGGCGTGGTTATCATGAGGAGAGGGGACACCTTATGTACCAGAATGTACCAATCGGAATTCGGTACGTTGTAATGTCCCGCCCCTGGCGATGACGCGGACGCCCGCGCGTCACACGCGGCCAGGAAGGGGCTGGAGTACCTCCCACATTACACAGCAACGCAGCCCGTCGGAGACGCCGCCGGGACGGAGGCATATGCACACAGAGACAGGTGTGTTAAGGTTCAGAGGGCGCATCAGAAAGCCTGAATGAGCAGGCAACAGGCTGTGGGAGGCTCAGCACCACGCAAACACACAGAGTGGCCACCTCACTGCGTCGCAAAGTGCTGGGCGTCCATCAGCGCTAAAGCAACAGTCATGAGCAGCCCTGAATGGTAGGGGGGGGCATATTAATATCTCTGTATAGGGGGGAAAAAAATCTTTTCTCCTTAACATTCAAATTTCTCTCTCCAAAATAGATCTTTTTGGTTTTGTAGCATAACTAGAAGCCTGACCATCACCAGCATGTTCAGGCACATAGCAGCAAAGCACCCCACTAAGTGAGCCGAACACCAGGGTCTAGAAACAGTGTCTGCGGGTGACACCACTGCTTCTTCCGCTGTTGTGCATGCACCCCAATCCCCTCTCCATGGCGCATGCCAAGATGCCTCCTGCCCTGCACCTGTCGTTGCACACTCTCAAGTAGCAGCATCAGGAAGCACGTCCACGTCCTTGTTCAAACACAGCATTCAGTAGTCCATACCCCAGTGCTTGGAACGTAAGCGCAAATATGCAGCCAATGCCCCACAGGCCACACTAGTAAATTCCAACATTTCACGACTGCTTGCGCTTGAAATGTTGCCTTTTAGGCTCGTGGAGATGGAAGCATTCCGCAACCTGATGGCGGCAGCCATTCCTCGGTACTCGGTGCCCAATCGCCACTATTTCTCCCGGTGTGCTGTCCCCGCATTACACAAGCACGTGTCCCAAAACATTAGCCGTGCCTTCAACAACGCAGTTACTGGGAAAGTCCACCTAACCACAGACACGTGGACAAGTGCTTGTGGGCAGGGACGGTATATCTCGCTGATGGCACACTGGGTAAACATAGTGGAAGCCGGGACGCAGTCGGATCTTGGAATTTAACACGTCCTCCCGATGTCAAGGATCGCGGGCCCTAGATCAATCAGGGTTGCCCCAACAGTCTACAGCTCCTGCACCTCCTCCTCTTCAGCCTCCATCTCTGAAATGACTACATCAGTCACAAGCTGGAAGCACTGCAGCACTGCCTCGGCCAAGCGGCAACAGGCTGTGCCAAAGCTAATATGCGTAGGTGACAAACCCCACAATGCTGAAGAGTTGTGGACAGCTCTGAAAGAGCAGGCAGATCTGTGGCTCACACCACTGAACCTACAGCCAAGCATGGTCTTGTGACAATGGCCGGAACCTGATGGCGCTCTGAGGCGAGGCGAGCTCACACACGTACCATGCCTGGCCCATGTGCTTAATCTCGTGGTTCAGCGATTTCTCAAATCCTACCCGGAGCTGCCGGATCTGCTTGTCAAAATACGCCACCTGTGTGCCCATTTTAGAAAGTCAGCTACAGCTTCCGCTGCACTTGACGTGCTTCAGCAGCGTTTGCAGCTTCCGGCTCACAGACTGCTGTGTGATGTCCCCACGCATTGGAACTCAACACTGCAGATGTTGGGAAGGATTTGTGAGCAGAAGAGGGCAGATATTGAGTACCAGCATCAACAAGGCCATCGGTATTCAGTTCAGACTCCACACATAAGACCTCAGGAGTGGACATGGATGTCAGACATATGTACCATCCTCCAAAACTTTGAGGACTTCACCAAGATGGTGAGCGGCGATGACGCCATAATTAGTGTAACATACCTGGTGGTGGGCTTGCATGCTGCACCATCTCTCACTGTGCAAGATCGCAAACTCAATCTTCAGTCCAGTCTGCTAGCCTGGCTTCTATTCATGCTGTCTGTTTGTCTCTGTTCTGACTGCTTAGGGCGGCGGCCCGGTTACTTCCTGTTTCTTGTAGCTGCTGTGGGCACACCTCTAATGCGTCCTCAGCCTATTGCTGTCTGTCACTGGATATTTAAACCAGCTTCACCTGGAAGCTGGTGCCTGAGCAACTCTATCATTCAGTGTGCTCCTTGACTCTGAATGTGCCAGGTCCTGTTCTGTTTCTCTTGCCTGTCTGTCCACCTTCCTGGAGACTGTATTTCCAGGCCTGTCTGAACACGCTCCTAGCCTGTTCGTCCCGCCTTCTAGGGGCCGCATACCTAGATCTGTTATCTGTGTTTTCTTGCCTGTCTGTCCGCCTTCCTGGAGGCTGTATTTCCAGGCCAGTCTGAACTCGCTCCTATCCTGTTCGTTCCGCCTTTTCTGGGGGCCGCATACCCAGACTCGCTCCTGTATCTCGCTGCAGTGTCAGTTCCTGTCTGAACACTCAGTTCCTGTCTAAACACTCTCCTAGCCTGTTACCTGTCTTTATGTCCATACCTTCCCTTTTTCTGCAGAGTCTGAACCTGCACCTAACTCTTACTCATTGTCGCTGTACTTCCGTTTGTGAGTTTAGAGTACACTCGCTACTTCATTGCAAGTATCTTGTGTGTATCTGGTTCTGCCTTTCTCTTCCAGTCTGTTCCGTGTGAACAGTGCCCTGTCTGCTCTGCTCTGCCTTTGCTCACCGCTCCAGCGGTTTATCTCTGCTGTGCCTTGTTCACCGCTCCAGTGGTTCCTGCCCGCTCTGCCTTGCTCACCGCTCTGGCGGTTTCTGCCCACTCTGCCTTGCTCACCACTCCGGCGGTTCCTGCCTGCTCTGCCTTGCTCACCGCTCCGGCGGTTCCTGCCTGCTCCGTCTTGTTTACCGCTCCGGCGGTTCCTGCCTGCTCTGCCTTGCTCACTGCTCCAGCGGTTCCTGCCTGCTCTGCCTTGCTCACCGCTCCGGCGGTTCCTGCCTGCTCTGCCTTGCTCACAGCTCTGGCGGTTTCTGCCCGCTCTGTCTTGCTCCCCGCTCCAGCGGTTTCTGCCCGCTCTGTCTTGCTCACCGCTCCGGCGGTTTCTGCCCACTCTGCCTTGCTCACCGCTCCGGCGGTTCCTGCCTGCTCTGCCTTGCTCACCGCTCCGGCGGTTCCTGCCTGCTCCGTCTTGTTTACCGCTCCGGCGGTTCCTGCCTGCTCTGCCTTGCTCACTGCTCCAGCGGTTCCTGCCTGCTCTGCCTTGCTCACCGCTCCGGCGGTTCCTGCCTGCTCTGCCTTGCTCACCGCTCTGGCGGTTTCTGCCCGCTCTGTCTTGCTCCCCGCTCCAGCGGTTTCTGCCCGCTCTGTCTTGCTCACCGCTCCGGTGGTTTCTCCCTGCTCTGTCTTGCTCACCACTCTGGCAGTTTCTCCTTGCTCTGTCTTGCTCACCGCTCCGGCGGTTCCTGCCTGCTCTGCCTTGCTCACCGCTCAGGCGGCTCCTGTCTGCTCCGCCTTGCTCACTGCTTCGGCGGTACCTCTCTGCTCCGCCTTGCCCACCTCTCCGGCGGTTCCTCTCTGCTCTGCTTGTCTACCGCATCTTCAGTTCTGTTCCTGAATCCCAGTCTGTACTGGACCCTATCCAGCCTGTGCTCCAACCTGCTAGTACCTCCCCGTCTGTACGCCAGCCGTACTTGTCAGTACCCTCCTGTCTGCATACCAGCCGTGCCTGCCAGTATCCTCCTGTCTGCACTCCAGCAGTGCCTGCCAATACCCACCTGTCTGTATGCCAGCCTAACCTGCCTGTTCCTGTATTCCCCGGTGTGGGCGTAAACAGCCGTGTCAGGGGTCTGACCTGGAGTCACGCCTGGTCCCTCTTCTCGGTTCCTCTCTGGCGCATGGCATCGTAGCCGTCGTGCGACCTTGGTCGGATCGGGTTGATACTTAGTTACGCCCCTCCAGGCACTCTCCGGTTCATGGCACAGTGGAATCATTAAATCACGCACACGCCAGTCAGCCCGGGCGTGTGCATAACAATTAGCATCACCATCCCGCTTCTCTGTCTTCTGAAACGCTCTTTTCTCACAATCAAAGAGGATGCATTGCAGGTGGAGCACGATGAGATGAAGCAAGGAACCATACAGGGTGATTACACACAGCCAAGCCTCAACTCATCCCAATGTGGATTGGGTGACAATGAGGAAGAGGAGGAGGAAGAACAGGAGCTAGTTTCATGAGCTATAGACGGTACTACCTGCATAACTGTCATCCCATCTGTTCAGTGTGGATGGCCAGAGGACAGAGAGGAGGAGGAAGAGGAGAGCATGGTCAGTCATCCTCTTGCCTGTTAGCAGTCTGGCACGTATGGCTAAGTTTATGTTACGCTGCCTTTCCCATGACCCTCGCGTTTTCAAAATTTTGGGCGACAGTCATTACTTGTTGGTGACACTTCTAGACCCACGCTACAAGGAGAACTTTATATCTCTTATTTCTGAGGCTGACTGGTCTACAAAAATGGGGCAGTACCAGAAGGCCCTTGCTGCGGAACTATTAAAAAAATTCCCATCTGAAAACGCTGGTGGCAGAGGTCACAGTTCGTTGGACAACCAAGGAGTACAGGCAAGAGAAACACAACTTCAATCCAGCAGAGGCAGGGGAACACTGTCAAAGTTCTGGGAGAATTTTCTCAGCCCCTCCCATCGCACAGGCCCTGAGGCGCGGGGTACTCTCACAAGGAGTGCAAAGTTTGGGAAGATGCTGAGGGAGTACCTTGCCGACCGTACCAACTTCCTCCGTGATTCCTCTGTGCCTTATAATTATTGGGTATCCAAGCTGGATACGTGGAATGAACTGGCTCTCTATGCCTTGGAGGTCCTGGCCTGCCCTGCTGCCAGCGTTTTATCAGAGCGGGTTTTTAGTGCCGCTGGTGGAATTATAACTGATAAGTGCATCCGCCTGTCAACTGAAAATGCTGACAGGCTGACTCATAAAAATGAACAAGGGTTGGATTGGGCAAGACTTCTCAATGATAGCAGCGTAACATAAACTCAAATCCAGTGTCTTTTTTTGGGAGGTGTATTCCCATGCACCTCTTCACACCCACACATGGGTATACGCTTCCTGATTTTGTCTATTTGCTCTTGTCCTCCTCCTTCTCCTCATCCTCATCCTCCACCACCATATCACCAGGTAATTTTTTTAAAGGGTGTTTATGATGCATGTAGTTTTTATACAGTATGTTCATGTATACCCCCTAGGGGTAAATGTTTGTCAGCCCATACACTTAGGGCATGGGCATTACAAGTATAGGAGGCCCGCTCCTTTCTAATGAGGACATTTTTTATGAGGCCCTCCTCCATGTGTCTTCCAAGGGGTATTGGAGTGCCTCCTAGTTTTTAGCAGCCCTTGCATTCACTGCATAGGCAAACACAATGGGAGGCCCACTTTCTAATAATGGGAACATTTTTTTTCAAGAGGCCCACCTCTACGTCTCTTCCAAGGGGCATTGGGGTGCCTCCAAATTTTTGGTAACCCTTGCATTCACTACATAGGCAAACATAATGGGAGACCTACTTCCTAATAATGGGAACATTGTTTTCAGGAGGCCCTCTGACCTCCACGTCTCTTCCAAGGGGCATTGGAGTGCCTCCAAATTTTTGGCAACCCTTGCTTTCACTGCATAGGCAAACACAATGGGAGACCTACTTCCTAATAATGGGAACATTGTTTTCAGGAGGCCCTCCTCTAAGTCTCTTCAAGGGGGTATTGGGGTGCGTCCAAATTTTGGGCAGCCCTGCCACTCACTGCATACGCAATAACAGTATAAGAGACCCACTCTTTAGTAATGGGAACAATAAAACATAGCCGGCTGATGGCTCTCTAAGAATAATGAGGGCCGACTGCTGGCCCTTTAAGAATAGTAAAGGCCGCCTGATGGCCCTATAAAATAGGCTTTGTGACTTTCAGAGTCCCTCCTTCATAAATGAAACACGATGTGTCTGATCATGTCTCACACACCACATGGCCAGATAAGGTTGTAAAATGTTAAAATGACATTTCCTGGTGAATGCATTTGCCACGGTTGAAAGCAATGCAAAAGTGCAAAAACGCATCAAAAACGCTAAGTGTGAACATAGCCCAAGGTGTGGAGGAGTATTTTTGTTTTTGGCTATTCATTTTTCTTTATATACAGTACAAGTCATTACAATGGAAAGCATGTTCCTTAACATATTTCCCAGGAAAATCCATTTTGGTTTTGTTTTTGTATGTTTTATTGTGAGTCTGTAAAAGTGGTGTAATACCTCTGATAACGTTGGTGACAGCAGTGACCTGGGAGTCAGAAATGCTTCCAGGGGTCTTCTGCATGCTGTTCCCATGTCATTTGAGCACTGTTCCCATCGATTTGGGCAATTTTTAGGCCCTCTGCAGACTGCCGGGGGGAGGCGCCTGAAAAATGCTCGAGTTTCCCATAGACTTACATTGGGCTCGTTGCTGTGGTCGAGCACCCGAGTATTCCAATGTGCTCGACCCGAGCAACGAGCACCCGAGCATTTTAGTGCTCGCCCATCACTAGTCAGGAGGAATGGGCCCAAATTCCGACCAACTATTGTGAGGAGCTTGTGGAAAGATATCCCAAATGTTTGACCCAAGTCATTCAGTTTAAGGGTAATGGTACCAAATTTTAATGAAATGTATGTAAACTTTTGATTTTGCAGCAAGTAGTAAAAATGCCTTAAAACATTCTCTCTCTCTCATTATTCTGTCATTTGGCAAATATTAAAAATTATGGTAATCCTAATGGACCTAAAATGGGAAAGGTTTATTCTGATTTCATGTCAGATATTGAGAAAAACATGCATATGTGTCTTTTTATATAGTGTATGTGTAAGGGGGAAGACTGGGGTGTAAGTACTTTCAGAGCAAGGGATCCGGAACTGCCGGGGCCGTACCTCGTGTTGCAGGGGGAAGACAGACTGCAAGCAGAGGAGTCATGTGACAGGGAAGCTGGGGGTGTGTCGAGAAAGAGAGCTGGGAGGTCTGGTGACAGAGGGACTCCTGGTGTGACGAGAGAGAGGGAGAGACGAGGACGTTTGCGTGGGAAAGCAGAGCTGAGTCCTGCGGAGCAGAGCAGTGTGAGAGGGTCCAGGCTCCTGGCTACAGGACTTGGAGCAAGGGATCCGAGTGCAGTGGACCGGAGGAGTCAATCTAACTGTAGGGAGAAGAGACGCAGGGTCCGTGGAGCTGAGCACGTGAGGTGCCGTGTTATGGACTATGGGCTCAGCGGGTAAAACCGGAGACCGCCCGCTGCCGCTAGAAGACGGAGCATTGTTTGGGCGGGGACGCCTGAAGACAGCGTCACCAGCACCAGCTGGCAACTGCCTTGTAGAGGATACAAGTCAGCTAAATGAAAAAACTGTCATTTGTTACTGGTTTGACTCTGCTACATCTAGTTAAACTGTAAACTGTCAGTTACAGACTAATATCTGCTATTTCCCCATATTTTCCCCTGTTACTCCTTTTTATTCTTGATGCTTATGAGTGGCTTGCACCGTGCAGTGAACCCTCTGTATTTACTTTCACGCAGTCTTCTCTTTATGGTAGATTTGGATATTGATACGCCTACCTCCTGGAGAGTGTTGTTCACTTGGTTGGCTATTGTGAAGGGGTTTCTCTTCACCATGGAGATTATTCTGCGATCATCCACCACTGTTGTCTTCCGTGGGCGCCCAGGTCTTTTTGCATTGATGAGTTCACCAGTGCTTTCTTTCTTTCTCAGGATGTACCAAACTGTAGATTTTGCCACTCCTAATATTGTAGCAATTTCTCGGATGGGTTTTTTCTGTTTTTGCAGCTTAAGGATGGCTTGTTTCACCTGCATGGAGAGCTCCTTTGACCACATGTTTACGTCACAGCAAAACCTTCCAAATGCAAGCACCACACCTCAAATCAACTCCAGGCCTTTTATCTGCTTAATTGAGAATGACATAACGAAGGGATTGCCCACACCTGTCCATGAAATAGCCTTGGAGTCAATTGTCCAATTACTTTTGGTCCCTTTAAAAACAGGGTGGCACATGTTAAGGAGCTGAAACGCCTAAACTTTTCATCCAATTTTAATGTGGATACCCTCAAATGAAAGCTGAAAGTCTGAACTTCAACTGTATCTGAATTGCTTTGATTAAAATTCATTGTGGTAATGTCTAGAACCAAAATTAGAAAAATGTTGTCTCTGTCCAAATATATATGGACCTAACTGTATATTCAGGTATTTAAGTGCTTTATACAGCTTCAATTTTCCAAAGACTTCAAGCGGTTAACAGAAGTGGGCTCACCATTCTTCAGGCATTTTCAGTTATTGAATGAAGTTAAAAAGAAATAGCCAGAAAATCTCAGTAAAAAAAAATGTTAGTGGCCAAAAACATCTAATAAGCAATCAGGAAGTGACCAAAAGACTCTAAATACAGTTCAGGGAAAAAAAGTCAGCGTGCCCTTGAGCATCTTCCTTCTGACAAACTTGATAATGTCGCCCGCCTCGAAAAGACATCATATGCACATATCCTAATGGTGGTTTTGATCCTCTATTTTGTATGTTACTAGATATACAGTGGGGGAAATGAGTATTTGATACACTGTCAATTTTGCAAGTTTTCCCACCTACAAAAAATGGAGAGGCCTGTAATTTTTATCGCAGGTACACTTCACCTGTGAGACAAAGAATCTAAAAAAAATCCAGAAAATCACATTGTATGATTTTTACATAAATAAATTGGATTTTATTGCATGAAATAAGTATTTGATTACCTTCCAACCAACAAGAATTCTGGCTCTCACAGACCGGTTAGTTTTTATTTAAGAAGCCCTCCTACTTTGCACTCATTACCTGTATTAATTGCATGTGTTTGAACTCATTACCTGTATAAAAGACACCTATCCACACACTCAATCAATTACACTCCAATCTCTCCACCATGGCAAAGACCAAAGAGCTGTCTAAGGACACCAGGGACAAAATTGTAGACCTACAAAAGGCTGGGATGGGCTACAGGACAATAAGCAAGCAGCTTGTTGAGAAGGCAACAATTGTTGGCTCAATTATTAGAAAATGTCAGAAACATAAGATGGCTGTCAATCTTCCTCAGTCTGGGGCTCCATGCAAGATCTCACCTCATGGGTAAGGATGATACTGAAAAAGGTTAGGAATCAGCCCAGAACTACACGGGAGGACCTGGTCAATGAACTGAAGAGAGCTTGGACCAAAGTCTCCAACATTACCGTTAGTAACACACTACGCCATCATAGATTAAAATCCTGCAGGGCATGAAAGGTCCCCCTGCTCACACAGGCACATGTCCAAGCCCGTTTGAAGTTCGCTAATGACCTTGTGGATGATCCAGAGGAGGCATTGGAGAAGGTCATGTGGTCAGATGAGACCAAAATAGAACTTTTTAGTATCAACTCCATTCGCCGTGTTTGGGGAAGAAGAAGGATGAGTAGAATCCCAGGAACACCGGCCCAACCGTGAAGCATGGTGGGGGAAACATCCTACTTTGAGGGTGCTTTTCTGCAAAGAGGACAGGATAACTGCACTGTATTGAAGGGAGGATGGATGGGGTCATTATTGCGAGATTTTGGCCAACAACGTCCTTCCCTCAGTAAGAGCATTGAAGATGTAATTGCTGTGTCGGGGTAAAAGAGAATATATATTTTTGTAACTTTTATACTTTTGTAACTTTTATACGCTTTTTTGCTAATGTACTAACCACCATTTTGTGTCTTATAACAATAAGCTTTCCTTGCTACGTATTACTTAAATCGAAACTTAAACTAAGACAGTTCCAGTGTTGCCAAGACTTATTTCAGAGAAACGAAACAAGATTATAAGCTGACGGCTGCAATATCTGCCCAGAGACTGAGATAAGGAGATGTGGACCAATCAGGAGTGGCCAGACACTGGACTTTCATGGCTTACCCCGCCCCGGACAACCCCTTTTCCCTCCCCATTATGTAGTGTATTTAGGTTTGTGTATGTAGGAATAAACACAGAACATTGCTGAGAGCGTTGTCTGTAGTAGTCTTTTGAGCGTGCTCTGAGTTTGAACCAGCTTGTTGTCTGACTCATTCTTTGAATGGTTGACCCATGCTCATAGCCTTAATTTGGAGTGACTGGAGGACGAGTGGAATGTCATCACGACCCCCACAAATGGCGCTCAACGTGCGGCGTGGCTAGCGGTACGCCGCCCTCCCGGACCCATATTGCTGACTTCCCTGGTGGTGACCGCGGTGGATGAATTTGAGGCCTGATCAACCTCCATCGAACACGGTAAGTTGAGATATATATAATATATGTGTTTCACTTGCCTGTGTGTCAGCCGCAGCGGTTTCTGTGGGGCTGTCAGGTTGGATCTGGGTGGGTGACCGGTCGAGTGGTGAGACCTCAGGCGTCCCGCACCACGTCCTGAACCAGCAAGTGTTAAAACGAGTGACGTCGCATGCCTGCGCGTGCTCGTGTGAACACCACCTCCTCCTCCCCCGGTCACTGTACTTTTCTTAGATAGCTGCCTCCCGTGACTGATAATCGAGGTTTCAAAGCATTCCTGAATTGTAGTGTAAGGGAGAAAGAATCTGTGACGAATTGAGGTGTACTCTTCGTCTTATACAGAGAAACCTCATAAGGAGGTGTTCTGCTGTCAGAATCTGTTACGAATTGAGGTGTACTCTTCGTCTTATACAGAGAAACCTCATAAGGAGGTGTTCTGCTGTCAGGGTCCATGACAGATTGAGGTGTACTCTTCGTCTTATACAGAGAAACCTCATAAGGAGGTGTTCTGCTGTCAGGATCTGTGACGAATTGAGGTGTACTCTTCGTCTTATACAGAGAAACCTCATAAGGAGGTGTTCTGCTGTCAGGATCTGTGACGAATTGAGGTGTACTCTTCGTCTTATACAGAGAAACCTCATAAGGAGGGGTTCTGCTGTCAGGATCTGTGACGAATTGAGGTGTACTCTTCGTCTTATACAGAGAAACCTCATAAGGAGGGGTTCTGCTGTCAGTCAGGGTGCCGTGGTGAGTCGTACTGTAAAGTCGCCATTCAAGGTTAGGAAAAAGGGATAGATGAGGGGTCTCTCTGTCTTATCAGTGTATTGAGGAGTACTCTACACTGACGGGTGGCGACCTGTCGGCTGCACCAGTGATCTGAGTCGCGACAGATCATTGCATTCTATAAGAAAATGTTGCGTATATTCAAATTTGAAAGATCTCGTAAGTTGCGGAATGCTGCTGTGGGAGTTAAGCCAATTAGTGGAGTTACGGGAAGGCAAGAAGGCAAGAAGAATGTTAGGAATTTGTATAACATGATAAGCTTATCCAGTACAGGCAGGCTTTAGTTTTCAGTGTAGAAAGAATGTGTTACACAGAAATTGGGAAAGCTGGGTGAGGACTTCTGCACCAGGCTCAGACACATCTTAGAGTAGATGGTGCAGGGGGGAACAGAGAATGCCGAGCCTTTGTTCGGATACATGAAAGCTGCAGAATGTGATTTGTTATGTGACCCTAAATTGGCCGTAACCCCGTTGATGCCTGTCACTACACCTTTCCCTGCCCCCAAGAACAATCCCACCCCCACTCCCCCCTCCTTCCTCCAACGGCCATCTTACTACACCTTTCCCTGCCCCCAAGAACAATCCCACTTCCACTCTAACTCCTCCCTCCCACGGCCATCTTGCTACACCTCTTACTTGTTGTGGGAGGCCCGGAAAGCCCCAATCCGGCCTATATCCACTACTAGATCCGTCCGGTGCATATTACCAGCCACCAGCACAGGTGGAAAAGCCCGCAGTCCCAGAGCACCCATCTGAAGTTAATGTGACACCCTCTGCTCCAGTCCACGATGCTGAGACGCTTCCCCTGTTTCCTATGGGAGTCACCCACAACCCTGGGGATATCCTCCTCAACTCCCCAGAATTTCAGGCCAGACTGCTCTCCCTCCGCCAACATACTGTTACTCAAGACGATACGGAGCCAAATGAGGCATGGGCTCAAGATACTCCAGCCCCCCCTCCTTTACCCCATACGTCTCCTATGGCATCCTCCACCCCACATTCATTGCCCATACTCCGACCCTTGCTCCAAGCAACTGCTGAAAGAGCACCACCCCCCCAGCCCCTCAGAAGTCTGGGACCCCTGCCGCTCCCGGAACCTAGTAGACCCATCAGGACGCCCCGTCACTCTGTCAATAGGCTATGGTGACATCCTTACACATCGGGTGGGGGCCATAATCAACCCTGCAAACACCCGTATGAGCCATGTTGGAGGATTGGCTCGTAAAATTGCCCTTGCTGCTGGTTCTACTCTGGCTGCAGAATGCCAGGCTCACTTAGCCGAAAACGGAGAGCTTTCAAAAGGCCATGGATTCCACAAAAGCAGGATCTCTTAGTACGTATGAATCCGGCCTAGAATACATGAAACAGTTAAAAGCCTGGGCTCAGGATCGCTTGTCAGATCAAGCTGGGTCTGTACAAGATGTTCAACAAGACCCTGATGAATCTGTGGAAAGATATGCTGCAAGACTCAGCATGCATTTTGAGGATCTCGGATACAGTCCTCACGTCAAGACGCAGGCCGCCCTGTTGGTTCAGGCCCTAGTAGATGGCCTACAAGACGCTCTCAGAGATGAAGTCCTGAGAGTACGGCCCGAGATTCGTTCTTCTTCTTTCAACGACGCGGTGGACATCGTTAAAGCTTTCCAAAAATCAATGCTAAAAATGGAAAAGGATACTAAGCCAAAGAAGAAAACCGCTCCTGCCATGGTATATCAAGCTCAAGAAAGCTACCCACCCCCTGGCAACCAACATGGAATCAAGTGGGTAATGGTTAAAGGCACAGGTGATGATACTCCTCCCACATATAGAAAACAAGACAGAAGAGATGACAAGGGACCATCTAGAAACAGAAGACAATCTCGTGATTCTGGAGGACGAATGTTGTGTTGGGAGTGTGGTAGCCTTGACCACATCCTCAGAGACTGTCCAACCCGCAGACAGTACCATGACCGGTCGTTCCGTGACGGTCCACACAACCAGGGACCTTCCCGTGAACCATCTCATCCACGCCAATGACAGTTCGGTCAACCAGTGTCCACTTTCCCGGCTACGCATCTCACGGCCGCCTGTGGGACTGTCACTTTACAGGTGGACCATCAACCACTGGAGTTCCTGGTGGACACTGGGGCGGCCACATCTGTCATTTCCTCTGCACAGCTCCCTCCTTCTGTATCCCTATCACCGGATACCCTCACCTGTGTTGGGGTGGAAGGCCAACATATTTCCTCTCCACTCACAGTCCCTGTGTCTGCAAGACCGTTCACCGGAGTACTCACAAGATTCTTGGTCTCTGAAACTTGCCCTGTCAACCTGTTGGGAGCCAATCTCTTAGAGCGGATGAAGGCAACAATTACCTTCGGAAACCATGGTATGGAGCTTCTTTTGCGGGACCCTCATTCCGAACAAGGGACTGAAGACCGCTGTGTTCTTAAAGCCTTCCCTCTCATGATGATGACCATACAACCTCACACTTTTCTTGATACCTCACAGTTCCCTCACTCTCTGTGGTCCAGTGGGCCGGAGGACGTCGGCCTCCTGCAGGTTCCCCCGGTCCGAGTACACCTCAAGCCTGGACACAGGTACCCACGGTTGCCACAATACCCCCTCAAGGCTGCACAAGAACAAAGCTTGGGTACCCAAATCGTTTCCCTCCTGGAATCAGGAGTCCTTGTCAGATGTGTATCTCCATGCAATACACCCCTCTTTCCTGTATAAAAGAAAACCGCTCCGGGAAAGCCTCCAAGATACCGGTTGGTTCAGGATCTCAGAGCCGTCAATGCAGCTACCATTTTAGAAACTCCAGTGGTACCCAACCCAAACACCCTCTTGTCTCAGCTGCCTCCAACGGCCACCTTGTTTACAGAGTTAGATCTGGCCAACGCCTTCTTCAGTATACCCTTACATGAAGATTCGTGGTTTCTTTCTGCCTTCACCTTTCAAGGAGCACAGCTTACATGGACCAGGACTCCGCAGAGCCCAGAACTCTCCTAACCAATTCACTCATTCTATGAAGTCTATTCTGGAGCCATGGGTTCAAGAGAACCCTCAGGTCACCCTTCTACAGTATGTGGATGATCTTTTACTCTGTGGCACTGAAGCAAATTTGCCAGAGATGTCAGACTGTCTCAAGGATGAAGGCTCAGTTTGGCTTCATGCTGAAGATCCACGTGTTTCTCTTCAACACAGACTATATTTTGACCGCCTTAAACAGGCTGTTGTCTCTGCCCCGGCCTTGGGCTTACCAGACTATACTCAGCCATTTCACCTTTTTGTCTCGGAATCGGAAGGTCATGCCTCTGGAGTTCTAGCACAACGCTATGATCATAAGTATTGGCCTTTGGGCTACTACTCAGCCCGCCTGGACCCTGTCGCCCGAACTGCCCCCACGTGCCTTAAGGCGGTCCACGCTGCTCACATCCTCCTTGACAAATCAGCTGATATCGTCCTTGGACATGATCTAGTTATACAGGCCGGTCATGATCTCTCAGCTGTTCTGCAACAAACATCTCCGAAACATCTAACCAACCAAAGACACCTGCGGCTGCAGTGTTCCCTATTGTTGCCCTCCAATATAACATTTACCAGATGTCTGACTATCAATCCTGCCACTTTGCTTCCACCTTCTAGGGGGGAAGGTGAAGAGGGTGAAGGTCCATTGGTGGAACCTCATGATTGTATAAAAATTTTGCAGGAAGAGACTTCTGCTCCAGAGAATATGGTGGCACATCCGCTCGCAGACCCTGCCTTGCACCTATGGACTGATGGATCCCGTTTCGCAGACCCTCAAGGGAAGTTCCACACGGGATATGCTGTCACAACAGACCTAACAGTCCTCAAGGCTGAAGCTCTACCACCATACATGTCTGCACAAGAAGCTGAACTTGTGGCTCTCACAGAGGTCTGCCACCTGGCAGCAGGAACAAAGGTGAATATATATATACCGATTCCAGGTATGGACATGGAATTTGCAATGATTCTGGACTCTTGTGGAAGTCTAGAGGATTCATCACAGCTGCAGGTACACCAGTGAAACATGTCTCATGGATTAAGGCCCTAATGAAGGCCCTGGAGCTACCCATTCAGGTTGCTGTTATCAAGGTCAAGGCCCATGGAAGACTAGATTCCAGGGAAGCCAGGGGCAACCACCTAGCTGACCAAGCAGCCAAGACTGCAGCAGTGGAGAATGTGTCATCAAAGTGGCAGGAAAAGGAAGAAGAGATGGGGGAGACCCTGCAAACCGTAGCTGTGGCGCTCACTAGAGCAAGAGCCAAAGAACAGCCGGCGGAAGATCATACAAGTCCAGCGGAGACACGAGTGGAATCCAGGGGGGTCAGGATGCCTGAAGAAAAATTGTGTGAGGAACAAAGGAAGACCCCCACTGAAGAAGTCAAGCAATGGAAAGCGGCAGGAGCTGTGCTGGCAGGTCGCAAAGATTCAAAGGTCAACTCGACTCTTTACCAAGTGGATGGGAAGCCTTGCTTGCCTAGACGCATGTACTCAGCTGTGGCAGCATGGGCTCACGGGCCTACACACAGAGGAAAGAATCAAGCCTTGGCATGTATCAAGAAACTGTACTTTGCACCCGGAATCTCTTCCACTGTGACTGCATACTCAAAATCCTGCTCTGTCTGCGCTACCTGCAACCCAACGTGTACGGCACGGGTCCCTCTCCAACACCTGGCTAAACCAGACTACCCTTGGCAGAGAATACAAGTCGACCATATCCAAATGCCTAAAGCAGGAAAATAGGAGTACGTTTTGGTAGCCGTGGATATGTTCTCAGCCTGGCCCGAGGCCTACCCGGTTGTCAACATGACTGCTAAAGTCACAGCCAAGAAACTGATCACCGAAATTGCCTGCAGATTTGGAGTTCCCCAAGTCATAGAATCGGATCAAGGACCAGCTTTCACAGCAAATATCTACGAAGAACTCTGGAACATGTTGGGAACAGATTTGGGCCTCCACACTCCATACCATCCTGCCAGTTCAGGCAAAGTAGAAAGGATGAATTCCACACTCAAGACCCAGCTCTTGAAAATGACCTAAGATCATCCCCTCCCCTGGCCCGACCTACTCCCCATAGTATTGTATCATATCACACACACTCCTCAGGCCAAACATGGGCTGACTCCCTATAAAATTTTGTTTGGGACCCCACACAAGATATGAGAGATTAGGCCCCAAGAGTTGTCTGAAACACATGATAGAGTGGTAAAATTTGTGATTGCCTTGTCTAGAGAATTGACTAACACCCGCTCTCCAGTATCTGCTTCTCTCCCAGAATCTATAGGTGATGCAGTACATGATTTCATCCCAGGCGATCTAGTGTATGTGAAGAAGTTTGTCCGGAAAGACTGCCTCCAGCCGCGGTTCGAGGGACCGTACACTGTGCTTCTCACCACCCCGACGGCTCTGAAGCTTGAGGGCAAGAGCACCTGGATTCACGCCTCCCACTGCAAGAGAGACAGAACGAGTCTATAAAAGATGACTACCTTCTTCTATATCCTTTCCATATGCTTACTGTCTGTCCCAGGGTGGACAGCTACCACACAGGGGTAGATACCTCCTTTTTCTCAGGTTGGTTGGGAGGGCTCAAGGGATTCCTCCAACAAGTTTGTCTAGTAATGGGAGGTCTACTAGTATTGGGCCTGGTGGTCCTGTGCTGCATAGTCCCCTTATACAGGAAAAATATAACCAATGCTGTCCCAACCTCCGGGACCTTTCTGAATCAAGAGAAGATATGGAGAAATACACTCCTTTGAACAAGCCTGACCAGCCCCCCCATGACAAAGTTCAATTGAGAGATTTAGTTTAGGGACAGTTGGGAGAACTCCATGTGTCATCCAGGATAGGGCTCGATTATCTGGGGGCGTCCCATAAGGGGGCAGCTTCTAAGATGATTGGGTGAAGAAATCCACCTCCCCTCTCCCCACACAGGGACAGTCTCAAAGGCCCCGAAGCAAGGGAAAGCTTAGTGTTTAGGGGGGAATGTCGGGGTAAAAGAGAATATATATTTTTGTAACTTTTATACTTTTGTAACTTTTATACGCTTTTTTGCTAATGTACTAACCACCATTTTGTGTCTTATAACAATAAGCTTTCCTTGCTACGTATTACTTAAATCGAAACTTAAACTAAAACAGTTCCAGTGTTGCCAAGACTTATTTCAGAGAAACGAAACAAGATTATAAGCTGACGGCTGCAATATCTGCCCAGAGACTGAGATAAGGAGATGTGGACCAATCAGGAGTGGCCAGACACTGGACTTTCATGGCTTACCCCGCCCCGGACAACCCCTTTTCCCTCCCCATTATGTAGTGTATTTAGATTTGTGTATGTAGGAATAAACACAGAACATTGCTGAGAACATTGTCTGTAGTAGTCTTTTGAGCGTGCTCTGAGTTTGAACCAGCTTGTTGTCTGACTCATTCTTTGAATGGTTGACCCATGCTCATAGCCTTAATTTGGAGTGACTGGAGGACGAGTGGAATGTCATCACGACCCCCACAGCTGTACCTGTACCAAATATTAAGTTCTGCTTTTCTATTGTATCAAATACTTATTTCATGCAATAAAAAGCAAATTAATTATGTAAAAATCATACAATGTGATTTTCTGGATTTTTTTTAGATTCAATCTCTCACAGTTGAAGTGTACCTGCGATAAAAATTACAGACCTCTCCATTCTTTTTAGGTAGGAAAACTTGCAAAATCATCAGTGTATCAAATACTTATTTTCCCCACTGTATACAATGTTAATAATTTTCACAGTATAAAACTACATATTTTGTTACAAAAAATTTCCCAGTCCTGAGGAGGCTGTTATTCAATGAGGTAGTGCAGATCTGAGGTTTTTTTTCTGAGCTGTATTCAGAGTGAGCAAAAAATTGCAGCATGATGTGATTTCACTTCAAAATCGGATGGGTGCAAGAAAAAATATTGGATGCCATTCAGACCATTAGAGTGGCATCGGATTTTTACGGATACACTGCAATTCTGTAACATAGCAAGCTGTAAATGGTCCTGTAAAAGATTAAAATCTTCTGAGTAAAAAAATGGATTGTATACGGACTGCACATGGATGACAAGTGAGGAAAAAATTAAACCATTTTTCTGGATGAAAATCGGACTGATTTTTTTATATGCTTGTGTGACCCCAGCCTAACAGGCTGAGTCAGTGAGAAACTGAAAGGTCTCACTGCAGAGATCAAAGTATCAATTATACATGTCCCACAGTGAAAAAAATAAAAAAAGTTAAATAAAGCATGTTAAAAAGTTTTTAAAAAATAACCAAAGAAACGCTGACAAATCACAAAAAGCCAATTCACCACTAAAAATGCAGCCTTTGTAATAAAGCAAAAATAAACAAAAGATGTAAACATAAATCTATAAAACTGTCAAGTTTTTTATTCTGTGTGGCGAACGCCGTAAAAAAAAACAAAAAAACATGCCAAAATTGTTGCTTTTTCATCATACTGACACACAAAAGATTGAATTAAAAGCGATCAAAAACTCATATATAAAAAAAATATGGTATAAATGAAAATGTCAAATAGTCCCTAAAAAAGCAATCCCTAATATGGCTCATTTGGCAAAAAAATAAAAAAATGACAGCTCTCAGAATATGATGATGCAAAAAATAAATTATTTTTTGTCAAATTTAGTTTTTAGTGTGTAAAACTAGCGAAGCGAAGCATAAAAAAAATGATATACATCTGGTATCACTGTAATCATACCGACCCGACAAACAAATCTGTCTTATCACTTTTACTGCACAGTGAACCATGCAAAAAAATATCTAAAAACAATAACTGAATTGTTGGTTTTTGTTCATTCTGTGTCTGAAAAGTCTGATTAAAAAGCGATCAAAAATTACTATGTGCCCCAAAATGGTACCAAAAAAATCTGCAATTCGTCATGCAAAAAATAAGTCTTCATAAAACTATTTGCCAAAAAATAAAAAAGTTATAGCTCTCAGAATAAGGAGAAGAAAAAAAACATTTTTTAATAAAAAACATATTTACTGTGTGACAGCAGCAAAACATAAAAAACTATATATATCTGGTATCACTGTAATCGCACCGACCAAAAGAATTAAGCTGCCTTATCACTTATCGCATAGTGAACGGTGCAAAAATAAAAATATGAACTGTTCTTGTACTGCTGTCTATTTGTTCATTCTACCTCCCAAAAATCGAAATAAGACTCAGGTCACATTTATCTTGCGTTCTGCGCTGAGCACTTATGTCGGAGTTTCCATGTAAGTCCCAAAAAAAGGCAATTCAGATAAAACCCCTGAAGGAACTACTCACTTATGAGCAGGGTCGGACTGGAGTTCCTCGGGCCCAGAGGGGAGATTGATTCCACAGGGCCCACCCTACTGCTACTCTACATAGACATTTTACTGCTTCATACTTAGGCCTCATGCACATATACAACACACAATACAGTGTGTAAAACAGCGTGTGTGCCACCTAATGAATTCGGCACATATTTCAGCTTACAAGTGCCACCATCTGCCGCATGATGTTGTAATGAGTGATTCACTACTAAAATTTAAGAAGGGCATGGATGCCTTTCTTGATAAGTATAATATTACAGGTTATATATACTAGATTCCTTGATAGGGCGTTGATCCAGGGAACTAGTCTGATTGTCGTATGGGGTCAGGAAGGAATTTTTTCCCCCAATGTGGAGCTTAGTGTTTGCCACATGGGTTTTTTTTTTTGCCTTCCTCTGGATCAACATGTTAGGCTATGGATTGAACCAGATGGACGTAATCTTCTTTCAACCTTGAAAACGATGTTACTATGTTACTATCTCACAAAAAATGCCCTACAGTCAGGAACCGGCTGAAAATGCCATTTTGTCCGGCAAAAAGCAAGTTACCAAACAGCTTCATCAGGAAAAAGCATAAAAAAGTTATAGCTCTCAGAATAGAGTGATGCAAAAACAATTATTTTTTCTATAAAATAGTGTTTATTGTGGGGGTTCAATGTGCTTACCACACATCTAGATAAATTCCTTGAGGGGCCTAGTTTACAAAATAGAGTCACTGATAGGGGTTTTTTCACTGTTTAGGCACATCAGGGGCTTTCCAAATGCAACATGGCGTCCACTCTCGATTCCAGCCATTTTTGAGTTCAAAAAGTCAAACGGAGCTCTTTACCTTCCGAACCCTGCCATGTGCCCATAGAGTAGTCTTCCCCCACATATGGGGTATCGGCAGGGCCAGCATCAGCACTTGGGCAAGCGGGGGTGCTCACTCACCGTCAGGGACCCTGGTGCACTATGGGGCCAGTGAGTCGGGGGAGCATGGTGCCAGCGCTCGCGAGTGAGCCCCCATGCTTTGTTCAGTGCCCTGGCACTTATACTTACCTCATCTCAATCCTCTGCAGCTCCGGTATCTTCCATGTCTTCTGACACTGTGATGTGTCAGGGGCAGAGGGCGCAATGACGTCAGTACACCGCGACCTCTGCTCTGACAGTGCAGAGAGCCAGAAGACACTGAGGAGTCCTGACCTGCCATGAAAGGTGAGTATTTATTTATTTTTTTAAATCTATGGAGCATTATATGGAGCCCATTCTCTATGGAGCATTATATGAGGCCCATTCTCTATGGAGCATTATATGGACCCATTCTCTATGGAGCATTGTATGGGGCCCATTCTCTATGGAGCATTATATGGGACCCATTCTCTATGGAGCATTATATGAGGCCCATACTGTTTGGAGTTTTATATGCGGCCCATTCTATATGGAACATTATATGAGGCCCATTCTCTATGGAGCATTATATGGGGCCCATTCTCTATGGAGCATTATACGGGGCCCATTCTCTATGGAACATTATATGGGACCCATTCTCTATGGAGCATTATATAGGGCCCATTGGGTTCAGGGGGGGGGACTTCTGAGTGGGCCCCTAACCATATAACCCTGATTACAAATATGGTGATGCACCCTAATAGTGGAAGTAGGAGAACTTCAGCAGATGACCACGCTGTTGCTAACAGAAATCTTTATACAATGATTAACACTGATATTACCGCCATACTGTGTTGACCATATAGTAGTAGATACCAGTATTGCAGAGCCTATAAGAGATTACAGTACAGGTATATATATTGGTGGCCAAAAGTATTGGCACCCCTGCAATTCTGTCAGATAATACTCAGTTTCTTGCTGAAAATGACTGCAGTCACAAATTATTTGGTATTATTATCTTCATTTAATTTGTCTTCAATGAAAAAACACAAAAAGAATTGTCCTAAAGCCAAATTGGATATAATTCCACACCAAACCTAAAAAAGGGGGTGGACAAAAGTATTGGCACTGTTTAAAAAATCATGCGATGCTTCTCTAATTCGTGTAATTAACAGCCCCTGTAACTTACCTGTGGCACCTAACAGGAGTTGACAATAACTAAATCATACTTGCAGCCAGTTAACATGGATTAAAGTTGACTCAACCTCTGTCCTGTGTCATTGTGTGTACCACATTGAGCATGGAGAAAAGAAAGAAGACCAAACAACTGTCTGAGGACTTGAGAAACCAAATTGTGAGGAAGCATGAGCAATCTCAAGGCTACAAGTCCATCTCCAAAGACCTGAATGTTCCTGTGTCTTCCGTGCGCAGTGTCATCAAGAAGCTTAAAGCCCATGGCACTGTGGCTTACCTCCCTAGATGTGGACGGAAAAGAAAAATTGATGAGAGATTTCAACGCAAGATTGTGCGGATGGTGGATAAAGAACCTCGACTAACATCTAAACAAGTTCAAGCTGCCCTGCAGTCCGAGGGTACAACAGTGTCAACCCGTACTATCCGTCGGCGTCTGAATGAAAAGGGACTGTATGGTAGAATACCCAGGAAGACCCCACTTCTTACCCCGAGACATAAAAAAGCCAGGCTGGAGTTTGCCAAAACTTACCTGAGAAAGCCTAAAATGTTTTGGAAGAATGTTCTCTGGTTAGATGAGACAAAATTAGAGCTTTTTGGGAAAAAGCATCAACATAGAGTGTACAGGAAAAAAAAAGAGGCATTCAAAGAAAAGAACACGGTCCCTACAGTCAAACATGGCGGAGGTTCCCTGATGTTTTGAGGTTGCTTTTCTGCGTCTGGCACTGGACTGCTTGACCGTGTGCATGGCATGAAGTCTGAAGACTACCAACAAATTTTGCAGCATAAGTGTGAGAAAGCTGGGTCTCCCTCAGAGGTCATGGGTCTTCCAGCGGAACAATGACCGAAAACACACTTCCAAAAGCACTATAAAATGGTTTGAGAGAAAGCACTGGAGACTTCTAAGGTGGCCAGCAATGAGTCCAGACCTGAATCCCATAGAACACCTGTGGAGAGATCTCAAAATGGCAGTTTGGAGAAGGCATCCTTCAAATATCAGGGACCTGGAGCACTTTGCCAAAGAAGAATGGTCTACAATTCCAGCAGAGCATTGTAAGAAACTCATTCATGGTTACCGGAAGCGGTTGTTCGCAGTTATTTTGGCTAAAGGTTGTGCAACCAAGTATTAGGCTGAGGGTACCAATACTTTTGTCTGGCTCATTTTTGGAGTTTTGTGTGAAATGATCAATGATTTGATTTTTGCTTCATTCTCGTTTGTGTTTTTTTCCTTGCAAGCAAATTAAATGAAGATAATAATACCAAAGAATTTGTGATTGCAATCATTTTCAAGAAGAAACTGAGTATTATCTGACAGAATTGCAGGGGTGCCCATACTTTTAGCCACCACTGTATAGTACCTTATAGGTGACGTCCTTTCTGCTGGAGTCATTCACTTTTCCCGTCTTTTCCTTCTGTCCCTGACCGATACGACAACTTCTCCAGGACTCATCTGCAGAGATCACAACAAAGACACATTTGACTTCTCACATTTCAGGCACCAACCCCATCTATTCCAACCTGCACAAACCCCTCATCCTGCTGATACCCCAATGCTGAGCCGCTGCTGCTGTATGTGTCCCTATTACTGATCCTCTTAGTATCCAAATAATAATGCCCACCACTGTGCCCCCTCATAATAATGCTAATACTGTGCCTCTTACAAAGTAAAATCCCCCCTTTGTGCTCTCTTGATGGTAAAAATACCCCTTTAAAATATTAGTGCCCTGTGCAAGTGCCCTAGAAAACAGTGCCCACATTTTGCCCCTAAAAGTAATAATGCCCCAGGTGCACCGTTGACAGCCACAATACTGTAAGTGCCCCTATAACAATAATGATTCTTAACCCCTTTACGACATAGGGCGTATTAGTACGTATCTGTGCCCTGGGACTTACGGACCAGATACGTATTTATACGCCCTGGCGATTTCGCCCACACACAGGCTGTGCAGGCGCGATCGACGCCGGGTGTCAGCTGATTGTCACAGCTGATACCCAGTGCTATGTGCAGGGAGTGGTCCCGCACCGCTCCTGGCACATTAACCCCCGCAATGCTGCGATCGAAGTCGATCGCAGCATTGCGGTGGCAAGGGGAGGTGATCGGAATACTCACCTCCTCTTCCGGCCTCCAGCGCTGTCTGCCGTGGCTTCCAGGATGTTGCCATGACGACCCAATGTCGTCATGACAACATCGGGGTCACCAGATAGCAGGAAGATTTTTTGGACATGCGCAGTGCATCTTCAAACTATCTTCTCCCTGTCCAGCGCTGACAGCCTGCATGGCACAGGGATGGTGCTCCATTCCTGTGCCATGCAGGTGATCAGAGAAAAAAAAAGTGAAAGTCCCATAGTGGGACAAAGTAAAAAAGTAAAAAAAGTTTCATAAAGTGAAAAAAAAAATAAAATAAAAAAATTGTAAAAATATTAAAAAAAAAATAAAAAAAATAATCCACCAAAAATAAAAATATAATGTACCCATCAATAAATATTATTATAAAAAAAAAAACAATAAACGTACACATATTTGGTATCACCGCGTCCGGAACAACCTGACCTATAAAACTGTCCCACTAGTTAACCCCTTCAGTGAACACGGTAAAAAAATAAAAAATAAAAAACGAAGCAAAAAACAATGCTTTATCACCATACCACCAAACAAAAAATGGAATAACACGCGATCACAAAGACAAATATAAATAAAAATGGTACAGCTGAAAAGGGCATCTCGTCCCGCAAAAAAGAAGCTGCCATACAGGTCCATCAGCTGAAAAATATAAAAGTTATAGCTCTCAGAATAAAGCGATGCTAAAAAATAATTTTTTCGATAAAATTGCTTTTATTATGTAAAAGTGCAAAACATAGAAAAACGATATAAATGTGGTACCGCTGTAAACGTACTAACCTGAAGAATAAACCTGCCTTATCAATTTTACCACACGCGGAACAGAATAAAAAAAAAAAAACAATTCCTGAATTGTTAGTTTTTGTTTATTCTGCCTCCCAAAAATCGGAATAGAAAGCGATAAAAAAATGTCACGTGCCTGAAAATGGCACCAACAACAGCGTCAACTCATCCCGCAAAAAACAAGCCGTCAAATGACTCTGTCTGCCAAAATCTGGAAAAATTATAGCATTAAAACCGTCTTGTTAAGATACTGTGACCTTCACGTCTCTTCCACAGGGCATTGATATTGTTTTTTTATTCCACTGTAACCTCCACCACTCTTCCAAGGGGCATTAAAACCGTCTTGTTAAGCTACTGTGACCTGAACGTCTCTTCCATGGGGCATTGATATTGTCTTTTTATTCCACTGCTACATCCACAACTCTACCAAGGGGCATTGATGTTGTCTTTTTATTCCATTGCGACCTCCACGTCTCTTTCACGGGGCATTGATATTGTTTATTTATTTCACTGTAACCTCCACCACTCATCCAAGGGGCATTAAAAACCATCTTGTTAAGGTATTGTCACCTCATCCTCTCTTCCGAGGGGCATTAAAACCATCTTGTTAAACCACTCTGAACTCCACAGCTTTTCCAAGGGGCATTAAAACCGTCTTGTTAAGCTACTGTGATCTCCATCTCTCTTCCAAGGGGCATTAAAACCGTCTTGTTAAGCTACTGTGACCTCCACGTATCTTCCATGAGGCATTGATATTGTCTTTTTATTCCGATGCTACCTCCTCCACTCTTCCAAGGGGCATTAAATCCATCTTTTTAAGGTACTGTGACTTCCACGTCTCCTCCATGGGGCGTTGATATTGTCTTTTTATTCCACTGCGACCTCCACCACTCTTCCAAGGGGCATTGATATTATCGTTTTATTCCACTGCAACCTCCACCACTCTTCCAAGGGGCGTGAAAACCATCTTGTTAACCTTCTGTGACCTCCACGTCTCTTTCACGGGGCATTGATATTTTCTATTTATTCCACTGTAACCTCCACCACTCTTCTAAGGGGCATTAAAACCATCTTGTTAAGTTACTGTGATCTCCACCTCTCTACCAAGGGGCTTTAAAACGTCTTGTTAAACCACTCTGAACTCCACAAATCTTCCAAACGGCATTAAAACCTTTTCGTAAAGCTACTGCGACCTCCATGTCTCTTCCACGGGGCTTTGATATTGTCTTTTTATACCACTGCTACCTCCCCCACCTTTACAAGGGGCATTAAAACGGTCTTGTTAAGCGACTGTGACCTCCACGTTTATTCCATGCTGTATTGATATTGTCTTTTTAGTCCACTGCGACCTCCACCACTCTTTCAAGGGGCATTAAAACCGTCTTCTTAAGCTACTGTTACCTCCACGTCTCATCCAAGGGGAATTAAAACTGTTTTGTAAAACCCCTCTGAACACCACAGCTCATTCAAGGGGCATTAAAACTGTCTTGTTAAGCTACTGTGACCTCCACGTCTCTTCCACGGGGCATTGATATTGTCTTTTTATTCCACTGCGACGTCCACCACTCTTCCAAGGAGCATTAAAAGCGTCTTGTTAAGCTACTCTGACCTCCACGTCTCATCCAAGGGGCATTTAAACCGTCTTGTAATACCCCTCTGAACTCCACAGCTCTTCCAAGGGGCATTAAATCTGTCTTGCTAAGCTACTGTGACCTCCACGTCTCTTCCACGGGGTATTAATATTGTCTTTTTATTCCACTGCGACCTCCACCACTCTTCCACAGGGCATTGATATTGTCTTTTTATTCCACTGCGATGTCCACCACTCTTCCAAGGGGCATTATAACGGCATTGTTAAGCTACTGTAACCTCCACGTCTCTTCCACGGAGCATTGATATTATCTTTTTATTCCACTGCGACCTCCACCACTCTTCCAAGGAGCATTAAAACCATCTTGTTAAGCTACTCTGACCTCCACGTCGATTCCACGGGGCATTGATATTGTCTTTTTATTACACTGTAAACTACACCTTTCTTCCAAGGGGCATTAAAACAATCTTGTTAACCTACTGTGACCTCCACGCCTCTTCCTAGAGGTATTAAAAACGTATTGTTATACCTCTCTGAACTCCACAGCTCTTCCAAGGGGCATTAGAACCGTCTTGTTAAGCTACTGTGACCTCCACGTCTCTTCCACGTGGCATTGATATTGTCTTTTTATTCTAGTGCGACCCCCACCACTCTTCCAAGGGGTATTAAAACCGTCTTGCTAAGTTACTTTGATCTCCACATATCTTCCACGGGGCATTGATATTGTCTTTTTATTCCACTGCGACATTCACCACTCTACCAAGGGGCATTGATATTGTTTTTTTATTCCATTGCGACGTCC
This sequence comes from Phyllobates terribilis, assembly GCF_046119375.1. Lineage (NCBI taxonomy): Eukaryota > Metazoa > Chordata > Amphibia > Anura > Dendrobatidae > Phyllobates > Phyllobates terribilis. The sequence continues at coordinate 428,646 of NW_027362924.1, read as the reverse complement.
ACCATTCTACCAAGGGGCATTAAAACCGTCTTGTTAAGCTCCTGTGACCTCCTCGTCTCTTCCACGGGGCATTGATATTGTCTTTTTATTCCACTATAACTTCCACCCCTGTTCCAAGGTGCATTAAATCCATATTGTTAAGCAACTGTGATCTCCACATCTCTTCCAAGGGGCATTAAAATTGTCTTGTTAAACCACTCGAATCGCCACAGCTCTTCCAAGGGGCATTAAAATCTCTAGTTAAGCTACTGTGACCTCCACGTCTCTTCCACGGGGCATTGATATTGTCTATTTATTCCACTGTAAACTCCACCTTTCTTCCAAGGGGCATTAAAACCGTCTTGTTAAGCTACTGTGACCTCCACGTCTCTGCCAAGAGGTATTAAAAACATCTTGTTAAACCTCTCTGAACTCCACAGCTTTTCCAACGGGCATTAGAACCATCTTGTTAAGCTACTGTGACCTCGACATCTCTTCCATGGGACATTGATATTGTCTTTTTATTCCACTGCGACATTCAACACTCTACCAAGGGGCATTGATATCGTTTTTTTTATTCCATTGTGACGTCCACCATTCTACCAAGGGGAATTAAAACCGTCCTGTTAAGCTCCTGTGACCTCCACGTCTCTTCCACGGGACATTGATATTGTCTTTTTATTTCACTGTAACCTCCACCACTCTTCCAAGGGGCATTAAATACATCTTGTTAAGCAACTGTGATCTCCACGTCTCTTCCAAGGGGCATTAAAATTGTCTTGTTAAACCACTCGAATCTCCACAGCTCTTCCAAGGGGCATTAAAATCTCTAGTTAAGCTACTGTGACCTCCACGTCTCTTCCAAGGTGCATTGATATTGTCTTTTTATTCCACTGCGACCTCCACCACTCTTCCAAGGGGCATTAAATCCATCTTGTTAAGCTACTTTGACTTTCACGTCTCCTCCACGGGGCATTGATATTGTTTATTTATTCCATTGCGACCTCCATCACTCTTCAAAGGGGCATTGATATTGTCTTTTTATTCCACTGCGACATCCACCACTCTTCTAAGGGGCATTAAAACCATTTTGTTAAGCTACTGTGACCTCCACATCTTTTCCAAGGGGCATTGATATTGTCTTTTTATTCCACTGTAAACTCCACCTTTCTTCCAAGGGGCATTGAAACCGTCTTGTTAAGCTACTGTGACCTCCACGTCTCTTCCATGTGGCATTGATATTGTCTTTTTATTCCAGTGCGACCCCAACCACTCTTCCAAGGGGTATTAAAACCCTCTTGTTAATCTACTGTGACTTCCACGTCTCTTCCACGAGGCATTGATATTGTCTTTTTATTCCACTGCGACATCCACCACTCTAGCAATGGGCATTGATATTGTCTTTTTATTCCATTGCAACGTCCACCATTTTACCAAGGGGCATTAAAACAGTCTTGTTAAGCTGCTGTGACCTCCACGTCTCTTCCACGGGGCATTGATATTGTCTTTTTATTCCACTGTAACCTCCACCACTCTTCCAAGGGGCATTAAATCCATCTTGTTAAGCTACTGTGACCTCCATGTCTCTTCCAAGGGGCATTAAAATCGTCTTGTTAAACCACTTGGAACTCCACAGCTCTTCCAAGGGGCATTAAAATCTCTTGTTAAGCTACTGTGACCTCCACGTCTCTTCCACGGGGCATTGATATTGTCTTTTTATTCTACTGCGACCTCCACCACTCTTCTACGGGACTTTAAATCCCTCTTGTTAATCTACTGTGACTTCCACGTCTCTTCCACGAGGCATTGATATTGTCTTTTTATTCCATTGCGACCTCCATCACTCTTACATGGTGCACTGATATTGTCTTTTTATTTCACTGCGACATCCACCACTTTTCCAAGGGCATTAAAACCATCTTGTTAAGCTACTGTGACCTCCACATCTCTTCCACGGGGCATAGATATTGTCTTTTTATTCCAGTGAGACCTCCACCATTCTTCCAAGGGGCATTAAAATGATCTTGTTAAGCTACTGTGACCTCCATGTCTCTTCAACGGGGCATTGATATTGTCAATTTATTCCACTGAAGACCTCCACCACTCTTTCACGGAGCATTGATATTGTCTTTTTTTTCCACTGCGACCTCCATCACTCTACCAAGGGGCATTAAAACTGTCTTTTTAAGCTACTGAGAAATCCACGTCTCTTCCCTGTGGCATTGATGTTGTTATTTTATTCCACTGTAACCTCCACCACTCTTCCAAGGGGCATTGAAACCATCTTTTAAAGCTACAGTGACCTCCACGTCTCTTCCATGGGGCATTGATATTGTCTTTTTATTCCACTGCGACCTCCACGACTCTTCCAATGGGCATTAAAGCTGTCTTTTTAAGATGCTTTGACCTCCTCGTCTATTTCACGGGGCATTAATATTGCCTTTTTATTCCACTGCGACCTCCACCATTCTTCCAAGGGGCATTAAAACCAACTTGTTAAGCTACTCTGACCTCCACTTCACTTCCACGTGGCATTGATATTGTCTTTTTATTCCACTGCAACCTCCACCACTCTTCCAAGGGGCATTGATATTGTCTTTTTATACCACTGCGACCTCCACCACTCTTCCAAGGGGCATTAAAAATGTCTCGTTAAGCTACTGTCACCTCCACGTCTCTTCCCTGTGGCTTTGATGTTGTCTTTTTATTCCACTGTAACCTCCACCACTCTTCCAAGGAGCATTAAAACTGTCTTGTTAAGCTACTGTTACCTCCACATCTCTTCCAAGGGGAATTAAAACCGTCTTGTTAAACCACTTTGAACTCCACAGCTCTTCCAAGGGGCATTAAAACCGTCTTGTTAAGATACTGTGCCCTCCACATCTCTTCCACGGGGCATTGTTATTGTCTTTTTATTCCACTGCGACCTCCACCACTCTTCAAAGAGGCATAGATATTGTCTTTTTATGCAACTGCTACCTCCAAAATTCCTCCAAAGGCCGATAAAACCGTCTTGTTAAGCTACTATGACCTCCACGTCTTTTCCATGGGGCAAATATATTGTCCTTTTATTCCGCTGTAACCTCCACCACTTTTCCAAGGTGCATTAAAATGGTCTTCTTAAGCTACTGTGACCTCCACGTCTCTTCCAAAGGGCATTTAAACCATTTTGTTAAGCTACTGTGACCTCCACGTCTCTTCCAGGGGGCATTGATATTTTCTTTTTATTCCACTGCGACCTCCACCACTCTTCTAAAGGGCATTAAATCCATCTTGTTAAGCTACTGTTACCTCCACGTCTCTTCCACGGGGATTTGATATTGTCTTTTTATTCCACTGCTCCCTCCACCACTCTTCCAAGGGGCATTGTTATTGTCTTTTTATTAGACTGCGACATACACAACTCTTCCAGGGGACATTAAAGCCGTCTTGTTAAGCTACTGTGACCTCCACATCTCTTCCACGGAGCATTGATATTGTCTTTTTATTTCACTGCGACCTCCACCACTCTTCTAATGTGCATTGATATTGTTTATTTATTCCAATGCGACCTCCACCACTCTTCTAAGTGGCATTAAAACCGTCCTGTTAAGCTACTGTGACCTCCACGTCTCTTCCACGGGACATTGATATTGTCTTTTTATTCCACTGTAAACTCCACATTTCATCCAAGGGGCTTTAAAACTGTCTTTTTAAGCTACTGTGACCTCCACGTCTCTTCCAAGAGGTATTAAAACTGTCTTGGTATACCTCTCTGAACTCCACAGCTCTCCCAAGGGGCATTAGAACCGTCTTGTTAAGCTACTGTGATCTCCACGTTTCTTTCACGTGGTAAAGATATTGTCTTTTTATTCCACTGCGACACCCACCACTCTACCAAGGGTATTAAAACCGTCTTGTTAAGCTACTGTGACCTCCACATCTCTTCCGTGGGGCATTGATATTGTCTTTTTATTCCACTAAGATATCCATCACTCTACAAAGAGGCATTGATAATGTCTTTTTATTCCACTGTAACCTCCACCACTCTTCCAAGGGGCATTAAATCCATCCTGTTAAGCTACTGTGACCTCCACGTCTCTTCCAAGGGGCATTAAAACCATCTTGTTAACCTACTGTGACCTCCACATCTCTTCCTAGATGTATTAAAAACGTCTTGTTAAACCTCTCTGAACTCCACAGCTCTTCCAAGGGGCATTAGAACCGTCTTGTTAAGCTACTGTGACCTCCACATGTCTTACACGGGGCATTAATATTGTCTTTTTATTCCACTGTGACATCCAACTCTCTACCAAGGGGCATTGATATTGTCTTTTCATTCCATTGCGACATCCACCATTCTACCAAGGGGCATTAAAACCGTCTTGTTAAGATACTGTGACCTCCACGTCTCTTCCACGGTGTATTGATTTTGTCTTTTTATTCCACTGTAACCTCCACCACTCTTCCAAGGGTCATTAAGTTCATCTTGATAAGCTACTGTGACCTCCATGTCTCTTCCAAGGGGCATTAAAATCGTCTTGTTAAACCACTCGGAACACCACAGTTCTTTCAAGGGGCATTAAAATTGTCTTGTTAAACTACTGTGACCTCCACGACTCATCCAAGGGGCATTTAAACTGTCTTGTAAAACCCCTCTGAACTCCAGAGCTCTAAGCAACTGTGACCTCCACGTCTCTTCCACGGGGTATTGATATTGTCTTTTTATTCCACTGAGACCTCCACGTCTCTACCACGGGGCATTGATATTTTCTTTTTATTCCACTGCCACCTCCACCACTCTAATACGGGGCATTGATATTGTCTTTTTATTCCACTACGATGTCCACTACTCTTCCAAGGAGCATTAAAACAGCATTGTTAAGCTACTGTGACCTCCACGTCTCTTCCACGGAGCATTGATATTATCTTTTTATTCCACTGCGACCTCCACCACTTTTCCAAGGGGCATTAAAACCGTCTTGTTAAGATACTGTGACCTCCACTTCTCTTAAAGGGGCATTAAAACCATCTTGTTAAACCTCTCTGAACTCCACAGCTCTTCCAAGGGGCATTAGAACCGTCTTGTTAAGCTACTGTGACCTCCACGTCTCTTTCACATGGCATTGATATTATCTTTTTATTCCAGTGCGACCACCACCACGCTTCCAAGGGGTATTAAAACCATCTTGTTAAGCTACTGTGACTTCCACATATCTCCCACGGGGCATTGATATTGTCTTTTCATTCCATTGCGACATCCACCACTCTACCAAGGGGCATTGATATTGTTTTTTTTATTCAATTGCGACGTCCACCATTCTACCAAGGGGCATTAAAACCGTCTTGTTAAGCTACTGTGATCTCCACGTCTCTTCCAAGGGGCATTAATATTGTCTAGTTAAACCACTCGAATCTCCACAGCTCTTCCAAGGAGCATTAAAACCGTCTTGTTAGACCACTTTGGACTCCACAGCTCTTCCAGGGGTCATTAAAACCATCTTGTTAAGCTACTGTGACCTTCACGTCTCTTCCACGGGGCATTGATATTGTCTTTTTATTCCACTGCGACCTCCACCACTCATCTAAGGGGCATTGATATTGACTCTTTATTCCACTGCGACCTCCACCACTTTTCCAAGGGGCATTAAAACCATCTTGTTAAGCTACTGTGACCTCCACGTCTCTTCTATGGGGTATTGATATTGTGTTTTCATTCCACTGCGACCTCCACCACTTTTCCATGGGGCAATAAAACCATCTTGTTAAGCTACTGTGATCTCCACATCTTTTCCAAGGGGTATTGATATTGTCTTTGTATTCCACTGCGACCTCCACTGCTCTTCCAAGGGGCATTAAAACCGTCTTGTAAAGCTACTGTGACCTCCACGTCCCTTCCACGGGGCATTGATATTGTCTTTTTATTCCACTTTAACCTCCACCACTCTACCAAGGGGCATTAAAACCATCTTGTTAAGCTACTGTGACCTCCACTGCTCTTCCAAGGGGCATGAACACAGTCTTGTTAAGCTACTGTGACCTCCACGTCTCTTCTGCGGGGTATTGATATTGTGTTTTTATTCCACTGTAATCTCCACCACTCGTCCAAGGGGCATTAAAACCATCTTGATAAGCTACTGTGAACTCCACGTCTCTTCCAAGGGGCATTAAAACCGTCTTGTTGAACCACTCTGAACTCCACAGCTCTTCCAAGGGGCATAAAAACCGTCTAGTTAAGCTACTGTGAACTCCACGTCTCTTCCCCAGAGCATTGATATTGTCTTTTTATTCCACTGCGACCTCCACCACTCTTCCAAGGAGCATTAAAACCGTCTTGTTAAGCTACTGTGACCTCTACGTCTCTTCCACGGGCATTGATGTTGTCATTTTATTCCACTGTGACCTCCACCACTCTTCCACGGGGCATTGATATTGACGTTTTATTCCAATGCCACTTCCACCACACTTCCGAGGGGCATGAAAACCGTCTTGTTAAGCTGCTGTGACCTCCACCACTCCTCCACGGGGCATTGATATTGTCGATTTATTCCAATGCGACCTCCACCACACTTCCAAGGGGCAATAAAACCGTCTTGTTAAGCTACTGTGACCTCCACATCTCTTCCACGGGGCATTGATATTGTCATTTTATTCCACTGCGACCTCCACCACTCTTCCACGGGGAATTGATTTTGTCGTTTTATTCCACTGCGACCTCCACCACACTTCCAAGGGGCATGAAAACCGTCTTGTAAAGCTACTGTCACTTCCGAGTCTCTTCCAAGGGGCATTAAAACCGTCTTGTTAAACCACTCTGAACTCCACAGCTCTTCCAAGGGGCATTAAAACCGTCTTGTTAAGCTACTGTGACCTCCACGTCTTTCCAAGGCTCATTGATATTGTCTTTTTATACCACAGCAACCTCCACCACTTTTCCAAGGGGCATTAAAACCATCTTTTTAAGCTACTGTGACCTCCACGTCTCTTCTAAAGGGCATTAAAACCATCTTGCTAAAGCACTCTGAACTCCACAGATTTTCCAAGGGGCAATAAAACCGCATTGTTAAGCTACTGTGACCTCCACATCTCTTCCACGGGGCATTGCTATTGTCTTCTTATTCCATAGTGACCTCCACCACTATTTCAAGGAGCATTAAAACCGTCTTGTTAAGCTAATGTGACCTCCACGTCTCTTCCACAGGGCATTGATTTTGTCTTTTTATTCCACTGCGACCTCCACCACTCTTCCAAGGGGCGTTAAAACCATCTTGTTAAGCTACTATGACCTCCACGCCTCTTTCACGGGGCATTGATATTGTCTTTTTATTCCACTGCGACCTCCACCAATCTTCCAAAGGGCATTGATATTGTCTTTTTATTCCACTGCGACCTCAACCATTCTTCCAAGGGGCATTAAAACCGTCTTGTTAAGCTACTGTGAGCTCCACGTCTCTTCTACGGTGCATTGATATTGTCGTTTTATTCCACTGTAACCTCCACCACTCTTCTAATGGGCATTAAAACCGTCGTGTTAAGCTACTGTGACCTCCACGTCTCTTTCAACGGGCATTAAAACCGTCTTGTTAAACCACTCTGAACTCCACAGCTTTTCAAATGCGCATTAAAACTGTCTCGTTAAGTTACTGTGACCTCCACATCTCTTCCACGGGGAATTGATATTGTCATTTTATTCCACTGCAACCTCCACCACACTTCCAAGGGGCATTAAAACTGTCTTGTTAAGCTACTGTGACCTCACCGTCTCTTCCATGGGGCCTTGATATTGTCTTTTTATTCCACTGCGATGTCCACCATTCTTCCAAGGGGCATTAAAAGTGTCTTGTTAATCTACTGTGACCTCCACATCTCATCCAAGGGGCATTAAAACCGTCTTGTAAAACCCCTCTGAACTCCACATATCTTCCAAGGGGCATTAAAACCGTCTTGTTAAGCTACTGTCACCTCCACGTCTCTTCCACGGGGCATTGATATTGTCTTTTTATTCCACTGTGACCTCCACCACTCTTCCAAGGGGCATTAAAACGTTCTTGTTAAGCTACTGTGACCTTCACGTCTTTTAAACCGGGCATTGATAATGTCTTTTTATTCCACTGCGACCTCCACTACTCTTCCAAGGGGCATTAAATCCATCTTCTTAAGCTACTGTGACCTCCACGTCTCTTCCAAAGGGCATTAAAACTGACTTGTTGAACCACTCTGAACTCCATTGCTTTTCCAAGTGGCATTAAAACCGTCTTGTTAAACCAATCTGAACTCCACAGCTCTTCCAAGGGGCATTAAAACCGTCTTGTTAAGCTACTGTGATCTCCATCTCTCTCCCAAGGGGCTTTAAAACCATCTTGTTAAGCTACTGTGACCTCCATGTCTCTTCCACGAGGCATTGATATTGTCTTTTTATTCCACTGCTACCTCCTCCACTCTTCCAAGGGGCATTAAATCCGTCTTTTTAAGGTACTGTGACTTCCACGTCTTCTCCATGGGGCATTGATATTGTCTTTTTATTACACTGCGACCTCCACCTCTCTTTCAAGGGGCATTGATTTTGTCGTTTTATTTCACTGCGACTACCACCACTCTTCCAAGGGGCGTTAAAACCATCTTGTTAAGCTTTTGTGACCTCCACGTCTCTTTCACGGGGCATTGATATTTTCTATTTACTCCACTGTAAACTCCACCACTCTTTCAAGGGTAATTAAAACCATCTTGTTAAGTTACTGTGATCTCCACCTCTCTTCCAAGGGGCATTAAAACCGTCTTGTTAAACCATTCTGAACTCCACAGCTCTTCCAAACGTTATTAAAACCATTTCGTAAAGCTACTGTGACCTCCATGTCTTTTCCACGGTGCTTTGACATTGTCTTTTTATACCACTGCTACCTCCTCCACCCTCCCAAGGGGCATTAAAACCGTATTGTTAAGCTACTGTGACCTCCTCGTCTCTTTCATGCGGTATTGATATTGTCTTTTTATTCCACTGCGATCTCCACCACACTTCCATGGGGCATTAAAAACGTCTTGTTAAGCTACTGTGACCTACACGTCTCTTCCACGGGGCATTGATATTGTCTTTTTATACAACTATCACCTCCACTACTTTTCCAAGGTGCATTAAAACTGTCTTCATAAGCTACTGTTACCTCCACGTCTCATCCAAGGGGCATTAAAACTATGTTGTAAAACCCCTCTGAACTCCAGAGCTCTTCCAAGGGACATTAAAACTGTCTTGTTAAGCTACTGTGACCTCTACTTCTCTTCCACGGGGCATTGACATTGTCTTTTTATTCCACTGCGACCTCCACCACTCTTTCAAGGGGCATGGATATTGTCGTTTTATTCCACTGCGACCTCCACCACTCTTCCAAGGGGCGTTAAAACCATCTTGTTAAGTTTTTGTGACCTCCACGTCTCTCTCATGGGGTATTGACATTTTCTATTTACTCCACTGTAACCTCCACCACTCTTCCAAGGGTCATTAAAACCATCTTGTTAAGTTACTGTGATCTCCACCTCTCTTCCAAGGGGCATTAAAACCATTTTGTTAAACCACTCTGAACTCCACAGCTCTTCCAAACGTTATTAAAACCGTTTCGTAAAGCTACTGTGACCTCCATGTCTCTTCCACGGTGCTTTGATATTGTCTTTTTATTCCACTGCGATCTCCACCACCCCTCCAAGGGGCATTAAAACCGTATTGTTAAGCTACTGTGACCTCCACGTCTCTTTCATGCGGTATTGATATTGTGTTTTTATTCCACTGCGACCTCCACCACTCTTCCAAGGGGCATTGATATTGCCTTTTTATTCCACTGCGATCTCCACCACACTTCCAAGGGGCATTAAAAACGTCTTGTTAAGCTACTGTGACCTACACGTCTCTTCCACGGGGCATTGATATTGTCTTTTTATACAACTATCACCTCCACTACTTTTCCAAGGTGCATTTAAACTGTCTTATTAAGCTACTGTGACCTCCACTTCTCTTCCACAGGGCATTGACATTGTCTTTTTATTCCACTGCGACGTCCACCACTCTTCCAAGGGTCAATAAAAGCGTCTTGTTAAGCTACTGTGACCTCCACGTCTCATCCAAGGGGCATTAAAACCGTTTTGTAAAACCCCTCTGAACTCCACAGCTCTTTCAAGGGGCATTAAATCCGTCTTGCTAAGCTACGGTGACCTCCAGGTTTCTTCCACGGGGCATTGATATTTTTTATTTATTCCACTGTAACCTCCACCACTCTTCCAAGGGGCATTAAAACCATCTTGTTAAGTTACTGTGATCTCCACCTCTCTTCCAAGGGGCATTAAAACCATCTTGTTAAACCACTCTGAACTCCACAACTCTTCCAAACGGCATTAAAACCGTTTTGTAAAGCTACTGTGACCTCCATGTCTCTTCCACGGGGCTTTGATATTGTCTTTTTATACCACTGCTACCTCCTCCACCTTTCCAAGGGGCATTAAAACGGTCTTGTTAAGCTACTGTTACCTCCACGTGTCATCCAAGGGGCATTAAAACTGTCTTGTAAAACCCCTCTGAACACCACAGCTCTTTCAAGGGGCATTAAAATTGTCTTGTTAAGCTACTCTGACCTCCACGTCTCTTCCACGGGGCATTGATATTGTCTTTTTATTCCACTGCGACGTCCACCACTCTTTCAAGGGGCATTGATGTTGCCTTTTTATTCCACTGCGACCTCCACCACACTTCCAAGAGGTATTAAAAACGTCTTGTTAAGCTACTGTGACCTCCACGTCTCTTCCACGGGGCATTGATATTGTCTTTTTATTCCACTGTCACCTCCACTACTTTTCCAAAGGGCATTAAAACGGTCTTGTTAAGCTACTGTTACCTCCACGTCTCATCCAAGGGGCATTAAAACTGTCTTGTAAAACCCCACTGAACACCACAGTTCTTTCAAGGGGCATTAAAATTGTCTTGTTAAGCTACTGTGACCTCCACGACTCTTCCACGGGCATTGATATTGTCTTTTTATTCCACTGCGACCTCCACCACTCTTCCAAGGAGCATTAAAACCGTCTTGTTAAGCTACTGTGACCTCCACGTCTCTTCCACGGGCATTGATGTTGTCATTTTATTCCACTGTGACCTCCACCACTCTTCCACGGGGCATTCATAATGTCTTTTTATTCCAATGCGACCTCCACCACACTTCCAAGGGGCATGAAAACCGTCTTGTTAAGCTGATGTGACCTCCACCACTCTTCCACGGTGCATTGATATTGTCATTTTATTCCACTGCGACCTCCACCACTCTTCCAAGGGGCATTGATTTTGTCGTTTTATTCCACTGCGACCTCCACCACACTTCCAAGGGGCATGAAAACCGTCTTGTTAAGCTACCCTCCACGTCTCTTCTGCGAGGCATAGATATTGTGTTTTTATTCCACTGTAACCTCCACCACTCGTCCAAGGGGCATTAAAACCATCTTGCTAAGCTACTGTGACCTCCACGTCTCTTCCAAGGGGCATGAAAACCGTCTTGTTGAACCACTCTGAACTCCACAGCTCTTCCAAGGGGCATAAAAAACGTCTAGTTAAGCTACTGTGAACTCCACGTCACTTCCCCAGAGCATTGATATTGTCTTCTTATTCCACTGCGACCTCCACCACTCCTCCAAGGAGCATTAAAACCGTCTTGTTAAGCTACTGTCACCTCCACGTCTCTTCCACGGTCATTGATGTTGTCATTTTATTCCACTGTGACCTCCACCACTCTTCCACGGGGCATTGATTTTGTCGTTTTATTCCACTGCGACCTCCACCACACTTCCAAGGGGCATTAAAACTTTCTTGTTAAGCTACTGTCACCTCCGAGTCTCTTCCAAGGGGCATTAAAACCGTCTTGTTAAACCACTCTGAACTCCACAGCTCTTCCAAGGGGCATTAAAACCATCTTGCTAAGCTACTGTGACCTCCACATCTTTCCACGGGGAATTGATATTGTCTTTTTATTCCACTGCGACCTCCACCACTCTTGCAAGGGGCATTAAAACCATCTTGTTAAACTACGGTGACCTTAACCACTCTTACAAGTCTCATTGATATCGTCTTTTTATTCCACTGTAACCTCCACCACTTTTCCAAGGGGCATTAAAACCATCTCTTTAAGCTACTCTCACCTCCACCTCTCTTCCAAAGGGCATTAAAACCATCTTGTTAAAGCACTCGGAATTCCACAGATCTTCCGAGGGGCAATAAAACCGCATTGTTAAGTTACTGTGACCTCCACATCTCTTCCACGGGGCATTACTATTGTCTTCTTATTCCACAACGACCTCCACCACTCTTTCAAGGGGCATTAAAACCGTCTTGTTAAGCTAATGTGACATCCACGTCTCTTCCACAGGGCATTGATTTTGTCTTTTTATTCCACAGCGACCTCCACCACTCTTCCATGGGGCATTAAAACCATCTTGTTAAGCTACTATGACCTCCACGCCTTTTTCACGGGGCATTGATATTGTATTTTTATTCCACTGCGACCTCCACCAATCTTCCAAGGGGCATTGATATTGTCTTTTTATTCCACTGTGACCTCCACCACTCTTCCAAGGGGCATTGAAACCGTCTTGTTAAGCTACTGTGACCTCCACGACTCTTCTACGGGGCATTGATATTGTCGTTTTATTCCACTGTAACCTCCACCACTCTTCTAAGGGGCATTAAAACCATCGTGTTAAGCTACTCTGACCTCCACGTCTCTTTCAACGGTCATTAAAACCGTCTTGTTAAACCACTCTGAACTCCACAGCTTTTCAAAGGGGCATTAAAACCGTCTCGTTAAGCTACTGTGACCTCCACATCTCTTCCACGGGGCATTGATATTGTCATTTTATTCCACTGTGACCTCCACCACACTTCCAAGGGTCATTAAAACTGTCTTGTTAAGCTACTGTGACCTCACCGTCTCTTCCATGGGGCATTGATATTGTCTTTTTATTCCACTGCGATGTCCACCACTCTTCCAAGGGGCATTAAAAGCGTCTTGTTAATCTACTGTGACCTCCACATCTCATCCAATGGGGCATTAAAGTCGTCTTGTAAAACCCCTCTGAACTCCACACATCTTCCAAGGGGCAGTAAAACCGTCTTGTTAAGCTACTGTGACCTTCACGTCTTTTAAACGGGGCATTGATAATGTCTTTTTATTCCACTGCGACCTCCACTACTCTTCCAAGGGGCATTAAATCCATCTTCTTAAGCTACTGTGACCTCCACGTCTCTTCCAAAGGGCATTAAAACTGTCTTGTTGAACCACTCTGAACTCCACTGCTTTTCCAAGAGGCATTAAAACCGTCTTGTTAAGCCAATTTGAACTCCGCAGCTCTTCCTAGGGGCATTAAAACCGTCTTGTTAAGCTACTGTGACCTCCATGTCTCTTCCATGAGGCATTGATATTGTCTTTTTATTCCACTGCTACCTCCTCCACTCTTCCAAGGGGAATTAAATCCGTCTTTTTAAGGTACTGTGATCTCCATCTGTCTCCCAAGGGGCTTTAAAACCGTCTTGTTAAGCTAATGTGACCTCCATGTCTCTTCCATGAGGCATTGATATTGTCTTTTTATTCCACTGCTACCTCCTCCACTCTTCCAAGGGGCATTAAATTCATCTTTTTAAGGTATTGTGACTTCCACGTCTTCTCCATGGGGCATTGATATTGTCTTTTTATTACACTGCGACGTCCACCACTCTTCCAAGGGTCAATAAAAGCGTCTTGTTAAGCTACTGTGACCTCCACGGGGCATTAAAACCGTATTGTTAAGCTACTCTGACCTCCTCGTCTCTTTCATGCGGTATTGATATTGTCTTTTTATTCCACTGCAAACTCCACCACTTTTTCAAGAGGCAATGATATTGCCTTTTTATTCCACTGCGATCTCCACCACACTTCCAAGGGGCATTAAAAACGTCTTGTTAAGCTACTGTGACCTACACGTCTCTTCCACGGGGCATTGATATTGTCTTTTTATACAACTATCACCTCCACTACTTTTCCAAGGTGCATTAAAACCGTCTTGTTAAGCTACTGTTACCTCCACTCCAGAGCTCTTCCAAGGGAAATTAAAACTGCCTTGTTAAACCACTCTGAACTCCACAGCTCTTCCACGGGGCATTGATATTGTCTTTTTATTCCACTGCGACGTCCACCACTCTTCCAAGGGTCATTAAAAGCATCTTGTTAAGCTACTGTGACCTCCACGTCTCATCCAAGGGGCATTAAAACCGTCTTGTAAAACCCCTCTGAACTCTACAGCTCTTCCAAGGGGCATTAAATCCGTCTTGCTAAGCTACTGTGACCTCCAGGTCTCTTCCACGGGGCATTGATATTTTCTATTTATTCCACTGTAACGTCCACCACTCTTCCAAGGGGCATTAAAACCATCTTGTTAAGTTACTGTGATCTCCACCTCTCTTCCAAGGGGCAATAAAACCGTCTTGTTAAACCACTCTGAACTCCACAGCTCTTCCAAACTGCATTAAAAACATTTTGTAAAGCTACTGTGACCTCCATGTCTCTTCCACGGGGCTTTGATGCTGTCTGTTTATACCACTGCTGCCTCCTTCACCCTTCCAAGGGGCATTAAAACCTTCTTGTTAAGCTACTGTGACCTCCACGACTCTTCTGTGCGATATTGATATTGTCTTTTTTTTCCACTGCGACCTCCACCAATCTTCCAAGGGGCATTGATATTGCCTTTTTATTCCACTGCGACCTCCACCACACTTCCAAGGGGAATTAAAAACGTCTTGTTAAGCTACTCTGACCTACACGTCTCTCCCGCGGAGCATTGATATTGTCTTTTTATTCCACTGTCACCTCCACTGCTTTTCCAATGGGCATTAAAACCGTCTTGTTAAGCTACTGTTACCTCCACATCTCATCCAAGAGGCATTAAAACTGTCTTGTAAAACCTCTCTGAACTCCACAGCTCTTCCAAGGGGCATTAAAACTGTCTTGTTAAGCTACTGTGACCTCCACGTCTCCTCCACGGGGCATTGATATTGTCTTTTTATTCCACTGCGACGTCAACCACTCTTCCAAGGGGCATTAAAAGCGTCTTGTTAAGCTACTTTGACCTCCATGTCTCATCCAAGGGGCATTAAAATCGTCTTGTAAAACCCCTCTGATCTCCACAGCTCTTCCAAGAGGCATTAAATCCGTCTTGTTAAGCTACTGTGACCTCCACGTCTCTTCAACGGG
This sequence comes from Phyllobates terribilis, assembly GCF_046119375.1. NCBI lineage: Eukaryota > Metazoa > Chordata > Amphibia > Anura > Dendrobatidae > Phyllobates > Phyllobates terribilis. Next base: position 413,440 of record NW_027362924.1, on the reverse strand, counting down.
GCATTGATATTGTCTTTTTATTCCACTGCGGCCTCCACCACTCTTCCACGGGGCATTGGTATTGTCTTTTTATTCCACTGCGACCTCCAACACTCTTCCAAGGGGAATTGAAACCATCTTGTTAAACCACTCTGAACTCCACAGCTCTTCCGAGGGGCATTAAAATGGCATTGTTAAACTACTGTGACCTCCACGTCTCTTCCACGGAGCATTGATATTGTCTTTTTATTCCATAGCGACCTCCACCACCCTTCCAAGGGGCATTAAAACCGTCTTGTTAAACCTCTCTGAACTCCACAGCTCTTCCAAGCGGCATTAAAACCGTCTTGTTAAGCTACTGTGACCTCCACGTCTTTCCACGGGGAATTGATATTGTCTTTTTATTCCACTGCGACCTCCACCACTCTTGCAAGGGGCATTAAAACCATCTTGTTAAGCTACTGTGACCTCCACCACTCTTCCAAGGGGCATTGATATTGTCTTTTTATTTCACTGTAACCTCCACCACTTTTCCAAGGGGCATTAAAACCATCTTTTTAAGCTTCTTTGACCTCCACGTCTCTTCCAAAGTGCATTAAAACCATCTTGCTAAAGCACTCTGAACTCCACAGATCTTCCGAGGGGCAATAAAATCGCATTGTTAAGCTACTGTGACGTCCGCATCTCTTCCACGGGGCATTAATATTGTCTTTTTATTCCACAGAGACCTCCACCACTCTTTCAAGGGGCATTAAAACCGTCTTGTTAAGCTACTGTGACCTCCACGTCTCTTCCGCGGGGCATTGATTTTGTCTTTTTATTCCACTGCGACCTCCATTACTCTTCCAAGGGGCATTGAAACCATCTTATTAAGGTACTGTGACCTCCACGTCTCTTCTACGGGGCATTGATATTGTTGTTTTATTCCACTGTAACCTCCACCACTCTTCTAAGGGGCATTAAAACCGTCGTGTTAAGCTACTGTGACCACCACGTCTCTTTCAACGTGCATTAAAACCGTCTTGTTAAACCACTCTGAACTCCACAGCTTTTCCAAGGGGCATTAAAACCGTCTTGTTAAGATACTATAATCTCCACGTCTCTTCCACGGAGCTTTGATATTGTCTTTTTATTCCACTGCAACCTCCACCACTCTTCAAAGGGGCATTAATAACGTCTCGTTAAGCTATTGTGACCTCCACGTCTCTTCCACGGGGCATTGATATTGTCATTTTATTCCACTGCGACCTCCACCACACTTCCAAGGGGCATTAAAACTGTCTTATTAAGCTACTGTGACCTCACCGTCTCTTCCATGGAGCATTGATATTGTCTTTTTATTCCACTGCGATGTCCACCACTCTTCCAAGGGGCATTAAAAGCGTCTTGTTAATCTACTGTGACCTCCACACCTCTTCCAAGGGGCATTAAAACCGTCTTGTTAAGCTACTGTGACCTCCACGTCTCTTCCAAGGGGCATTGATATTGTCTTTTTATTCCACTGTGACCTCCACCACTCTTCCAAGGGGCATTAAAACCTTCTTGTTAAGCTACTGTGACCTCCACGTCTTTTAAACGGGACATTGATAATGTCTTTTTATTCTACTGTGACCTCCACTACTCTTCCAAGGGGCATTAAATTTATCTTCTTAAGCTACTGTGACCTCCACGTCTCTTCCAAAGGGCATTAAAACTGTCTTGTTGAACCACTCTGAACTCCACTGCTTTTCCAAGGGACATTAAAACCGTCTTGTTAAACCAATCTGAACTCCACAGCTCTTCCAAGGGGCATTAAAACCATCTTGTTAAGCTACTGTGATCTCCATCTCTCTCCCAAGGGGCTTTAAAACCATCTTGTTAAACTATTGTGACCTCCATGTCTCTTCCACGAGGCATTGATATTGTCTCTTTATTCCACTGCTACCTCCTCCACTCTTCCAAGGGGCATTAAATCCGTCTTTTTAAGGTACTGTGACTTCCACGTGTCCTCCATGGGGAATTGATATTGTCTTTTTATTACACTGCGACCTCCACCATTCTTTCAAGGGGCATTGATATTGTCGTTTTATTCCACTGCGACCTCCACCACTCTTCCAAGGGGCATTAAAACCATCTTGTTAATCTTTTGTGACCTCCACGTCTCTTTCACGGGGCATTGACATTTTCTATTTACTCCACTGTAACCTCCACCACTCTTCCAAGGGTCATTAAAAGCGTCTTTTTAACCTACTGTGACCTCCACGTCTCATCCAAGGGGCATTAAAACCGTCTTGTAAATCCCCTCTGAACTCCACAGCTCTTCCAAGGGGCATTAAATCCATCTTGCTAAGCTACTGTGACCTCCACGTCTCTTCCACGGGGCATTGATATTGTCTTTTTTTTCCACTGTCACCTCCACTACTTTTCCAATGGGCATTAAAACCGTCTTGTTAAGCTACTTTGACCTCCACGTCTCATTCAAGGGGCATTAAAACCGTCTTGTAAAACCACTCTGAACTCCACAGCTCTTCCAAGGGGCATTAAATCCGTCTTGTTAAGCTACTGTGACCTCCACGTCTTTCCACGGGGAATTGATATTGTCTTTTTATTCCACTGCGACCTCCACCACTCTTGCAAGGGGCATTAAAACCATCTTGTTAAGCTACTGTGACCTCCACCACTCTTCCAAGGGGCATTGATATTGTCTTTTTATTTCACTGTAACCTCCACCACTTTTCCAAGGGGCATTAAAACCATCTTTTTAAGCTTCTTTGACCTCCAAGTCTCTTCCAAAGTGCATTAAAACCATCTTGCTAAAGCACTCTGAACTCCACAGATCTTCCGAGGGGCAATAAAATCGCATTGTTAAGCTACTGTGACCTCCGCATCTCTTCCACGGGGCATTAATATTGTCTTTTTATTCCACAGAGACCTCCACCACTCTTTCAAGGGGCATTAAAACCGTCTTGTTAAGCTACTGTGACCTCCACGTCTCTTCCGCGGGGCATTGATTTTGTCTTTTTATTCCACTGCGACCTCCATTACTCTTCCAAGGGGCATTGAAACCATCTTATTAAGGTACTGTGACCTCCACGTCTCTTCTACGGGCCATTGATATTGTTGTTTTATTCCACTGTAACCTCCACCACTCTTCTAAGGGGCATTAAAACCGTCGTGTTAAGCTACTGTGACCACCACGTCTCTTTCAACGTGCATTAAAACCGTCTTGTTAAACCACTCTGAACTCCACAGCTTTTCCAAGGGGCATTAAAACCGTCTTGTTAAGATACTATAATCTCCACGTCTCTTCCACGGAGCTTTGATATTGTCTTTTTATTCCACTGCAACCTCCACCTCTCTTCAAAGGGGCATTAATAACGTCTCGTTAAGCTATTGTGACCTCCACGTCTCTTCCACGGGGCATTGATATTGTCATTTTATTCCACTGCGACCTCCACCACACTTCCAAGGGGCATTAAAACTGTCTTATTAAGCTACTGTGACCTCACCGTCTCTTCCATGGAGCATTGATATTGTCTTTTTATTCCACTGCGATGTCCACCACTCTTCCAAGGGGCATTAAAAGCGTCTTGTTAATCTACTGTGACCTCCACACCTCTTCCAAGGGGCATTAAAACCGTCTTGTTAAGCTACTGTGACCTCCACGTCTCTTCCAAGGGGCATTGATATTGTCTTTTTATTCCACTGTGACCTCCACCACTCTTCCAAGGGGCATTAAAACCTTCTTGTTAAGCTACTGTGACCTCCACGTCTTTTAAACGGGACATTGATAATGTCTTTTTATTCTACTGTGACCTCCACTACTCTTCCAAGGGGCATTAAATTTATCTTCTTAAGCTACTGTGACCTCCACGTCTCTTCCAAAGGGCATTAAAACTGTCTTGTTGAACCACTCTGAACTCCACTGCTTTTCCAAGGGACATTAAAACCGTCTTGTTAAACCAATCTGAACTCCACAGCTCTTCCAAGGGGCATTAAAACCATCTTGTTAAGCTACTGTGATCTCCATCTCTCTCCCAAGGGGCTTTAAAACCATCTTGTTAAGCTATTGTGACCTCCATGTCTCTTCCACGAGGCATTGATATTGTCTCTTTATTCCACTGCTACCTCCTCCACTCTTCCAAGGGGCATTAAATCCGTCTTTTTAAGGTACTGTGACTTCCACGTGTCCTCCATGGGGAATTGATATTGTCTTTTTATTACACTGCGACCTCCACCATTCTTTCAAGGGGCATTGATATTGTCGTTTTATTCCACTGTGACCTCCACCACTCTTCCAAGGGGCATTAAAACCATCTTGTTAATCTTTTGTGACCTCCACGTCTCTTTCACGGGGCATTGACATTTTCTATTTACTCCACTGTAACCTCCACCACTCTTCCAAGGGTCATTAAAAGCGTCTTGTTAACCAACTGTGACCTCCACGTCTCATCCAAGGGGCATTAAAACCATCTTGTAAATCCCCTCTGAACTCCACAGCTCTTCCAAGGGGCATTAAATCCATCTTGCTAAGCTACTGTGACCTCCACGTCTCTTCCACGGGGCATTGATATTGTCTTTTTTTTCCACTGTCACCTCCACTACTTTTCCAATGGGCATTAAAACCGTCTTGTTAAGCTACTTTGACCTCCACGTCTCATTCAAGGGGCATTAAAACCGTCTTGTAAAACCACTCTGAACTCCACAGCTCTTCCAAGGGGCATTAAATCCGTCTTGTTAAGCTACTGTGACCTCCACGTCTCTTGCACTGGGCATTGATATTGTCTTTTTATTGCACTGTGACCTCCACCACTCTTCCACGGGGCATTGGTATTGTCTTTTTATTCCACTGCAACCTCCACCATTCTTCCAAGGGGCATAGAAACCATCTTGTTAAACCACTCTGAACTCCACAGCTCTTCCGAGGGGCATTAAAATGGCATTGTTAAACTACTGTGACCTCCACGTCTCTTCCACGGAGCATTGATATTGTCTTTTTATTCCACAGCGACCTCCACCACCCTTCCAAGGGGCATTAAAACCGTCTTGTTAGACCACTTTGGACTCCACAGCTCTTCCAGGGAGCATTAAAACCATCTTGTTAATCTACTGTGACCTTCACGTCTCTTCCACGGGGCATTGATATTGTCTTTTTATTCCACTGAGACCATCACCACTCATCCAAGGGGCATTGATATTGTATTTTTATTCCACTGCGACCTCCACCACTCTTCCAAGGGGCATTGAAACCGTCTTGTTAAGCTACTGTGACCTCCACGTCTCATCAACGGGGCATTGATATTGTTTTTTTATTCCACTGTAACCTCCACCACTGGTCCAGGGGGCATTAAAACCGTCCTATTAAGCTACTGTGATCTCCACGTCTCTTCCAAGGGGTCATTGATATTGTCTTTGTATTCCACTGCGACCTCCACCGCTCTTCCAAGGGGCATTAAAACCATCTTGTTAAGCTACTGTGATCACCACGTCTCTTCCACGGGGCATTGATATTGTCTTTTTATTCCACTGTAACCTCCACCACTCTACCAAGGGGCATTAAAACCGTCTTGTTAAGCTACTATGACCTCAAGGTCTCTTCCACGGGCAAAGATATTGTCTTTTTATTCCACTGCGACCTCCACCACTCTTCCAAGGGGCAATAAAACCGTCTTGTTAAGCTACTGTGACCTCAACGTCTCTTCCACGGGGCATTGATATTGTCATTTTATGCCACTGCGACCTCCACCACTCTTCCACGGGGCATTGATATTGTCGATTTATTCCAATGCGAACTCCACCACACTTCCAAGGGGCATTAAAACCGTCTTGTTAAGCTACTGTGACCTCCACGTCTCTTCCACGGGGCATTGATATTGTCATTTTATTCCACTGCGATCTCCACCACTCTTTCACGGGGCAGTGATATTGTTGTTTTATTCCACTGCGACCTCCACCACACTTCCAAGGGGCATGAAAACTGTCTTGTTAAGCTACTGTGACCTCCACCACTCTTCCACTGTGCATTGGTTTTTTGTTTTATTCCACTGTAACCTCCACCACTTTTCCAAGGGGCATTAAAACCGCATTTTAAGCTACTGTGTTCTCCACATCTCTTCCACGGGGCATTAATATTTTCTTTTTATTCCATAGCGACCTCCACCACTCTGCCAAGGGGCATTAAAACCATCTTGTTAAGCTACTGTGACCTCCACAACTCTTCCACGGGGCATTGATATTGTCTTTTTATTTCACTGCGACCTCCACCAATCTTCCAAGGGGCATTGAAACCGTCTTGTTAAGCTACTGTGACCTCCACTTCTCTTCTATGGGGCATTGATATTGTATTTTTATTCCACTGTAACATCCACCACTTGTCCAAGGGGCATTAAAACCGTCTTGTTAAGCTACTGTGATCTCCACGTCTCTTCCAAGGGGCATTGATATTGTCTTTTTAATCCACTGCGACCTCCACACTCTTCTAAGGGGCATGAAAACCGTCTTATTAAGCTGCTATGACCTCCAAGTCTCTTCCACTGGACATTGATAATGTCTTTTTTTTCCACTGCGACCTCCACCGATCTTCCAAGGGGCAATAAAACAGTCTTGTAAAGCTACTGTGACCTCCACGTCTCTTCCAGGGGGCATTGATATTGTCTTTTTATTCCACTGTAACCTCCACCACTCTTCTCACGGGCATTAAAACCGTCTTGTTAAGCTACTGTGACCTCCACGTCTCTTCCAAGGGGCATTAAAACCGTCTTGTTAAACCACTCTGAAATCCACATCTTTTCCAAGGGGCATTAAAACCGCATTGTTAAGCTACTGTGACCTCCACGTCTCTTCCTCTGGGCATTGATATTGTCTTTTTATTCCACAGCGACCTCCACCACTCTTCCAAGGGGCATTAAAACCGTCTTGTTAAGCTACTGTGACCTCCACGTCTTTTCCACGGGGCCTTGATTTTGTCTTTTTATTCCACTGCGACCTCCACCACTCTTCCAAGGGGCATTGACGTTGACGTTTTATTCCACTGCGACCTCCACCACTCTTCCAAGGGGAATTAAAACGGTCTTCTTAAGCTACTGTGATCTCCACGTCTCTTCTACAGGGCATTGATATTGTGTTTTTATTCCACTGTAACCTCAACCACTCATCCAAGGGGTATTAAAACCGTCTTTTTAAGATACTGTAATCTCCACGTCTCTTCCAAGGGGCATTGATATTGTCTTTTTATTACACTACGACCTCCACCTCTCTTCCAAGGGGCATTAAAACCGTCTTTTAAAGCTACTGTGACCTCCCCGTCTCTTCCAAGGGGCATTAAAACCATTTTACTAAACCACTCTGAACTCCACAGCTCTTCCGAGGGGCATTAAAACCGCATTGTTAAGCTACTGTGACCTCCACGTCTCTTCCCCTGGGCATTGATATTTTCTTTTTATTCCACAGAGACCTCCACCAGTCTTCCAAGGGGTATTAAAACCGTCTTGTTAAGCTACTGTGAACTCCACGTCTCTTCTACGGGGCATTGATATTGTCTTTTTATTCCACTGCGACCTCCACCTCTCTTCCAAGGGGCATAAAAACAGTCTTGTTAAGCTACTGTGATCTCCACGTCTCTTCCAAGGGGAATTGATATTGTCTTTTTATTCCACTACGAACTCCTCCGATGTGCGAAGGGGCATTAAAACCGTCTTGTAAATCTACTGGGACCTCCACGTCCCTTTCACGGGGCATTGATATTGTTTTTTTATTCCAATGTAACCTCCACCACTCTTCTAAGGGGCATTAAAACAGTCTTTTTAAGCTACTGTGACCTCCATGTCTCCTCCAAGGGGCATTAAAACCATCTTGTGAAACCACTCTGAACTCCACAGCTTTTCCAAGGGGCATTGAAACCGTCTTGTTAAGCTACTGTGACCTCCACGTCTTTTCCACGTGGCATTGATATTGTCTTTTTATTTCACTGTAACCTCCACCACTCTACCAAGGGGCATTAAAATTGTCTTGTTAAGCTACTGTATCCTCCACGTCTCTTCCAAGGGGCATTAAAACAGTATTGTTAAACCACTCGGAACTCCACAGCTCTTCCAAGGGACATTGATATTGTCTTTTTATTCCAATGTAACCTCCACCACTCTTCTAAGGGGCATTAAAACCATCTTGTTAAGCTACTGTGACCTCCACGTCTTTTCCAAGTGGCATTGATATTGTCTTTTTATTCCACTGCAACCTCCACCACTCTTTCAATGGGCATTGATATTGTCTTTTTATTCCACTGTAACCTCCACCACTTTTCCAAGGGGCATTAAAACCGTCTTTTTAAGCTACTGTGACCTCCACGTCTCTTCCAAGGGGAAATTTATATTGTTTTTTTATTCCACTGCGACCTCCACACTCTTACAAGGGTCGTTAAAACCATATTCTTAAGCTGCTGTAACCTCCAACTCTCTTCCACTGGACATTGATATTGTCTTTTTATTCCACTGCGATCTCGATCGCTCTTCCAAGGGGCATTAAAGCAGTCTTGTAAAGCTACTGTGACCTCCACGTCTCTTCCACGGGGCATTGATATTGTCTTTTTATTCCACTGTAACCTCCCCTACTTTTCCAAGGGACATTAAAACCGTGTTGTTAAGCTACTGTGACCTCCTCGTCTCTTCCAAGGAGCATTAAAACCGTGTTGTTGAACCACTCTGAACTCAACAGCTCTTCCAAGGGGCAATAAAACCCTCTTGTTAAGCTACTGTGATCTCCACATCTCTTCCACGGAGCATTGATATTGTCTTTTTTTTACAATGCGACCTCCACCCCTCTACCAAGGGGCATTAAAACTGTCTTGTTAAGCTACTATGACCTCAACGTCTCTTCCACGGGCATTGATATTGTCTTTTTATTCCACTGCGACCTCCACCACTCTTCCAAGGGACATTAAAACGCCTTGTTAAGCTACTGTGACCTCCACGTCTCTTCCATGGGGCATTTATACTGCAATTTTAATCAACTGCGACCTCCACTACTCTTCCACGGGGCATTGATATTGTCTTTTTATTCCACTGCTACCTACACCACTTTTCCCAGGGACATTTAATCTGTCTTGTTAAGCTACTTTGACCTCCACGTCTCTTCCACGTGGCATTGATATTGGCTTTTTATTCCACTGCGACCTCCACCACTCTTTCACGGGGCATTGATATTGTCGTTTTATTCCACTGCGACCTCCACCACTCTTCAAAGGGGCAATAAAACCATCATGTTAAGCTACTGTGACCTCCACGTCTCTTCCAAGGGGCATTGATATTGTCTTTGTATTCCTCTGTGACCTCCACCACTCTTCCATGTTGCATTAAAACCGTCTTGTAAAGCTACTGTGATCTCCACGTCTCTTCCACAGGGCATTGATATTGTCTTTTTAATCCACTGTAACCTCCACCACTTTTCCAAGGGGCAATAAAACCGTCTTGTTAAGCAACTGTGACCTCCACGTCTCTTTCACGGGGCATTGATATTGTCATTTTATTCCACTGCGACCTCCACCACTCTTTCACGACGCATTGATATTGTCGTTTTATTCCACTGCGACCTCCACCACATTTCAAAGGGGCATTAAAAAAGTCTTGTTAAGCTACTGTGACCTCCACCACTCTTCCACGGGGCATTGATATTGTCTTTTTATTCCACTGCGACCTCCACCACACTTCCAAGGGGCAATAAAACCATCTTGTTAAGCTACTGTCACCTTCACGTCTCTTCCAAGGGGCATTAAAACCGTCTTATTAAACCACTCTGAACTCCACAGCTCTTCCAAGGGGCATTAAAACCGTCTTGTTAAGCTACTGTGACCTCCACGTCTTTTCCACTGGGCATTGATATTGTCTTTTTATTCCACTGCGACCTCAACCACTCTTCCAAGGGGCATTAAAACCGTCTTGTTAAGCTACTGTGACCTCCACGTCTCTTCTACTGGCATTGATATTGTGTTTTTATTCCACTGTAACTTCCACCACTCATCCAAGGAGCATTAAAACCATCTTGTTAAGCTGCTGTGATTTCCACGTCTCTTCCAAGGGGCATTGATATTCTCTTTTTATTCCACTGAGACCTCCACCACTGTTCCAAGGGGCATTAAAACTGTATTGTTAAGCTACTGTGACCTCCACGTCTTTTCCACGGGGTATTGATATTGTCTTTTTATTCCACTGTGACCTCCACCACTCTTCCAAGGGGCATTGATATTGTCTTTGTTTTCCACTGCGACCTCCACCTCTCTTCCAGGGGGCATTAAAACCGTCTTGTAAAGCTACTGTGATCTTCACGTCTCTTCCACGGGGCATTGATATTGTCTTTTTATTCCACTGCGACCTCCACCACACTTCCAAGGGGCAATAAAACCATCTTGTTAAGCTACTGTCACCTTCACGTCTCTTCCAAGGGGCATTAAAACCATCTTATTAAACCACTCTGAACTCCACAGCTCTTCCAAGGGGCATTAAAACCGTCTTGTTAAGCTACTGTGACCTCCACGTCTTTTCCACTGGGCATTGATATTGTCTTTTTATTCCACTGCGACCTCAACCACTCTTCCAAGGGGCATTAAAACCGTCTTGTTAAGCTACTGTGACCTCCACGTCTCTTCTACTGGCATTGATATTGTGTTTTTATTCCACTGTAACTTCCACCACTCATCCAAGGAGCATTAAAACCATCTTGTTTAGCTGCTGTGATTTCCACGTCTCTTCCAAGGGGCATTGATATTGTCTTTTTATTCCACTGAGACCTCCACCACTGTTCCACGGGGCATTAAAACTGTATTGTTAAGCTACTGTGACCTCCACGTCTTTTCCACGGGGTATTGATATTGTCTTTTTATTCCACTGTGACCTCCACCACTCTTCCAAGGGGCATTGATATTGTCTTTGTTTTCCACTGCGACCTCCACCTCTCTTCCAGGGGGCATTAAAACCGTCTTGTAAAGCTACTGTGATCTTCACGTCTCTTCCACGGGGCATTGATATTGTCTTTTTATTCCACTGCGACCTCCACCACTGTTCCAAGGGGCTTTAAAACTGTATTGTTAAGCTACTGTGACCTCCACGTCTTTTCTACGGGGCATTGATATTGTATTTTTATTCCACTGTGACCTCCACCACTCTTCCAAGGGACATTGATATTGTCTTTTTAATAAACTGCGATCTCCACCACTCTTCCAAGGGGCATAATAAACGTTTTGTTAAGCTACTGTGACCTCCACGTCTCTTCCACTGGGCATTGATATTGTCTTTTTATTCCACTGCGACCTCCACCACTTTACCCAGGGACATTTAATCTGTCTTGTTAAGCTACTGTGACCTCCCCGTCTCTTCCACGGGGCATTGATATTGTTTTTTTATTCCACTGCGACCTCCACCACTCTTCCAAGGGGCATTGATATTATTTTTTATTCCACTGCGTCCTCCACCACTCTTCCAAAGGGCATTAAATCTGTCTTGTTAAACGACTGTGACCTCCACGTCTCTTCCCATGGGCATTGTTATTGTCTTTTTAATAAACTGCGACCTCCACCACTCTTCCAAGGGGCATTGATTTTGTCTTTTAATTCCACTGCGACCTCCACCACTCTTCCAAGGGGTAATAAAACCATCATGTTAAGCTACTGTGACCTCCACGTCTCTTCCAAGGGCCATTGATATTGTCTCTGAATTCTACTGCGACCTCCACCACTCTTCCAAGGGGCATTAAAACAGTCTTGTAAAGCTAATGTGATCTCCACGTCTCTTCCACGGGGCATTGATATTATCTTTTTATTCCACTGTAACCTCCACCACTCTACCAAGGGGTATTAAAACCGTTTTGTTAAGATACTGTGACCTTCAAGTCTCTTCCCCGGGGCATTGATATTGTCATTTTATTCCACTGCGACCTCCACCACACTTCCAAGGGGCATTAAAACCGTCATGTTAAGCTACTGTGACCTCCACGTCTCTTCCAGGGGCATTGATATTGTCTTTTCATTCCACTGTAACCTCCACCACTCTACCAAGGGGCATTAAAATCTTCTTGGTAAGCTACTGTCACCTCCACGTCTCTTCCAAGTGGCATTAAAACTGTCTTGTTAAACCACTCTGAACTCCACAGCTCTTCCATTGGGCATTAAAACAGCCTTGTTAAGTTACTGTGACCTCCATGAATCTTCCACGGGCATTGATATATTTTTTTTATTCCACTGCAACCTCCATTACTCTTTCAAGTGGCATTTAAACCGTCTTGTTAAGCTACTGTTACCTACACTTCTCTTCTACGCGGCATTGATATTGTCTTTTTCTTCCACTGCGACCTCCACTACTCTTCCAAGTGTCATTGATATTATCTTTTTATTCCACTGAGACCTCCATCACACTTCCAAGGGGCATTAAAACCGTCTTGTTGAGATAATGTGACCTCCACGTCTCTTCCACGGGAAATTGATATTGTTATTTTATTCTACTGTAACCCCCACCTCCCTGACAAGGGGCATTAAAACAGTCTTGTTAAGCTACTTTGACCTCCACGTCTCTTCCAAGGGGCATTAAAAAAAGTCTTTCTAAACCACTCTGAACTCCACAGCTGTTCCAAGGGGCATTAAAACCATCTTGTTAAGCTACTGTGACCTCCAAGTCTCTTCCACCGGGCATTGACTTTGTCTTTTTATTCCACTGCGACCTCCACCACTCCTCCAAGGGGCAATGATATTTTCTTTTTATTCCACTGCGACCTCCACCACTCTTCCAAGGGGCATTAAAACCATCTTGTTAAGCTACTGTGACCTCCACATCTCTTCCACGGGGCATTGATATTGTCTCTTTATTCCACTGCTACCTCCACCCTTCCATTGGGCATTAAAACCATCTTGTTAAGCTACTGTGACCTCCACGTATATTCCACGGGGCATTGATATTGGGTTTTTATTCCACTGTAACTTCCACCACTCATCCAAGGGGCATTAAAACCGTCTTGTTAAGCTACTGTGACCTCCACGTCTCTACCACGTGGCATTGATATTGTCTTTTTATTCCACTTCGACCTCCACCAATCTTCCAAGGGATTTTTAATCTGTCTTGTTAAGCTACTGTGACCTCCACGTCTCATCCACGGGGCATTGATATTGTCTTTTTATTCCACTGCGAACTCCACCACTCTTTCAAGGGGCATTGATATTATCTTTTTATTCCACTGCAACCTCCACCACTCTTCCAAGGGGCAATAAAACCATCAAGTTAAGCTACTGTGACCTCCACGTCTCTTACACGGGGTATTGATATTGTCTTATTATTCCACTGCGACCTCCACCACTCTTTCAAGGGGCATTTCAACCATCTTGTTAAGCTACTGTGACCTCCACGTCTCTTCCACGGGGCATTGGTGTTGTCTTTTTCTTCCACTGCGACCTCCACCACTCTTCCAAGGGGCATTGATATTGTCTTTTTATTCCACTGCATCCTCCACCTCTCTTCCAAGGGGCATTAAAACCATTTTTTTAAGCTACTGTGACCTCCACGTCTCTTCCACAGGGCATTCATATTGTCTTTTTATTCTACTGTAACCTCCCCCAGTCTTCCAAGGAACATTGAAACCATCTTGTTAATCTACTGTCATCTCCACGTCTCTTCCAAGGGGCATTAAAACCATCTTGTTAAACGACTTTGGACTCCACAGTTCTTCCAAGGGGCATTAAAACCATCTTGTTAAGCTAATGTGAAATCCTCGTCTCTTCCACAGGAAATTTATATTGTCTTTTTATTCCACTACGACCTCCACCACTCTGCCAATGGGCATTGGTATTGTCTTTTTATTCCACTGCGACCTCCACACTCTTTCAAGGGGCATTAAAACCATATTGTTACCCTGCTGTAACCTCCAAGTCTCTTCCAGTGGACATTGACATTGTCTTTTCATTCCACTGCAACATCCACCGCTCTTCCAAGGGCATTAAAACCGTCTTGTAAAGCTACTGTGACCTCCACGTCTCTTCCATGGGGCATAGATATTGTAATTTTATTCCACTGCGACCTCCACTACTCTTCCACGGGGCATTGATATTGTCGTTTTATTCCACTACAACCTCCACCACACTTTCAAGGGGCATTAAAACCGTCTTGTTAAGCTACTGTGACCTCCACGTCACTTTCATGGGGCATTGATATTGTCATTTTATTCCACTGTGACCTCCTCCACTCTTTCACGGGGCATTGATATTGTCGTTTTATTCCACTGCGACCTCCACCACATTTCAAAGTGGCATTAAAGAACTCTTATTATGCTACTGTGACCTCCACCACTCTTCCACGGGGCATTGATATTGTCGTTTTAATCCACTGCAACCTCCACCACACTTCCAAGGAGCATTAAAACCATCTGGTTAAGCTACTGTGACCTCCACGTATATTCCACGGGCATTGATATTGGGTGTTTATTCCACTGTATCCTCCATCACTCCTCCAAGGGGCATTAAAACCATCTTGTTAAGCTACTGTGACCTCCACGTCTCTTCCACGGGGCATTGATATTGTCTTTTTATTCCACTGCGACCTCCACCAGTCTTCCAAGGGACATTTAATCTGTCTTGTTAAGCTACTGTGACCTCCACGTCTCTTCCACGGGGCATTGATATTGTCTTTTTATTCCACTGCGACCTTCACCACTCTTTCAAGGGGCATTGATATTATCTTTTTATTCCACTGCAACCTCCACCACTCTTCCAAGGGACAATAAAACCATCATGTTAAGCTACTGTGACCTCCATGTCTCTTCCACGGGGTATTGATATTGTCTTATTATTCCACTACAACCTCCACCACAGTTTCAAGGGGCATTAAAACTGTCTTGTTAAGCTACTGTGACCTCCACGTCTCTTTCACGAGGCATTGATATTGTCATTTTATTCCACTGTGACCTCCTCCACTCTTTCACGGGGCATTGATATTGTTGTTTTATTCCACTGCGACCTCCACCACATTTCAAAGTGGCATTAAAGAAGTCTTATTATGCTACTGTGACCTCCACCACTCTTCCACGGGGCATTGATATTGTCGTTTTATTCCACTGCAACCTCCACCACACTTCCAAGGAGCATTAAAACCATCTTGTTAAGCTACTGTGACCTCCACGTCTCTTCCACGGGGCATTGGTGTTGTCTTTTTCCTCCACTGCGACGTCCACCACTCTTCCAAGGGGCATTGATATTGTCTTATTATTCCACTGCGACCTCCACCACTCTTCCAAAGGGCATTTAAACCATCTTGTTAAGCTACTGTGACCTCCACGTCTCTTCCACGGGGCATTGGTGTTGTCTTTTTCCTCCACTGCGACGTCCACCACTCTTCCAAGGGGCATTGATATTGTCTTTTTATTCCACTGCGACCTCCACCTCTCTTCCAAGGGGCATTAAACCATTTTGTTAAGCTACTGTTACCTCCATGTCTCTTCCACGGGGCATTCATATTGTCTTTTTATTCTACTGTAACCTCCTCGACCCTTCCAAGGAACATTAAAACCATCTTGGTAAGATACTGTCACCTCGATTTCTCTTCCAATAGGCATTAAAACCATCTTGTTAAACGACTTTGGACTCCACAGCTCTTCCAAGGGGCATTAAAACCATCTTGTTAAGCTACTGTGACCCCCACGTCTCTTCTACGCGGCATTGATATTGTGTTTTTATTCCACTGTAACCTCCACCACTCGTCCAATTGGCATTAAAACTGTCTTGTTAAGCTACTGAGACCACCACGTCTCTTCCACAGGAAATTTATATTGTCTTTTTATAACACTACGACCTCCACCACTCTTCCAAGGGTCATTGGTATTGTATTTTTATTCCACTGCAACCTCCACACTCTTACAAGGGGCATTAAAACCATCTTGTTAAGCTGCTGTAGCCTCCAAGTCTCTTCCACTGGACATTGATATTGTCTTTTTATTCCACTACGACCTCCACCGCTCCTCCAAGGGGCATTAAAACCATCTTGTAAAGCTACTGTGACCTCCACTTTTCTTCCACGGGGCATTGATATTGCCTTTTTATTCCACTGTAACCTCCACCACTTTTCCAAGGGGCATTAAAACCGTCTTGTTAAGCTACTGTGACCTCCACGTCTCTTCCAAGGGGCATTAAAACCGTCTTGTTGAACCACTCTGAACTCCACAGCTATTCCAAGGGGCAATAAAACTGTCTTGTTAATCTACTGTGATCTCCAATTCTCTTCCACGGGCACTGATATTGTCTTTCTATTACACTGCGACCTCCATCACTCTTCTTAGGGGCATTAAAACCGCATTGTTAAGCTACTGTGACCTCCACGTCTCTTTCATCGCGTATTGATATTGTAATTTTTTTCCTCTGCGACCTCCACTACTCTTCCACGGGGCATTGATATTGTACTACAACCTCCACCACACTTCCAAGGGGCATTAAAACCGTCTTGTTAAGCTACTGTGACCTCCACGTCTCTTTCACTGGGCATTGATATTGTCATTTTATTCCACTGTGACCTCCACCACTCTTCCACGGGGCATTGATATTGTCGTTTTATTCCACTGCAACCCCACCACACTTCCAAGGGGCAATAAAACCATCTTGTTAAGCTACTGTCACCTTTACGTCTCTTCCAAGGCACATTAAAACCGTCTTTTTAAACCACTTTGAACTCCACAGCTCTTCCAAGGGGCATTAAAACCGTCTTGTTAAGCTACTGTGAACTCCACATCTTTTCCACGGGGCATTGATATTGTCTTTTTATTCCACTGCGACCTCCACCACTATTCCAAGGGGCATTAAAACCGTCTTGATAAGCTACTGTGACCTCCACGTCTCTTCTACTGGCATTGATATTGTGTTTTTATTCCACTGTAACTTCCACCACTCGTCCAAGGGGCATTAAAACCATCTTGTTAAACTACTGTGATTTTCACGTCTCTTCCAAGGGGCATTGATGTTGTCTTTTTATTTCACTGCGACCTCTACCACTCTTCCATGGGGCATTAAAACTGTATTGTTAAGCTACTGTGACCTCCGCGTCTTTTCCACGGGGCATTGATATTGTCTTTTTATTCCACTGCGACCTCCACCACTCTTCCAAGGGGCATTGATATTATTTTTTATTCCACTGCGACCTCCACCACTTTTTCAAGGGGCATTAAATCTTTCTTGTTAAACGCCTGTGACCTCCACGTCTCTTCCACTGGGCATTGATATTGTCTTTTTAATAAACTGCGACCTCCACCATTCTTCCAAGGGGCAATAAAACCATCATGTTAAGCTACTGTGACCTCCATGTCTCTTCCAAGGGGCATTGATATTGTCTTTGTATTCCACTGCGACCTCCACCGCTCTTCCAAGGGGCATTAAAACCGTCTTGTAAAGCTACTGTGATCTCCACGTCTCTTCCAAGGGGCATTAAAACCGTCTTGTTGAACCACTCTGAACTCCACAGCTCTTCCAAGGGGCATTAAAACCGTCTTGTTAAGCTACTGTGATCTCCACGTCTCTTCCACGGGGCATTGATATTGTCTTTTTATTCCACTGTAACCTCTACCAAGGGGCATTAAAACCATCTTTTTAAGCTGCTGTGACCTCCACGTCTCTTCCAAGGGGCATTAAAACCGTTGTGATCTCCACGTCTCTTCCCCGGAGCATTGATTTTGTCTTTTTATTCCACTGCGACCTTCACCACTCTTCCAAGGGGCATTACAACCGTCTTATTAAGCTACTATGACCTCAAGTTCTCTTCCACGGGCAATGATATTGTCTTTTTATTCCACTGCAACCTCCACCACTCTTCCAAGGGGCAATAAAACAGTCTTGTTAAGCTACTGTAACCTCCACGTCTCTTCCACGGGGCATTGATATTGTCATTTTATGCCACTGCGACCTCCACCACTCTTCCACGGGGCATTGATATTGTCGATTTATTCCACTGCGACCTCCACCACACTTCCATGGGGCATTAAAACCGTCTTGTTAAGCTACTGTGACCTCCACGTCTCTTCCACGGGGCATTGATATTGTCATTTTGTTCCACTGCGACCTCCACCACTCTTCCACGGGGCATTGATATTGTCGTTTTATTCCACTGCGACCTCCACCATACTTCCAAGGATCATGAAAACGGTCTTGTTAAGCTACTGTGACCTCCACCACTCTTCCATGGTGCATTGATTTTGTCGTTTTATTCCACTGCGACCTCCACCTCATTTTTAAGGTGCATTAAAACCGTCTTGTTAAGATACTGTGATCTCCACGTGTCTTCCCAGGTGCAATCATATTGTATTTTTATTCCACTGCTACCTCCACCACTCTTCCACGGGGCATTGATATTGTCGTTTTATTCCTCCACTGCGACCTCCACCACACTTTTAAGGGGCATTAAAACCGTCTTGCTAAGCTTCTGTCACCTCCACGTCTCCTCCAAGGGGCATTGATATTGTCCTTTTATTCCTCTGTAACCTCCACCACTTTTCCAAGGGGCATTAAAACCGTCTTTTTAAGCTACTGTGACCTCCACGTCTCTTCCAAAGGGCATTAAAACCATCTTGTTAAAGCACTCTGAACTCCACAGATCTTCCAAGGGGCATTAAAACCGCATTTTAAGCTACTGTGTCCTCCACATCTCTTCCACGGGGCATTAGTATTGTCTTTTTGTTCCACAGCGACTTCCACCACTCTTCCAAGGGGCATTAAAACCATCTTGTTAAGCTCCTGTGACCTCCACGTCTCTTCCACGGGGCATTGATATTGTATTTTTATTCCACAGCGACCTCCACCACTCTTCCAATGGGCATTTAAACCGCATTGTTAAGCTACTGTATCCTCTACGTCTCTTCCACTGGTCATTTATATTTTCTTTTTATTCCACTGGGACCTCCACCACTGTTCCAATGGGCATTAAAACCGTCTTGTTAAGCTACTCTGACCTCCACGTCTCTTCCACGGGGCATTGATATTGTCTTTTTCTTCCACTGCGACTTCCACCACTCTTCCAAGGGGCATTGATATTGTCTTTTTATTCCACTTCGACCTCCATCACACTTCCAATGGGCATTAAAACCGCATTGTTAAGCTACTGTGTCCTCCACGTCTCTTCCATTGGGCATTTATATTTTCTTTTTATTCCACTGCGACCTCCACGACTCTTCCAAGGGGCATTAAAACCATCGTGTTAAGCTACTCCGACCTCCACGTCTCTTCCACGGGGACATTGATATTGTCTTTTGATTCCACTGTAACCTCCATCACTCTTCCAAGGGGCATTAAAACCATCTTGTTAAGTTACTGTGACCTCCACGTCTATTCCAAGGGGCATTAAAACAGTCTTGTTAAGTTACTGTGTCCTCCATGTCTCTTCCATGGGCATTGGTATATTTTTTTTACTCCGCTGCAACCTCCACCACTCTTTCAATTGGCATTTAAACCATCTTGTTAAGCTACTGTGACCTACACTTCTCTTCTACGCCGCATTGATATTGTCTTTTTCTTCCACTGCGACTAGTGTTGAGCCACCCCCGTAGTGTTCGAGGTCGGTTCGGTTCGTCGAACACCCGTGTGTTCGCCGAACTGTTCGTCGAACTGTTTGTCGAACACCTATGAACACCATTAAAACCAATGGCAGGCAAACAAAAACACATAGAAACACATAGAAAACACCTTCAAAGGTGTCCAAAACCTGACAAACTGCTCAGAAGACACAACTAATACATGGAAAAGTGACAAGTACATATAGTCATGTGAAAAGAAAAGAGGTGGAGGAGTAAAAGGAGGCAGAGACACAGATATAGGCATGCCATGCCCTTCTAAAAGCAAAGAAGTGCGAAGCCGACCCGGCCAGTCCGTTCCTGCCCGTGCCACCTCCGTGTCGCTGGGTTCGTGCCAGAGCCGCGGTGGACCCTGACGGCCAGCCCCCCCCTCTCCCAATACTGGTGCCCGTCCGCTGGTGGGTCGAGCCCCCCCGCAGTGGGGGGGGGGGGAGTAACATCTGCAGAAGAAAGTCCATCTTCCAGCCAAACTAAGATGTCGACTTTTTTTTGTGGACAATGTGATAAGATCCTTTTCTTACAGCCACGCCAATCGCTACAAATTCCAGATGAGGCACA
Organism: Phyllobates terribilis; assembly: GCF_046119375.1. Lineage (NCBI taxonomy): Eukaryota > Metazoa > Chordata > Amphibia > Anura > Dendrobatidae > Phyllobates > Phyllobates terribilis. The sequence continues at coordinate 393,358 of NW_027362924.1, read as the reverse complement.
AAAACAGCAGGTGCTTCAACGGATATCAAGTGCTCCTTCAAGTGGGCTCTCCTCCACCTCAACTTCAACATCACAAATACTCCAGTCCTCAGAGGTGTCACCCCAATCGCACTTGCTTCCTCACAGCTCCCAAGTCTCCAGCTGCCCTTCTGAGTATGGGGTAACACAGATGGTTGAGTCTGCACAGCTGTTTACTCATACTATAGCCTGAGAAACGGAGGTCTACTCCAGAGCTTCTGTTAATCCAGACGAGGAAATGATCTGCACTGATGCCCAGAATCTTTATAAGTCGGATCCAGGACCAGATGAAGAAGGTTCTGAGCATAATGTAGACCCTTGTTCCCAAACTGTAACTCCTGTTGGTGGAGACAATGAGGAAGATGATGATGAGACTCAAACACCTGATTGGAGCGACAACTTGACTTTTCGGTCAGGGCAGGAAGAGGTTGGCTCTGAGGACGATGGGTGTGAGAACACACAGGGTGATGATGACGAGGTTGGAGATCCCACTTACTGTCAACCCACAGTCAGCCAGTCGATGAGGTCAGCAGAGGAGGTGGAGGAGGATGTGACTAGCCCAGGGGATGGGGATGACTCAGTACCCGGGCCTTTGCCTGGCCTTGGGGATGTCGCGGTGGTCGGCTCCCTGGCCCGTACCCTGGGGTCACTCTTTAAAAGGGTGGATAATTGTTAATTTTATAAGAGTTCGTGACGCCACCTGTGGTATCTGGTGAGAAGCACCAGCGCTGCAGCAGTCCACTGAGTCCCGTAATAAGGCAGCTCAATGGTATAGCTCCCCACAGGTGGAGCTAGGTCTCAGGGCAGCGTATGCAGGGGGAATGCAGGACAGGCAAGACCCAGCTGGGTCAGACCAAGAACGGGAACGGACACGGTAGTCACTTCAGTACCTTTTACTGGTGGAAATTCAGGCACATCCCGGAGCACTGTAGGGTGAAGGGTGCATATCAGGATCCTCCCCAATGAGCGGGTGTAGGGCCTCCTGTTTCTTGCCTCTGCGTAGTAAGTTTCTGACCTGCCTGGAGCTAGGCCTAACTTTGTCTCTGTCCTGCACTGGCTGACCTTGTGGTAGGGCCTTCTCTTGGAGTTCACGCTCCCAGTATGCGAGGCCTAAGCGTCTCCTGGCTCTGTTACTTATCAGCACCTTAGCGATCCTGCGACTTGTAGTTCTCCAGGGATTCCGGTTATGCCTTACTGGGTCATAGAGATCCCGGTAAGCTCGGATCCGGTGTCCGGTAAATGCTTCGGGGTGAGCTGGTTAAGCTCCTCTGCCCCTTATGTACTAACTCGCCACTCGCCTTCGGCCTACTTGGGCCCTCACTAGGCTATACACACTAACGGCAGCTTGCCGCGCTTCACCGATCTCATGGCGCCGGCACACCTTAAGCTCTATCTGGGCTCCCTGAATCTAGCTAGCAGGAGCCTCGTGCTCCACTGCTGAACTATTAACTGAGTTCTCTAGACTAGACTGAGCTCCACTGCAGACTGACCTCTCTTAGGCTTCTCTACTGCAGGAACTCTTCAGAGGAAATGAACTGCCTAGCTCCACCTTCCCTATTTATATCCCTAACGGGCTCCCTCTGTTGATCTGAGGTGGAAGGTGGAGATGTGTGAATGTTTATGGGGGCCTCTTGTGGAGGGTTCCATCAATGCACTCTTCTAGGATCTGTGATACCAAGCGCAGCGGGGCGTCACAGATGCTATTAACGATGAGGTTTGGTTGCGCCTTCCTGGACAGAGACGGAGTACTGGAAGCACGTCAACAACTGCATCCTCAACCACAACTCTGGCTCTGACCACAAGTCGTGGTGGCTCTTCAGGTCGCATGGGCTCTAAGCCTTGTATAGCCTGAGCATTTTTTCAGATCGATAAGGATGACCCAACTCGTGTTATCTGTAATATTTGTCACCAAAAGCTAAGTGGAGGCCAAAAAATCCATAGTTTGAGTACTTTATGCATGTACCGTCACATGGATATGAAGCATAAGTTGCAGTGGGAAGCTCACCGTGCTACAATGCGGCCTAGCGGGCCGGGCCAACCACTGTCTGCCCCATCTTGTGCATCCGCAGCCTCTTCATCCTCTGTGACTGGGGGGACAGCAGTCACACATGTTTTTGGACGCAGACCTGCCACCTCTTTACCCGCAACAGCCAGTGTGATTGGCAGGTCGTCAGTTCATTGAGAAGTGGAAACACCTGCTGGTGTTGAGCGCACTCCGACATCGAGAGCACCACCTTTGGATCAAGGCAACCTAACATGTCCGCCTGCATCTTCCTCAGAGACCGGCAGTTTGCCGGGGACACCCTTCTCAACCCCGTCTAAGCACAAAAGCCAGCCCTCGATCCCTCAGATGTGGCCAAGTAAAAGACCATTTCCTCCTAGCCATGAGAAAGCTAAGAGGTTGAATTTTACCATCTGCAAGCTCTTGGCTACAGAAATGCTTCCTTTCCGCCTGGTGGACACAGAGGATTTTCGAGACCTTATGTCCATCGCAGTGCCCCAGTACCAGATGCCTAGTCGGCACTACTTCTCAAAGAAAGGTGTGCCTGCGTTCCACCAGCATGTCGCACACAACATCACCACTTCTTTGAGAAACTCTGTGTGTGACAGGGTGCATTTCACCACAGACACTTGGACGAGTAGGCATGGACAGGGGCGTTACATGTCGCTGACTGGGCACTGGGTAACTATGGTGACAGCAGAACAAGGGGCTGCTGTCCAAGTCTTGCCGTCCCCACGAGTTGTGCGTAAATCCTCTTTATCTCAAAGTTCCTCCACTGCTTCTGCCTCCTCAACCTCCTCTTGGTCCTCCACCTGCACCCAAAGCCTGTCTGGTCATGCCACAAGCTTTCTAACTGCGCAGAAGGGATCCTGCACACCAGGGGCGGACACAGACTGTAGTGGGCCCCTGTGCAAGAAATTTTTGGGGGGCCCCCCCTGCGCTTCATAAGGCAACAAAGTTATGTAAACATAACCCCCCCATGTGCAGCTCACCCCCCCGTGCATCTCCCATCCCCCCTGTGCATCTCTCATCCCCCCCCATGTGCATCTCTCACCCCCCCATGTGCATCTCTCACCCCCCCCGTGTGCATCTCTCACCCCCCCGTGTGCATCTCTCACCCCCCCGTGTGCATCTCTCACCCCCCCATGTGCTTCTCTCCCCCCCCCCCCGTGTGCATCTCTCACCCACCCACTCCTAGTTAATTAATTGTATTTAAAACAAATAAAACTTGTTATACTTACCCCCATGCGATCCCTGCAGAATCCTGGCGCTCGTCCACGTCGCTGCCACCACGTTCTCCTGACGTTCGGCCATGTGACGGTGCCACATGCATAGCCATCAGCTTTTGTTTTGGCCAAAAGATTTTTAAAGCCGCCACCACGATAAGGTAGACTCTTCTGGCCGGGCCCTACTCTAACCTATTAAAATTTTCTTAAAATATCCAATACTCTTTTTAGATATATTTTTATTTAGTTTTCTCTAAGGGAATGTGTCATATACATTTTTTTTTTAAATGACCAATAATACCACATACAGGGAATACCGCCACACCATGACCAGACCACATATTACCACAACATAGTGACTGAATAATACCACACAGAAGGGGGAAAAACTGCCACACCATGACCAGACCACATATTACCACCACATTACTAATATTACCACCACATTACTAATATTACCATAAGTGTCATTATACACGGGAGCTCTATACATGGTATGTATAATGTAAGTGTCCAGGTAATCTAGTGATCACCAGTGACATTATACACAGGAGCCCGGTACATAGTATATAGTGTAAGTGTACATGTAATACAGTGATCACCAGTGACATTATACACAGGAGCTCTGTATATAGTGTCAGTGTACAGGTAATACAGTGATCACCAGTGACATTATACACAGGAGCTCTGTATATAGTGTCAGTGTACAGGTAATACAGTGATCACCAGTGACATTATACACAGGAGCTCTGTATATAGTGTACAGGTAATACAGCGATCACCAGTGACATTATACACAGGAGCTCTGTATATAGTGTATAGTGTACAGGTAATACAGTGATCACCAGTGACATTATACACAGGAGCTCTGTATATAGTGTCAGTGTACAGGTAATACAGTGATCACCAGTGACATTATACACAGGAGCTCTGTATATAGTCTACAGGTAATACAGGGATTACCAGTGACATTATACACAGGAGCCCGGTACATAGTATATAGTGTAAGTGTACATGTAATACACTGACTCACTGGTGACGTCTCTAGGTGAAGTCCTTCAGCTACGCTTTTCTCCTTCATCCAGCACAGACCGCCATCACGTCTTCCAGCCAGGACTCGTCTCTGCATAAAATAACACAGTTATCTAGAGCACATTCCCCAACTTCTACATTACGCAGCTGAATACAGACGTGCATCCACCATCAATATATGGTTAGTTATTATGCAACCTACCATTCCAAATATAAATTGTAATCCACCACGGTGCCCCCATTAACTTTAAATAGGCACTTAATATATAATTTAATTAGAACCTCTACTCTTTCCGCCAATTTGTTACCAGTTACACTCCTGCATCCGCAACGCCCCCTACTCTATACTTCCTGCTCCCCGCATTCATTATTTACATGCACCCCCTGCCGCAATTCATTATATCATGTCCGTGCTCTCCCCACCCCATCATCATTTATCATTTACTGTCCCCCACCCCACATTCATTATGTGCAGCTCGTTATCCCCCTACTCCCAATTCCCCCATGTGCAGCTCATTTTCTCCCAATTCCACCATGTGCAGCTCATTTTCTCCCAATTCCCCCATGTGCAGCTCTCATCCCCCCATGTGCAGCACTCACCCCTTCATGTGCACATCCCTCATCCCCCTCCCCCCCATGTGCCCCTCTCTCATCCCCCCATGTGCCCCTCTCTCATCCCCCACATGTGCCCCTCTCTCATCCCCCACATGTGCCCCTCTCTCATCCCCCCCATGTGCATCTCTCACCCCCCTCCACCACATGTGCATCTCCCATTCCCCCCACTCCTAGTAAATTGTATTTAAAAAAAAATAAAACTTGCTATACTTACCCCCATGCAATCCCTGCAGAATCCTGGCGCTCGTCCAAATCGCTGACACCAGGTTCTCCTGACTTCCGGTCATGTGACGGTGCCGTCACATGACCGGAAGTCAGGGGAATCATGAAAGCGCTGCCGCAGCAGCGCAGCGCTGAGATGTCCCGGACCCGGCTCTTAGCATGGGGCTGGGGGCCCCATGAGGAGAGAGACGCACAAGAGGGGGGCCCCCAAGGGGGCCCCTACTGGCTGGGCCCCATACTGGAGTCAGGGCAGTCATGCCCTGATGGCGGCCCTGCTGGAGGGGCCCCCTCTCCCTCGGGGCCCCCGTTCAATGAACCGGCTGCACGGGCGGTAGTTCCGCCCCTGCTGCACACCCCCTTACTATGCTGGCAGCAGGGCTCAACGTCATCAGGCGGTTTTTACTTTGAAATGTCTGGGAAATGTGAGTCACACAGCTGAGGAGTTGTGGACAGCTCTGGAGACCCAGTTTCATGAATGGTTGTCTCCACTGGACCTGCAACCAGGGAAGGCTGTGTGCGACAATGCTACAAACCTGGGTGCGGCCCTTCGCCGGGGCAATGTCACACACGTGCCTTGTATGGCTCACGTGTTGAACCTGGTTGTCCATCAATTTTTAGCCCACTATCCCGGACTAGATGGCCTTCTGCAGACAGCACGGTCGCTGTGTGCTCACTTCCGCCATTCGCATCCCGCAGCTCTACGACTTACATCTCTACAAAAGTCGTTGGGCCTGCCAGTTCACCGGCTGAAATGCGATGTGCCGACACGGTGGAATTCAACTCTGCACATGTTGCAGCGACTGTGGCAGCACCGACAAACCCTGGTGCAATACGTACTGACGTATAGCCTGGGCCAATGAGGTCCAGAGGTGGGGCAAATCACGCTGCAGGAGTGGTCTCAGATCAGGGACCTATGAAGTTGACGCGCCCACTGGGCCATGGGGTACCCGGAGCTGGGCCAGTAGACGCTGGGGGTTGTAGTCACTGTGGCGGTGACCCGGTCCGTGACCCAGGGCGGTCAATCCAAGGGTAATTTGTATATATGGGTTTTATAATGTCCGACTACGCCACCTCTGGAGTGCGGCAAATGGGGCCGCCGCTGCGGAACAGTCCTCTGAAGCTGGTGGTTTTGCAGCAATGGTATTATTACTCCCCACAGGAAGAGTGTAGCTTCAGGGCAGTGTGGGTGGATGATGGTGGTTGTAGTGCAGGGAGTCAGTAATGAACACAGAGTCCGTGTGATGCAGTCCCAAGATCTTTACTCACAGTTGTTGCAGTCCAGATTACAGGTACCAGAGCAATCTCCCCCGTCGTGCTGTGCGTACTCAGTGAGGGGCTCAGTCCACCCCCAGATAGCTCTGGAGTACTTAGCAGGACTCCTTTCTGTGTGTCCTTTCTCTGGCCTTCTCCCTGCACCTCACACCCAGTGACACTTCTATCCGGTATCCTCGGGCCTTGGCGGGCGACGTGTGTTCCGTCCCCTGGGTCCTATGTGGCTACCTTCTTAGTGAGACTGGTGTGGACTTTGGCCTGCAGTACATGAAATGCTGCAGCCTCCGGTTTCTAGTTGAGCCTTGCTGTTTCTCCGCTAGTTGAGGGACCGGTTCCCCTTATCTGGCCTGACCCCTCTACCTCCTGGTAGCAGCGGGAGTACGGGTGGCCTTCTGCACAGCCCATACCCCTAGGGTCCCTTTGGTTCCTGGAGCCTTCCTGCTCCCACTCCTCTCTTCTCTCCTTCAGTCCTGGGCCTCCCAGGCTAGGCCCGCCTCCGGAGCAGAGCTCATGCAGAGCCTCTGCTCCTGTCACTTTTCCTCCTCTGACTGGCTTGCTCTTTCTAAGATGGCTTCCTATTTATACTCTCCCTGTCATGTGCTCCCCTAAGCACCCACTACATAGGACCCTCCCAAAAGCTAGGGACCTGGGACTCTGCTCTCCCTTAGGAGTAATCTCGCCCTACCCCCACTGCGGGTATGTGTTGGATGCAGGTGTTAGGGTCCCGAGCCATACGCTTTCCTTACCTGAGGGTGAGATACCACACCTCTGGGTGAGATGCAGTAACTCTGTGGCGACTGAATCCTCAGGGGCGCCACACACCCTTTTGCACAGTTTTGAAATGGTGACGAAGAAGTTTAGTGCTGACGACGATGCCATTATCAGCATGACTATTCCGGTGACTTACATGCTGGAGCACACATTAAACAGAATTCAGAGTCAGGTGGTGGGACAAGAGGAGGTGGAGGAAGTAGAGGAGGAGTCGTATGCGGAAGGGATAACATCTCCAAGGTCCAGACGGTCGGCAGCACTAAGGTGGCAGGCATGGGAGGGTGGGAGAGAGGGATTAACCAGGGCACATGGTAGCAGCCAAACTGTTGAGGAAGGTGCAGGAGCCGAGGAAGAAGTGGAGGACGAACTAGCGATGGGCATGGAAGACTCATCAGATGAGGGAGACCTTGATCACATTTCTGTTGTGCGAGGTTGGGTGGAGAGGGCAGAGGAAGGAAGCATGATTCTTACCTCGCTACCAACACAACAAGGACTTGGTCCTCCTGGATACGCAAGACACATGAGTGCCTTCTTGCTGCACTACCTGCAAAATGACCCTTGGATTGTCAGAATTCGAAGTAATCCTGACTACTGGGTTGCCACACTCTTAGATCCCAAAAGTAAATTTGCCGAAATAATTCCTGCCATAAAAAGGGATTTACGCATGCAGGAGTATCTGCAGACGCTGTTGCAGAATCTTACATGTGCTTTTCCACAAAACACCAGTGGTGCACGTAGTGAATCTCACAGTTCTAACTTGCCAACCGTTGGACTGTCGAGTCTTCATCACTCAAACTGTAACAGTAACACAGTATCTGCTGGTAACAGCAATTTTGTGGAATCGTTTCACCACTTTTTTAGACCATCCTTTGCAAGGACACAGGAGACAAGAAGTCTGACACATAGTCAATGCCTAGAGAGGATGGTACAGGAGTATCTCCAAGTAAACATTGAAGCCATGACTGTGTCACTGGACCCTTGCTCATTTTGGGATTCCAATCTGGAAAAATGGCCAGAGCTAGCCACTTACGCCTTGGAGACCTTGTCATGCCCCATAGCCAGCGTTCTCTCTGAGCGTGTGTTCAGTGCTGCTGGTGGTATGCTGACAGATAAGCGCACGCGGCTCTCCACTGATAATGTAGACAGACTCACGTTCATAAAGATGAACAAATCATGGATTCGCAAGGACTTTTCTACCCCTGTGTCATCCTGGGGAGACTAAAAGCTTGAGGATTTCGTAAAATCACCTCACCAACCGTTTTAAGCAACTGTGGGGCAATTGATGCCACTTAACCCTAGAACGCATGACCATAAAAATCTACACTTTCACGTACCTGGGACCTTTTAGGCCCGTGTGCAAATAACATGGAATAACTCAAAGTCAAATGACAAACAACTATATACATGAAGAATACCTAGAGTTTCAAAATTCTAACTAAAAGAATCTTGCAGAAAATAGAAAACAACTAACAGGGCGGGCCTGCGAGGCCCCAGGTATGCGTTCTAGGGTTAAGTGGTGTCTGTGCCACAATTTTGTGAAAAAATGGAGACTCTTTTTGGAGTCCCCTTGCTGTGTCTTACGTGACGTTGTCATCGTCAATTCCAGGTGGGTTGGGTCGCTCCCCCCCCCCTTTTAAATGTAAGAAACTACATACACTATGGCTTGGGGTAACACAGATGGTTGAGTCTGAAGAGCTGTTTACTCAGAGGTCTGCTCCAAAGCTTCAGTGTCTGCTAGTCAGCGTAGAATTTTTAACTGCATCTAGCCTAGGCAATACTTTGGGCGTAGTAGCCAAGCTGCGAAGCAAGCTGCACTGCCTGTGTATCTAATAAGAATTTTTAAATGCATCTAGCCTAGGCAGACTGTGGGGACCCCCAAACAAACCCAGACGCTCAGGCCCCTACCACCACCCTTTCCTTGACAATACAATAATGTAACTCTTACAACTGGATGGGTGAGGATCGGTCACAGCTTTATTAACTCTTTATACTCATTCCATTAGAAAGGAATTTTATTTCTAAAATAATTCAGCTTGTTGCAGCATGCCCTGGGTCTCCACTCCAGCAAGTTGGCCAACAAGTGTAACTCTCCAACTTGTCCTTTCTATTTCCAGGCCACGGAGGATCCTGCGTACTCGTATGCAGGACTCTGACCCCCACCTATCACTCCTAACGCTTGTTCCACTCCGTCCTTTAGTCCTGACAGGAATATGTCCAGTCCAATATCCATTAAGTGAACACCATCGGGCCGTATGAGACCTGCTTTATCTACCTCCAGTTGTCGGTGTCGTATCACTACACTGTCTCTGTCTCTTCTAAATTTTGCCATCCGAATATTTATTACCCGCCTTGTCCGTTTGATGGCCGTGATGTCTTGCGCACCTTGCCATACCGCTATCGGCACAATCTCTGACCATACTATAGCTAGTTTTGTGAAAAATTCTCTGAAGCGCTCAGTGTCTACTTTCATTATTGCCATTAGTTATGCGCTCTTGTGATGACCTAGGTTGTTTCCCCGGGCCTGTATAACTAAGATGACCAGACCTCTTGCCTCTCTCCCTACCTTGATTACCTCCATTAGTACCTGTGGCCATAGCAGGCCTCTAATACCTCTCCAGTTGAAATATGTGTTATGAAACTCTAATTTCCTCCCGCCTGGGCGGACTTTCGCCGTTTTTTCTGCCAAATATATATACGAGTGACCTATCACCCACACTGTTGGCTTAGCGTCACCTGTAAAAGAAACAAACCACGTTAGGATAACAAGTCCGGTCTTATGTATCTCGCCAAACACGTGGATCGCCATATCCCTATCCTCTGAACTTCCGTTTCTGACAGTCCTGCTCTTGCTGCTTCCGTGGCCGCGCCTATGCGGAATGAGTGTGTGCCATAATCTTTGGGGTAGTTCCCTGCCGATGTTATGCATTTATTAAATATAGCTTGAAACTGGTATTTTGATAATGGCGTTCCATCAATGTGTGATAGGAATAAATTACTTTGTGATCTGATGGTTATATATGTTTTTACTATTGTTACCCGACTCAGTGTACAGTTTGTGGGTTGTAGAAGTACCCAAGTACCCCTGCCCGCTGGAACCGTTTTCGATTGGCGTATGCGTAGACGTATTGCATTATTGGCTATGACTACGTCCTGGTGTAATAAGCCTCCACTGGTGGTAATTTTGGATTGAGGGACTAATTCGCTTATGCATAGCGCCCCGAAGAAGGCGATCAAAAATGCAGTAGACAGTAGTGTTGCTTCAAATTGTGAGTGTCATGTTAATGGTGTTAGGGATATGATGTGAGAAATCAGTTTTAGTGACACGGGACGGGACGTCTACACTCCTGACTTGGCTGATGCCTTTTCCACCCTTTTATGGATTGTCTGATGATGAATCTTTGTCACATCTCCCCAATTCAGTAGTTGGAAGTGAAATGCTACTCCGGTCAGACACCGCTGCGCTGACGCCCCTGATATGCCCCTCATCATTAGCTGGTGGAGAAACTCTATGGTGACTTGTGATCTGGCTTGTTCACATTGGTCAACCCGTCTGCCTGCTACTAGTCGTGTCCACTCTTCCCATGCCTTACCGTATGCTTGCCACGTCGACGGGGCAACTGACGCTCTGATTAATGGCATCAACTATTAGCCACTAGATCCCATAGGGAGGGTGGGCAACTGCTGCCCAATGGGTGGGCGTTGGGGAAGAGCTCTGTGAAAATCTGCCAATTGAATTGTTATAAAGCATTAGCAGCAGCTTTACACCCCTCAGCATAGTGGCTAGCGTGGACCCATACATTGTGTTTTAGGCACAGGAATGCTAGCCGGCGAAGTAGGCCTAGTACTGGGAGAGACGATGAGGCCATCTTATTAATGCAATGCTCTAGGCTGGTGTTTTTTGTTATGAAGCGTATATTTTTGTTAGCCAGGCGCGCCCCATATTTCTATTGCTACCACTATTGGGAAGAAAAATTATTTTCAGGGCTAGATGCAGCTAAAAATTATTATTAATTTCAAAGCTGGTGGAGGTCAGTATAGATGGCCTAATACAATGAGTACCACACACTGCTAGAAGCCGAAATATTTTTTCAGAGCTAGATGCAGAAAAAAATTATTTCTAATTTGCAACCTGGTGGAGGTTAGTATAGATGGACTAATAGACCAAGTCCCACACACTGCTAGAAGCCCAAATATTTTTTCAGAGCTAGATGCAGAAAAAAATTATTTTTAATTTGCAACCTGGTGGAGGTTAGTATAGATGGACTAATAGACCAAGTCCCACACACTGCTAGAAGCCAAAATATTTTTTCAGAGCTAGATGCAGAAAAAAATTATATTGAATTTGCACCCTGATGGAGGTCAGTATAGATGGACTAATTGTTATGATCTGCTACAAGCACTAAGGAAAGACAGGAGATCTGTCCCTACAATGGAACTAAGCTGGATCCCTACGATGTAACGGGGAACCTGATCCTGTGATCAGACCCGCTAAAGTCCTCGGCCAGTCTGAACGAAGATCTATAGATGTGAGGGAAGGGATCCCTACAAGAACTAGAGACTGGGAGAAAGATGGACACCTCCTAGCAGAAATTGTAGCAGAAATAGGACAAACAAACAACATAGAACATAGAGGTCCGAAGACCTAGCAAAACTGACAGAGAAAGGTAACAGAGTACCAAGCTAGCTCAAGAGTAGAAATTACAATGAAGTCCAGCAAGGCCAGGAGGGCGGAGCCGGATTAAATAGGCAAAAATGGTCATGTGACTAGCAAACTAAAAAAAAACTAACAGGAGAGTTCTAACAGTACCCCCTCTTCTAAGAGGATCCTCCGGATCCCCTAGGCCCGGGCTTATCAGGAAACCTCCTGTGAAACGCTCTGACAAGTCTGGAAGCAGAAACATCATCCGCCCTCACCCATGAGTTATCCTCGGGTCCGAAACCCTTCCAAGCGACGAGATACTGCAAACTCCCTCTATACCGTCTAGAATTTAGGATGCGGGAAATTTCATATTCCCCGTCCTCCACCACCGGAGGAACAGTGGCAGAGGCATCACCATCCGATACATCAGCTCTTTTCAACAGAGAAACATGAAATACCGGATTAATCTTCCAGGAGGTAGGAACCTCCAACCTAACAGCAGATTGGTTAACTATCTGAAGCACCTTAAAGGGCCCTACGAACTTGGGACCCAATTTTTTAGAAGGAATCCTCAATCGCAGATTCTTAGAGGACAACCAAACCATGTCACCAACAGCAAACAAAACCTCTTGCCATTTCCTATCAAAGTACCTCTTAGATTTTTTGTTAGCCTCCTGAAGATTACTATGCACATCCGTCCAAACTCTCTCCAAATCACCAGAAAAACTCTCCTCCTCAGGCACAGCCGATACCAATTTGGAGAATGACCCAAAAGACGGATGTCTCCCAGAACAACAAAAAAAAGGCGAACACCCAGCAGAAGAGGATGTATGGTTGTTAAGAGCAAATTCAGCAAGCGGAAGAAACTCAGACCACCCCTCTTGATTGTCTGCCACAAAACAACGCAAGAACTGCTCAACATCCTGGTTCTTCCTTTCTGTCTGGCCATTGGACTCAGGATGATATCCGGATGAAAACGACAAATGAACTCCCAACCTGTCACAAAAGGCACGCCAAAAACGAGCCACGAACTGAGGTCCCCTATCAGAAACAATGTCAGTAGGAACGCCATGTAGTCTGACAATTTCCTTGACAAAGGCCTTAGCGAGTGTCTTAGCGCAGGGCAGTTTGATGAAGGGAACCAAGTGACACATCTTGCTAAAACGGTCCATGACCACCCAGATGACAGTGAAACCCTCAGAGGGGGGAAGGTCAGTAATAAAGTCCATAGCCAGATGTGTCCAAGGTGCACTAGGAACCTCCAGAGGGCAAAGCAGCCCCGCAGCAGGAGCATGCGAAGACTTAGATCTAGCACACACAGAACATTGACGCACCCACTTAATGACTTCCTTCTGCCATCCAGGCCACGAAAAACTGCGACCCACAAGTCTCTTGGTTTCAGAAATTCCTGGATGACCTGCCAACCGAGACTCATGACACTCAACAAACAAATCTCTCCTAAAGGTCTAGGCACAAACAACCTCCCATGGGGAGTGTTAGATGGGGCATTCTCCTGAGCTTTAAGAATCTCATCCTCCAAAACGGAGTCCAAAGCAGCAATCACAACACCTTCTTGTAAAATGCTCTCCTCCTCCTCCTCAGCACCGACCATGGGAGAAAAGCTGCGAGACAAAGCATCAGCTTTAACATTCTTGGTACCCGGGTTGTAAGTAATGGAAAAATTAAACCGCAAGAAAAAAAGTGCCCACCTAGCCTGACGGGCATTCAAGCGCTTGGCAGCATCAAGATAGATCAGATTTTTATGATCAGTGAAAACCTGAATGGGAAATTCAGCACCTTCCAAGAGATGACGCCAGTGTTCAAATGCGAGTTTAATCGCCAGCAATTCCCGATTACCAATATCGTAATTAAGTTCAGTCTCAGAAAATTTTTTTTAAAAAAAGGCACAGGGATGTACTCCATCCTTGTTTTCCTGAGACAACACCGCACCGACCCCCACAGAAGAAGCATCAACCTCAACCAAAAACGGCTTAGTCACATCAGGCTGCATAAGGATGGGAGCAGAGGTGAACCTCTCCTTTAGAAACACAAAAGCTTCAATGGCCTCAGAAGTCCACTGAACCGCATTAGCACCTTTCCTGGTGAGATCAGTCAGTGGTTTGACAATAATAGAAATTTTTTTTATGAATTTTCTGTAATAATTGGCGAAACCCAAAAACCTCTGTATCGATTTCAAACCAATAGGCCTAGGCCATTCCTGCACAGCTTGAACTTTAACCGGATTCATCTCAAAACCTTCACTGGAGATAATGTAGCCCAAAAAACTAATTCTCTGTACAGCGAACTCACATTTCTCTAGCTTAGCAAAAAGCGAATTGTCCATTAATAACTGTAAAACCTCACGTACGCTCTGCCAATGAGACTCCAGATCCGGCGAATAAATCAAAATGTCATCCAAATACACAACCACATTTTTGCTGATCAAAGGTCTAAGGATGTCATTAATAAGATTCTGAAAAAATGCTGAAGCATTGGTAAGACCAAAAGGCATAACCAGATTCTCAAAATGACCCACAGGAGTGTTAAAAGCAGTCTTCCATTCATCACCCTCCTTCATGCGCAACAAATTGTATGCCCCCCGGAGATCAATTTTAGAGAACCACTTGGCCCCCACTAACTGGTTAAACAAATCAGGAATCAATGGCAGTGGGTAGGGATTGCGTACAGTAATTTTATTAATCTCACGAAAGTCCAGACAAGGAAGTAAACCGTCGTCCTTTTTTTTTAACAAAAAAAAATCCAACAGCCACAGGAGACTTGGAAGGCCTAATGTGACCGGTGGCCAAGCTTGTCTGTATGTATTCCTCCAAAGCCTTTCTCTCAGGAATAGTAAGATTAAATAAACGACTTTTAGGAAGAGTCGCTCCAGGGACAAATTCAATGGTACAATCATAGTCTCTATGGGGAGGCAAAATTTGCAATTCCTTCTCAGAAAAAACTTTCCAAAAATCCTGAATAGGTACAGGTAATTCCCCTTTATCCACAGCAGCAATGCGCCCGTTACAACACTTGTCATAACACTTAGGGCTCCAGGACTTAATTTCATTGGTAGACCAATCCAGTACAGGATTGTGCAATTTTAACCAGGGTAACCCCAACACTACTGGAGAAGGCAAATTATTTAATACTACCAAATCCAAATTCTCTTGGTGAATACCATTAATAGTGAGGGGAAATTCACAGACCTTGTGAGTAACACTCTTTAAGGGAGAGCCATCGACAGAAACCACAGCAATAGGGGATGACAAAGGTTTGGGTTTTAATTTAAGTTTTTCCAGGAATCCCCCATCAATCACATTCAGAGTAGAACCACAATCCACAAATACCCGAAATTCAATTAATTCTTCTTGAGCAGTGATAGTAGCAGAAAGAAGTACACCCTTAGTATTTAAACAGGCTATACGAGCGTAACTGACCTTTTTTTTTTTCTTTGTTCATACGAAGCACACAGTTCTTAATGAAATGATCAGATTTTCCGCAATAAAAGCACAAACCTTCAGAAAATCTGCGGTCTTTTTCCTGAGAGCGGGGTGACATCGCCCCAATCTCCATCGGCTCACCAATGTCAGTACAGACCCTCTCAAGACTCGGAGCTGACATGGCAGAGGATTTACTCTTATTAACCCTAGCACGCAGTCTCCTGTCCACCCGTATAGCTAATTGCATTGCCTCCTGCAAGTTTCCAGGTGAAGGATAAGCAATCAGCAGATCCTTAACCCTTTCACCTAGCCCCGCAAGAAATGAGCTTTTCAAAGCTGAATCGTTCCACTCCACCTGAGCAGACCACCGACGGAAGTGAGTACAATAATTTTCCACATTACCTGATCCCTGTCTCAAACGTCTTAATTCAGACTCAGCAGATGAGACACGATCAGGATCATCATACAACAACCCCAAAGCAGAAAAAAAACTATCCACTGATCTAAAGCACGGATCACTAAGTTGGATAGAAAAGGCCCATCCCTGAGGTTCTTTGCGCAAAAGTGACATTATGAACCCTATGCGCTGTGATTCATCACCAGAGGATCTGGGTCTTAAACGAAAATACAATAAACAAGCATTTTTAAAGTAAAAAAATCTTGTTGTTCACCAAAAAATAGATCAGGCAGACGTACCTTTGGCTCTACAAAATGTGCTCCAAGGCAGCTACTCATGTGTTGTTGGAGCTCGGCCACCTCCAGAGAGAGTCCCTGCAGGCGTTGAGCCAAATCCTGAACCGAGACCATGATGGAAACTGGGGGCCTTTCCTTAGAGAAATTTTTTTGGGCTTGACTTACTGTTATGATCTGCTACAAGCACTAAGGAAAGACAGGAGATCTGTCCCTACAATAGAACTAAGCTGGATCCCTACGATGTAACGGGGAACCTGATCCTGCGATCAGACCCGCTAAAGTCCTCGGCTAGTCTGAACCAAGACCTATAGATGTGAGGGAAGGGATCCCTACAAGAACTAGGGACTGGGAGAAAGATGGACACCTCCTAGCAGAAATTGTAGCAGAAATAGGACAAACAAACAACATAGAACATAGAGGTCCGAAAACCTAGCAAAACTGACAGAGAAAGGTAACAGAGTACCAAGCTAGCTCAAGAGTAGAAATTACAATGAAGTCCAGCAAGGCCAGGAGGGTGGAGCCGGATTAAATAGGCAAAAATGGTCATGTCACCAGCAAACTAGAAAAAACCTAACAGGAGAGTTCTAACACTAATAGAACAAGTCCCACACACTGCTAGAATCTGAAATATTTTTTCAGAGCTAGATGCAGAAAAAAATGATATTGAATTTGCACCCTGATGGAGGTCAGTATACATGGACTAATAGACTAAGTCCCACACACTGCTAGATGCCGAAATATTTTTTCAAAGCTAGATGCAGAAAAAAATTATATTGAATTTGCACCCTGATGGAGGTCAGTATAGATGGACTAATAGACCAAGTCATACACACTCGTAGAAGCCCAAATATTTTTTCAGAGCTAGATGCAGATAAAAATTATATTTAATTTGCAAGCTGGTGGAGGTCAGTATAGATGGACTAATAGACCAAGTCCCACAAACTGCTAGAAGCCCAAATATTTTTTCAGAGCTAGATGCAGATAAAAATTATATTCAATTTGCAACCTGATGGAGGTCAGTATAGATGGACTAATAGAACAACTCCCACACACAGCTAGAAGCCCAAATATTTTTTCAGAGCTAGATGCAGAAAAAAATTATATTGAATTTGCAACCTGATGGAGGTCAGTATAGATGGACTAATAGACTAAGTCCCACACACTGCTAGAAGCCCAAATATTTTTTCAGAGCTAGATGCAGATAAAAATTATATTCAATTTGCAACCTGATGGAGGTCAGTATAGATGGACTAATAGACCAAGTCCCACACACTGCTAGAAGCCCAAATATTTTTTCAGAGCTAGATGCAGAAAAAAATTATATTGAATTTGCAACCTGATGGAGGTCAGTATAGATGGACTAATAGACTAAGTCCCACACACTGCTAGAAGCCCAAATATTTTTTCAGAGCTAGATGCAGATAAAAAATATTTTAATTTGCAACCTGGTGGAGGTTAGTAAAGATGGACTAATAGACCAAGTCCCACACAGTGCTAGAAGCCCAAATATTTTTTCAGAGCTAGATGCAGAAAAAAATTATATTGAATTTGCAACCTGGTGGAGGTTAGTATAGATGGACTAATAGAATGATGCTATGCCCAAAAGGTTTTACTTCACTAGGTGCATTAAAAAAATTGGTATTCTATACACAGGTGGTGTAGCTTGCAACACAGATAGGCTACTCCACTGACTAACACACTCTGCAATAGGCCAGAAAGGATTTGCTTTGCTAGATTTAGCAAAATGCTGTGAAAAAAACTTGCACAGTACTGGCACACACCTGACTGGCAAAAACTGATAGGAACTGATGTAACTTAGTCCTGAAAAGGACTGCAATTACAATTAGTCTTTACTCCCAACCTATCTATTTAAGAGCACAGACCTGCCTGATAAAAGTCGTAGGAAATGCTGTAACCTAGTCCTTAAAAGGACTGCAATCACAACTATTCCCTACTCCCAAGCTATCTGTAGATTTGTGCGAAAATTGGCTTGAAATTAACAAGGTTTAGCGCACACAGCAACAGCGGTGCCGTCTAACACGCAGCTGCAGCAGTGAGAAAATGGTGGCGACGGGGAAAATGGCTGGGTCTTATAGGGCAAGGACATGTGACATACACTGCCAATGACACATGCCCTTGCTTGTGTGAAAAAAAGCAGTTCGATCAATGTGTGCTCTGCTGATAGGCTGACAGATTGCACCTCCCTACTGTAAATGCGGGAAAGAGAAAAAAAAATGGAGATCTTCATTATTCCTGCAGAGATCCATCCCCTGCCCCTCCCCCCGCCCCGCTGTACACTCAAACTGCGTATTAACATTAATTTTCAGCATTACTGAGAAAAAATTCAATTGCAAAAAGAACTTCGGCACTCCATACATGAATATATAAGATATATTGTATCTAGACTAATGTCACTTTGAAAAATGAAGGTTTTTTGCGCATAATTTGGCCAATTTATGTGTGCCCATCAACCACGACAAGGTCACCTTCGTATGATGGGAAACTACGCTACGCTACCACTGGATATGCCACTCTTGGGCTGTAAGCCTGTATGGACAATATGTCTCTGCTTGGGCTTTTAACCTACAATGTATGGGCTGGTAGAGCTAGTTAAAACCACCTGTGACTGAATGGGAGGGACACATGGTCAGAAAAAAGGCTGTCAAACTTCTAATAGTGTGAACACGTACCTGCTGCAATGCTCCAGGAGCGGGATCCCAAAAATGATTAATAGAAAAAAGAGAGGGGTCGCTCACTGGTCTATTCGGGTGCTCTGAAGAAAAGAGTAATCTCAATTGCAAAAAGAACTTCGGCACTCCATACATGAATATATAAGAAATATTGTATCTAGACTAATGTCACTTTGAAAAATGAAGGTTTTTTGCGCATAATTTGGCCAATTTATGTGTGCCCATCAACCACGACAAGGTCACCTTCGTATGATGGGAAACTACGCTACGCTACCACTGGATATGCCACTCTTGGGCTGTAAGCCTGTATGGACAATATGTCTCTGCTTGGGCTTTTAACCTACAATGTATGGGCTGGTAGAGCTAGTTAAAACCACCTGTGACTGAATGGGAGGGACACATGGTCAGAAAAAAGGCTGTCAAACTTCTAATAGTGTGAACACGTACCTGCTGCAATGCTCCAGGAGCGGGATCCCAAAAATGATTAATAGAAAAAAGAGAGGGGTCGCTCACTGGTCTATTCGGGTGCTCTGAAGAAAAGAGTAATCTCAATTGCAAAAAGAACTTCGGCACTCCATACATGAATATATAAGAAATATTGTATCTAGACTAATGTCACTTTGAAAAATGAAGGTTTTTTGCGCATAATTTGGCCAATTTATGTGTGCCCATCAACCACGACAAGGTCACCTTCGTATGATGGGAAACTACGCTACGCTACCACTGGATATGCCACTCTTGGGCTGTAAGCCTGTATGGACAATATGTCTCTGCTTGGGCTTTTAACCTACAATGTATGGGCTGGTAGAGCTAGTTAAAACCACCTGTGACTGAATGGGAGGGACACATGGTCAGAAAAAAGGCTGTCAAACTTCTAATAGTGTGAACACGTACCTGCTGCAATGCTCCAGGAGCGGGATCCCAAAAATGATTAATAGAAAAAAGAGAGGGGTCGCTCACTGGTCTATTCGGGTGCTCTGAAGAAAAGAGTAATCTCAATTGCAAAAAGAACTTCGGCACTCCATACATGAATATATAAGAAATATTGTATCTAGACTAATGTCACTTTGAAAAATGAAGGTTTTTTGCGCATAATTTGGCCAATTTATGTGTGCCCATCAACCACGACAAGGTCACCTTCGTATGATGGGAAACTACGCTACGCTACCACTGGATATGCCACTCTTGGGCTGTAAGCCTGTATGGACAATATGTCTCTGCTTGGGCTTTTAACCTACAATGTATGGGCTGGTAGAGCTAGTTAAAACCACCTGTGACTGAATGGGAGGGACACATGGTCAGAAAAAAGGCTGTCAAACTTCTAATAGTGTGAACACGTACCTGCTGCAATGCTCCAGGAGCGGGATCCCAAAAATGATTAATAGAAAAAAGAGAGGGGTCGCTCACTGGTCTATTCGGGTGCTCTGAAGAAAAGAGTAATCTCAATTGCAAACTGCGCCCTCCACCACTCTTCCAAGGGGCATTAAAACCATCTTGTTAAGCTTCAGTGACCTCCACGTTTCTTCCACGGGGCATTTATTTTGTCTTTTTATTCCACTGCGACCTCCACCACTCTTCCAAGAGGCATTAAAACCATCTTCTTAAGCTACTGTGACATCCACGTCTCTTCCACAGGGCATTGATATTGTCTCTTTATTCCACTGCAACCTCCACCACTCTTCCAAGGGGCATTGATATTATTTTTTATTCCACTGCGACCACCACCACTCTTCCACAGGGCATTAAATCTGTTTGTTAAACGACTGTGACCTCCACGTCTCTTCCACTGGGCATTGATATTGTCTTTTTAATAAACTGCGACCTCCACCACTCTTCCAAGGGGCATTGATTTTGTCTTTTAATTCCACTGCGACCTCCACCACTCTTCCAAGGGGAATTTATATTGTCTTTGTATTCCACTGCGACCTCCACCGCTCTTCCAAGGGGCATTAAAACCGTCTTGTAAAGCTACTGTGATCTCCAAGTCTCTTCCATGGGGCATTGATATTGTCTTTTTATTCCACTCTAACCTCCAGCACTCTACCAAGGCGCATTAAAACCGTCTTTTTAAGCTACTGTGACCTCCATGTCTCTTCCAAGGGGAATTAAAACCGTCTTGTTGAACCACTCTGAACTCCACAGCTCTTCCAAGGGGCATTAAAACCGTCTTGTTAAGCTACTGTGATCTCCATGTCTCTTCCCCGGAGCATTGATATTGTCTTTTTATTCCACTGCGACCTCCACCACTCTTGCAAGGGGCATTAAAACCGTCTTGTTAAGCTACTATGACCTCAAGGTCTCTTCCACGGGCAATGATATTGTCTTTTTATTCCACTGCGACAGCCACCACTCTTCCAAGGGGCAATAAAACCGTCTTGTTAAGCTGCTGTGACCTCCACGTCTCTTCCACGGTGCATTGATATTGTCATTTTATTCCACTGCGACCTCCACCACTCTTCCAAGGGGCATTGATATTGTCTTTTTATTCCACTGTAACCTCCACCACTTTTCCAAGGGGCATTAAAACCGTCTTTTTAAGCTACTCTGATCTCCACGTCTCTTCCAAAGGGCATTAAAACCAACTTGTTAAAGCACTCTGAACTCCACAGATCTTCCACGGGGCATTAGAACCGCATTTTAAGCTACTGTGTCCTCCACATCTCTTCCACGGGGCATTAATATTGTCTTTTTATTCCACAGCGACCTCCACCACTCTTCCAAGGGGCATTAAATCCATCTTGTTAAGCTACTGTGACCTCCACATCTCTTCCACAGGGCACTGATATTGTCTTTTTATTCCACAGCAACCTCCACCACTCTTCCAATGGGCATTAAAACCGCATTGTTAAGCTACTGTGTCCTCCACGTCTCTTCCACTGGGCATTTATGTTTTCTTTTTATTCCACTGCGACCTCCACCACTGTTCCAAGAGGCATTAAAACCGTCTTGTTAAGCTACTCTGACCTCCAGGTCTCTTCCATGGGGACATTGATATTGTCTTTTTATTCCACTACGACCTCCACCACTCTTCCAAGGGGCATTGATATTGTCTTTTTATTCCACTGCAATCTCCACCACTCTTCCAAGGGGCATTAAAACCATCTTGTTAAGCTGCTCTGACCTCCATGTCTCTTCCACGGAGACATTGATATTGTCTTTTTATTCCACTGTAACCTCCACCACTCTTCCAAGGGACATTAAAACTGAATTGTTAAACCACTCTGAACTCCACAGCTCTTCCAATGGGCATTAAAATAGTCTTGTTAAGTTACTGTGACATCCATGTCTCTTCCACGGGCATTCATATATTTTTTTTATTCCACTGCAACCTCCACTACTCTTTCAAGGGGCATTTAAACCATCTTGTTAAGCTACTGTGACCTACATTTCTCTTCTACGCGGCATTGATATTGTCTTTTTATTCCACTGCGACCTCCATCACACTTCCAATGGGCATTAAAACCACATTGTTAAGCTACTGTGTCCTCCACGTCTCTTCCACTGGGCATTGATAATGTCTTTTTATTCCACTGCGACCTCCACCACTGTTCCAAGGGGCATTAAAACCGTCTTGTTAAGCTACTCTGACCGCCACGTCTCTTCCACGGGGACATTCATATTGTCTTTTTATTCCACTGTAACCTCCACCACTCTTCCAAGGGGCATTAAAACCATCTTGTTAAGTTACTGTGACCTCCACGTCTATTCCAAGGGGCATTAAAAAAGAACTGTTAAACCACTCTGAACTCCACAGCTCTTCCAATGGGCATTAAAACATTATTGCTAAGTTACTGTGACCTCCACGTTTCTTCCACGGGGCATTTATTTTGTCTTTTTATTCCACTGCGACCTCCACCACTCTTCCAAGGGGCATTAAAACCATCTTGTTAAGCTACTGTGACTTCCACGTCTCTTCCACGGGGCATTGATATTGTCTCTTTATTCCACTGCGACCTCCACCACTCTTCCTAGGGGCATTAAAACCGTCTTGTTAAGTTACTATGACCTCAAGGTCTCTTCCACGGGCAATGATAATGTCTTTTTATTCCACTGCAACCTCCACCACTCTTCTAAGGGGCAATAAAACCATCTTGTTAAGCTACTGTGACCTCCACGTCTCTTCCACGGGGCATTGATATTGTCATTTTATGCCACTGCGACCTCCACCGCTCTTCCACGGGGCATTGATATTGTCGATTTATTCCACTGCGACCTCCACCACACTTCCAAGGGGCATTAAAACCATCTTGCTAAGCTACTTTGACCTCCACGTCTCTTCCACGGGGCAATGATATTGTCATTTTATTCCACTGTGACCTCCACCACTCTTCCACGGGGCATTGATATTGTCGTTTTATTCCACAGCGACCTCCACCACACTTCCAAGGGGCATTAAAACCGTCTTTTTAAGCTACTGTGACCTCCATGTCTCTTCCAAAGGGCTTTAAAACCATCTTGTTAAAGCACTCTGAACTCCACAGATCTTTCAAGGGGCATTAAAAACGCATTTTAAGCTACTGTGTCCTCCACATCTCTTCCACGGGGCATTAATATTGTCTTTTTATTCCACAGTGACCTCCACCACTCTTCCAAGGGGCATTAAAACCATCTTGTTAAGCTACTGTGACCTCCACGTCTCTTCCACCGGGCATTGATATTGTCTTTTTATTCCACAGCGACCTCCACCACTCTTCCAATGGGCATTAAAACCGCATTGTTAAGCTACTGTGTCCTCCACGTCTCTTCCACTGGGCATTTATATTTTCTTTTTATTCCACTGCGACCTCCACCACTGTTCCAAGGGGCATTAAAACCATCTTGTTAAGCTACTCTGACCTCCACGTCTCTTCCACGGGCATTGATATTTTCTTTTTATTCCACTGCAACCTCCACCACTCTTCCAAGGGGCATTAAAACTGTATTGTTAAGCTCCTGTGACCTCCACGTCTCTTCCACTGTGCATTGATATTTTCTTTTTATTCCACTATATCCTCCACCACTCTTCCAATGGACATTAAAACCGTCTTGTAAAGATACTGTGACCTCAACGTCTCTTCCACGGGGCAATGAAATTGTCTTTTTATTCCACTGCGACCTCCATCTCTCTTCAAAGGGGCATTAAAACTGTATTGTTAAGCTCCTTTGACCTCCACGTCTCTTCCACGGGGGCATTGATATTGTCATTTTATTCCATTGCGACCTCCACCATTCTTCCAAGTGGCTTTGATATTGTCTTTTTATTTCAATGCGACCTCCATGACTCTTCCAAGGGGCATTGAAACCGTCTTGTTAATCTACTGTGATCTCCAAGTCTCTTCCACGGGGCATTGATATTGTCTTTTTATTCCACTACGACCTCCACCACTCTTCCAGTGGGCATTAAAACCGTCTTGTTAAGCTTCTCTGACCTCCACGTCTCTTCCACGGGGCATTGATATTGTCTTTTTATTCCACTGTGAACTCCACCACATTTCCAAGGGGCATTGATATTGTTTTTTTATTCCACTGCGACCTCCACCACTCTTCCAAGGGGCATTTAAATTGTCTTGTTAAGCTAATGTTATCTCCATGTCTCTTCCACGGGGCATTGATATTGTCTTTTTATTCCACTGTGACCTCCACCACTATTCCAAGGGGCATTAAAACCATCTTGTTAAGCTAATGTGACCTCTACGTCTTTTCCACGGGGCATTGATATTGTCTTTTATTGCACTGCCACCTTCACCACTCTTCCAAGAGGCATTAAAACAGTCTTATTAAGCTACTGTAACCTCCACGTCTCTCCACGGGGCACTGATAATGTCTTTTTCTTCCAATGTAACCTCCACCACTTTTCCAAGGGGCACAAAAACCGTCTTCTTAAGCTACTGTGACCTCCACATCTCTTCCAAGGGACATTAAAACCATCTTTTTAGACCTCTCTGAACTTCACAGCTCTTCCAAGGGGCATTAAAGTCATCTTGTTAAGCTACTGTGACCTCCACGTCTCTTTCACAGGGCATTGATATTGTCTTTTTATTCCACTGCGACCTCCACCACTCCTCCAAGGGGCATTGATATTTTCTTTTTTTTCCACTTCAACCTCCACCACTCTAACAAGGGGCAATAAAACCGTCTTGTTAAGCTACTGTGACCTCCACGTCTCTTCCACAAGGCATTGATATTGTCTTTCTATTCCACTGTAACCTCCACCACTTTTCCAAGGGGCATTAAAACCATCTTGTTAAGCTACAATGACCTTCACGTCTCTTCCAAGGGGCATTAAATCTGTCTTGTTAAACCACTCTGAACTCCACAGCTCTGCCAAGGGGCATAAAAACCATCTGGTTAACCTAATGTGACCTCCACGTCTATTCCACGGGGCATTGATATTGTCTTTTTATTCCACTGCGAACCTCCACCTCTTTTCCAAGGGGCATTAAAACCGTCTTGTTACGCTAATGTGACCTCCACGTCTCTTACACTGGGCATTGATATTGTCTTTATATTCCACTGTAACCTCCACCACTCTTCCAAGGGGCATTAAAACCATCTTGTTAAGCTACTGTGACCTCCACGTCTCTTCCACTGGGCATTGATATTGTCTTTTTATTCCACAGCGACCTCCACCACTCTTCCAATGGGCATTAAAACCGCATTGTTAAGCTACTGTGTCCTCCACGTCTCTTCCATTGGGCATTTATATTTTCTTTTTATTCCACTGCGACCTCCACCACTGTTCCAAGGGGCATTAAAACCGTCTTGTTAAGCTACTCTGACCTCCACGTCTCTTCCACGGGCATTGATATTTTCTTTTTATTCCACTGCAACCTCCACCACTCTTCCAAGGGGCATTAAAACTGTATTGTTAAGCTCCTGTGACCTCCACGTCTCTTCCACTGGGCATTGATATTTTCTTTTTATTCCACTATATCCTCCATCACTCTTCCAATGGACATTAAAACCGTCTTGTAAAGGTACTGTGACCTCAACATCTCTTCCACCGGGCAATGAAATTGTCTTTTTATTCCACTGCGACCTCCATCGCTCTTCAAAGGGACATTAAAACTGTATTGTTAAGCTCCTGTGACCTCCACGTCTCTTCCACGGGGCATTGATATTTTCTTTTTATTCCACTATATCCTCCACCACTCTTCCAATGGACATTAAAGCCTTCTTGTAAAGGTACTGTGACCTCAACATCTCTTCCACGGGGCAATGAAATTGTCTTTTTATTCCACTGCGACCTCCATCCCTCTTCAAAGGGGCATTAAAACCGTATTGTTAAGCTGCTGTGACCACCACATCTCTTCCACGGGGCATTGATATTGTTTTTTTTCCACTGTGATCTCCACCACATTTCCAAGGGGCATTGATATTGTTTTTTTATTCCACTGCGACCTCCACCACTATTCCAAGGGGCATTAAAACCATCTTGTTAAGCTACTGTGATCTCCAAGTCTCTTCCACGGGGCATTGATATTGTCTTTTTACTCCACTGCGACCTCCACCACTATTCGAAGGGGCATTAAAACCATCTTGTTAAGCTACTGTGACCTCTACGTTTTTTCCACGGGGCATTGATATTGTCTTTTAATGCACTGCGACCTTCACCACTCTTCCAAAAGGCATTAAAACAGTCTTGTTAAGCTACTGTGACCTCCACGTCTCTCCCACGGGGCACTGATAATGTCTTTGTATTCCAATGTAACCTCCACCTCTTTTCCAAGGGACACAAAAACCGTCTTTTTAAGCTACTGTGACCTCCACATCTCTTCCAAGGGGCATTAAAACCATCTTGTTAAGCTACTGTGACCTCCACGTCTCTTTTACGGGCCATTGATATTGTCTTTTTATTACACTGCGACCTCCACCACTCTTCCAAGGGTCATTAACACCATCTTGTTAAGCTTCTCTGACCTCCACGTCTCTTCCACGGGGCATTGATATTGTCTTTTTATTCCACTGCGAACTCCACCACATTTCCAAGGGGCATTGATATTGTTTTTCTATTCCACTGCGACCTCCACCACTCTTCCAAGTGGCATTAAAATTGTCTTGTTAAGCTACTGTGACCTCTACGTCTCTTCCTCGGGGCATTTATATTGTCTTTTATTGCACTGCAACCTTCACCACTCTTCCAAGAGACATTAAAACTGTCTTGTTAAGCTACTGTGACCTCCACGTCTCTCCCACGGGGCACTGATAATGTCTTTTTACTCCAATGTAACCTCCACCACTTTTCCAAGGGGCACAAAAACCGTCTTGTTAAGCTTCTGTGACCTCCACATCTCTTCTAAGGGACATTAAAACCATCTTTTTAGACCTCTCTGAACTCCACAGCTCTTGCAAGGGGCATTAAAACCATCTTGTTAAGCTACTGTGACCTCCACGTCTCTTTTCCGGGCCACTGATATTGTCTTTTTATTCCACTGCGACCACCACCACTCTTCCAAAGGGCATTAAAACTGTTTGGTTAAGCTACTGTGACCTCCACGTCTCTTCCACGGGGCATTGATATTGTCTTTTTATTCCACTGCGACTTCCATCACTCTTCCAAGGGGCATTAAAACTGTCTTGTTAATCTACTGTGATCTCCACATCTCTTCCACCGGATATTGATATTGTCTTTTTATTCCACTGCAACCTCCACCAGTCTTCCAAGGGACATTGATATTGTCTTTTTATTCCACTACGACCTTCACCACTCTTCCAACGGGCATTAAAACCATCTTGTTAAACCACTCTGTACTCCACAGCTCTTCCAAGGGGCATTAAAACCATCTTGTTAAGATACTGTGCCCTCCACGTCTCTTCCACGGGGCATTTAAACCGTCTTGTTAAACCACTCTGAACTCCACAGCTCTTACAAGGGGCATTAATATCATCTTTTTAAGCTACTGTGATCTCCACGTCTCTTCCACGGGGCATTGATATTGTCTTTTTATTCCACTGTAACCTCCACCACTCTTCCAAGGGGCATTAAAACCATCTTGTTAAGCTACTGTGACTTTCACATTTCTTCCAAGGGGCATTAAAACCGTCTTGTTAAACCACTCCGAACTCCACAGTTCTGCCAAGGGGCATTAAAACCGTCTTGATAATCTACTGTGACCTCCACCTCTCTTCCACGCGGCAATGATATTGTCTTTTTATTTAACTGTGACTTCCACCACTCTTACAAGTGGGCAATAAAACCGTCTTGTTAAGCTACTGTGACCTCCACGTGTCTTCCACGGGGCATTGATATTGTCTTCTTATTCCACTGTAAACTCCACGACTCTTCCAAAGGGCTTTAAAACCGTCTTGTTACGCTACCATGACCTTCACGTCTCTTCCACGGGGCATTGATACTGTGTTTTTATTCCACTGCGACCTCCACTACTCCTCCAAGGGTGATTGCTAGTTTCTTTTTTTTCCATTGCGACCTCCACTACTCTTCCAAGGGGCAAAAAAAACATCTTGCTAAGCTACTGTGACCTCCACGTCTATTCCACAGGGCATTGATATTGTCTTTTTATTCCATTGTATCCTCCACCACTCTTCCAAGGGGCATTAAAACCGTCTTGTTAAGCTACAGTTACCTTCACATCTCTTCCAAGGGGCATTAAAACCGTCTTGTTAAGCCACTCTGAACACCACAGCTCTGCCCTCTGCCAAGGGGCATTAAAATTATCTGGTTAACCTAATGTGACCACCACGCCTCTTCCACTGGGCATTGATATAGTGTTTTTATTCCACTGTAACCTCCACCACTCTTCCAAGGGGCATTAAAATCGTCTTGTAAAGCTACTATGACCTTCACATCTCTTCCAAGGGACATTAAAATCGTCTTGTTAAACCACTCTGAACTCCACAGCTCTGCCAAGGTGCATTAAAACCGTCTTGATAATCTACTGTGACCTGAATGTCTCTTCCACACGGCAATGATATTGTCTTTTTATTCCACTGCGATCACAACCACTCTTCCAAGGTGCAATAAAACTGTCTTGTTAAGCCACTGTGACCTCCACGTCTCTTCCACGGGGCATTGATATTGTCTTTTTATTCCGCTGTAACCTCCACCACTCTTCCAAGGGGAATTAAAACCATCTTGTTAAGCTACGGTGACCTTCACGTCTCATCCACTGGGCATTGATATTGTCTTTTTATTCCACTGCGACCTCCATCACTCTTCCAAGGGGCATTGATATTGTCATTTTATTATACTGCGAACCACCATCACTCTTCCAAGAGGCATTAAAATCGTCTTGTTACGCTACTGTGACCTCCTCTTCTCTTCCACTGGGCATTAATATTGTCTTTATATTCCACTGTAACCTCCACCATTCTTCCAAGGGGCATTAAACCTTCTTGTTAAGCTACTGTGACATCCACGTCTCTTCCAAGGGGAATTAAAACCGTCTTGTTAAACCACTCTGAACTCCACAGCTCTTCCAAGGGGCATTAAAACCTTCTTATTAAGCTACTTTGACCTCCACGTCTCTTTTACGGGGAATTGATATTGTCTTTATATTCCACTGTAACCTCCACCACTCTTCCAAGGGGCATTAAACCTTCTTGTTAAGCTACTGTGATCTCCACGTCTCTTCCACGGGGTATTGATATTGTCTTTTTATTCCACTGTGACCTCCACCAATCTTCCAAGGGGCATTGATAATGTCTTTTTATTCCACTAAGACCTCCACCACTCTTCCAAGGGGCATTAAAACCATCTTGTTAAGCTACTGTGACCTTCACCTCTTTTCCAAGGGGCATTAAAACCGTCTTGTTAAACCACTCTGAACTCCACAGTTCTGCCAAGGGGCATTAAATCCGTCTTGATAATCTACTGTGACCTCCACGTCTCTTCCACGCGGCAATGATATTGTATTTTTATTCCACTGCTACGTCCACCACTCTTACAAGGTGGAAATAAAACCGTCTTTTTAAGCTCCTGTGACCTCCATGTCTCTTCCATGGGGCACTGATAATGTCTTTTTATTCCAATGTAACCTCCACCACTTTTCCAAGGGGCAGAAAAACCGTCTTGTTAAGCTACTGTGACCTCCATGTCTCTTCCAAGGGACATTAAAACCATCTTTTTAAACCTCTCTGAACACAACAGCTCTTCCAAGGGGCATTAAAACCGTCTTATTATGCTACTGTTACCTTCATGTCTCTTCCACGGGAAATTGATATTGTCTTTTCATTCCACTGCGTCCTCCACCACTCTTCCAAGCGGCATTAAATTTGTCTTGTTAAGTTACTGTGACCTCCACGTCTCTTCCACGGGGCATGGATATTGTCTTTTTATTCCACTGTGACCTCCACAACTCTTCCAAGGGGCATTAAAACCATCATGTTAAGCTACTGTGACCTCCACTTCTCTGCGAAGGGGCATTAAAACTTTCTTGTTAAACCACTCTGTACTCCACCACATTTCCAAGGGGCATTACAACCGTCTTGTTAAGCTACTGTGACCTCCACGTCTTTTCCACGGAGCATTAATATTGTCTTTTTATTCCACTGCAACCTCCACCACTCTCCCAAGGGGCATTAAAACCGTCTTGTTAAGCTATTGTGACCTCCAAGTCTTTTCCACGGGGCATTGATATTGTCTTTTTATTCCACTGCGACCTCCACCACTCTTTCAAAGGGCATTAAAACTGTTTTGTTAAGCTACTGTGACCTCCACGTCTCTTCAACTGAGCATTGATATTGTCTTTTTTTTCCACTGCGACCTCCACCACTCTTCCAAGGGGCATTAAAACCGTCTTGTTAACCTACTGTGACATCCATGTCTCCTCCAAGGGGCATTAACACCGTCTTGTTAAACCACTCTGAATTCCACAGCTCTTCCAAGGGGCTGTAAAACCATGTTATTAAGCTACTTTGACCTCGACGTCTCTTCCACGGGGCAATGATAATGTCTTTTTATTCCTCTTCGACCTCCATCACTCTTCAAAGGGGCATTAAAACCGTATTGTTAAGGTGCTGTGACCACCACGTCTCTTCCACGGGGCATTGATATTGTCTTTTTTCACTGTGATCTCCACCACTCTTCCAAGGGGCATTGATATTATCTTTATATTCCATTTCAATCTCCACCACTCTTCCAAGGGACATTGAAACCGTCTTGTTAAGCTACTGTGATCTCCACGTCTCTTCCACGGGGCATTGATATTGTCTTTTTATTCCACTGTAACCTCCACCACTCTTCCAAGGGGCATTAAAACCATTTTGTAAAGCTACTGTGACACGGGGCACTGATAATTGTTAGAACCTTGCTGTTAGGTTTTTTTTCCTTTGCTGGTCACATGACCTTGTTGGCCTATTTAATCCTGCTCCGCCCTTCTGGCTTTGCTGGACTTCATTGTATATCTACTTTCTAGCTAGCCTGTGCTCTGTATCTACTCTGTTAGTTTGCTTGGTCTACGGACCTCTATGTTCTATCTATTTTGTTTGTTCGTCTGTCTGCTACTATTTCTGTTAGGAGGTGTCCCATATTCCTCCCAGTTCTTAGTACTTGTAGGGATTCCCTCCCCACATCTATAGGTCTTCGTACAGACTAGATTAGGACTTTAGCAGGTCTGATCGCAGGATCAGGTTCCCTGTTACATCGTAGGGATTCAGCTGAGTCCTATAGTAGGGACAGATCTCCTCTCTTTCCTTAGCTTTGGTAGCAGAACATAACAGTAAGTCCAGCCTGCAAATTCTCTAAGGAAAGATTTTTTTTTGTTCCATCATGGTGTCGGTTCAGGATTTGGCTAAACACCTGCAGGGACTCTCTCTGGAAGTGGCCGAGCTCCGTCAGCATGTGAGTAACTGTCCTGGAGCATATTTCTTGGAGCCTAAGGTATGTTTGCCGGATTTATTTTTTGGTGAACATCGAGAATTTTTTTCATTTAAAAATGCTTGCTTATTGTATTTTCGTTTGAGACCCAAGTCCTCTGGGGATGAATCCCAGCGTGTAGCGTTCATAATGTCACTTTTGCGCAAAGAGCCTCAGGAGTGGGCCTTTTCTTTGCAACCTAGTGATACATGCTTCAGATCAGTGGATAGTTTTTTTTCTGCTTTAGGACTATTATATGATGATCCTGACCGTGTGGCATCAGCTGAGACTGAGTTGAGACGTTTAAAACAAGGATCAGGTAATATGGAAAAATATTGTACTCATTTTCGTCGTTGGTCCACTCAAACAGGGTGGAACGATTCTGCTCTGAAAAGTCTATTTCTTGCTGGGCTCAGTGAAAGGGTTAAAGACCTGCTAATTGCTTATCCTACACCTGAGGATTTGCAACAGGCTATGCAATTAGCTATACGGGTGGATAGAAGACTGCGTGCTAGGGTTAATGAGAGCAAATCCTCTGCTATGTCAGTTTCTGGTTATGATAATGTGTGTACTAACAGTGGTGAACCGATGGAGATTGGATCGGTGGCACCTCGCTCTCAAGAAAAAGACCGTCGTTTTTCGGAAGGCTTGTGTTTCTATTGCGGGAAATCTGGTCATTTGATTAAAGGCTGTGAGCTTCGTATGAAGAAAGAAAAAAAAATGGTCAGTCACGCCCGTATTGCCTGTTTAAATTCCAAGGGTGTATTTTTAGCTGCTTCCACGATTGCTCAGGAAAAATTAATGGAATTTCGGGTGTTTGTTGATTGCGGGTCTACACTGAATGTAATTGATGGGGGATTCGTGGAAAAACTCAATTTAAAACCTGAACCTTTATCATCCCCCATTGCTGTGGTTTCTGTGGATGGCTCCCCTTTGAAGAATATTACTCTCAAGGTCAGTGAATTTCCTCTCACTATTAATGGTGTTCACCATGAGAAATTGGATTTGGTAGTGTTGAATAACTTCCCTTCTCCAGTAATATTGGGTTTGCCCTGGTTAAAATTTCACAATCCTGTACTGGATTGGTCTACCAGTGAAATTAAATCCTGGAGCCATAAATGTTATGACAAGTGTTGTAACGGGCGTATTGCAGCTTTGGATAGGGGAGAATTGCCTGTTCCTATTCAGGATTTTTGGAGAGTTTTTTCTGAGAAAGAATCGCAGGTTTTGCCTCCCCATAGAGACTATGATTGTTCTATTGAATTTGTCCCTGGAGCGACTCTTCCTAAAAGTCGTTTATTTAACCTTACTATTCCTGAGAGGAAGGCTTTGGAGGAATACATACAGACAAGTTTGGCCGCCGGTCACATTAGGCCCTCTAAGTCTCCTGTGGCGGTTGGATTTTTTTTTGTAAAAAAAAAGGACGGCGGTTTACGTCCTTGTCTGGATTTTCGTGAGATTAACAAAATTACGGTACGCAATCCTTACCCACTGCCATTGATTCCTGATCTGTTTAACCAGTTATTGGGGGCCAAGTGGTTCTCTAAAATTGACCTTAAGGGGGCATACAATCTGTTGTGCATGAAGGAGGGTGATGAATGGAAGACTGCTTTTAACACTCCTGTGGGTCATTTTGAGAATCTGGTTATGCCTTTTGGTCTTACTAATGCTCCTGCATTTTTTCAGAATCTGATTAATGACATCCTTAGACCTTTGATCGGTAAAAATGTGGTTGTGTATTTGGATGACATTTTGATTTATTCGCCAGATCTGGAGTCTCATTGGCGGAGCGTGCGTGAGGTATTACAGTTATTAATGGACAATTCGCTTTTTGCTAAGCTGGAGAAATGTGAGTTCGCTGTACAGAGAATTAGTTTTTTGGGCTACATTATCTCCAGCAAAGGTTTTGAGATGGATCCGGTTAAGGTTCAGGCTGTGCAGGAATGGCCTAGGCCTATTGGTTTGAAATCGATACAGAGGTTTTTGGGTTTCGCCAATTACTATAGAAAATTCATAAAAAATTTTTCTAGTATTGTCAAACCTCTGACTGATCTCACCAGGAAAGGTGCTGATGCGGTTCAGTGGTCTTCTGAGGCCATTGAAGCTTTTGTGTATCTCAAGGAGAGGTTCACCTCTGCTCCCATCCTTATGCAGCCTGATGTTACTAGGCCGTTTTTGGTTGAGGTTGATGCTTCCTCTGTGGGGGTTGGCGCAGTATTGTCTCAGGATAACGGGGATGGATTACATCCCTGTGCCTTTTTTTCAAAAAAATTTTCGGAGACTGAATTGAATTACGATATTGGTAATCGGGAATTATTGGCTATTAAACTCGCATTTGAACACTGGCGCCACTTCTTGGAAGGTGCGGAATTTCCCGTTCAGGTTCTTACGGATCATAAAAATCTGATATATCTTGACGCTGCCAAGCGCCTGAATGCCCGTCAGGCTAGGTGGGCACTGTTTTTCTCGCGGTTCAATTTCTCCGTTACTTACATCCCTGGTACTAAGAATGTTAAGGCGGATGCCTTGTCTCGCAGTTTTTCTCCCATAGTCGGTGCTGAGAAAGAGGAAAACATTTTACAAGAAGGTGTTGTGATAGCTGCTTTAGACTCCGTTTTGGAAGATGAGATTCTTAAAGCTCAGGAGAATGCCCCATCTAACACTCCTCATGGGAGGTTGTTTGTGCCTGGGACCTTTAGGAGAGATTTGTTTGTTGAGTGTCACGAATCTCGGTTGGCAGGTCATCCCGGAATCTCTGAGACCAAGAGACTGATGGGTCGCAGTTTTTGGTGGCCTGGATGGCAGAAGGAAGTCATTAAGTGGGTGCGCCAATGTACTATATGTGCTAGATCTAAGTCCTCACATACTCCTGCTGCGGGGTTGCTTTGTCCTTTGGAGGTCCCCAGTGCTCCTTGGACACATTTGGCTATGGACTTTATAACTGACCTTCCTCCCTCTGAGGGTTTTACTGTCATCTGGGTGGTCGTGGACCGTTTTAGCAAGATGTGTCACTTGGTTCCCTTCGTCAAACTGCCCTGCGCTAAAACTCTCGCTAAGGCCTTTGTCAAGGAAATTGTCAGACTTCATGGCGTTCCTACTGACATTGTTTCTGATAGGGGTCCTCAGTTCGTGGCTCGTTTTTGGCGTGCCTTTTGTGACAGGTTGGGAATTGATTTGTCGTTTTCGTCCGGATATCATCCTGAATCTAATGGCCAGACAGAAAGGAAAAACCAGGATGTTGAGCAGTTCTTGCGTTGTTTTGTGGCAGACAATCAAGAGGGGTGGTCTGAGTTTCTGCCACTTGCCGTATTTGCTCTGAACAATCATACATCTTCTTCTGCTGGTTGTTCGCCTTTTTTTTGTTGTTCTGGGAGACATCCGTCGTTTGGGTCGTTCTCCAAGTTGGGATCTGCCGTGCCTGAGGAGGAGAATTTTTCCGGTGATTTGGAAAGAGTTTGGACGGATGTGCGTGGTAATCTTCAGGAGGCCAACAGAAAATCTAAAGACTACTTTGATAGGAAACGACAGGAGGTTTTGTTTGCTGTTGGTGACATGGTTTGGTTGTCCTCTAGGAATCTGGGGTTAAGGATTCCTTCTAAGAAATTGGGTCCCAAGTTTGTAGGGCCCTTTAAGGTGCTTCAGGTTGTCAACCAATCTGCTGTTAGGTTGGAGGTTCCTACCTCCTGGAGAATTAATCCGGTCTTTCATGTCTCTCTGTTAAAAAAAGCTGTTGTGTCGGATGGTGACGCCTCTGCCTCTGTTCCTCCGGTGGTGGAGGACGGGGAATATGAAATTTCTCGCATCCTTGACTCTAGACGGTATAGAGGTAGTTTGCAGTATCTTGTGGCCTGGAAAGGTTTCGGACCCGAGGATAACTCTTGGGTGAGGTCAGATGATGTTTCCGCGTCCAGACTTATCAGAGCGTTTCACAGGAGATTTCCTGATAAGCCTGGTCCTAGGGGATCCGGAGGATCCTCTTAGAAGGGGGGGTACTGTTAGAACCTTGCTGTTAGGTTTTTTTTCCTTTGCTGGTCACATGACCTTGTTGGCCTATTTAATCCTGCTCCGCCCTTCTGGCTTTGCTGGACTTCATTGTATATCTACTTTCTAGCTAGCCTGTGCTCTGTATCTACTCTGTTAGTTTGCTTGGTCTACGGACCTCTATGTTCTATCTATTTTGTTTGTTCGTCTGTCTGCTACTATTTCTGTTAGGAGGTGTCCCATATTCCTCCCAGTCCTTAGTACTTGTAGGGATTCCCTCCCCACATCTATAGGTCTTCGTACAGACTAGATTAGGACTTTAGCAGGTCTGATCGCAGGATCAGGTTCCCTGTTACATCGTAGGGATTCAGCTGAGTCCTATAGTAGGGACAGATCTCCTCTCTTTCCTTAGCTTTGGTAGCAGAACATAACAATAATGTTTTTTTATTCCAATGTAACCTCCACCACTTTTCCAAGGGGCAGAAAAACCGTCTTGTTAAGCTACTGTGACCTCCATGTCTCTTCCAAGGGACATTAAAACCATCTTTTTAAACCTCTCTGAACACAACAGCTCTTCCAAGGGGCACGAAAAAGGTCTTATTATGCTACTGTTACCTTCATGTCTCTTCCACGGGAAATTGATATTGTCTTTTCATTCCACTGCGTCCTCCACCACTCTTCCAAGCGGCATTAAATTTGTCTTGTTAAGTTACTGTGACCTCCACGTCTCTTCCACGGGGCATGGATATTGTCTTTTTATTCCACTGCGACCTCCACAACTCTTCCAAGGGGCATTAAAACCATCATGTTAAGCTACTGTGACCTCCACTTCTCTGCGAAGGGGCATTAAAACTTTCTTGTTAAACCACTCTGTACTCCACCACATTTCCAAGGGGCATTACAACCATCTTGTTAAGCTACTGTGACCTCCACGTCTTTTCCACGGGGCTTTAATATTGTCTTTTTATTCCACTGCAACCTCCACCACTCTTCCAAGGGGCATTAAAACCGTCTTGTTAAGCTATTGTGACCTCCAAGTCTTTTCCACAGGGCATTGATATTGTCTTTTTATTCCACTGCGACCTCCACCACTCTTTCAAAGGGCATTAAAACTGTTTTGTTAAGCTACTGTGACCTCCACGTCTCTTCAACTGGGCATTGATATTGTCTTTTTTTTCCACTGCGACCTCCACCACTCTTCCAAGGGGCATTAAAACCGTCTTGTTAACCTACTGTGACATCCATGTCTCATCCAAGGGGCATTAACACCGTCTTGTTAAACCACTCTGAATTCCACAGCTCTTCCAAGGGGCTGTAAAACCATGTTATTAAACTACTTTGACCTCGACGTCTCTTCCACGGGGCAATGATAATGTCTTTTTATTCCACTTCGACCTCCATCACTCTTCAAAGGGGCATTAAAACCGTATTGTTAAGGTGCTGAGACCACCATGTCTCTTCCACGGGGCATTGATATTGTCTTTTTTCCACTGTGATCTCCACCACTCTTCCAAGGGGCATTGATATTATCTTTATATTCCATTGCGATCTCCACCACTCTTCCAAGGGACATTGAAACCGTCTTGTTAAGCTACTGTGATCTCCACGTCTCTTCCACGGGGCATTGATATTGTCTTTTTATTCCACTGTAACCTCCACCACTCTTCCAAGGGGCATTAAAACCATTTTGTAAAGCTACTGTGACCTCCATGTCTCTTCCACGGGGCATTGATATTGTCTTTTTATTCCACTGCTACATCCACCACTCTTCCAAGTGGCATTGATATTTTCTTTTTATTCCACTGCGACCACCACCACTCTTCGAAGGGGCATTAAAACCGTCTTGTTAAGCTACTGTGACCTCCACGTCTCTTCCACGGGCATTGATATTGTCTTTTTATTCCACTGCGACCTCCACCACTCTTCCAAGGGGCATTAAAACCGCCTTGTTAAGCTACTGTGGCCTCCACGTCTCATCCAAGGGGCATTGATTTTGTCTTTTTATTCCACTGCTACCTCCATCACTTTTCCAATGGGCATTAAAACCATCTTCTTAAGCTACTGTGACCTCTACGTCTCTTCCATGTGCCATTGATATTGACATTTTATTCCACTGCGACCTCCACCACTCTTCCAAGGGGCATTGATATTGTCTTTTTATTCCACTGCGACCACCACCACTCTTGGAAGGGGCATTAAAACGGTCTTGTTAAGCTACTGTGACATCCACGTCTCTTCCATGGGGCATTGATATTGTCTTTTTTCCACTGTGATCTCCACCACTCTTCCAAGGGGCATTGATATTATCTTTATATTCCACTGCGATCTCCACCACTCTTCCAAGGGACATTGAAACCGTCTTGTTAAGCTACTGTGATCTCCACGTCTCTTCCACGGGGCATTGATATTGTCTTTTTATTCCACAGTAACCTCCACCACTCTTCCAAGGGGCATTAAAACCGTCTTGTAAAGCTACTGTGACCTCCACGTCTCTTCCACTTGGCATTGATAATGTCTTTTAATTCCACTGCGACCTCCACCACTCTTCCAAGGGGCATTGATATTGTCTTTTTATTCCACTGCGACCAACACCACTCTTCGAAGGGGCATTAAAACCGTTTTGTTAAGCTACTGTGACCTCCACGTCTCTTCCACGGGGCATTGATATTTTCTTTTTATTCCACTGCGACCTCCACCTCTCTTCCAAGGGTCATTAGAACCATCTTGTTAAGCTACTGTGGCCTCCACGTCTCATCCAAGGGGCATTGATTTTGTCTTTTTATTCCACTGCTACCTCCACCACTTTTCCAATGGGCATTAAAACCATCTTCTTAACTACTGTGACCTCTACGTCTCTTCCACGGGGCATTGATATTGTCTTTTTATCCCACTGCGACCTACACCACTCTTCCAAGGGGAATTGATATTGACTTTTTATTCCACTTCGACCACCACCACTCTTCGAAGGGGCATGAAAATCGTCTTGTTAAGCTACTGTGACCTCTATGTCTCTTCCACGGGGCATTCATATTGTCTTTTTATTCCACTGTAACCTCCACCACTCTTCCAAGGGGCATTAAAACCGTCTTGTTAAGCTACTCTAACCTAAACGTCTCTTCCACAGGGCATTGATTTTGTCTTTTTATTCCACTGCTACCTCCACCACTCTTCCAAGGGGCATGAAAACCATTTTGTTAAGCTTCTGTGACCTCCATGTCTCTTTCACGGGGAATTGATATTGTCTTTTTAGTCCAATACGACCTCCACCACTCTTCCAAGTGGCATTGATATTGTCTTTTTATTCCACTGCAACCTCCACCACTTTTCTAAGGGCCATTAAAACTATCTTGTTAAACTACTGTGACCTCCACGTCTCTTGCACGGGGCATTGATATTGTCTTTTTATTCCACTGCGAACTCCACCACTCTTCCAAAGGGCTTTAAAACCGTCTTGTTACGCTACTATGACCTTCACGTCTCTTCCACGGGGCATTGATATTGTGTTTTTATTCCACTGCGCCCTCCACCACTCCTCCAAGGGCGAATGATGTTTTCTTTTTTTTCCATTGCGACCTCCACTACTCTTCCAAGGGGTCATGAAAATCGTCTTGTTAAGCTACTGTGACCTCTATGTCTCTTCCACGGGGCATTCATATTGTCTTTTTATTCCACTGTAACCTCCACCACTCTTCCAAGGGGCATTAAAACTGTCTTTTTAAGCTACTGTGATCTTCACGTCTCTTCCAAGGGGCATTAAATCCTTCTTGTTAAACCACTCTGAATGACACAGCTCTGCCAAGGGGCATTAAAAAGTGTCTTGTTAAGCTACTGTGGCCTCCATGTCTCTTCCACAGGGCATTGATATTGTCTTTTTTTTTTCACTGTAGCCTCCAACACTCTTCCAAGAGGCATTAAAACTGTCTTGTTAAGCTACTGCTACCACCACGTCTCTTCCAAGGGGCATTACAACCATCTTGTTAAACCACTCTGTACTCCACAGCTCTTCCAAGGGGCATTAAAACCATCTTGTTAAGATACTGTGAACTCCACTTCTCTTCCACGGGGCATTAATATTGTCTTTTTATTCCACAGCGACCCCCACTACTCTTCCAATGGGCATTAAAACCGTCTTGTTAAGCTACTCTGACCTAAACGTCTCTTCCACAGGGCATTGATTTTGTCTTTTTATTCCACTGCTACCTCCACCACTCTTCCAAGGGGCATGAAAACCATTTTGTTAAGCTTCTGTGACCTCCATGTCTCTTTCACGGGGAATTGATATTGTCTTTTTAGTCCAATACGACCTCCACCACTCTTCCAAGTGGCATTGATATTGTCTTTTTATTCCACTGCAACCTCCACCACTTTTCTAAGGGCCATTAAAACTATCTTGTTAAGCTACTGTGACCTCCACGTCTCTTGCACGGGGCATTGATATTGTCTTTTTATTCTACTGCGAACTCCACCACTCTTCCAAAGGGCTTTAAAACCGTCTTGTTACGCTACTATGACCTTCACGTCTCTTCAACGGGGCATTGATATTGTGTTTTTATTCCACTGCGCCCTCCACCACTCCTCCAAGGGCGATTGATGTTTTCTTTTTTTTCCATTGCGACCTCCACTACTCTTCCAAGGGGCAAAAAAAACATCTTGCTAAGCTACTGTGACCTCCACGTCTATTCCACGGCGCATTGATATTGTCTTTTTATTCCATTGTAACCTCCACCACTCTTCCAAGGGGCATTAAAACCGTCTTGTTAAGCTACAGTTACCTTCACGTCTCTTCCAAGGGGCATTAAACCGTCTTGCTAAGCCACTCTGAACTCCACAGCTCTGCTCTCTGCCAAGGGGCATTAAAATTATCTGGTTAACGTAATGTGACCTCCACGTCTCTTCCACTGGGCATTGATGTAGTGTTTTTATTACATTGCGACCTTCACCACTCTTCCAAGGGGCAATGAAACCATCTTGCTAAGCTACTGTGACCTCCACGTCTCTTCCACGTGGCATTGATATTGTCTTTTTTTTCCACTGCAACCTCCACCAGTCTTCCAAGAGGCATTGATATTGTCTTTTTATTCCACTACGACCTCCACCACTCTTCCAAGGGGCATTAAAACCGTCTTGTTAAACCACTCTGTTCTCCACAGCTCTTCCAAGGGGCATTAAAACCGTCTTGTTAAGATACTGTGCCCTCCATGTGTCTTCCACGGGGCATTGATATTGTCTTTTTATTCCACTGAGACCTTCACCACTGTTCCAAGGAGTATTAAAATCATCTTTTTAAGCTACTGTGACATCCACGTCTCTTCCAAGGGGCATCTAAACTGTCTTGTTTAACCACTCTGAACTCCACTGCTCTTACAAGGGGCATTAAAACCGTCTTATTAGGCTACAGTGACCTCCACATCTCTTCCAAGGGGCATTAAAACCATCTTGTTACACCACTTTGAACTCCAGAGCTCTTCCAAGGGGCTTTAAAACCGTCTTATTAAGCTACTTTGACCTCCACGTCCCTTCCACGGGGCATTGATATTGTCTTTTTATTCCACTGCGACTTCCACCACTCTTCCAAGGGGCATTAAAACTGTCTTATTAATCTACTGTGATCTCCACATCTCTTCCACGGGATATTGATATTGTCTTTTTATTCCACTGCAACCTCCACCAGTCTTCCAAGGGGCATTGATATTGTCTTTTTATTCCACTACGACCTCCACCACACTTCCAAGGGGCATTAAAACCATCTTGTTAAACCACTCTGTACTCCACAGCTCTTCCAAGGGGCATTAAAACCATCTTGTTAAGATACTGTGCCCTCCACGTCTCTTCTACGGGGCATTGATATTGTCTTTTTAATCCACTGAGACCTTCACCACTCTTCCAAGGAGTATTAAAATCATCTTTTTAACTACTGTGACATCCACGTCTCTTCCAAGGGGCATTTAAACCATCTTGTTAAACCACTCTGAACTCCACAGCTCTTACAAGGGGCATTAAAACCGTCTTGTTAAGATACTGTGCCCTCCACGTCTCTTCCACAGGGCATTGATATTGTCTTTTTATTCCACTGAGACCTTCACCACTCTTCCAAGGAGTATTAAAATCATCTTTTTAAGCTACTGTGTTCTCCACGTCTCTTCCACGGGGCATTGATATTGTCTTTTTATTCCACTGTAACCTTCACCACTCTTCCAAGGGGCATTAAAACCATCTTGTTAAGCTACTGTGACTTTCACCTTTCTTCCAAGGGGCATTAAAACCGTCTTGTTAAGATACTGTGCCCTCCACGTCCCTTCCAAGGGACATTTAAACCGTCTTGTTAAACCACTCTAAACTCCACTGCTCTTATAAGGGGCATTAAAGCCGTCTTGTTAGGCTACTGTGACCTCCACGTCTCTTCCAAGGGGCATTAAAACCGTCTTGTTACACCACTCTGAACTCCAGAGCTCTTCCAAGGGGCATTAAAACTGTCTTATTAAGCTACTTTGACCTCCACGTCCCTTCCACGGGGCATTGATATTGTCTTTTTATTCCACTGCGACTTCCACCACTCTTCCAAGGGGCAATAAAACTGTCTTGTTAATCTAATGTGATCTCCACATCTCTTCCACGGGATATTGATATTGTCTTTTTATTCCACTGCAACCTCCACCAGTCTTCCAAGGGACATTGATATTGTCTTTTTATTACACTACGACCTCCACCACTCTTCCAAGGGGCATTAAAACCGTCTTGTTAAACCACTCTGTTCTCCACAGCTCTTCCAAGGGGCATTAAAACCGTCTTGTTAAGATACTGTGCCCTCCATGTCTCTTCCACGGTGCATTGATATTGTCTTTTTATTCCACTGAGACCTTCACCACTGTTCCAAGGAGTATTAAAATCATCTTTTTAAGCTACTGTGACATCCACGTCTCTTCCACGGGGCATTGATATTGTCTTTTTATTCCACTGTAACCTTCACCACTCTTCCAAGGGGCATTAAAACCATCTTGTTAAGCTACTGTGACTTTCACCTTTCTTCCAAGGGGCATTAAAACCGTCTTGTTAAGATACTGTGCCCTCCACGTCCCTTCCAAGGGACATTTAAACCGTCTTGTTAAACCACTCTAAACTCCACTGCTCTTACAAGGGGCATTAAAGCCGTCTTGTTAGGCTACTGTGACCTCCACGTCTCTTCCAAGGGGCATTAAAACCGTCTTGTTACACCACTCTGAACTCCAGAGCTCTTCCAAGGGGCATTAAAACTGTCTTATTAAGCTACTTTGACCTCCACGTCCCTTCCACGGGGCATTGATATTGTCTTTTTATTCCACTGCGACTTCCACCACTCTTCCAAGGGGCAATAAAACTGTCTTGTTAATCTACTGTGATCTCCACATCTCTTCCACGGGATATTGATATTGTCTTTTTATTCCACTGCAACCTCCACCAGTCTTCCAAGGGACATTGATATTGTATTTTTATTACACTACGACCTCCACCACTCTTCCAAGGGGCATTAAAACCGTCTTGTTAAACCACTCTGTTCTCCACAGCTCTTCCAAGGGGCATTAAAACCGTCTTGTTAAGATACTGTGCCCTCCATGTCTCTTCCACGGGGCATTGATATTGTCTTTTTATTCCACTGAGACCTTCACCACTGTTCCAAGGAGTATTAAAATCATCTTTTTAAGCTACTGTGACATCCACGTCTCTTCCAAGGGGCATTTAAACTGTCTTATTTAACCACTCTGAACTCCACTGCTCTTACAAGGGGCATTAAAACCGTCTTATTAGGCTACAGTGACCACCACGTCTCTTCCAAGGGGCATTAAAACCATCTTGTTACACCACTTTGAACTCCAGAGCTCTTCCAAGGGGCTTTAAAACCATCTTATTAAGCTACTTTGACCTCCACGTCCCTTCCACGGGGCATTGATATTGTCTTTTTATTCCACTGCGACTTCCACCACTATTTCAAGGGGCATTAAAACTGTCTTGTTAATCTACTGTGATCTCCACATCTCTTCCACGGGATATTGATATTGTCTTTTTATTCCACTGTAACCTCCACCAGTCTTCCAAGGGGCATTGATATTGTCTTTTTATTCCACTACGACCTCCACCACACTTCCAAGGGGCATTAAAACCATCTTGTTAAACCACTCTGTACTCCACAGCTCTTCCAAGGGGCATTAAAACCATCTTGTTAAGATACTGTGCCCTCCACGTCTCTTCTACGGGGCATTGATATTGTCTTTTTAATCCACTGAGACCTTCACCACTCTTCCAAG
Organism: Phyllobates terribilis; assembly: GCF_046119375.1. NCBI lineage: Eukaryota > Metazoa > Chordata > Amphibia > Anura > Dendrobatidae > Phyllobates > Phyllobates terribilis. Next base: position 349,685 of record NW_027362924.1, on the reverse strand, counting down.
GAGTATTAAAATCATCTTTTTAACTACTGTGACATCCACGTCTCTTCCAAGGGGCATTTAAACCATCTTGTTAAACCACTCTGAACTCCACAGCTCTTACAAGGGGCATTAAAACCGTCTTGTTAAGATACTGTGCCCTCCACGTCTCTTCCACAGGGCATTGATATTGTCTTTTTATTCCACTGAGACCTTCACCACTCTTCCAAGGAGTATTAAAATCATCTTTTTAAGCTACTGTGTTCTCCACGTCTCTTCCACGGGGCATTGATATTGTCTTTTTATTCCACTGTAACCTTCACCACTCTTCCAAGGGGCATTAAAACCATCTTGTTAAGCTACTGTGACTTTCACCTTTCTTCCAAGGGGCATTAAAACTGTCTTGTTAAGATACTGTGCCCTCCACGTCCCTTCCAAGGGACATTTAAACCGTCTTGTTAAACCACTCTGAACTCCACTGCTCTTACAAGGGGCATTAAAACCATCTTGTTAGGCTACTGTGACCTCCACGTCTCTTCCAAGGGGCATTAAAACCGTCTTGTTACACCACTCTGAACTCCAGAGCTCTTCCACGGGGCATTAAAACTGTCTCATTAAGCTACTTTGACCTCCACGTCCCTTCCACGGGGCATTGATATTGTCTTTTTATTCCACTGCGACTTCCACCACTCTTCCAAGGGGCATTAAAACTGTCTTGTTAATCTACTGTGATCTCCACATCTCTTCCACGGGATATTGATATTGTCTTTTTATTCCACTGCAACCTCCACCAGTCTTCCAAGGGACATTGATATTGTCTTTTTATTCCACTACGACCTTCACCACTCTTCCAACGGGCATTAAAACCATCTTGTTAAACCACTCTGTACTCCACAGCTCTTCCAAGGGGCATTAAAACCATCTTGTTAAGATACTGTGCCCTCCACGTCTCTTCCACGGGGCATTTAAACCGTCTTGTTAAACCACTCTGAACTCCACAGCTCTTACAAGGGGCATTAATATCATCTTTTTAAGCTACTGTGATCTCCACGTCTCTTCCACGGGGCATTGATATTGTCTTTTTATTCCACTGTAACCTCCACCACTCTTCCAAGGGGCATTAAAACCATCTTGTTAAGCTACTGTGAATTTCACATTTCTTCCAAGGGGCATTAAAACCGTCTTGTTAAACCACTCCGAACTCCACAGTTCTGCCAAGGGGCATTAAAACCGTCTTGATAATCTACTGTGAACTCCACCTCTCTTCCACGCGGCAATGATATTGTCTTTTTATTTAACTGTGACTTCCACCACTCTTACAAGTGGGCAATAAAACCGTCTTGTTAAGCTACTGTGACCTCAACCTCTCTTCCACGGGGCATTGATATTGTCTTCTTATTCCACTGTAAACTCCACGACTCTTCCAAAGGGCTTTAAAACCGTCTTGTTACGCTACCATGACCTTCACGTCTCTTCCACGGGGCACTGATATTGTGTTTTTATTCCACTGCGACCTCCACCACTCCTCCAAGGATGATTGATAGTTTCTTTTTTTTTCCATTGCGACCTCCACTACTCTTCCAAGGGGCAAAAAAAACATCTTGCTAAGCTACTGTGACCTCCACGTCTATTCCACGGGTCATTGATATTGTCTTTTTATTCCATTGTATCCTCCACCACTCTTCCAAGGGGCATTAAAACCGTCTTGTTAAGCTACAGTTACCTTCACGTCTCTTCCAAGGGGCATTAAAACCGTCTTGTTAAGCCACTCTGAACACCACAGCTCTGCCCTCTGCCAAGGGGCATTAAAATTATCTGGTTAACCTAATGTGACCTCCACGCCTCTTCCACTGGGCATTGATATAGTGTTTTTATTCCACTGTAACCTCCACCACTCTTCCAAGGGGCATTAAAATCGTCTTGTAAAGCTACTATGACCTTCACATCTCTTCCAAGGGACATTAAAATCATCTTGTTAAACCACTCTGAACTCCACAGCTCTGCCAAGGTGCATTAAAACCGTCTTGATAATCTACTGTGACCTGAATGTCTCTTCCACACGGCAATGATATTGTCTTTTTATTCCACTGCGATCACAACCACTCTTCCAAGGTGCAATAAAACTGTCTTGTTAAGCCACTGTGACCTCCACGTCTCTTCCACGGGGCATTGATATTGTCTTTTTATTCCGCTGTAACCTCCACCCCTCTTCCAAGGGGAATTAAAACCGTCTTGTTAAGCTACTGTGACCTTCACGTCTCATCCACTGGGCATTGATATTGTCTTTTTATTCCACTGCGACCTCCATCACTCTTCCAAGCGGCATTGATATTGTCATTTTATTATACTGCGAACCACCACCACTCTTCCAAGAGGCATTAAAATCGTCTTGTTACGCTACTGTGACCTCCTCTTCTCTTCCACTGGGCATTAATATTGTCTTTATATTCCACTGTAACCTCCACCACTCTTCCAAGGGGCATTAAACCTTCTTGTTAAACTACTGTGACCTCCACGTCTCTTCCAGGGGGAATTAAAACCGTCTTGCTAAACCACTCTGAACTCAACAGCTCTTCCAAGGGGCATTAAAACCTTCTTATTAAGCTACTTTGACCTCCACGTCTCTTTTACGGGGAATTGATATTGTCTTTATATTCCACTGTAACCTCCACCACTCTTCCAAGGGGCATTAAAACCATCTTGTTAAATCACTCTGTACTCCACAGCTCTTCCAAGGGGCATTAAAACCATCTTGTTAAGCTACTGTGATCTCCACGTCTCTTCCACAGGGTATTGATATTGTCTTTTTATTCCACTGTGACCTCCACCAATCTTCCAAGGGGCATTGATAATGTGTTTTTCTTCCACTAAGACCTCCACCACTCTTCCAAGGGGCATTAAAACCATCTTATTAAGCTACTGTGACCTTCACCTCTTTTCCAAGGGGCATTAAAACCGTCTTGTTAAACCACTCTGAACTCCACAGTTCTGCCAAGGGGCATTAAATCCGTCTTGATAATCTTCTGTGACCTCCACGTCTCTTCCACGCGGCCATGATATTGTATTTTTATTCCACTGCTACGTCCACCACTCTTACAAGTTGGAAATAAAACCGTCTTTTTAAGCTCCTGTGACCTCCATGTCTCTTCCATGGGGCACTGATAATGTCTTTTTATTCCAATGTAACCTCCACCACTTTTCCAAGGGGCAGAAAAACCATCTTGTTAAGCTACTGTGACCTCCACGTCTCTTCCAAGGGGCATTAAAACCGTCTTGTTACACCACTCTGAACTCCAGACCTCTTCCACGGGGCATTAAAACTGTCTTATTAAGCTACTTTGACCTCCACGTCCCTTCCACGGGGCATTGATATTGTCTTTTTATTCCACTGCGACTTCCACCACTCTTCCAAGGGACATTAAAACTGTCTTGTTAATCTACTGTGATCTCCACATCTCTTCCACGGGATATTGATATTGTATTTTTATTCCACTGCAACCTCCACCAGTCTTCCAAGGGACATTGATATTGTCTTTTTATTCCACTACGACCTTCACCACTCTTCCAACGGGCATTAAAACCATCTTGTTAAACCACTCTGTACTCCACAGCTCTTCCAAGGGGCATTAAAACCATCTTGTTAAGATACTGTGCCCTCCACGTCTCTTCCACGGGGCATTTAAACGGTCTTGTTAAACCACTCTGAACTCCACAGCTCTTACAAGGGGCATTAATATCATCTTTTTAAGCTACTGTGATCTCCACGTCTCTTCCACGGGGCATTGATATTGTCTTTTTATTCCACTGTAACCTCCACCACTCTTTCAAGGGGCATTAAAACCATCTTGTTAAGCTACTGTGAATTTCACATTTCTTCCAAGGGGCATTAAAACCGTCTTGTTAAACCACTCCGAACTCCACAGTTCTGCCAAGGGGCATTAAAACCGTCTTGATAATCTACTGTGACCTCCACCTCTCTTCCACGCGGCAATGATATTGTCTTTTTATTTAACTGTGACTTCCACCACTCTTACAAGTGGGCAATAAAACCGTCTTGTTAAGCTACTGTGACCTCAACCTCTCTTCCACGGGGCATTGATATTGTCTTCTTATTCCACTGTAAACTCCACGACTCTTCCAAAGGGCTTTAAAACCGTCTTGTTACGCTACCATGACCTTCACGTCTCTTCCACGGGGCACTGATATTGTGTTTTTATTCCACTGCGACCTCCACCACTCCTCCAAGGGTGATTGATAGTTTCTTTTTTTTTCCATTGCGACCTCCACTACTCTTCCAAGGGGCAAAAAAAACATCTTGCTAAGCTACTGTGACCTCCACGTCTATTCCACGGGTCATTGATATTGTCTTTTTATTCCATTGTATCCTCCACCACTCTTCCAAGGGGCATTAAAACCGTCTTGTTAAGCTACAGTTACCTTCACGTCTCTTCCAAGGGGCATTAAAACCGTCTTGTTAAGCCACTCTGAACACCACAGCTCTGCCCTCTGCCAAGGGGCATTAAAATTATCTGGTTAACCTAATGTGACCTCCACGCCTCTTCCACTGGGCATTGATATAGTGTTTTTATTCCACTGTAACCTCCACCACTCTTCCAAGGGGCATTAAAATCGTCTTGTAAAGCTACTATGACCTTCACATCTCTTCCAAGGGGCATTAAAATCGTCTTGTAAAGCTACTATGACCTTCACATCTCTTCCAAGGGACATTAAAATCATCTTGTTAAACCACTCTGAACTCCACAGCTCTGCCAAGGTGCATTAAAACCGTCTTGATAATCTACTGTGACCTGAATGTCTCTTCCACACGGCAATGATATTGTCTTTTTATTCCACTGCGATCACAACCACTCTTCCAAGGTGCAATAAAACTGTCTTGTTAAGCCACTGTGACCTCCACGTCTCTTCCACGGGGCATTGATATTGTCTTTTTATTCCGCTGTAACCTCCACCCCTCTTCCAAGGGGAATTAAAACCGTCTTGTTAAGCTACTGTGACCTTCACGTCTCATCCACTGGGCATTGATATTGTCTTTTTATTCCACTGCGACCTCCATCACTCTTCCAAGCGGCATTGATATTGACATTTTATTATACTGCGAACCACCACCACTCTTCCAAGAGGCATTAAAATCGTCTTGTTACGCTACTGTGACCTCCTCTTCTCTTCCACTGGGCATTAATATTGTCTTTATATTCCACTGTAACCTCCACCACTCTTCCAAGGGGCATTAAACCTTCTTGTTAAACTACTGTGACCTCCACGTCTCTTCCAGGGGGAATTAAAACCGTCTTGCTAAACCACTCTGAACTCAACAGCTCTTCCAAGGGGCATTAAAACCTTCTTATTAAGCTACTTTGACCTCCACGTCTCTTTTACGGGGAATTGATATTGTCTTTATATTCCACTGTAACCTCCACCACTCTTCCAAGGGGCATTAAAACCATCTTGTTAAATCACTCTGTACTCCACAGCTCTTCCAAGGGGCATTAAAACCATCTTGTTAAGCTACTGTGATCTCCACGTCTCTTCCACAGGGTATTGATATTGTCTTTTTATTCCACTGTGACCTCCACCAATCTTCCAAGGGGCATTGATAATGTCTTTTTCTTCCACTAAGACCTCCACCACTCTTCCAAGGGGCATTAAAACCATCTTGTTAAGCTACTGTGACCTTCACCTCTTTTCCAAGGGGCATTAAAACCGTCTTGTTAAACCACTCTGAACTCCACAGTTCTGCCAAGGGGCATTAAATCCGTCTTGATAATCTTCTGTGACCTCCACGTCTCTTCCACGCGGCAATGATATTGTATTTTTATTCCACTGCTACGTCCACCACTCTTACAAGTTGGAAATAAAACCGTCTTTTTAAGCTCCTGTGACCTCCATGTCTCTTCCATGGGGCACTGATAATGTCTTTTTATTCCAATGTAACCTCCACCACTTTTCCAAGGGGCAGAAAAACCATCTTGTTAAGCTACTGTGACCTCCATGTCTCTTCCAAGGGACATTAAAACCATCTTTTTAAACCTCTCTGAACACAACAGCTCTTCCAAGGGGCATTAAAACCGTCTTATTATGCTACTGTTACCTTCATGTCTCTTCCACGGGAAATTAATATTGTCTTTTCATTCCACTGCGTCCTCCACCACTCTTCCAAGCGGCACTATATTTGTCTTGTTAAGTTACTGTGACCTCCACGTCTCTTCCACGGGGCATGGATATTGTCTTTTTATTCCACTGCGACCTCCACAACTCTTCCAAGGGGCATTAAAACCATCATGTTAAGCTACTGTGACCTCCACTTCTCTGCGAAGGGGCATTAAAACTTTCTTGTTAAACCACTCTGTACTCCACCACATTTCCAAGGGGCATTACAACCGTCTTGTTAAGCTACTGTGACCTCCACGTCTTTTCCACGGGGCATTAATATTGTCTTTTTATTCCACTGCAACCTCCACCTCTCTTCCAAGGTGCATTAAAACCGTCTTGTTAAGCTATTGTGACCTCCAAGTCTTTTCCACGGGGCATTGATATTGTCTTTTTATTCCACTGCGACCTCCACCACTCTTTCAAAGGGCATTAAAACTGTTTTGTTAAGCTACTGTGACCTCCACGTCTCTTCAACTGGGCATTGATATTGTCTTTTTTTTCCACTGCGACCTCCACCACTCTTCCAAGGGGCATTAAAACCGTCTTGTTAACCTACTGTGACATCCATGTCTCCTCCAAGGGGCATTAACACCGTCTTGTTAAACCACTCTGAATTCCACAGCTCTTCCAAGGGGCTGTAAAACCATGTTATTAAGCTACTTTGACCTCGACGTCTCTTCCACGGGGCAATGATAATGTCTTTTTATTCCTCTTCGACCTCCATCACTCTTCAAAGGGGCATGAAAACCGTATTGTTAAGGTGCTGTGACCACCACGTCTCTTCCACGGGGCATTGATATTGTCTTTTTTCCACTGTGATCTCCACCACTCTTCCAAGGGGCATTGATATTATCTTTATATTCCATTGCGATCTCCACCACTCTTCCAAGGGACATTGAAACCGTCTTGTTAAGCTACTGTGATCTCCACGTCTCTTCCACGGGGCATTGATATTGTCTTTTTATTCCACTGTAACCTCCACCACTCTTCCAAGGGGCATTAAAACCATTTTGTAAAGCTACTGTGACCTCCATGTCTCTTCCACGGGGCATTGATATTGTCTTTTTATTCCACTGCTACATCCACCACTCTTCCAAGTGGCAGTGATATTTTATTTTTATTCCACTGCGACCACCACCACTCTTCGAAGGGGCATTAAAACCGTCTTGTTAAGCTACTGTGACCTCCTCGTCTCTTCCACGGGGCATTGATATTGTCTTTTTATTCCACTGCGACCTCCACCACTCTTCCAAGGGGCATTAAAACCGCCTTGTTAAGCTACTGTGGCCTCCACGTCTCATCCAAGGGGCATTGATTTTGTCTTTTTATTCCACTGCTACCTCCACCACTTTTCCAATGGGCATTGACATTGTCTTTTTATTCCACTGCTACATCCACCACTCTTCCAAGTGGCATTGATATTTTCTTTTTATTCCACTGCGACCACCACCACTCTTCGAAGGTGCATTAAAACCGTCTTGTTAAGCTACTGTGACCTCTACGTCTCTTTCATGGGCCATTGATATTGACATTTTATTCCACTGCGACCTCAACCACTCTTCCAAGGGGCATTGATATTGTCTTTTTATTCCACTGCGACCACCACCACTCTTCGAAGGGGCATTAAAACGGTCTTGTTAAGCTACTGTGACATCCACGTCTCTTCCACGGGGCATTGATATTGTCTTTTTATTCCACTGCGACCTCCATCACTCTTCAAAGGGGTATTAAAACCGTATTGGTAAGCTGCTGTGACCACCACATCTCTTCCACGGGGCATTGATATTGTCTTTTTTCCACTGTGATCTCCACCACTCTTCCAAGGGGCATTGATATTATCTTTATATTCCACTGCGATCTCCACCACTCTTCCAAGGGACATTGAAACCGTCTTGTTAAGCTACTGTGATCTCCACGTCTCTTCCACGGGGCATTGATATTGTCTTTTTATTCCACTGTAACCTCCACCACTCTTCCAAGGGGCATTAAAACCGTCTTGTAAAGCTACTGTGACCTCCACGTCTCTTCCACTTGGCATTGATATTGTCTTTTAATTCCACTGTGACCTCCACCACTCTTCCAAGGGGCATTGATATTGTCTTTTTATTCCACTGCGACCACCACCACTCTTCGAAGGGGCATTAAAACCGTTTTGTTAAGCTACTGTGACCTCCACGTCTGTTCCACGGGGCATTGATACTGTCTTTTTATTCCACTGCTACCTCCACCACTTTTCCAATGGGCATTAAAACCATCTTCTTAAGCTACTGTGACCTCTACGTCTCTTCCACGGGGCATTGATATTGTCTTTTTATCCCACTGCGACCTACACCACTCTTCCAAGGGGCATTGATATTGACTTTTTATTCCACTTCTACCACCACCACTCTTCGAAGGGGCATGAAAATCGTCTTGTTAAGCTACTGTGACCTCTATGTCTCTTCCACGGGGCATTCATATTGTCTTTTTATTCCACTGTAACCTCCACCACTCTTCCAAGGGGCATTAAAACTGTCTTTTTAAGCTACTGTGATCTTCACGTCTCTTCCAAGGGGCATTAAATCCTTCTTGTTAAACCACTCTGAATGCCACAGCTCTGCCAAGGGGCATTAAAAAGTTTCTTGTTAAGCTACTGTGGCCTCCACGTCTCTTCCACAGGGCATTGATATTGTCTTTTTTTTTTCACTGTAACCTCCAACACTCTTCCAAGAGGCATTAAAACTGTCTTGTTAAGCTACTGCTACCTCCACGTCTCTTCCAAGGGGCATTACAAGCATCTTGTTAAACCACTCTGTACTCCACAGCTCTTCCAAGGGGCATTAAAACCGTCTTGTTAAGCTACTCTGACATAAACGTCTCTTCCACAGGGCATTGATTTTGTCTTTTTATTCCACTGCTACCTCCACCACTCTTCCAAGGGGCATGAAAACCATTTTGTTAAGCTTCTGTGACCTCCATGTCTCTTTCACGGGGAATTGATATTGTCTTTTTAGTCCAATACGACCTCCACCACTCTTCCAAGTGGCATTGATATTGTCTTTTTATTCCACTGCAACCTCCACCACTTTTCTAAGGGCCATTAAAACTATCTTGTTAAGCTACTGTGACCTCCACGTCACTTGCACGGGGCATTGATATTGTCTTTTTATTCCACTGCGAACTCCACCACTCTTCCAAAGGGCTTTAAAACCGTCTTGTTACGCTACTATGACCTTCACGTCTCTTCCACGGGGCATTGATATTGTGTTTTTATTCCACTGCGCCCTCCACCAATCCTCCAAGGGCGATTGATGTTTTCTTTTTTTTCCATTGCGACCTCCACTACTCTTCCAAGGGGCAAAAAAACCATCTTGCTAAGCTACTGTGACCTCCACGTCTATTCCACGGGGCATTGATATTGTCTTTTTATTCCATTGTAATCTCCACCACTCTTCCAAGGGGCATTAAAACCGTCTTGTTAAGCTAGTTACCTTCACGTCTCTTCCAAGGGGCATTAAACCGTCTTGTTAAGCCACCAAGGGGCATTAAACCGTCTTGTTAAGCCACTCTGAACTCCACAGCTCTGCTCTCTGCCAAGGGGCATTAAAATTATCTGGTTAACCTAATGTGACCTCCACGTCTCTTCCACTGGGCATTGATGTAGTGTTTTTATTACACTGCGACCTTCACCACTCTTCCAAGGGGCAATGAAACCGTCTTGCTAAGCTACTGTGACCTCCACGTCTCTTCCACGGGGCATTGATATTGTCTTTTTTTTCCACTGCAACCTCCACCAGTCTTCCAAGAGGCATTGATATTGTCTTTTTATTCCACTACGACCTCCACCACTCTTCCAAGGGGCATTAAAACCGTCTTGTTAAACCACTCTGTTCTCCACAGCTCTTCCAAGGGGCATTAAAACCGTATTGTTAAGATACTGTGCCCTCCATGTCTCTTCCACGGGGCATTGATATTGTCTTTTTATTCCACTGAGACCTTCACCACTGTTCCAAGGAGTATTAAAATCATCTTTTTAAGCTACTGTGACATCCACGTCTCTTCCACGGGGCATTGATATTGTCTTTTTATTCCACTGTAACCTTCACCACTCTTCCAAGGGGCATTAAAACCATCTTGTTAAGCTACTGTGACTTTCACCTTTCTTCCAAGGGGCATTAAAACCGTTTTGTTAAACCACTATGAACTCCACAGTTCTGCCAAGGGGCATTAAAACCGTCTTGTTAAGCTACTGTGACCTCCATGTCTTTTCCACGCGGCAATCATATTGTCTTTTTATTCCACTGCGACTTCCACCACTCTTACAAGTGGGCAAAAAAACAGTCTTGTTAAGCTACTGTGACCTCCACGTCTCTTCCACGGGGCATTGATATTGTCTTTTTATTCCACTGTAACCTCCACTACTCTTCCAAAGGGCTTTAAAACCGTCTTGTTACGCTACTATGACCTTCACGTCTCTTCCACGGGGCATTGATATTGGGATTTTATTGCACTGCGTCCTCCACCACTCCTCCAAGGGTGATTGAGGTTTTCTTTTTTTTCCATTTTGACCTCCACTATTCTTCCAAGGGGCAAAAAAAACATCTTGCTAAGCTACTGTGACCTCCACGTCTCTTCCATGGGGCATTGATATTGTCTTTTTATTCCATTGTAACCTCAACCTCTCTTCCAAGGGGCATTAAAACCGTCTTGTTAAGCTAAAGTTACCATCACGTCTCTTCCAAGGGGCATTAAAACCGTCTTGTTAAGCCACTCTGAACTCCACAGCTCTGCTCTCTGCCAAGGTGCATTGAAATTATATGGTTAACCTAATGTGACCTCCACGTCTCTTCCACTTGGCATTCATGTAGTGTTTTTATTCCACTGCGACCTTCACCACTCTTCCAAGGGGCAATGAAACCATCTTGTTAAGCTACTGTGACCTCCACGTCTCTTCCACGGGGCATTGATATTGTCTTTTTATTCCACTGCAACCTCCACCAGTCTTCCAAGTAGCATTGATATTGTCTTTTTATTCCACTACGACCTCCACCACTCTTCCAAGGGGCATTAAAACCGTCTTGTTAAACCACTCTGTACTCCACAGCTCTTCCAAGGGGCATTAAAACCGTCTTGTTAAGATACTGTGCCCTCCACGTCTCTTCCACGGGGCATTGATATTGTCTTTTTATTCCACTGAGACCTTCACCACTCTTCCAAGGAGTATTAAAATCATCTTTTTAAGCTACTGTGACATCCACGTCTCTTCCAAGGGGCATTTAAACCGTCTTGTTTAACCACTCTGAACTCCACTGCTCTTACAAGGGGAATTAAAACCGTCTTGTTAGGCTACAGTGACCTCCACGTCTCTTCCAAGGGGCATTAAAACCATCTTGTTACACCACTTTGAACTCCAGAGCTCTTCGAAGGGGCATTAAAACCGTCTTATTAAGCTACTTTGACCTCCACGTCCCTTCCACGGGGCATTGATATTGTCTTTTTCTTCCACTGCGACTTCCACCGCTCTTCCAAGGGGCATTAAAACTGTCTTGTTAATCTACTGTGATCTCCACATCTCTTCCACGGGATATTGATATTGTCTTTTTATTCCACTGCAACCTCCACCAGTCTTCCAAGGGGCATTGATATTGTCTTTTTATTCCACTACGACCTCCACCACTCTTCCAAGGGGCATTAAAACCATCTTTTTAAATCACTCTGTACTCCACAGCTCTTCCAAGGGGCATTAAAACCATCTTGTTAAGATACTGTGCCCTCCACCTCTCTTCCACGGGGTATTGATATTGTCTTTTTAATCCACTGAGACCTTCACCACTCTTCCAAGGAGTATTAAAATCAGCCTTTTAAGCTACTGTGACATCCACGTCTCTTCCAAGGGGCATTTAAACCGTCTTGTTAAACCACTTTGAACTCCACAGCTCTTACAAGGGGCATTAAAACCGTCTTGTTAAGATACTGTGCCCTCCACGTCTCTTCCACATGGCATTGATATTGTCTTTTTATTCCACTGAGACCTTCACCACTCTTCCAAGGAGTATTAAAATCATCTTTTTAAGCTACTGTGATCTCCACGTCTCTTCCACGGGGCATTGATATTGTCTTTTTATTCCACTGTAACCTCCACCACTCTTCTAAGGGGCATTAAAACCATCTTGTTAAGCTACTGTGACTTTCACCTTTCTTCCAAGGGGCAATAAAACCGTCTTGTTAAACCACTCTGAGCTCCACAGTTCTGCCAAGGGGCATTAAAACCGTCTTGATAATCTACTGTGACCTCCACGTCTCTTCCACGCGGCAATGATATTGTCTTTTTATTCCACTGCGACATCCACCACTCTTACAAGTGGGTAATAAAACCGTCTTGTTAAGCTACTCTGACCTCCACGTCTCTTCCACGGGGCATTGATATTGTCTTTTTATTCCACTGTAACCTCCACGACTCTTCCAAAGGGCTTTAAAACCGTCTTGTTACGCTACTATGACCTTGACATCTCTTCCACGGGGCATTGATATTGTGTTTTTATTCCACTGCGACCTCCACCACTCCTCCAAGGGTGATTGATATTTTCTTTTTTTTCCATTGCGACCTCCACTACTCTTCCAAGGGGCAAAAAAAACATCTTGCTAAGCTTCTGTGACCTCCACGTCTATTCCACGGGGCATTGATATTGTCTTTTTATTCCATTGTAACCTCCACCACTTTTCCAAGGGGCATTAAAACCGTCTTGTTAAGCTACAGTTACCTTCACGTCTCTTCCAGGGGGCATTAAAACCGTCTTGTTAAGCCACTCTGAACTCCACAGCTCTGTCCTCTGCCAAGGGGCATTAAAATTATCTGGTTAACCTAATGTGACCTCCACGTCTCTTCCACTACGCATTGATGTAGTGTTTTTATTCCACTGTAACCTCCACCACTCTTCCAAGGGGCATTAAAATCATCTTGTAAAGCTACTGTGACCTTCACATCTCTTCCAAGGGACATTAAAATCGTCTTGTTAAACCACTCTGAACTCCACAGCTCTGCCAAGGTGCATTAAAACCGTCTTGATAATCTACTGTGACCTCCATGTCTCTTCTACGTGGCAATGATATTTTCTTTTTATTCCACTGCGATCACAACCACTCTTCAAAGGGGCAATAAAACTGTCTTGTTAAGCCACTGTGACCTCCGCGTCTCTTCCTCGGGGCATTGATATTGTCTTTTTATTCCGCTGTAACCTCCACCACTCTTCCAAGGGGCATTAAAACCGTCTTGTTAAGTTAATGTGACCTTCACGTCTCTTCCACTGGGCATTGATTTTGTCTTTTTATTCCACTGCGACCTTCACCACTTTTCCAAGGGGCATTGATATTGTCTTTTTATTCCACTGCGACCACCACCACTCATCGAAGGGGCATTAAAACCGTCTTGTTAAGCTACTGTGACATCCACGTCTCTTCCACGGGGCATTGACATTGTCTTTTTATTCCACTGCGACCTCCATCACTCTTCAAAGGGGTATTAAAACCGTATTGTTAAGTTGCTGTGACCACCACATTTCTTCCACGGGGCATTGATATTGTCTTTTTTCCATTGTGATCTCCACCACTTTTCCAAGGGGCATTCATATTATCTTTATATTCCACTGCGATCTCCACCACTCTTCCAAGGTACATTAAAACAGTCTTGTTAAGCTACTGTGACCTCCACGTCTCTTCCACGGGGCATTGATATTGTCTTTTTATTCCACTGTAACCTCCACGACTCTTCCAAAGGGCTTTAAAACCGTCTTGCTACGCTACTATGACCTTCACGTCTCTTCCACGAGGCATTGATATTGTGTTTTTATTCCACTGCGACCTCCACCACTCCTCCAAGGGTGATTGATATTTTCTTTTTTTTCCATTGCGACCTCCACTACTCTTCCAAGGGGCAAAAAAAACATCTTGCTAAGCTACTGTGACCTCCACGTCTATTCCACGGGGCATTGATATTGTCTTTTTATTCCATTGTAACCTCCACCACTCTTCCAAGGGGCATTAAAACCGTCTTGTTAAGCTACAGTTACCTTCATGTCTCTTCCAAGGGGCATTAAAATCGTCTTGTTAAGCCACTCTGAACTCCACAGCTCTGCCCTCTGCCAAGGGGCATTAAAATTATCTGGTTAACCTAATGTGACCTCCACGTCTCTTCTACTGGGCATTGATGTAGTGTTTTTATTCCACTGTAACCTCCACCACTCTTCCAAGGGGCATTAAAATCGTCTTGTAAAGCTACTGTGACCTTCACATCTCTTCCAAGGGACATTAAAATCATCTTGTTAAACCACTCTGAACTCCACAGCTCTGCCAAGGTGCATTAAAACCGTCTTGATAATCTACTGTGACCTCCATGTGTCTTCCACGCGGCAATGATATTGTCTTTTTATTCCACTGCAATCACAACCACTCTTCCAAGGGGCAATAAAACTGTCTTGTTAAGCCACTGTGACCTCCTCGTCTCTTCCACGGGGCATTGATATTGTCTTTTTATTCCGCTGTAACCTCCACCACTCTTCCAAGGGGCATTAAAATCGTCTTGTTAAGCTACTGTGACCTTCACGTCTCTTCCACTGGGTATTGATATTGTCTTTTTATTCCACTACGACCTCCACCACTCTTCCAAGGGGCATTGATATTGTCATTTTATTATACTGCGAACCACCACCACTCTTCCAAGAGGCATTAAAATCGTATTGTTACGCTACTGTGACCTCCTCTTCTCTTCCACTGGGCATTAATATTGTCTTTATATTCCACTGTAACCTCCACCACTCTTCCAAGGGGCATTAAACCTTTCCTCTTAAGCTACTGTGACCTCCACGTCTCTTCCAAGGGGAATTAAAACCGTCTTGTTAAACCACTCTGAACTCCACAGCTCTTCCAAGGGGCATTAAATCCGTCTTATTAAGCTACTTTGACTTCCACGTCTCTTTTACGGGGAATTGATATTGTCTTTATATTCCACTGTAACCTCCACCACTCTCCCAAGGGGCATTAAACCGTCTTGTTAAGCTACTGTGATCTCCACGTCTCTTCCACGGGGTATTGATATTGTCTTTTTATTCCACTGTGACCTCCACCAATCTTCCAAGGGGCATTGATAATGTCTTTTTATTCCACTAAGACCTCCACCACTCTTCCAAGGGGCATTAAAACCGTCTTGTTAAGCTACTGTGACCTTCACCTCTTTTCCAAGGGGCATTAAAACCGTCTTGTTAAACCACTCTGAACTCCACAGTTCTGCCAAGGGGCATTAAATCCGTCTTGATAATCTATTGTGACCTCCACGTCTCTTCCACGCGGCAATGATATTGTATTTTTATTCCTCTGCGACGTCCACCACTCTTACAAGTTGGAAATAAAACCGTCTTGTTAAGCTACTGTGACCTCCATGTCTCTTCCATGGGGCACTGGTAATGTCTTTTTATTCCAATGTAACCTCCACCACTTTTCCAAGGGGCACGAAAACTGTCTTGTTAAGCTACTGTGACCTCCATGTCTCTTCCAAGGGACATTAAAGCCATCTTTTTAAACCTCTCTGAACTCCACAGCTCTTCCAAGGGGCATTAAAACCGTCTTTTTATGCTACTGTTACCTCCATGTCTCTTAAACGGGATATTGATATTGTCTTTTCATTCCACTGCGTCCTCCACCACTCTTCCAAGGGGCATTAAATTTGTCTGGTTAAGCTACTGTGACCTCCACGTCTCTTCCACGGGGCATTGATATTGTCTTTTTATTCCACTGCGACCTCCACCACTCTTCCAAGGGGCATTAAAACCATCTTGTTTAGCTGCTGCGACCTCCACTTCTCTGCCAAGGGGCATTAAAACTTTCTTTTTAAACCACTCTGTACTCCACCACATTTCCAATGGGCATTAAAACCGTCTTGTTAAGCTACTGTGACCTCCATGTCTCTTCCACGGGGCATTAATATTGTCTTTTTATTCCACTGCAACCTCCACCACTCTTCCAAGGGGCATTAAAACCGTCTTGTTAAGCTGCTGTGACCCTCCAAGTCTTTTCCACGGGGCATTGATATTGTCTTTTTATTCCACTGCGACCTCCACCACTCTTTCAAAGGGCATTAAAACTGTTTTGTTAAGCTACTGTGACCTCCACGTCTCTTCAACTGGGCATTGATATTGTCTTTTTTTTCCACTGCGACTTACACCACTCATTCAAGGGACATTAAAACCGTCTTGTTAAGCTACTGTGACCTCCATGTCTCTTCCAAGGGGCATTAACACCATCTTGTTAAACCACTCTGAATTCCACACCTCTTCCAATGGGCAGTAAAGCCATGTTATTAAGCTACTTTGACCTCGACGTCTCTTCCACAGGGCAATGATAATGTCTTTTTATACCACTTCGACCTCCATCACTCTTCAAAGGGGCATTAAAACAGTATTGTTAAGTTGCTGTGACCACCACGTCTCTTCCACGGGGCATTGATATTGTCTTTTTTCCACTGTGATCTCCACCAGTCTTCCAAGGGGCATTGATATTATCTTTATATTCCACTGCGATCTCCACCACTCTTCCAAGGGACATTGAAATCATTTTGTTAAGCTACTGTGATCTACACTTCTCTTCCACGGGGAATTGATATTGTCTTTTTTATTCCACTGTAACCTCCACCACTCTTCCAAGGGGCATTAAAACTGTTTTGTAAAGCTACTGTGACCTCCATGTCTCTTCCACGGGGCATAGATATTGTCTTTTTATTCCACTGCTACCTCCACCACTCTTCCAAGGGGTATTGATATTGTCGTTTTATTCCACTGCGACCACCACCACTCTTCGAAGGGGCATTAAAACCGTCTTGTTAAGCTACTGTGACCTCCACGTCTCTTCCACGGGGCATTGATATTGTATTTTTATTCCACTGCGACCTCCACCACTCTTCCAAGGGGCATTAGAACTGCCTTGTTAAGCTACTGTGGCCCCCACGTCTCATCCAAGGGGCATTGATTTTGTCTTTTTATTCCACTGCTACCTCCACCACTTTTCCAATGGGCATTAAAACCATCTTCTTAAGCTACTGTGACCTCTACGTCTCTTCCACGGGGCATTGATATTGTCATTTTATTCCACTGCGACCTCCACCACTCTTCCAAGGGGCATTGATATTGTCTTTTTATTCCACTGCGACCACCATAACTCTTCGAAGGGGCATTAAAACCGTCTTGTTAAGCTGCTGTGACATCCAGGTCTCTTCCACGGGGCATTGATATTGTCTTTTTATTCCACTGCGACCTCCATCACTCTTCAAAGGGGTATTAAAACTGTATTGTTAAGCTGCTGTGACCACGACATCTCTTCCACGGGGCATTGATATTGTCTTTTTTCCACTGTGATCTCCACCACTCTTCCAAGGGGCATTCATATTATCTTTATATTCCACTGCGATCTCCACCACTCTTCCAAGGGGCATTGAAACCGTTTTGTTAAGCTACTGTGATCTCCACGTCTCTTCCACGGGGCATTGATATTGTCTTTTTATTACACTGTAACCTCCACCACTCTTCAAAGGGGCATTAAAACCATCTTGTAAAGCTACTGTGACCTCCACGTCTCTTTCAAGGGGCAATGATATTGTCTTTTTATTCCACTGCGACCACCACTACTCTTCGAAGGGGCATTAAAACCATTTTGTTAAGCTACTGTGATCTACACTTCTCTTCCACAGGGAATTGATATTGTCTTTTTATTCCACTGTAACCTCCACCACTCTTCCAAGGGGCATTAAAACTGTTTTGTAAAGCTACTGTGACCTCCATGTCTCTTCCACGGGGCATAGATATTGTCTTTTTATTCCACTGTTACATCCACCACTCTTCCAAGGGGCATTGATATTGTCTTTTTATTCCACTGCGACCACCACCACTCTTCGAAGGGGCATTAAAACCGTCTTGTTAAGCTACTGTGACCTCCACGTCTCTTCCACGGGGCATTGATATTGTATTTTTATTCCACTGCGACCTCCACCACTCTTCCAAGGGGCATTAGAACCGCCTTGTTAAGCTACTGTGGCCCCCACGTCTCATCCAAGGGGCATTGATTTTGTCTTTTTATTCCACTGCTACCTCCACCACTTTTCCAATGGGCATTAAAACCATCTTCTTAAGCTACTGTGACCTCTACGTCTCTTCCACGGGGCATTGATATTGTCATTTTATTCCACTGCGACCTCCACCACTCTTCCAAGGGGCATTGATATTGCCTTTTTATTCCACTGCGACCACCAT
Source organism: Phyllobates terribilis (assembly GCF_046119375.1). Classification (NCBI taxonomy): domain Eukaryota; kingdom Metazoa; phylum Chordata; class Amphibia; order Anura; family Dendrobatidae; genus Phyllobates; species Phyllobates terribilis. The sequence continues at coordinate 331,269 of NW_027362924.1, read as the reverse complement.
AACTCTTCGAAGGGGCATTAAAACCGTCTTGTTAAGCTACTGTGACATCCAGGTCTCTTCCACGGGGCATTGATATTGTCTTTTTATTCCACTGCGACCTCCATCACTCTTCAAAAGGGTATTAAAACTGTATTGTTAAGCTGCTGTGACCACGACATCTCTTCCACGGGGCATTGATATTGTCTTTTTTCCACTGTGATCTCCACCACTCTTCCAAGGGGCATTGATATTATCTTTATATTCCACTGCTATCTCCACCACTCTTCCAAGGGGCATTGAAACCGTTTTGTTAAGCTACTGTGATCTCCACGTCTCTTCCACGGGGCATTGATATTGTCTTTTTATTACACTGTAACCTCCACCACTCTTCCAAGGGGCATAAAAACCATCTTGTAAAGCTACTGTGACCTCCACGTCTCTTCCAAGGGGCATTGATATTGTCTTTTTATTCCACTGCGACCACCACTACTCTTCGAAGGGACATTAAAACCATTTTGTTAAGCTACTGTGACCTCCACGTCTCTTCCACGGGGCGTTGATATTGTCTTTTTATTCCACTGCGACCTCCACCACTCTTCCAAGGGGCATTGATATTGTCTTTTTATTCCACTGCGACCACCACCACTCTTCGAAGGTGCATTAAAACCGACTTGTTAAGCTACTGTGACCTCCACGTCTCTTCCACGGGGCATTGATATTGTCTTTTTATTCCACTGCGACCTCCACCACTCTTCCAAGGGGCATTAAAACCGTCTTGTTAAGCTACTGTGACCTCCACGTCTCTTCTACGGGGCACTGATATTGTCTTTTTATTCCCTGCGACCTACACCACTCTTCCAAGGGGCAATAAAATTTTCTTTTTAAGCAACTGTGACCTCCACGTTTCTTCCACGGGGCAGAGATATTTTCTTTTTATTCCACTGCGACATCCACCACTCTTCCAAGGTGCATTGATATTGTCTTTTTATTCCACTGCAACCTCCAACACTCTTCCAAGGGGCATTAAAACTGTCTTGATAAGCTACTGTGACCGCCACATCTCTTCCACGGGGCGTTGATATTATCTTTTTATTCCAATGTAACCTTCACCACCTTTCCAACGTGCATTAGAACTGCCTTGTTAAGCTACTGTGGCCTCCCCGTCTCATCCAAGGGGAATTAAAACCGTCTTGTTAAACCAATCTGAACTCCACAGCTCTTCCAAGGGGCATTAAAACCGTCTTGTTAAGCTACTGTGACCTCCACGTATATTCCACGGGGCATTTATATTGACTTTTTAATCCAATGCGATCTCCACCACTCTTCCAAGGGGCATTAAAACTGTGTTGTTAAGCTACTGTGACCTCGACATCTCTTCCACGGGTCATTGAAATTGTCTTTTTCTTCCACTGTAACCTCCACCACTTTTCCAATGGGCATTAAAACTCTCTTTTTAAGCTACTGTGACCGCCACGTCTCATCCAAGGATCATTAATACCGTCTTTATAAACCACTCTGAACTTCACAGCTCTTCCAAGGTATATTAAAACCGTCTTGTTAAGCTACTTTGACCTCCACGTCTCTTCCACGGGGCATTAATATTGGCTTTTTATTCCACTGCGACCTCCACCACTCTTCCAAGGGGCATTAAAACCATCTTGTTAAGCTACTTCTACGTTCACGTCTCTTTCACGGGGCATTGATATTCTCTTTTTACTCCACTGCGACCTCCACCACTCTTCTAAGGGGCACTAAAACTGTATTGTTAAGCTACTGTGACCACAATGTCTCTTCCACAGGGCATTGATATTGTCTTTTTATTCCACGGCGACCTCCACCAATCTTCCAAGTGGCATTAAAACAGTCTTGTTAAGCTACTATTACCTCCACGTCTCTTCCACGGGGCATTGATATTGTCTTTTTATTCCACTGCGACCAACATCACTCTTCCAAGGAACATTGATATTGTCTTTTTATTCCACTGCGACCCCCACAGCTCTTCCAACGGGCATTAAAACCGTCTTGTTAAGCTACTGTGACTTCCACGTCTCTTCCAAGGGGCATTAAAACCGTCTTGTTAAACCTCTCTCAACTCCACAGCTCTTCCAAGGGGCATTAAAACAGTCTTATAAAGCTACTGTGACCTACACGTTTCTTCCACTGGGCATTGATATTGTCTTTTTATTCCAATGTAACCTACACCACGATTCCAATTGGCACTAAAACCGTCTTGTTAAGCTACTGTGACCTCCATGCCTCTTCCAAGGGGCATTAAAACTGTCTTGTTAAACCTCTCTGAACTACACAGTTCTTCCAAGGGGCATTAAAACAGTCTTGTTATGCTACTGTGACCTTCATGTCTGTTCCACTGGGTATTGATATTGTCTTCTTATACCACTGCGACCTCCACCACTCTTCCAAGGGGCTTTAAAATAGCCTTGTTAAGATACTGTGACCTCCACATCCCTTCTACGGGGCATTGATATTGTCTTTTTATTCCACTGTATCCTCCACCACTCTTCCAAGGGGCATTAAAACTGTCTTGTTAAGCTACTGTCATCTTCACGTCTCTTCCAAGGGGCATTAAATCCTTCTTGTTAAACCACTCTGAATGCCACAGCTCTGCCAAGGGGCATTAAAAAGTGTCTTGTTAAGCTACTGTGGCCTCCATGTCTTTTCCACAGGGCATTGATATTGTCTTTTTTTTTCACTGTAACCTCCACCACTCTTCCAATAGGCATTAAAACTGTCTTGTTAAGCTACTGCTACCTCCACGTCTCTTCCAAGGGGCATTAAAACCATCTTGTTAAACCACTCTGTGCTCCACAGCTTTTCCAAGGGGCATTAAAACCATCTTGTTAAGCTACTGTGACCTCCACGTCTCTTCCACGGGGCATTGATATTGTCTTTTTATTCCACAGCGACCCCCACTACTCTTCCAATGGGCATTAAAACCGTCTTGTTAAGCGACTCTGACCTCCACGTCTCTTCCACGGGGCATTGATTTTGTCTTTTTATTCCACTGCTACCTCCACCACTCTTCCACGGGGCATGAAAACCATTTTGTTAAATTTCTGTGACCTCCATGTCTCTTCTACGGGGAATTGATATTGTCTTTTTAGTCCAATACGATCTCCACCACTCTTCCAAGGGGCATTGATATTGTCTTTTTATTCCACTGCAACCGCCACAACTTTTCTAAGGGCCATTAAAACCATCTTGTTAAGCTACTGTGACCTCCACGTCTCTTACACGGGGCATTGATATTGTTTTTTTATTCCACTGCGACATCCACCACTCTTCCAAGGGGCATTAAAACCGCTTTGTTAAACTACTGTGACCTCCACGTCTCTTCCACGGGGCATTGATATTGTATTTTTATTCCACAGCGACCTCCACGACTCTTCCAAGGGGCATTAAAACCGTCTTGTTAAGCTACTGTGACCTCCACGTCTTTTCCAAGGGGCATTGATATTGTCTTCTTATTCCACTGCGACCTCCACCCATCTTCCAAGCGGCATTAAAACAGTCTTGTTAAGCTACTATTACCCCCACGTCTCTTCCACGGGGCATTGATATTGTCTTTTTATTCCACTGCAACCAACATCACTCTTCCAAGGAACATTGATACTGTCTTTTTATTCCACTGCGACCCCCACAACTCTTCCAACGGGCATTAAAACCATCTTGTTAAGCTACTGTGACTTCCACGTCTCTTCCAAGGGGCATTAAAACCGCCTTGTTAAACCTCTCTGAACTCCACAGCTCTTCCAAGGGGCATTAAAACTGTCTTGTTATGCTACTGTGACCTCCACGTTTCTTCCAATGGGCATTGATATTGTCTTTTTATTCCAATGTAACCTACACCACGATTCCAATTGGCACTAAAACCGTCTTGTTAAGCTACTGTGACCTCCACGTCTCTTCCAAGTGGCATTAAAACTGTCTTGTTAAACCTCTCTGAACTCCACAGTTCTTCCAAGGGGCATTAAAACAGTCTTGTTATGCTACTGTGACCTTCATGGCTGTTCCACTGTGTATTGATATTGTCTTCTTATACCACTGCTACCTCCACCACTCTTCCAAGGGGCATTAAAATAGTCTTGTTACGCTACTGTGACCTCCACGTCCCTTCTACGGGGCATTGATATTGTCTTTTTATTCCACTGCAACCTCCACCACTCTTCCAAGGGGCATTGTTATTGTCTTTTTATTCCACTGCGACCTCCACTACTCTTCCAAGGGACTTTGATATTGTCTTTTTATTACTCTGCGACCTCCACCAAGGGGCAATAAAGCCATCTTTTTAAGCTACTGTGACCTCCAAGTCTCTTCCACGGGGCATTCATATTGTCTTTTTATTCCACTGTAACCTCCACCACTCTTCCAAGGGGCATTAAAACTGTCTTGTTAAGCTACTGTCATCTTCACGTCTCTTCAAAGGGGCATTAAATCCTTCTTGTTAAACCACTCTGAATGCCACAGCTCTGCCAAGGGGCATTAAAAAGTGTCTTGTTAAGCTACTGTGGCCTCCACGTCTTTTCCACAGGGCATTGATATTGTCTTTTTTTTTCACTGTAACCTCCACCACTCTTACAAGAGGCATGAAAACTGTCTTGTTAAGCTACTGCTACCTCCACGTCTCTTCCAAAGGGCTTTAAAACCATCTTGTTAAACCGCTCTGTGCTCCACAGCTCTTCCAAGGTGCATTAAAACCATCTTGTTAAGCTACTGTAACCTCCACGTCTCTTCCACGGGGCATTGATTTTGTCTTTTTATTCCACTGCTACCTCCACCACTCTTCCACGGGGCATGAAAACCATTTTGTTAAGTTTCTGTGACCTACATGTCTCTTCTACGGGGAATTGATATTGTCTTTTTAGTCCAATACGACCTCCACCACTCATCCAAGGGGCATTATTATTGTCTTTTTATTCCACTGCAACCGCCACAACTTTTCTAAGGGCCATTAAAACCATCTTGTTAAGCTACTGTGACCTCCGCGTCTCTTACACGGGACATTGATATTGTTTTTTTATTCCACTGCGACCTCCACCACTCTTCCAAGGGGCATTAAAACCGCTTTGTTAAACTACTGTGACCTACACCTCTTTTCCACGGGGCATTGATATTGTATTTTTATTCCACAGCGACCTCCACTACTCTTCCAAGGGGCATTAAAACCGTCTTGTTAAGCTACTGTGACCTCCACGTCTTTTCCAAGGGGCATTGATTTTGTCTTTTTATTCCAATGCGACCTCCACCACTCTTCCAAGGAACATTGATATTGTCTTTTTATTCCACTGCGACCTCCACCCCTTTTCTAAGGGCCATTAAAACCAACTTGTTAAGCTACTGTGACCTCCACGTCTCTTGCACCGGGCATTGATATTGTATTTTTATTCCACTGCAAACTCCACCACTCTTTTAAGGGGCATTACAACTGTCTTTTTAAGCTATTTAGATCTCCACGTCTCTTCCCCGGTGCATTGATATTGTCTTTTTATTCCACTGTAACCTCCACCACTCTTCTAAGGAGCAGTAAAACCGTCTTGTAATGCTAATGTGACCACCACGTCTCTTCCAAAAGGCATTAAAACCATCTTGTAAAATCAATCTGAACTCCACAGCTCTTCCAAGGGGCATTAAAACTGTACTGTTAAGGTAGTGTGACCTCCACGTCTCTTCCAAGGGGCATTGAAATTGTCTTTTTATTCCACAGCGACCTCCACCACTCTTCCAAGTAGTATTAAAATCGTCCTGTTAAGCTGCTGTGAAATCCACGTCTCTTCCACGGGGCATTGATTTTGTCTTTTTATTCCACTGTAACCTCCATCACTTTTCCAAGGGGCATTAAAACCATCTTGTAAAGCTAATGTGGCCTCCACGTCTCTTCCAAGGGTCAATAAAACCATCTTGTAAAACCACTCTGAACTCCACCACTTTTCCAAGAGACATTTAAACCGTCTTGTTAAGCTACTGTGACCTCCACGTCTCTTCGAAGGGGCATTGATATTGTCTTTTTATTCCACTGCGACCTCCAGCACTCTTCCAAGGGGCCTTGATATTGTTGTTTTATTAAACTGCGAACTCCACCACTCCTCCAACGGGCATTAAAACCGTCTTGTTAAGTTACTGTGACCTCAACGTCTCTTCCACGGGGCATTGATATTGTCTTTTTATTTCACTGTAACCTCCACCACTCTTCCAAGGGGCATTAATACCGTTTTTTTAAGCTACTGTAACCTCCACGTCTCTTCCAAGGGGCTTTCAAACCGTCTTGTTAAACCACTCTGAACTCCACAGCTCTTCCAAGGGGGAGTAAATCTGACTTGTTAAGCTACTGTGACCTCCACGTTTCTTCTACGGGGCATTAATATTGTCTTTTTATTCCACTTCGAACTCCAACACTCTTCCAAAGGGCATTTAAACCGTCTTGTTTAGCTACTGTGACCTCCACGTCTCATCCAAGGTGCATTCATTTATTTTTTTTTATTCCACTGCGACCTCCACAACACTTCCAATGGACATTGATATTGTCATTTTATTCCATTGCGACCTCCACCACTCTTCCAAGGGGCCGTGATATTGTCTTTTCATTCCACTTCGAAATCCACCATTCTTCCAAGGGGCATTGATATTGTCTTTTCATTCCACTGCGAAATCCACCACTCTTTTAAGCGGCATTACAATTGTCTTTTTAAGCTATTTAGATCTCCACGTCTTCTCCCCGGGGCATTGATTTTGTCTTTTTATTCCACTGTAACCTCCATCACTCTTCCAGGGGGCTTTAAAACCATCTTGTAAAGCTAATGTAACCTCCACGTCTTTTCCAAGGGTCAATAAAACCATCTTGTAAAACCACTCTGAACTCCACCACTTTTCCAAGGAGCATTTAAACCGTCTTGTTAAGCTACTGTGACCTCCACGTCTCTTCCAAGGGGCATTGATATTGTCTTTTTATTCCACTGCGACCTCCAGCAATCTTCCACGGGGTATTGATATTGTCTTTTTATTCCACTGCAACCTCCACCACTACTCCAAGGGGCCTTGATATTGTCGTTTTATTAAACTGCGAACTCCACCACTCCTTCAACGGGCATTAAAACGGTCTTGTTAAGTTACTGTGACCTCCACGTCTCTTCCACGGGGCATTGATATCGTCTTTTTATTCCACTGCAACCTCCACCACTCTCCAAAGGGCATTGATATTTTCTTTTTATTCCACTGCAACCTCCAGCACTCTTCCAAGGGGCAAAAAAAACATTTTGTTAAGCTACTGTGACCTCCACTTCTCTTCGACGGGGCATTAATATTGTCTTTTTATTTCACTGTAACCTCCACCACTCTTCCAAGGGGCATTAATACAGTTTTTTTAAGCTACTGTGACCTCCACGTCTCTTCCAAGGGGCTTTCAAACCGTCTTGTTAAACCACTCTGAACTCCTCAGCTCTTCCAAGGGGGAGTAAAACTGACTTATTAAGCTACTGTCACCTCCACGTTTCTTCTACGGGGCATTAATATTGTCTTTTTATTCCACTTCGAACTCCAACACTCTTCCAAGGGGCATTTAAACCGTCTTGTTTCAAACTCCAACACTCTTCCAAGGGGTATTTAAACTGTCTTGTTAAGCTACTGTGACCTCCACGTCTCATCCAAGGGGCATTCATTTATTTTTTTTTATTCCATTGCGACCTCCACCACTCTTCCAAGGGGCCGTGATATTGTCTTTTTATTACACTGCGAACTCCACCATTCTTCCAAGGGGCATTAAAACCATCTTGTAAAGCTAAAATGACCTCCACGTCTCTTCCACGGGGAATTGATGTCTTTTTAATCCACTGCGACTTCCACCACTCTTACAAGGGGCATTAAAACCATCTTGTTATGCTTCTTTGACCTCCACGTCTCTTCCCCGAGGCATTGATATTGTCTTTTATTCCACTGCGACCTCCACCATTCTTCCAAGCGGCATTGATATTGTCTTTTTATTCCACTGCGACCTCTACCACTCTTCCAAGGGGCATTAAAACCGTCATTTTAAGATACTGTGACCTCCACGTCTCTTCCAAGGGGCATTCAAACCGTCTTGGTAAACCACTGTGAACTCCACCACTCTTCCAAGGGGAATTTAAACTGTCTTGTTAAGCTACTGTGACCTCCACGTCTCTTGCAAGGGGCATTGATATCGTCATTTTATTCCACTGTGAGCTCCACCACTCTTCCAAGGGGCATTTATATTGTCTTTTTTTTCCACTGCGACCTCCACCACTCTTCCAAAGGGCCTTGATAATGTGTTTTTATTCCACTGCAAACTCCACAACTCTTCCAAAAGGCATTAAAACCATCTTGTTTTGCTACTGTGACCTCCATGTCTCTTCCACGCGGCATTAATATTGTCTTTAAATTCCATTGTAACCTTTACCACTCTTCCAAAGGGCAATATAACCATATTGTTAAGCTACTTTGAGCTCCACGTCTCTTCCAAGGGGCATTGATATTGTCTTTTTATTCCACTGCGACCTCTACCACTCTTCCAAGGGGCATTAAAACCGTCATTTTAAGATACTGTGACCTCCACGTCTCTTCCAAGGGGCATTCAAACCGTCTTGGTAAACCACTGTGAACTCCACCACTCTTCCAAGGGGAATTTAAACTGTCTTGTTAAGCTACTGTGACCTCCACGTCTCTTGCAAGGGGCATTGATATCGTCATTTTATTCCACTGTGAGCTCCACCACTCTTCCAAGGGGCATTTATATTGTCTTTTTTTTCCACTGCGACCTCCACCACTCTTCCAAAGGGCCTTGATAATGTGTTTTTATTCCACTGCAAACTCCACAACTCTTCCAAAAGGCATTAAAACCATCTTGTTTTGCTACTGTGACCTCCATGTCTCTTCCACGCGGCATTAATATTGTCTTTAAATTCCATTGTAACCTTTACCACTCTTCCAAAGGGCAATATAACCATATTGTTAAGCTACTTTGAGCTCCACGTCTCTTCCAAGGGGCATTGATATTGTCGTTTTATTCCCTGCGACCTCCACCACTCTTCCAAGGGGCAATAAAACCGTCTTTTTAAGGTATTGTGACCTCCACGTTTGTTCCTCGGGGCATTGATATTGTCTTTATATTCCACTGCGACATCCACCACTCTTCCAAGGGGCATTAAAACTGTCTTGTTAAGCTACTGTGACCTCCACGTCTCTTCCACGGGGCATTGATATTGTCTTTCTATTCCACTTTAACCTTCACCACCTTTCCAAGGGGCATTAGAACCACCTTGTTAAGCTACTGTGGCCTCCATGTCTCATCCAAGGGGCATAAAAACCATCTTGTTAAACCACTCTGAACTCCACAGCTCATCCAAGGGGCATTAAAAACGTCTTGTTAAGGTACTGTGACCTCCACGTCTATTCCATGGGGCATTGATATTGTCTTTTTATTCCACTGCGACCTCCACCACTCTTCCAAGGGGCATTGATATTGTCTTTTTATTCAAGTGCGATATCTACCACTCTTCCAAGGGGCATTAAAACTGTCTAATTAAGCTACTGTGTCCTCCACGTCTCTTCCAAGAGCCATTGATATCGTCTTTTTATTCCACTGCGACCTCCAACACTCTTCCAAGGGGCATTAAAACCGTCTTGTTAAGCTACAGTGACCTCCACGTCTCTTCCACAGGGCATTGATATTGTCTTTTTATTCCACTTTAACCTTCACCACCTTTCCAAGGGGCATGAGAACCTCGTTGTTAAGCTACTGTGGTCTCCACGTCTCATCCAAGGGGCATTAAAACCATCTTGTTAAACCACTCTCAACTCCACAGTTCTTCCAAGGGGCATTAAAACCGTCTTGTTAAGCTACTGTGACATCCACGTCTATTCCACGGAGCATTGATATTGTATTTTTATTCCACTGCGACCTCCACCACTCTTCCAAGGTGGATTGATATTGTCTTTTTATTCCACTGCGATCTCCACCACTCTTTCAAGGGGCATTAAAACTATCTTGTTAAGCTACTGTGTCCTCCACGTCTCTTCCAAGAACCATTGATATCATCTTTTTATTCCACTGCGACCTCCACCACTCTTCCAAGGGGCATTAAAACTGTCTTGTTAAGCTACTGTGACCTCCACGTCTCTCCACGGATCATTGATAGTGTCTATTTTTTCCACTGTAACCTCCACCACTCTTCCAAGGGGCAATAAAACCGTATTGTTAAGCTAATTTGACCTCCACGTCTCTTCCATGGGGCATTGATTTTGTCTATTTCTTCCCTGCGACCCCCAACACTCTTCCAAGGGCTATTGATATTGTCTTTTTATTCCACTGCAACCTTCACCACTCTTCCAAGAGGCTTTAAAACATTTTGTTAAGCTACTGTGACCTCCACGTCTCTTCCACGGGGCAATGATATTGTCTTTTTATTTCACTGTAATCTCGCCCACTCCTCCAAGTGGCATTAATACCGTGTTTTTCAGCTACTGTGACCTCCATGTCTCTTCGAAGGGGCATTCAAACCTTCTTGTTAAACCACTCTGAACTCCACAGCTCTTCGAAGGGGCATTAAAACTTTCTTGTTAAGCTACTGTGACTTCCACGTCTCTTCTACGGGGCATTAACATTGTCTTTTTATTCCACTGCAAAATCCACCACTCTTACAAGGGGCATTTAAACCATCTTGTTAAGCTAATGTGACCTCCACGTCTCTTCCAAGTGGCATTGATATCGTCTTTTTATTCCACTGCGACCTCCACCACTCCTCCAAGGGGCATTGATATTGTCTTTTTATTCCACTGCGACCTCCACGACTCTTCCAAGGGGCATTGATGTTGTATTTTTATTCCACTCCAAACTCCACCACTCTAGCAAGCGGCATTAAAACCATCTTGTTAAGCTAATGTGACCTCCACGTCTCTTCCAAGTGGCATTGATATCGTCTTTTTATTCCACTGCGACCTCCACCACTCCTCCAAGGGGCATTGATATTGTCTTTTTATTCCACTGCGACCTCCACGACTCTTCCAAGGGGCATTGATGTTGTATTTTTATTCCACTCCAAACTCCACCACTCTAGCAAGCGGCATTAAAACCATCTTGTTAAGCTACTGTGATCTCCACATCTCTACCACGGGGCATTGATATTGTCTTTAATTTCCACTGTAACCTCCACCACTCTTCCAAGGGGAAATAAAACCGTATTGTTAAGCTACTTTGACCTCCACGGTTCATCCAAGGGGCATTGATATTGTCTTTTTATTGCCTGCGACCTCCAGCACTCTTCCAAGGGGCAATAAAACCATCTTTTTAAGCTAATGTGACTTCCACGTTTCTTCCACATGGAAATGATATTGTCTTTTTGTTCCACTGCGACATCCACCACTCTTCCAAAAGGCATTGATATTGTCTTTTTATTCCACTGTAACCTCCAACACTCTTCCAAGGGGCATTAAACTGTCTTGCTAAGCTACTGTGACCTCCACGTCTCTTCCACGGGGCATTGATATTGTCTTTTTATTCCAATGTAACCTTCACCACCTTTCCAAAGGGCATTAGAACTAAATTGTTAAGCTACTGTGGCCTCCAAGTCTCATCCAAGGGGCATTAAATCCGTCTTGTTAAACCACTGTGATCTCCACAGCTCTTCCAAGGGGCATTAGAACCGTCTTGTTAAGCTACTGTGACCTCCACGTCTATTCAATGGGGCATTGATACTGTCTTTTTATTCCAATGCGACCTCCTCCACTCTTCCAAGGGGCATTAAAACCGTCTTGTAAAGCTAATGTGACCACCGTGTCTCTTCCAAGGGGCATTAAAACCATCTTGAAAAACCACTCTGAACTCCACAGCTCTTCCAAGGGGCATTAATACCGTATTGTTAAGCTACTGTCACCTCCACGTCTCTTCCACGGGGCATTGATATTGTCTTTTTATTCCACAGTGATCTCCACCACTCTTCCATGTAGCATTAAAACCGTCTTGATAAGCTACTGTGACCTCAACGTCTCTTCCACTGGTCAGTGATTTTGTCTTTTTATTCCTCTGTAACCTCCAGCACTCTTCCAAGGGGCATTAAAACAGTCTTGTAAAGCTAATGTGACCTCCATGTCTCTTCCACGGGGCATTGATGTTGTCTTTTTATTCCACAGCGACCTCCACCACTCTTCCTAGTAGCATTAAAACTGTCTTGTTTTGCTATTGTGACCTCCACGTCTATTCCACAGGGGGAACTGATATTGTCTTTTTATTCCACTACGACCTCCACCACTCTTCCAAAGGGCATTGATATTGTCTTTTTATTCCACTGTAACCTCCTCCACTGTTCCAAGGAGCATTAAAACCATCTTGTTAAGCTACTGAGACCTCCACATCTCTATCAAGGGGCATTAAAACTGTCTTGTTAAACCACTCTGAACTCCACAGCTCTTCCAATGGGCATTTAAACCGTCTTGTTAAGCTACCGTGACCTCCATGTCTCTTACAGGGCATTGTTATTGTCTTTTTATTCCACTTAGACCTCCACCACTCTTCCAAGGGGCATTAAAACCATCTTGTTAAGCTACTGTGTCCTCCACGTCTCTTTCACGGGGCATTGACATTGTCTTTTTATTCCTCTGCGACCTCCACCACGCTTCCAAGGGGCATTGATATTGTCTTTTTATTCCACTGTAACCTCCTCCACTGTTCCAAGGGGCATTAAAACCATCTTGTTAAGCTACTGAGACCTTCACATCTCTATCAAGGGGCATTAAAACCATCTTGTTAAACCACTCTGAACTCCACAGCCCTTCCAAGGGGCATTAAAACCGTCTTGTTAACCTATTGTAACCTCCACGTCTCTTTTACGGGGCATTGATATTGTCTTTTTATTCCACTGCGACCTCCACCACTCTCCCAAGGGGCATTAAAAGCGTCTTGATAAGCTACTGTGACCTCCACGTCCCTTCCACGGGGCATTAATATTGTCTTTTTATTCCACTGCGACCTCCACCACTCTACCAAGGGGCATTGATATTGTCTTTTTATTCCACTGCGAACTCCACCACTCTTCCAAGGGACATTGATATTGTCTTTTTATTCCACTGCGACCTTCACCTTTCTTTGTCACGCTGTCTCTGTGTACTGGAGGTAGGGGGCCTAAGCTGACCCTAAGCTGGGGCCCTGACTAATCCCTCTACCTGGAGGTACTGTTAAAGGTACAGAGGTCCAGGCCGCCAGCGTAACCCCTACCTCCTGAGGATCCCTGCACCTAAGTAATCTAGTCCTGAGAAGGACCCCTGATCACAACAAAAGGGGACAGGTAATAATATGCCCACACTCAGTACTTAGACGAACGAGACAGTACAAGGGTAAAACCAAAACCACCTTGCATACAAAAACTACACAACTACAACAGAGGGAACACCAACGGGAAAGGAGATAAATGATAAAGTGAGGAAGGGAAAAAAACACTCCAAATACACTTAGCTCTGAAACTCCAAATACCACGATCCGCTCTGTTAGTCTGCATGAAATGCTTTCACCGACACTTCCCTAACAGACCGGCAGGCATTTGAAGGAGTCCCACTACAGCAGCATTGATTGCAGCTGGGCGAGGCTGGACCTTGTCTAGCACAGAGAGAGAGTTAACTACCTCACTGCCGAAAAACACAAAGCACCAAAAACTCAGCTGCGAGAAGTCAGGCTGTGTAATCGTGAGGATCTTCGTGGCGACACACCCGTGACAGTACCCCTCCTTCTACGAGGGGCCTCCGGACCCTCAGGGCCAGGTTTATCCGGGTGAGTTGTGTGGAAGGCCCGAACTAATCGGTCTGCGTTAATATCCGACGCAGGAACCCACATCCTCTCCTCAGGACCATACCCCTTCCAATGAACCAGGTACTGAAGGGACCGGCGATTAAAGCGTGAATCGATGACCCTCGATACCTGGAACTCCAAGTTACCATTGACCACCACTGGAGGGGGAGGTAAAGGTGACGGTACCACCGGCGCCACATACCTCTTAAGCAATGATCTGTGGAACACGTTGTGAATTTTAAACGTAGGGGGGAGGTCAAGACGGAATGCCACCGGATTAATTATAGAACTGATCCTGTACGGCCCGATGAACCTGGGACCCAGTTTCCAGGAGGGAACCTTAAGTTTTATATTCCTGGTAGACAACCATACCCGATCGTTCACACTTAGGTCCGGACCAGACACTCTCCTCCTATCAGCCATACGTTTGTATCGGTTCACCATAGTATTCAGATTCTTCAGCACCCCTCTCCATACTGAATCGAGTGATGAAGAAAATCGTTCCTCCTCAGGAACCCCCGAAGAGACCCCCTACTGAAAGTACAAAACTGGGGGTGAAAACCATATGCCCCAAAAAACGGGGACTTACCAGTGGACTCGCTCCGCCTATTATTAAGAGCAAACTCTGCCAGAGGTAAGAAAGAAGCCCAGTCCTCCTGGTTCTCTGACACAAAACACCGGAGATATGTCTCCAAGCTCTGGTTCATACGTTCCGTCTGACCATTGGTCTGAGGATGAAAAGCCGATGAGAACGATAAATGCATCCCCCGCCATGTACAAAACGCCTTCCAGAATTTGGACACAAACTGAGACCCCCGATCTGACACCACCTCGGAGGGTACCCCGTGAAGCCTCACAATCTCCCCAATGAACACCTGCGCAAGAGTTTTAGCATTAGGAAGAGCAGGAAGAGCGATAAAATGTGCCATCTTGCTGAACCTGTCCACTACAGCGAGTATGACCGTTTTACCTGAAGACGGAGGGAGGTCCGTAATAAAGTCCATAGACAGATGAGTCCAAGGACGCTCCGGGATCTTCAAAGGTAAGAGGGCCCCAGACGGACGGGTATGTGAGGTCTTAGAGCGCGCACAAACCCCACAGGACGCGACAAAAGTTACCACCTCCTTATGTAAGTTAGGCCACCAAAACCGACGCGAGAGGAGAGCCACAGTTGCTTTACTCCCTGGGTGTCCTGCTAAAGCTGAGTTATGGTGTGCGTCGATCACCTTTTGTCGCAACTGATCTGGAACAAACAGTCTCCCCGGAGGTCCAACAGGGGCGTCCCCCTGAGCCTCCAATACCTCCTACTCAAGCTCAGAGCATAATGCTGAAACCACCACCCCCTCCTGAAGGATAGGAATCGGGTCGTCCGTATTCCCGGCCCCAGGGAAACTACGAGATAAGGCATCCGCCTTTACATTTTTTGACCCAGGACGATATGTAACGACAAAATTAAACCTGGTAAAAAACAATGACCACCTAGCTTGTCTGGGATTCAGACGTTTCGCGGACTCCAGATAAAGCAGGTTCTTGTGATCGGTGATGACGGTGACCGGATGGACTGCCCCCTCTAAAAAATGGCGCCACTCCTCAAAAGCTAACTTAATGGCCAAGAGTTCCCTATTGCCGACATCGTAATTCCTCTCAGCGGACGACAATTTTTAAGAGAAAAAGGCGCACGGATGCCACTTACCAGGGGACGAACCTTGTGACAATACTGCTCCCACCCCTACCTCGGAAGCGTCTACCTCTACAATGAATGGCTGTGACGCATCAGGTTGAATGAGTATGGGTGCTGAGGAAAAACATTTTTTCAAGGAGGAGAATGCTTGACAAGCCTTGTCAGACCACCTAGAAAAATCCGTCCCCTTTTTAGTCATGTCTGTGAGAGGCTTAACCATGGACGAGAAATTACGAATGAACTTCCGGTAATAATTAGCAAACCCCAGGAAACGTTGTAGTGCCTTAAGATTCTCTGACCGATCCCACTCAAGAACTGCCCGCACTTTCCCAGGGTCCATACGAAAACCGGACGCTGAAACCAGGAAGCCTAAAAACTGGAGTTCCTGTACGGCGAACACACACTTTTCCCATTTGGCATACAGTTTATTATCCCGCAAGATCTGTAACACCTGCCTAACGTGCTCCTGATGAGACACCAGATCCGGCGAGTAAATTAAGATATCATCCAGATATATGACAACAAACTGTCCCACCAGGCGGCGAAAAATGTCATTAACAAAGTGTTGGAACACCGCCGGGGCATTAGTCAGACCGAATGGCATGACAAGGTTCTCATAATGCCCCTCCGGAGTGTTAAACGCCGTCTTCCACTCATTCCCCTCCTTCATCCTAAGCAGATTGTACGCCCCCCTGAGATCCAACTTAGAGAACCATTTGGCGCCCACGATCTGATTAAAGAGATCGGGAATAAGTGGGAGCGGATACGGATCTCGGACCGTAATCCGATTAAGTTCACGGAAATCCAGGCAAGGGCGTAGGCCTCCATCTTTCTTCTTAACAAAGAAGAACCCCGCGGCCACCGGTGAAGATGAAGGTCTAATATGCCCCTTAGCCAGACTTTCTGAAATATAATCCTTCATGGCCTGCCTCTCAGGACCAGAAAGGTTATACAACCTAGCTTTAGGTAACTTGGCCTCAGGGAGCAGTTTTACAGAACAGTCATACTCACGATGAGGAGGTAGTTCCTGACACCCTTTCTCCGAGAATACATCCTCAAAGTCCGCCAGAAATGGAGGTAAGACCCTAGGAGTAACCGCACCGATGACCGTATTCATGCAGTTTTTATTACAGAATTTACTCCATTGGCTTATCTCTCCGGATTGCCAATTAATAACCGGGTTATGCTTAGTTAACCAAGGAAGGCCCAACACTATAGGAGTGGGAAGACCCTCCAACACGTAGCAAGACGACAGTTCTTTATGTATCGCCCCCACTTGAAGTTTTACGTTATGCACAGCTTGCAAAAAACTTCCCTAACCGAGAGGCCTGGCATCGATCGAGAATATGGGGATGGGTTTAGCCAACTCACTCAATCGCATACCTTGAACCCGGGCAAACCGAGCGTCCACCAGATTAGCCCCGGCCCCACTATCCAGTTCTCGTACCCACCACCACCTCCGCCGGAACGAGAAACTGAGACGAACCTAGGGACGAAATACCTACTCCCAGATTGCCGTCCACCACACAACCTGGGATCAACAGTTTTCTGACGACTCTTCACTCTGCAAGGGACGGGATGGACACCCCCCAATAAAATGTCCCTTTCTCCTGCAGAAGAAACACCTTCCTGTCTTATGGCACAACACCAGTCCCCTCCCCCGAAATGATGTCCCTCCTAATTGCATAGGCTCCTCTGGACTGACCAGGGGAACCACCATATGAGGGGACCTTGTAGGAGGTGGAGTCATCACAGGGGGTGGAGTTATCCCGCACTTCTCCCGAAGCCATCTGTCAATGCGAATAGCAAGGGCCATAGCGGCTTCCAGTGACGCGGGAGAGTCATACTGTGCCAACACATCCTGTAATTTGTCGGATAAACCTTGACAAAACTGGCTCCTAAGAGCCGGGTCATTCCATTGGGTGTCAGTGGCCCACCTACGGAACTCCGAACAGAATTCCTCCGCCGGACGATCTTCCAGCTGGATCCTACGTAACTTAGATTCAGCAAGGGAGATCCGATCCGGGTCATCATATACAAGACCCAGAGCAGCAAAAAACCTATCCACTGACTGGAGAGCCGGGGAGCCCGGGAGAAGAGAGAACGCCCAAGATTGTGGGTCCCCTTGTAGGAGCGAGATGACAATTCCCACCCTTTGTTCTTCACTCCCCGATGACCGAGGCCGCAGCCGAAAGTACAACTTGCATGCCTCCCGGAAAACAAAAGACTTGTCCTGCCCCCCAGTGAACCTGTCAGGGAGAGCTACTTTAGGTTCTGGACCGGCTTGCTCCTGAGGATACAAAACCTTGGACCTAACGTCCGCCAGCTCCATGGACAAACTCTGCAACTGCCGAGCTAGACCGGCTACTGGATCCATGGTAGCTGGAGAAAATCTAAGTGGTCGGTGAAAATGTCACGCTGTCTCTGTGTACTGGAGGTAGGGGGCCTAAGCTGACCCTAAGCTGGGGCCCTGACTAATCCCTCTACCTGGAGGTACTGTTAAAGGTACAGAGGTCCAGGCCGCCAGCGTAACCCCTACCTCCTGAGGATCCCTGCACCTAAGTAATCTAGTCCTGAGAAGGACCCCTGATCACAACAAAAGGGGACAGGTAATAATATGCCCACACTCAGTACTTAGACGAACGAGACAGTACAAGGGTAAAACCAAAACCACCTTGCATACAAAAACTACACAACTACAACAGAGGGAACACCAACGGGAAAGGAGATAAATGATAAAGTGAGGAAGGGAAAAAAACACTCCAAATACACTTAGCTCTGAAACTCCAAATACCACGATCCGCTCTGTTAGTCTGCATGAAATGCTTTCACCGACACTTCCCTAACAGACCGGCAGGCATTTGAAGGAGTCCCACTACAGCAGCATTGATTGCAGCTGGGCGAGGCTGGACCTCGTCTAGCACAGAGAGAGAGAGAGTTAACTCCCTCACTGCCGAAAAACACAAAGCACCAAAAACTCAGCTGCGAGAAGTCAGGCTGTGTAATCGTGACGATCTTTGTGGCGACACACCTGTGACACTCTTCCAAGGGGCAATAAAACCATCTTGTTAAGCTACTGTGACCTCCACGCCATTTCCACGGGGCATTGATATTGTCTTTTTATCCCACAGTAACCTCCACCACTCTTCCAAGGGGCATTAAAACCATCTTCTTAAGCTACTGTGACCTCTACATCTCTTCCACGGGGCATTGATATTGTCTTTTTATTCCACTGTGACCTCCACCACTATTTCAAGGGGCATTGATATTGTCTTTTTATTCCACTGCGACCACCACCACTCTTCGAAGGGGCATTAAAACCGACTTGTTAAGCTACTGTGACCTCCACGTCTCTTCCACGAGGCATTGATATTGTCTTTTTATTCAACTGCGACCTCCACCACTCTTCCAAGGGGCATTAAAACCGTCTTGTTAAGCTACTGTGACCTCCATGTCTCTTCTACGGGGCATTGATATTGTCTTTTTATTCCCTGCGACCTACACCACTCTTCCAAGGGGCAATAAAATTTTCTTTTTAAGCAACTGTGACCTCCACGTTTCTTCCACGGGGCAGAGATATTTTCTTTTTATTCCACTGCGACATCCACCACTCTTCCAAGGTGCATTGATATTGTCTTTTTATTCCACTGCAACCTCCAACACTCTTCCAAGGGGCAGTAAAACTGTCTTGATAAGCTACTGTGACCTCCACATCTCTTCCACGGGGCGTTGATATTGTCTTTTTATTCCACTGTAACCTTCACCATCTTTCCAACGTGCATTAGAACTGCCTTCTTAAGTTACTGTGGCCTCCCCGTCTCATCCAAGGGGAATTAAAACCATCTTGTTAAACCACTCTGAACTCCACAGCTCTTCCAAGGGGCATTAAAACCGTCTTGTTAAGCTACTGTGACCTCCACGTATATTCCACGGGGCATTTATATTGACTTTTTAATCCAATGCGATCTCCACCACTCTTCCAAGGGGCATTAAAACTGTGTTGTTAAGCTACTGTGACCTCGACATCTCTTCCACGGGGCATTGAAATTGTCTTTTTATTCCACTGTAACCTCCACCACTTTTCCAATGGGCATTAAAACTCTCTTTTTAAGCTACTGTGACCGCCACGTCTCATCCAAGGATCATTAATACCATCTTTATAAACCACTCTGAACTTCACAGCTCTTCCAAGGTGTATTAAAACTGTCTTGTTAAGCTACTTTAACCTCCACGTCTCTTCCACGGGGCATTAATATTGGCTTTTTATTCCACTGCGACCTCCACCACTCTTCCAAGGGGCATTAAAACCATTGTGTTAAGCTACTTCTACGTCCACGTCTCTTGCACGGGGCATTGATATTCTCTTTTTACTCCACTGCGACCTCCACCACTCTTCTAAGGAGCACTAAAACTGTATTGTTAAGCTACTGTGACCACAATGTCTCTTCCAAGGGGCATTAAAACTGTCTTGTTAAACCTCTCTGAACTACACAGTTCTTCCAAGGGGCCTTAAAACAGTCTTGTTATGCTACTGTGACCTTCATGTCTGTTCCACTGGGTATTGATATTGTCTTCTTATACCACTGCGACCTCCACCACTCTTCCAAGGGGCTTTAAAATAGTCTTGTTAAGATACTGTGACCTCCACGTCCCTTCTACGGGGCATTGATATTGTCTTTTTATTCCACTGTATCCTCCACCACTCTTCCAAGGGGCATTAAAACTGTCTTGTTAAGCTACTGTCATCTTCACGTCTCTTCCAAGGGGCATTAAATCCTTCTTGTTAAACCACTCTGAATGCCACAGCTCTGCCAAGGGGCATTAAAAAGTGACTTCTTAAGCTACTGTGGCCTCCACGTCTTTTCCACAGGGCATTGATATTGTCTTTTTTTTTCACTGTAATCTCCACCACTCTTCCAAGAGGCATTAAAACTGTCTTGTTAAGCTACTGCTACCTCCACGTCTCTTCCAAGGGGCATTAAAACCATCTTGTTAAACCACTCTGTGCTCCACAGCTCTTCCAAGGGGCATTAAAACCATCTTGTTAAGCTACTGTGACCTCCACGTCTCTTCCACGGGGCATTGATATTGTCTTTTTATTCCACAGCGACCCTCACTACTCTTCCAATGGGCATTAAAACTGTCTTGTTAAGCTACTCTGACCTCCACGTCTCTTCCACGGGGCATTGATTTTGTCTTTTTATTCCACTGCTACCTCCACCACTCTTCCACGGGGCATGAAAACCATTTTGTTAAATTTCTGTGACCTCCATGTTTCTTCTACGGGGAATTGATATTGTCTTTTTAGTCCAATACGACCTCCACCACTCTTCCAAGGGGCATTGATATTGTCTTTTTATTCCACTGCAACCGCCACAACTTTTCTAAGGGCCATTAAAACCATCTTGTTAAGCTACTGTGACCTCCACATCTCTTCCACGGGGCATTGATATTGTTTTTTTATTCCACTGCGACCTCCACCACTCTTCCAAGGGGCATTAAAACCGCTTTGTTAAACTACTGTGACCTCCACGTCTCTTCCACAGGGCATTGATATTGTATTTTTATTCCACAGCGACCTCCACGACTCTCCCAAGGGGCATTAAAACCGTCTTGTTAAGCTACTGTGACTTCCACGTCTTTTCCAAGGGGCATTGATATTGTCTTTTTATTCCACTGCGACCTCCACCAATCTTCCAAGCGGCAATAAAACTGTCTTGTTAAGCTACTATTACCTCCACATCTCTTCCACGGGGCATTGATATTGTCTTTTTATTCCACTGCGACCAACATCACTCTTCCAAGGAACATTGATATTGTCTTTTTATTCCAATGTAACCTACACCACGATTCCAATTGGCACTAAAACCGTCTTGTTAAGCTACTGTGACCTCCACGTCTCTTCCAAGGGGCATTAAAACTGTCTTGTTAAACCTCTCTGAACTCCACAGTTCTTCCAAGGGGCATTAAGACAGTCTTGTTATGCTACTGTGACCTTCACGTCTGTTCCACTGGGTATTGATATTGTCTTCTTATACCACTGCGACCTCCACCACTCTTCCAAGGGGCATTAAAATAGTCTTGTTACGCTACTGTGACCTCCACGTCCCTTCTATGGGGCATTGATATTGTCTTTTTATTCCACTGCAACCTCCACCACTCTTCCAAGGGGCATTGTTATTGTATTTTTATTCCACTGCGACCTCCACTACTCTTCCAAGGGACTTTGATATTGTCTTTTTATTACTCTGCGACCTCCACCAAGGGGCAATAAAGCCATCTTTTTAAGCTACTGTGACCTCTAAGTCTCTTCCACGGGGCATTCATATTGTCTTTTTATTCCACTGTAACCTCCACCACTCTTTCAATGGGCATTAAAACTGTCTTGTTAAGCTACTGTCATCTTCACGTCTCTTCCAAAGGGCATTAAATCCTTCTTGTTAAACTACACTGAATGCCACAGCTCTGCCAAGGGGCATTAAAAAGTGTCTTGTTAAGCTACTGTGGCCTCCACGTCTTTTCCACAGGGCATTGATATTGTCTTTTTTTTTCACTGTAACCTCCACCACTCTTCCAAGAGGCATTAAAACTGTCTTGTTAAGCTACTGCTACCTCCACGTCTCTTCCAAGGGGCATTAAAACCATCTTGTTAAACCGCTCTGTACTCCACAGCTCTTCCAAGGGGCATTAAAACCATCTTGTTAAGCTACTGTGACCTCCACGTCTCTTCCACGGGGCATTGATTTTGTCTTTTTATTCCACTGCTACCTCCACCACTCTTCCACGGGGCATGAAAACCATTTTGTTAAGTTTCTGTGACCTCCATGTCTCTTCTACGGGGATACGGGGAATTAATATTGTCTTTTTAGTCCAATACGACCTCCACCACTCTTCCAAGGGGCATTGATATTGTCTTTTTGTTCCACTGCAACCGCCACAACTTTTCTAAGGGCCATTAAAACCATCTTGTTAAGCTACTGTGACCTCCACGTCTCTTACATGGGGCATTGACATTGTTTTTTTATTCCACTGCGACCTCCACCATTCTTCCAAGGGGCATTAAAACCGCTTTGTTAAACTACTGTGACCTACACGTCTTTTCCACGGGGCATTGATATTGTATTTTTATTCCACAGCGACCTCCACTACTCTTCCAAGGGGCATTAAAACCGTCTTGTTAAGCTACTGTGACCTCCACGTCTTTTCCAAGGGGCATTGATTTTGTCTTTTTATTCCACCGCTACCTCCACCACTCTACCAAGGGGCACGAAAACCATCTTGTTAAGCTTCTGCGACCTCCATGTCTCTTCCACGGGGCATTGATATTGTCTTTTTAGTCCAATGCGACCTCCACCACTCTTCCAAGGAACATTGATATTGTCTTTTTATTCCACTGCGACCTCCACCCCTTTTCTAAGGGCCATTAAAACCAACTTGTTAAGCTACTGTGACCTCCACGTCTCTTGCACCGGGCATTGATATTGTATTTTTATTCCACTGCAAACTCCACCACTCTTTTAAGTGGCATTACAACTGTCTTTTTAAGCTATTTAGATCTCCACGTCTCTTCCCCGTGGCATTGATATTGTCTTTTTATTCCACTGTAACCTCCACCACTCCTCTAAGAAGCAGTAAAACCGTCTTGTAATGCTAAAGTGACCACCACGTCTCTTCCAAAAGGCATTAAAACCATCTTGTAAAACCAATCTGAACTCCACAGCTCTTCCAAGGGGCATTAAAACTGTATTGTTAAGCTAGTGTGACCTCCACGTCTCTTCCAAGGGGCATTGAAATTGTCTTTTTATTCCACAGCGACCTCCATCACTCTTCCAAGTAGTATTAAAATCGTCCTGTTAAGCTGCTGTGAAATCCACGTCTCTTCCACGGGGCATTGATTTTGTCTTTTTATTCCACTGTAACCTCCATCACTCTTCCAAGGGGCATTAAAACCATCTTGTAAAGCTAATGTTACCTCCACGTCTCTTCCAAGGGTCAATAAAACCATCTTGTAAAACCATTCTGAACTCTACCACTTTTCCAAGAGACATTTAAACCGTCTTGTTAAGCTACTGTGACCTCCACGTCTCTTCGAAAGGGCATTGATATTGTCTTTTTATTCCACTGCGACCTCCAGCAATCTTCCAAGGGGTATTGATATTGTCTTTTTATTCCACTGCAACCTCCACCACTCTTCCAAGGGGCCTTGATATTGTTGCTTTATTAAACTGCGAACTCCACCACTCCTCCAACGGGCATTAAAACCGTCTTGTTAAGTTACTGTGACCTCAACGTCTCTTCCACGGGGCATTGATATTGTCTTTTTATTTCACTGTAACCTCCACCACTCTTCCAAGGGCATTAATACCGTTTTTTTAAGCTACTGTAACCTCCACGTCTCTTCCAAGGGGCTTTCAAACCGTCTTGTTAAACCACTCTGAACTCCACAGCTCTTCCAAGGGGGAGTAAAACTGACTTGTTAAGCTACTGTGACCTCCACGTTTCTTCTACTGGGCATTAATATTGTCTTTTTATTCCACTTCGAACTCCAACACTCTTCCAAAGGGCATTTAAACCGTCTTGTTTAGCTACTGTGACCTCCACGTCTCATCCAAGGGGCATTCATTTATTTTTTTTTATTCCACTGCGACCTCCAAAACACTTCCAATGGGCATTGATATTGTCATTTTATTCCATTGCGACCTCCACCACTCTTCCAAGGGGCCGTGATATTGTCTTTTCATTCCACTTCGAAATCCACCATTCTTTCAAGGGGCATTGATATTGTCTTTTCATTCCACTGCGAAATCCACCATTCTTCCAAGGGGCATTAAAACCGTGTTGTAAAGCTAAAATGACCTCCACGTCTCTTCCACTGGGAATTGATGTCTTTTTAATCCACTGCGAACTCCACCACTCTTTTAAGCGGCATTACAACTGTCTTTTTAAGCTATTTAGATCTCCACGTCTCTTCCCCGGGGCATTGATTTTGTCTTTTTATTCCACTGTAACCTCCATCACTCTCCAGGGGGCATTAAAACCATCTTGTAAAGCTAATGTGACCTCCACGTCTCTTCCAAGGGTCAATAAAACCATCTTGTAAAACCACTCTGACCTCCACGTCTCTTCCAAGGGGCATTGATAATGTCTTTTTATTCCACTGCGACCTCCAGCAATCTTCCAAGGGGTATTGATATTGTCTTTTTATTCCACTGCAACCTCCACCACTCCTCCAAGGGGCCTTGATATTGTCGTTTTATTAAACTGCGAACTCCACCACTCCTTCAACGGGCATTAAAACCGTCTTGTTAAGTTACTGTGACCTCCACGTCTCTTCCACAGGGCATTGATATCGTCTTTTTATTCCACTGCAACCTCCACCACTCTTCCAAAGGGCATTGATATTTTCTTTTTATTCCACTGCAACCTCAAGCACTCTTCCAAGGGGCAAAAAAAACATTTCGTTAAGCTACTGTGACCTCCACTTCTCTTCGACGGGGCATTGATATTGTCTTTTTATTTCACTGTAACCTCCACCACTCTTCCAAGGGGCATTAATACCGTTTTTTTAAGCTACTGTGACCTCCACGTCTCTTCCAAGGGGCTTTCAAACCATCTTGTTAAACCACTCTGAACTCCTCAGCTCTTACAAGGGGGAGTAAAACTGACTTATTAAGCT
The DNA here is from genome assembly GCF_046119375.1 of Phyllobates terribilis. Classification (NCBI taxonomy): domain Eukaryota; kingdom Metazoa; phylum Chordata; class Amphibia; order Anura; family Dendrobatidae; genus Phyllobates; species Phyllobates terribilis. The sequence goes on along the minus strand of NW_027362924.1, from coordinate 306,132 downwards.
ACTGTCACCTCCACGTTTCTTCTACGGGGCATTAATTTTGTCTTTTTATTCCACTTCGAACTCCAACACTCTTCCAAGGGGCATTTAAACCGTCTTGTTTCGAACTCCAACACTCTTCCAAGGGGCATTTAAACCATCTTGTTAAGCTACTGTGACCTCCACGTCTCATCCAAGGGGCATTCATTTATTTTTTTTTATTCCTCTGCGACCTCCACAACTCTTCCAATGGGCATTGATATTGTCATTTTATTCCATTGCGACCTCCACCACTCTTCCAAGGCCCCGTGATATTGTCTTTTTATTACACTGCGAACTCCACCATTCTTCCAAGGGGCATTAAAACCATCTTGTAAAGCTAAAATGACCTCCACGTCTCTTCCACGGGGAATTGATGTCTTTTTAATCCACTGCGACTTCCACCACTCTTACAAGGGGCATTAAAACCATCTTGTTATGCTTCTTTGACCTCCACGTCTCTTCCCCGAGGCATTGATATTGTCTTTTATTCCACTGCGAACTCCACCATTCTTCCAAGCGGCATTGATATTGTCTTTTTATTCCACTGCGACCTCTACCTCTTCCAAGGGGCATTAAAACCGTAGTTTTAAGATACTGTGACCTCCACGTCTCTTCCAAGGGGCATTCAAACCGTCTTGGTAAACCACTGTGAACTCCACCACTCTTCCAAGGGGAATTTAATCTGTCTTGTTAAGCTACTGTGACCTCCACGTCTCTTGCAAGGGGCATTGATATCGTCATTTTATTCCACTGTGAGCTCCACCACTCTTCCAAGGGGCATTGATATTGTCTTTTTTTTCCACTGCGACCTCCACCACTCTTCCAAAGGGCCTTGATATTGTGTTTTTATTCCACTGCGAACACCACAACTCTTCCAAAAGGCATTAAAACCATCTTGTTATGCTACTGTGACCTCCATGTCTCTTCCACGCGGCATTAATATTGTCTTTAAATTCCATTGTAACCTTTACCACTCTTCCAAAGGGAAATATAACCATATTGTTAAGCTACTTTGAGCTCCACGTCTCTTCCAAGGGCATTGATATTGTCGTTTTATTCCCTGCGACCTCCACCACTCTTCCAAGGGGCAATAAAACCGTCTTTTTAAGGTATTGTGACCTCCACGTTTCTTCCTCGGGGAATTGATATTGTCTTTATATTCCACTGCGACACCCACCACTCTTCCAAGGGGCATTAAAACTGTCTTGTTAAGCTACTGTGACCTCCACGTCTCTTCCACGGGGCATTGATATTGTCTTTCTATTCCACTTTAACCTTCACCACCTTTCCAAGGGGCATTAGAACCACCTTGTTAAGCTACTGTGGCCTCCATGTCTCATCCAAGGGGCATAAAAACCGTCTTGTTAAACCACTCTGAACTCCACAGCTCATCCAAGGGACATTAAAAACGTCTTGTTAAGCTACTGTGACCTCCACGTCTATTCCACGGGGCATTGATATTGTCTTTTTATTCCACTGCGACCTCCACCACTCTTCCAAGGGGCATTGATATTGTCTTTTTATTCAAGTGCGATATCTACCACTCTTCCAAGGGGCATTAAAACTGTCTAATTAAGTCCTCCACGTCTCTTCCAAGAGCCATTGATATCGTCTTTTTATTCCATTGCAACCTCCAACACTCTTCCAAGGGCATTAAAACCGTCTTGTTAAGCTACTGTGACCTCCACGTCTCTTCCACAGGGCATTGATATTGTCTTTTTATTCCACTTTAACCTTCACCACCTTTACAAGGGGCATTAGAACCTCGTTGTTAAGCTACTGTGGTCTCCACGTCTCATCCAAGAGGCATTAAAACCGTCTTGTTAAACCACTCTCAACTCCACAGTTCTTCCAAGGGGCATTAAAACCGTCTTGTTAAGCTGCTGTGACATCCACGTCTATTCCACGGGGCATTGATATTGTATTTTTATTCCACTGCGACCTCCACCACTCTTCCAAGGGGGATTGATATTGTCTTTTTATTCCACTTCGATCTCCACCACTCTTCCAAGGGGCATTAAAACTATCTTGTTAAGCTACTGTGTCCTCCACGTCTCTTCCAAGAACCATTGATATCGTCTTTTTATTCCACTGCGACCTCCACCACTCTTCCAAGGGGCATTAAAACTGTCTTGTTAAGCTACTGTGACCTCCACGTCTCTCCACGGATCATTGATAGTGTCTATTTTTTCCACTGTAACCTCCACCACTCTTCCAAGGGGCAATAAAACCGTATTGTTAAGCTAATTTGACCTCCACGTCTCTTCCACGGGGCATTGATTTTGTCTATTTCTTCCCTGCGACCCCCAACATTCTTCCAAGGGGCATTGATATTTAGTGTTGAGCCACCCCCTTAGTGTTCGGGTTCGGTTCGGTTCGGTTCGTCGAACACCGGGATGTTCGAGGAACTGTTCGTCGAACTGTTCGTCGAACACCTTAGAACACCGTCGAACACCGTTAAAACCAATGGCAGGCAAACAAAAACACATAGGAACACATAGAAAACACCTTCAAAGGTGTCCAAAAGCTCACAAACTGCTCAGAAGACGCTTTCTTTAAAAAAGCCGGCCGGCAATTCAGCAGCGGCATACACCGGTACCCGACAATTTAGACATGAAGGAATAGAGCATCACACATAGATTAGATAGATAGAAACATGTCAGTCACATATATATGAAGTACAGTGACAGTGTTGCTTACTGTACTTGTCATTTAGTGTAAAGGATTTATTAAAAAATATAATAGTGTTTTCATGCACCGTCTCTTTAAAAAAGCCGGCCGGCAATTCAGCAGCGGTACCCGACAATTTAGAACAGAAAGATAGAGCTTCACACATAGATTAGATAGATAGAAACATGTCAGTGACATATATAATAAGTACAGTGACAGTGTTGCTTACTGTACTTGTCATTTACTGCAAAGGATTTATTAAAAAAAATAATAGTGTTTTCATGCACCGTCTCTTTAAAAAAGCCGGCCGGCAATTCAGCATCTGTACCCGACAATTTAGAATAAAAGGAATAGAGAATCACACATAGATTAGATAGATAGAAACATGTCAGCCACATATATATGAAGTACAGTGACAGTGTTGCTTACTGTAATTGTCATTTAGTGTAAAGGATTTATCAAAAAAAATAATAGTGTTTTCATGCACCGTCTCTTTAAAAAAGCCGGCCGGCAATTCAGCATCTGTACCCGACAATTTATAACAGACAGAATAGAGCTTCACACATAGATTAGATAGATAGAAACATGTCAGTCACATATATAATAAGTACAGTGATAGTGTTGGTTACTGTACTTGTCATTTAGTATTAAAATAAAGGATTTATTATTAAAAAAAATTGGCGTGGGGTTCCCCATAATTTTAGTCTCTAGCGGAGGTTAAGCAGACAGCTGGGGCAGATGTTTGAAGCCTGGGAAGGGGGTAATACCCACGGAGCTTCCCAGGCTACTAATATCAGCCCCCAGCTGAATACCTAGCCTTTACTGGCTATTAAAATGGAGGACCCCCCAAAAAAATGACGTGGGGTCCCCCCTAATTTAATAGCTAGCAAAGGCTAGGCAGACAGCTGGGGGCTGATATTAATAGCCCAGGAAGGGAGCCATGAATATTGGCCCCCTCCCAGGCTAGAAACACCAGCCGTCAGCCGCCCCAGAAATGGCGCATCCATAGGATGCGCCAATTCTGGCACTTAGCCTCGCTCTTCCACGCTGCCCTGGTGCGGTGGCAGTGGGGTAATAGGGCTGGGGATGATGTCAGCTTATAATGCCAGCTGACATCAAGCCCAGGTTAGTAATGGAGAGGCGTCTATAAGACACCCCCATTACTAACCCCATAGTCAAAGTTAAAAAAAAACCACAAACACCCAGAATAAAGTCCTTTAATTGAAATAAACACACAATTCTTTATTGTTCTAAATTAAACCATACTTACCATCACGCCCATTCCAGCTGAAGCCAACGATCTCCTGCAATAAAAGAAAAATAATAAAGCAACATCATCCTTACCTTTCCATGGTCCCCACGACAGCTTCAGCTCTGCTACATCGAGATGACAGGCTGGACCGCAGCAGAAAGCTGCCATCCAGCCTGTCATCCCGCAGACACTGAGAAGAGTACGCATGCTTGCACTCCTCAGTGTCTCGCTGTGACGGCATAAAGATGAGACAAGTTCATGTCCAATGAACTCGGCGCACCTCATGCACGTCACTGACAGCGTGGGAGAATTCTCCTGCACTCAGCACTTCAGCGTGAGAATTCTCCCACGCTGTCAGTGACGTACATGAGGTCAGCTGAGTTCATTGGACATGAATGAGCTCACCTCATGCACGTCACTGACAGCGTGGGAGAATTCTCCTGCACTCAGCGCTACAGCGTGAGAATTCTCCCACGCTGTCAGTGACGTGCATGAGGTGAGCTCATTCCTTTCCAATGAACTCAGCTGACCTCATGTACGTCACTGACAGCGTGGGAGAATTCTCACGCTGAAGTGCTGAGTGCAGGAGAATTTTCCCACGCTGTCAGTGACTTGCATGAGGGGCGCCGAGTTCATTGGACATGACCTCGGCTCATCTGGATGCCGTCACAGCCAGACACTGCAGAGCGCAAGCATGCCTGCGCTTCTCAGTGTCTGCGGGATGACTGCCACCGCTACAGGGCAGTGGGAAGAGCGAGGCTAAGTGCCAGAATTGGCGCATTTCTGGGGCGGCTGACGGCTGGTGTTTCTAGCCTGGGAGGGGGCCAATATTCATGGAACCCTTCCTGGGCTATTAATATCAGCCCCCAGCTGTCTGCCTAGCCTTTGCTAGCTATTAAAATAGGGGGGACCCCACGTCATTTTTTTGGGGGGGGTCCCCATTTTAATAGCTAGTAAAGGCTAGGTATTCCGCTGGGGGCTGATATTAGTAGCCTGGGAAGCTCCGTGGGTTTTACCCCCTTCCCAGGCTTCAAACATCTGCCCCAGCCGTCTGCTTAACCTCCGCTAGAGCCTATAATTATGGGGATCCCCACGCCAATTTTTTTTTAAATAAATCCTTTATTTTAACACTAAATGACAAGTACAGTAATCAACACTGTCACTGTACTTCATATATATGTGACTGACATGTTTCTATCTATCTAATCTATGTGTGATTCTCTATTCCTTCTATTCTAAATTGTCGGGTACAGATGCTGAATTGCCGGCCGGCTTTTTTAAAGAGACGGTGCACGAAAACACTAATATTTTTTTAAATAAATCCTTTACACTAAATGACAAGTACAGTAAGCAACACTGTCACTGTACTTCATATATATGTGACTGACATGTTTCTATCTATCTAATCTATGTGTGATTCTCTATTTCTTCTATTCTAAATTGTCGGGTACAGATGCTGAATTGCCGGCCGGCTTTTTTAAAGAGACAGTGCATGAAAACACTATTATTTTTTTTAATAAATCCTTTACACTAAATGACAAGTACAGTAAGCAACACTGTCACTGTACTTCATATATATGTGACTGACATGTTTCTATCTACCTAATCTATGTGTTTCTCTGTTCCTTCTATTCTAAATTGTTGGGTACAGATGCTGAATTGCCGGCTGGCTTTTTTAAAGAGACGGTGCATGAAAACACTATTATTTTTTTTAATAAATCCTTTACACTAAATGACAAGTACAGTAATCAACACTGTCACTGTACTTCATATATATGTGACTGACATGTTTCTATCTATCTAATCTATGTGTGAAGCTCTATTCTGTCTGTTATAAATTGTCGGGTACAGATGCTGAATTGCCGGCCGGCTTTTTTAAAGAGACAGTGCATGAAAACACTATTATTTTTTTTAATAAATCCTTTACACTAAATGACAAGTACAGTAAGCAACACTGTCACTGTGCTTCTTATATGTGTGACTGACATGTTTCTATCTATCTAATCTATGTGTGAAGCTCTATTCTTTCGGTTCTAAATTGTCGGGTACCGGTGTATGCCGCTGATGAATTGCCGGCTTTTCATGTTTCACTGTGAGCACTGTTCCCATCGATTTGGGCAATCACTGTAATGCCACAACCACCATAGCTGTGGCATTACAGTGAGTGGCAGACAATCCCTGCATGATTGGTGCTCTAAATAGCGCCAGACATGCAGGACACGCTTTTGGTGCACGAACAGTTATCGAACATAACCTCGAACAGACTAATTTTTTGCAAATCGTTCGGGTTCGTCGAACAACTCGAACACCGCCCAAAACAGCTCGAATTTGAGATTGGCGAACAGTTCTAGTCGAACACCGCTCATCTCTATTGATATTGTCTTTTTATTCCACTGCAACCTTCACCACTCTTCCAAGAGGCTTTAAAACCATTTTGTTAAGCTACTGTGACCTCCACGTCTCTTCCACGGGGCAATGATATTGTCTTTTTATTTCACTGTAATCTCGCCCACTCCTCCAAGTGGCATTAATACCGTCTTTTTCAGCTACTGTGACCTCCATGTTTCTTCAAAGGGGCATTCAAACCTTCTTGTTAAACCACTCTGAACTCCACAGCTCTTCGAAGGGGCATTAAAACTTTCTTGTTAAGCTACTGTGACTTCCACGTCTCTTCTACGGGGCATTAACATTGTCTTTTTATTCCACTGCGAAATCCACCACTCTTCCAAGGGGCATTTAAACCATCTTGTTAAGCTAATGTGACCTCCACGTCTCTTCCAAGTGGCATTGATATCGTCTTTTTATTCCACTGCGACCTCCACCACTCCTCCAAGGGGCATTGATATTGTCTTTTTATTCCACTGCGACCTCCACGACTCTTCCAAGGGGCATTGATGTTGTATTTTTATTCCACTCCAAACTCTACCACTCAACCAAGCGGCATTAAAACCATCTTGTTAAGCTACTGTGATCTCCACGTCTCCACCACGGGGCATTGATATTGTCTTTAATTTCCACTGTAACCTCCACCACTCTTCCAAGGGGAAATAAAACCGTATTGTTAAGCTACTTTGACCTCCACGGTTCATCCAAGGGGCATTGATATTGTCTTTTTATTGCCTGCGACCTCCAGCACTCTTCCAAGGGGCAATAAAACCATCTTTTTAAGCTAATGTGACCTCCACGTTTCTTCCACATGGCAATGATATTGTCTTTTTATTCCACTGCGACATCCACCACTCTTCCAAAAGGCATTGATATTGTCTTTTTATTCCACTGTAACCTCCAACACTCTTCCAAGGGGCATTAAACTGTCTTGTTAAGCTACTGTGACCTCCATGTCTCTTCCACGGGGCATTGATATTGTCTTTTTATTCCAATGTAACCTTCACCACCTTTCCAAGGGGCAATAGAACTGAATTGTTAAGCTACTGTTGCCTCCAAGTCTCATCCAAGGGGCATTAAATCCGTCTTGTTAAACCACTGTGATCTCAACAGCTCTTCCAAGGGGCATTAGAATCGTCTTGTTAAGCTACTGTGACCTCCACGTCTATTCCACTTGGCATTGATACTGTCTTTTTATTCCAATACGACCTCCACCACTCTTCCAAGGGGCATTAAAACCGTCTTGTAAAGCTAATGTGACCACCACGTCTCTTCCAAGGGGCATTAAAACCATCTTGAAAAACCACTCTGAACGCCACAGTTCTTCCAAGGGGCATTAATATCGTAATGTTAAGCTACTGTCATCTCCACATCTCTTCCACGGGGCATTGATATTGCCTTTTTATTCCACAGTGATCTCCACCACTCTTCCAAGTAGCATTAAAACCGTCTTAATAAGCTACTGTGACCTCAATGTCTCTTCCACGGGGCAGTGATTTTTTCTTTTTATTCCTCTGTAAACTCCAGCAGTCTTCCAAGGGGCATTAAAACCGTCTTGTAAAGCTAATGTGAACTTCACGTCTCTTCCAAGGGGCATTAAAACCATCTTGTAAAACCACTCTAAACTCCACAGTTCTTCCAAGGGGCAATAAAATCGTATTGTTAAGCTAATGTGACCACCATGTCTCTTCCACGGGGCATTGATGTTGTCGTTTTATTCCACAGCGACCTCCACCACTCTTCCTAGTAGCATTAAAACCATCTTGTGAAGCTACTATGACTTCCACGTCTATTCCACGGGGCATTGATATTGTCTTTTTATTCCACTACGACCTCCACCACTCTTCCAAGGAGCATTAAAACCATCTTGTTAAGCTACTGAGACCTCCACATCTCTATCAAGGGGCATTAAAACCGTCTTGTTAAACCACTCTGAACTCCACAGCTCATCCAAGGGGCATTTAAACCGTCTTGTTAAGCTACTGTGACCTCCACGTCTCTTACAGGGCATTGTTATTGTCTTTTTATTCCACTGAGACCTCCACCACTCTTCCAAGGGGCATTAAAACCATCTTGTTAAGCTACTGTGTCCTCTACGTCTCTTTCACGGGGCATTGACATTGTCTTTTTATTCCACTGCGACCTCCACCACTCTTCCAATGGGCATTGATATTATCTTTTTATTCCACTGTAACCTCCTCCACTGTTCCAAGGGGCATTAAAACCGTCTTGTTAAGCTACTGAGACCTCCACATCTCTTTCAAGGGGCATTAAAACTTGTTAAACCACTCTGAACTTCACAGCTCTTCCAAGGGGCATTAAAACCGTCTTGTTAAGCTACTGTGACCTCCAAGTCTCTTTTATGGGGCATTGATATTGTCTTTTTATTCCACTGCGACCTCCACCACTCTTCCAAGGGGCATTGATATTGTCTTTTTATTCCACTTCGACTTCCACCACTCTTCCAAGGGGCTTTAAAACCGTCTTGCTAAGCTACTGTGAATGCCACGTCTCTTTCATGGTTCATTGATATTGTCTATTTACTCCACTGTAACCTCCACCACTCTTCCAAGGGGCATTAAAACCGTCTTGTAAAGCTACTGTGACCTCCATGTCTCTTCTGAGGGGCATTAAAACCATTTTGTTAAACCACTCTGAACTGCACAGCTCTTCCAAGGGGTACAAAAAGCGTCTACTTAAGCTACTGTGTCCTCCACGTCTCATCCACGGGGCATTGATGTTGTTATTTTTTTCCACTGTTCCCTCCACCACTCTTCCAAGCGCCATTAAAACAGTCTCGTTAAGCTAATGTGACCTTCACAGCTCTTCCATGGGGCATTAAAACCGTCTTGTTAAGCTACTGTGACCTCCATGTCTCTTCCATGGGGCATTGATATTGTCTTTTTATGCCACTGCGACCTCCACCACTCTTCCAAGGTGCACTAAATCTGCCTTGTTAAGCTACTGTGACCTCCATGTCTCTACCACGGGGCAATGACATTGTCTTTTTATTCCACTGCAACCTCCACCACTCTTCCAAGGGGCAATAAAACCGTCTTGCAAATCCACTGTGACCTCCACGTCTCATCCAAGAGGCATTAAAACCGTCTTGTTAAACCACTCTGAAAACCACAGCTCTTCCAAGGGGCATTAAAACCGTCTTGTTAAGCTAATGTGACTTCCACGTCTCTTCCACAGGCCATTGATATTGTCTTTTTATTCCACTGAGACCTCCACCACTCTTCCAAGGGCATTAAAACCGTCTTGTTAAGCTACTGTGACCTCCACGTCTCTTCCAAGGGGCATTAAAACCATCTTGTTTAGCTACTGTGACCTCCACGTCTCTTCCACGGGGCATTGATATTGTCTTTTTATTCCACAGCGACCCCCACTACTCTTCCAATGGACATTAAAACCATCTTGTTAAGCTACCCTGACCTAAACGTTTCTTCCACAGGGCATTGATTTTGTCTTTTTATTCCACTGCTACCTCCACCACTCTTCCAAGGGGCATGAAAACCATTTTGTTAAGCTTCTATGACCTCCATGTCTCTTCCACGGGGAATTGATATTGTATTTTTAGTCCAATACGACCTCCACCACTCTTCCAAGGGGCATTGATATTGTCTTTTTATTCCACTGCAACCTCCACCACTTTTCTAAGGGCCATTAAAACCATCTTGTTAAGCTACTGTGACCTCCACGTCTCTTGCACGGGGCATTGATATTGTCATTTTATTCCACTGCGACTTCCACCACTCTTCCAAAGGGCATTAAAACCATTTTGTTAAGCTACTGTGACCTCCACGTCTCTTCCATGGGGCATTGATATTGTCTTTTTATGTCACTGTAACCTCCAGCACTCTTCCAAGGGGCATTAAAACCGTCTTTTTAAGCTACAATGACTTCCACGTCTCTTCCTAGGGGCACTCAAAATGTCTTGTTAAACCACTCTGAACTCCACAGCTCTTCCAAGGGGCATTAAAACTGTCTTGTTATGCTACTGTGACCTCTACGTCTCGTCTACGGGGCATTAGTATTGTCTTTTTATACCACTAAAAACTCCACCACTCTTCCAAGGGGCATTAAAACCGTCTTGTTAAGCTACTGTGACCTCCACGTCTCTTCCAAGGGGTATTAATACCGTCTTTTTAAGCTACTGTGAGCTCCACGACTCATCCAAGGGGCATTCAAACCATCTTGTTAAACCACTCTGAACTCCACAGCTCTTCCAAGGGGCATTAAAGCTGTCTTGTTAAGCTACTGTGACATCCACGTCTCTTCTGTGGGGCAATAATATTGTCTTTTTATTCCGCTGCGAACTCCACCACTCTTCCAAGGGGCACTAAGATCATCTTGTTAAGCGACTGTGAACACCATGTCTCTTCCAAGGGCATTAAAACCGTCTTGTTAAACCTCTCTGAACTCCACAGCTCTTCCAAGGGGCATTAAAACCGTCTTGTTATGCTACTGTGACCTCCACGTCTGTTCCACGGGGCATTGATATTGTCTTTTTATTCCACTGTAACCCACACCACGTTTCCAAGGGGCACTTAAATGGTCTAGTTAAGCTACTGTGACCTCCACGTCTCTTCCAAGGGGCATTAAAACCGTCTTGTTAAACTTCTCTGAACTCCACAGCTCTTCCAAGGGGCATTATAAAAGTCTTGTTATGGTACTCTAACCTCCACGTCTGGTCCACGGGGCATTGATATTGTCTTTTATTCCACTGCGACCTCCACCACTCTCCCAAGGGGCATTAACAGCGTCTTGATAAGCTACTGTGACCTCCACCACTCTACCGAGGGGCATTGATATTGTCTTTTTATTCCACTGCGAACTCCACCACTCTTCCAAGGGACATTGATATTGTCTTTTTATTACACTGCGATCTTCACCACTCTTCCAAGGGGCAATAAAACCATCTTGTTAAGTTACTGTAACCTCCATGCCATTTCCATGGGGCATTGATATTGTATTTTTATCCCACAGTAACCTCCATCGCTCTTCCAAGAGGCATTAAAACCATCTTCTTAAGCTACTGTGACCTCCACGTCTCTTCTACGGGGCATTGATATTTTCTTTTTATTTCCTGCGACCTACACCACTCTTCCAAGGGGCAATAAAATCTTCTTTTTAAGCAACTGTGACCTCCACGTTTCTTCCACGGGGCAGAGATATTTTCTTTTTATTCCACTGCGACATCCACCACTCTTCCAAGGTGCATTGATATTGACTTTTTATTCCACTGCAACCTCCAACACTCTTCCAAGAGGCATTAAAACTGTCTTGATAAGCTACTGTGACCTCCACATCTCTTCCACGGGGAATTGATATTGTCTTTTTCTTCCACTGTAACCCTCACCACCTTTCCAACGTGCATTATAACGACCTTGTTAAGTTACTGTGGCCTCCCCGTCTCATTCAAGGGGCATTAAAAACGTCTTGTTAAACCACTCTGAACTCCACAGCTCTTCCAAGGGGCATTAAAACCGTCTTGTTAAGCTACTTTGACCTCCACGTCTCTTCCACGGGGCATTGATATTGGCTTTTTATTCCACTGCGACCTCCACCACTCTTCCAAGGGGCATTAAAACCATCTTGTTAAGCTACTTCTATGTCCACGTCTCTTCCACGGGGCATTGATATTGTCTTTTTACTCCACTGCGACCTCCACCATTCTTCTAAGGGGCACTAAAGCTGTATTGTTAATCTACTGTGACCACAACGTCTCTTCCACAGTGCATTGATATTGTCTTTTTATTCCACTGCGACTTCCACCAATCTTCCAAGCGGCATTAAAACTGTCTTGTTAAGCTACTATTACCTCCACGTTTCTTCCACGGGGCATTGATATTGTCTTTTTATTCCACCGTGACCAACATCACTCTTCCAAGGAACATTGATATTGTCTTTTTATTCCACTGCGACCCCCACAACTCTTCCAACGGGCATTAAAACCGTCTTGTTAAGCTACTGTGACTTCTACGTCTCTTCCAAGGGTCATTAAAACCGTCTTGCTAAACCTCTCTGAACTCCACAGCTCTTCCAAGGGGCATTAAAACGTCTTGTTATGCTACTGTGACCTCCACGTTTCTTCCACTGGGCATTGATATTGTCTTTTTATTCCTCTGTAACCTACACCACGTTTCCAATTGCCACTAAAACCGTCTTGTTAAGCTACTGTGACCTCCACGTCTCTTCCAAGGGGCATTGAAACTGTCTTGTTAAACCTCTCTGAACTCCACAGTTCTTCCAAGGGCATTTAAACAGTCTTGTTATGCTACTGTGACCTTCACGTCTGTTCCACGGGGTATTGATATTGTCTTTTTATACCACTGCGACCTCCACCACTCTTCCAAGGGGCATTAAAATAGTCTTGTTAAGCTACTGTGACCTCCACGTTCCTTCTACGGGGCATTGATATTGTCTTTTTATTCCACTGCAACCTCCACCACTCTTCCAAGGGGCATTGTTATTGTCTTTTTATTCCACTGCGACCTTCACTACTCTTCCAAGTGACTTTGATATTGTCTTTTTCTTACTCTGCGACTTCCACCAAGGGGCAGTAAAGCCATCTTTTTAAGCTACTGTGACCTCCAAGTCTCTTCCACGGGGCATTCATATTGTATTTTTATTCCACTGTAACCTCCACCACTCTTCCAAGGGGCATTAAAACTGTCTTGTTAAGCTACTGTCATCTTCACGTCTCTTGCAAGGGCATTAAATCCTTCTTGTTAAACCACTCTGAATGCCACAGCTCTGCCAAGGGGCATTAAAAAGTGTCTTGTTAAGCTACTGTGGCCTCCACGTCTCTTCCACAGGGCATTGATATTGTCTTTTTTTTCACTGTAACCTCCACCACTCTTCCAAGAGGCATTAAAACTGTCTTGTTAAGCTACTGCTACCTCAACGTCTCTTCCAAGGGGCATTAAAACCATCTGGTTAAACCACTCTGTACTCCACAGCTCTTCCAAGGGGCATTAAAACCATCTTGTTAAGCTACTGTGACCTCCACGTCTCTTCCACGGGGCATTGATATTGTCTTTTTATTCCACAGCGACCCCCACTACTCTTCCAATGGGCATTAAAACCGTCTTGTTAAGCTACTCTGACCTCCACGTCTCTTCCACGGGGCATTGATTTTGTCTTTTTATTCCACTGTAACCTCCATCACTCTTCCAAGGGGCATTAAAACCATCTTGTAAAGGTAATGTGACCTCCACGTCTCTTCCAAGGGTCAATAAAACCATCTTGTAAAACCACTCTGAACTCCACCACTTTTCCAAGGGGCATTTAAACCGTCTTGTTAAGCTACTGTGACCTCCACGTCTCTTCCAAGGGGCATTGATATTGTCTTTTTATTCCACTGCGACCTCCAGAAATCTTTCAAGGAGTATTGATATTGTCTTTTTATTCCACTGCAACCTCCACCACTCTTCCAAGGGGCCTTGATATTGTAGTTTTATTAAACTGCGAACTCCACCACTCCTTCAACGGGCATTAAAACCGTCTTGTTAAGTTACTGTGACCTCCACGTCTCTTCCAAAAGGCATTGATATTTTCTTATTATTCCACTGCAACCTCCAGCACTCTTCCAAGAGGCAATAAAACCATTTTGTTAAGCTACTGTGACCTCCACTTCTCTTCGACGGGACATTGATATTGTCTTTTTATTTTACTGTAACCTCCACCACTCTTACAAGGGGCATTAATACCATTTTTTAAGCTGCTGTGACCTCCACGTCTCTTCCAAGGGTCTTTCAAACCGTCTTGATAAAACACTCTGAACTCCTCAGCTCTTCCAAGGGGGAGTAAAACTGACTTGTTAAGCTACTGTGACCTCCACGTTTCTTCTACAGGGCATTAATATTGTCTTTTTATTCCACTTCGAACTCCAAAACTCTTCCAAGGGGCATTTAAACCGTCTTGTTAAGCTACTGTGACCTCCACGTCTCATGGAAGGGGCATTCATTTATTTTTTTTTATTCCACTGTGACCTCCACAACTCTTCCAATGGGCATTGATATTGTCATTTTATTCCATTGCGACCTCCACCACTCTTCTAAGGGGCCGTGATATTGTCTTTTTATTACACTGCGAACTCCACCATTCTTCCAAGGGGCATTAAAACCGTCTTGTAAAGCTAAAATGACCTCCACGTCTCTTCCACAGGGAATTGATGTCTTTTTAATCCACTGCGAGCTCCACCACTCTTACAAGGGGCATTAAAACCATCTTGTTATGCTTCTGTGACCTCCACGTCTCTTCCCCGGGGCATTGATATTGTCTTTTATTCCACTGCGACCTCCACCACTCTTCCAAGGGGCATTGATATTGTCTTTTTTTTCCACTGCGACCTCCACCACTCTTCCAAGGGGCCTTGATATTGTCTTTTTATTCCACTGCGAACTCCACAACTCTTCCAAAAGCATTAAAACCGTCTTGTTAAGCTACTGCGACCTCCACGTCTCTTCCACGCGGCATTGATATTGTCTTTAAATTCCACTGTAACCTTTACCACTCTTCCAAAGGGCAATATAACCATATTGTTTAGCTACTTTGATGTCCACGTCTCTTCCAAGGGGCATTGATATTGTTGTTTTATTCCCTGCAACCTCCACCACTCTTCCAAGGGGCAATAAAACCGTCTTTTTAAGGTACTGTGACCTCCACGTTTCTTCCAAGGGGCATTGATATTGTCTTTAAATTCCACTGCGACATCCACCACTCTTCCAAGGGGCATTAAAACTGTCTTGTTAAGCTACTGTGACCTCCATGTCTCTTCCACGGGGCATTGATATTGTCTTTCTATTCCAATTTAACCTTCACCACCTTTCCAAGGTGCATTAGAACCACCTTGTTAAGCTACTGTGGCCTCCATGTCTCATCCAAGGGGCATTAAAACCGTCTTGTTAAACCACTCTGAACTCCACAGCTCATCCAAGGGGCATTAAAAACGTCTTGTTAAGCTACTGTGACCTCCACGTCTATTTCACGGGGTATTGATATTTTCTTTTTTTTCCACTGCGACCTCCACCACTCTTCCAAGGGGCATTGATATTGTCTTTTTATTCCATTGCGATATCCACCACTCTTCCAAGGGGCATTAAAACTGTCTAATTAAGCTACTGTGTCCTCCACATCTCTTCCAAGAGCCATTGATATCGTCTTTTTATTCCACTGCGACCTCCAACACTCTTCCAAAGGGCATTAAAACAGTCTTGTTAAGCTACTGTGACCTCCACGTCTCTTCCACGGAGCATTGAGAGTGTCTTTTTTTTCCACTGTAAGCTCCACCACTCTTCCAAGGGGCCTTGATATTGTCTTTTTATTGCACTGCGAACTCCACAACTCTTCCAAAAGCATTAAAACCGTCTTGTTAAGCTACTGCGACCTCCACGTCTCTTCCACGCGGCATTGATATTGTCTTTAAATTCCACTGTAACCTTTACCACTCTTCCAAAGGGCAATATAACCATATTGTTAAGCTACTTTGATGTCCACGTCTCTTCCAAGGGGCATTGATATTGTTGTTTTATTCCCTGCGACCTCCACCACTCTTCCAAGGGGCAATAAAACCGTCTTTTTAAGGTACTGTGACCTCCACGTTTCTTCCAAGGGGCATTGATATTGTCTTTAAATTCCACTGCGACATCCACCACTCTTCCAAGGGGCATTAAAACTGTCTTGTTAAGCTACTGTGACCTCCATGTCTCTTCCACGGGGCATTGATATTGTCTTTCTATTCCAATTTAACCTTCACCACCTTTCCAAGGGGCATTAGAACCACCTTGTTAAGCTACTGTGGCCTCCATGTCTCATCCAAGGGGCATTAAAACCGTCTTGTTAAACCACTCTGAACTCCACAGCTCATCCAAGGGGCATTAAAAACGTCTTGTTAAGCTACTGTGACCTCCACGTCTATTTCACGGGGTATTGATATTGTCTTTTTTTTCCACTGCGACCTCCACCACTCTTCCAAGGGGCATTGATATTGTCTTTTTATTCCATTGCGATATCCACCACTCTTCCAAGGGGCATTAAAACTGTCTAATTAAGCTACTGTGTCCTCCACATCTCTTCCAAGAGCCATTGATATCGTCTTTTTATTCCACTGCGACCTCCAACACTCTTCCAAAGGGCATTAAAACAGTCTTGTTAAGCTACTGTGACCTCCACGTCTCTTCCACGGAGCATTGAGAGTGTCTTTTTTTTCCACTGTAAGCTCCACCACTCTTCCAAGGGGCAATAAAACCGTATTGTTATGCTAATTTGACCTCCACGTCTCTACCACGGGGCATTGATATTGTCTTTTTATTCCACTGTAACCTCCACCACTCTTCCAAGGGGCAATAAAACCGTATTGTTATGCTAATTTGACCTCCACGTCTCTACCACGGGGCATTGATATTGTCTTTTTATTCCACTTTAACCTTCACCACCTTTCCAAGGGGCATTAGAACCTTGTTGTTAAGATACTGTGTTCGCCACGTCTCATCCAAGGGTCATTAAAACCGTCTTGTTAAACCACTCTCAACTCCACAGTTCTTCCAAGGGGTATTAAAACCGTCTTGTTAAGCTACTGTGACATCCACGTCTATTCCACGGGGCATTGATATTGTCTTTTTATTCCACTGCGACCTCCACCACTCTTCCAAGGGGGATTGATATTGTCTTTTTATTCCACTGCGATCTCCACCACTCTTCCAAGGGGCATTAAAACCGTCTTGTTAAGCTACTGTGTCCTCCACGTCTCTTCCAAGAGCCATTGATATCGTCTTCTTATTCCAATGCGACCTCCACCACTCTTCCAAGGGGCATTAAAACCGTCTTGTTAAGCTACTGTGACCTCCACGTCTCTTCCACGGAGCATTGAGAGTGTCTTTTTTTTCCACTGTAACCTCCACCACTCTTCCAAGGGGCAATAAAACCGTATTGTTAAGCTAATTTGACCTCCACGTCTCTTCGACGGGGCATTGATTTTGTCTATTTCTTCCCTGCGACCTCCAACACTCTTCCAAGGGGCATTAAAACTATCTTGTTAAGCTACTGTGACCTCCAGGTCTCTTCCACGGTGCATTGATATTGGCTTTTTATTCCACTGCGACCTCCACCACTCTACCAAGGGGCATTGATATTGTCTTTTTATTCCACTGTGACCTCCACCACTCTTCCAAGGGGCATTGAAACCATCTTGTTAAGCTACTGTGATCTCCACGTCTCTTTCTTGGGGCATTGATATTGTCTTTTTATTCCACTGTAACCTCCACCACTCTTCCAAAGGGCGTTAAAACCGTCTTGTAAAGCTACTGTGACCTCCAAGTCTCTTCAGCGGGGCATTGATATTGTCTTTTTATTCCACAGCAACCTCCACCACTCTTACAAGGGGCATTAAAACCATCTTGTTATGCTACTGTGACCTCCACGTCTCTTTCACAGGGCATTGATATTGTCTTTTTATTCCACTACGACCTCCACCACTCTTCCAAGAGGCATTGATATTGTGTTTTTATTCCACTGCAACCTTCACCACTCTTCCAAGAGGCTTTAAAACCATTTTGTTAAGCTACTGTGACCTCCACGTCTCTTCCATGGGGCAATGATATTGTCTTTTTATTTCACTGTAATCTCGCCCACTCTTCCAAGGGGCATTAATACCGTCTTTTTCAGCTTCTTTGAGATCCACGTCTCTTCCAAGGGGCATTCAAACCGTCTTGTTAAACCACTCTGAAGTCCACAGCTCTTCGAAGGGGCATTAAAACTGTCTTGTTAAGCTACTGTGACCTCCACGTCTCTTCTACGGGGCATTAATATTGTCTTTTTATTCCACTGCGAAATCCACCACTCTTCCAAGGGGCATTTAAACCGTCTTGTTAAGCTACTGTGACCTCCACATTTCTTCCAAGTGGCATTAATATCGTCTTTTTATTCCACTGCGACCTCCACCACACCTCCAAGGGGCATTCATATTGTCTATTTATTCCACTGCGACCTCCACGACTCTTTCAAGGGGCATTGATGTTGTATTTTTATTCCACTCCAAACTCCACCACTCTACCAAGCGGCATTGAAACCATCTTGTTAAGCTACTGTAACCTCCACTTCTCTACCACGGGGCATTGTTATTGTCTTTAAATTCCACTGTAACCTCCACCACTCTTCCAAGGGGAAATAAAACCGTATTGTTAAGCTACTTTGACCTCCACGGTTCATCCAAGGGGCATTGATATTGTCTTTTTATTGCCTGCGACCTCCACCACTCTTCCAAGGGGCAATGAAACCATCTTTTTAAGCTAATGTGACCTCCACGTTTCTTCCACGTGGCAATGATATTGTCTTTTTATTCCACTGTGACATCCACCACTCTTCCAAAAGGCATTGATATTGTCTTTTTATTCCTCTGTAACCTCCAACACTCTTCCAAGGGGCATTAAACTGTCTTGTTAAGCTACTGTTACCTCCACGTCTCTTCTACAGGGCATTGATATTGTCTTTTTATTCCAATGTAACCTTCATCTCCTTTCCAAGGGGCATTAGAACTAAATTGTTAAGCTATTGTGGCCTCTACGTCTCATCCAAGGGGCATTAAATCCGTCTTGTTAAACCACTGTGATCTCCACAGCTCTTCCAAGGGGCATTAGAACCGTCTTGTTAAGCTACTGTGACCTCCACGTCTATTCCACGGGGCATTGAAACTGTCTTTTTATTCCAATGCGACCTCCACCACTCCTCCAAAGGGCATTAAAACAGTCTTGTAAAGCTAATGTGACCACCATGTCTCTTCCAAGGGGCATTAAAACCATCTTGAAAAACCATTCTGAACTCCACAGCTCTTCCAAGGGACTTTAATACCGTATTGTTAAGCTACTGTCACCTCCACGTCTCTTCCACGGGGCATTGATATTGTCTTTTTATTCCACAGTGATCTCCACCACTCTTCCAAGTAGCATTAAAACCATCTTGATAAGCTACTGTGACCTCAACGTCTCTTCCACGGGGCAGTGATTTTTTCTTTTTATTCCTCTGTAACCTCCAGCACTCTTCCAAGGGGCATTAAAACCGTCTTGTAAAGCTAATGTGACCTCCACAGCTCTTCCAAGGGGCAATAAAACCGTATTGTTAAGCTAATGTGACCACCATGTCTCTTCCACGGGGCATTGATGTTGTCTTTTTATTCCACAGCGACCTCCACCACTCTTCCTAGTAGCATTAAAACCATCTTGTTTTGCTACTGTGACCTCCACGTCTATTCCACTGGGGCACTGATATTGTCTTTTTATTCCACTACGACCTCCACCACTCTTCCAAGGGGCATTAAAACCATCTTGTTAAGCTACTGAGACCTCCATATCTCTATCAAGGGGCATTAAAACCGTCTTTTTAAACCACTCTGAACTCCACAGCTCTTCCAAGGGGCATTAAAACCGTCTTGTTAAGCTACTGTGACCTCCACGTCTCTTTTACGGGGCATTGATTTTGTCTTTTTATTCCACTGCAACCTCCACCACTATTCCAAGGGGCATTGATATTGTCTTTTTATTCCACTGTAACCTCCTCCACTGTTCCAAGGGGCATTAAAACCATCTTGTTAAGCTACTGAGACCTCCACATCTCTATCAAGGGGCATTAAAACCGTCTTGTTAAACCACTCTGAACTCCACAGCTCTTCCAAGGGGCATTTAAACCGTCTTGTTAAGCTACTGTGTCCTCCACGTCTCTTTCACGGGGCATTGACATTGTCTTTTTATTCCATTGCGACCTCCACCACTCTTCCAAGGGGCATTGATATTGTCTTTTTATTCCACTGTAACCTCCTCCACTGTTCCAAGGATCATTAAAACCATCTTGTTAAGCTACTGAGACCTCCACATCTCTATCAAGGGGCATTAAAACCATCTTGTTAAACCACTCTGAACTCCACGTCTCTTCCACGGGGCATTGATATTGTCTTTTTATACCACTATAACCTCCACCACTCTTCCAATTGGCATTAAAATCGTCTAGTTAAGCTACTGTGACCTCCACGTCCCTTTCACTGTACATTGATATTTTCTTTTTATTCCATTTCGACCTCCACCATTCTTCCAAGGGGCATTGTTATTGTCTTTTAATTCCACTGAGACCTCCACTACTCTTCCATGGGCATTAAAGTCGTCTTGTTAAGCTACTGTGACCTCCACATCTCTTCCACGGGGCATTGATATTGTCTTTTTATTCCACTGCGACCTCCACCACTTTTCCAAGGGGCATTGATATTGTCTTTCAATTCCACTGTGACCTCCTCCACTCTTCCAATCAGCATTACAACCATCTTGTTAAGCTATTGTGATCTCCACATCTCTTCCCCAGGGCATTGATATTGTCTTTTCATTCCACTGTAACCTCCACCTCTCTTACAAGGGGCATTAAAACTGTCTTGTAAAGCTAATGTGATCTCCACATCTCTTCCCCAGGGCATTGATATTGTCTTTTTATTCCACTGTAACCTCAAACACTCTTCCAAGGGGCAGTAAAATAGTTTTCTTAAGCTAATGTGATCTCCACGTCTCTTCCTAAGGGCATTTAAACCACTCATAACTCTACAGCTCTTCCAAGGGGCATTAAAACCATCTTGTTAAGATACTGTGACCTCCACGTCTCTTTCACGGGGCATTGATATTGTCTTTTTATTCCACTGAGACCTCCTCCACTCTTCCAAAGGGCATTAAATTCGTCTTTTTTAAGCTACTGTGACCTTCACGTCTCTTCGACGGTGAATTGATATTGTCTTTTTATTCCACTGCGACCTCCACCACTCTTCCAATGGGCATTAAAACCATCTTATTTAAGCTACTGTTACCTCCACGTCTCCTCCACGGTGCATTGATATTATTTTTTTATTCAACTACGATCTCCACCACTCTTACAATGCGCATTGGTATTGTCTTTTTATTCCACTGCGACCTCCACCTCTATTTCAAGGGGCTTTAAAACCGTCTTGTTAAGCTATGGTGAACTCCACTTCTATTCCACGGGGCATTGATATTGTCTTTTTATTCCACTGTAACCTCCACCACTCTTCCAAGGAGCACTAAAGCCGTCTTGTAAAGCTACTGTGACCTCCACTTATCTTTCAAGGGGCATTAAATCCGTCTTGTTAACCCACTCTGAACACTACAGCTCTTCCAAGGGGCATTACAACTGTCTTGTTAAGCTACTGTGACTTCCATGTCTCTTCCACAGGGCAGTGATATTGTTTTTTTATTTCACTGCGACCTCCACCACTCTTCCAAGGGCATTAAAACCGTCTTGTTAAGCTACTGTGACCTCCAAGTCTCTTCCACGGGGCATTGATGTTATCTTTTTATTCCACTGCGACCTCCAACACACTTTTAAGGGGCATTACAACTGTCTTGTTAAGATACTGTGAACTCCACGTCTCTTCCACGGGGCATTGATATTTTCTTTTTATTCCACTGTAACCTCCACCACTCTTCCAAGGGGCAATAAAACCATCTTGTAAAGATAATATGACCTCCACGTCTCTTCCAAGGGGCATTAAAACCATATTGTAAAATGACTCTGAATTCCACATCTCTTCCAAGATGCATTTAATCTGTATTGCTAAGCTACTGTGACCTCCACATCTCTTCCACGGGGCATTGATATTGTCTTTTTATTCCACAGCGACCTCTACCACTCTTCCAAGCATCATTAAAACCGTCTTGGAAAGCTACTGTGACCTCCACTTCTCTTTCAAGGGGCATTAAATCCGTCTTGTTAACCCACTCTGAACACTACAGCTCTTCCAAGGGGCATTATAACTGCCTTGTTAAGCTACTGTGACCTCCATGTCTCTTCCACGGGGCAGTGATATTGATTTTTTATTCCACTGCGACCTCCGCCACTCTTACAAGGGCATTAAAACTTTCTTGTTAAGCTACTGTGACCTCCAAGTCTCTTCCACGGGGCATTGATATTGTCTTTTTATTCCACTGCGAGCTCCACCACTTTTCCAAGGGGCATTGATATTGTCTTTTTATTCCACTGCGACCTCCAACACACTTTTAAGGGGCATTATAACTTCCTTGTTAAGTTACTGTGACCTCCACATCTCTTCCACGGGGCATTGATATTGTCTCTTCATTCCACTGCGACATCCACCACTCTTCCAAGGGGCATTAAACCCGTCTTGTTAAGCTACTGTGACCTCCACGTCTCTTCCACGGGGCATTGATATTGTCTTTTTATTCCACTGTGACCTCCACCACTCTTCCAAGTTGTATTAAAACCGTCTTGTTAAGCTACTGTGACCTCCACGTCTCTTCCACGGGGCATTGATATTGTCTTTTTATTCCACTGCGACCACCACCACTCTTCCAAGGGGCATTAAATCGGTCTTGTTAAGCTACTATGACCTCCACGTCTCCTCCAAGGTTCATTGATATTGCCTTTTTATTCCACTGTGACCTCCACCACTCTTCCAAAGGTCATTGATATTGTGCTTTTATTCCACTGCGACCTCCACCTCTCTTCCAAGGGGCATTAATACCGTCTTTTTAAGCTACTGTGACCTCCCTCTCTCCTTCATGGGGTATTTATATTGTCTATTTATTCCACTGTAACCTCCACCACTCTTCCAAGGAGCATTAAAACCGTCTTGTTAAGGTACTGTGTCCTCCAAGTCTCTTCCAAAGGGCTTTAAAACCATCTTGTTAAACCACTCTGAACTTCACAGCTATTCCAAGGGGCATTAAAACCGTCTTGCTAAGCTACTGTGACCTCCACTTTTCTTCCACGGGGCATTGATATTGTCTTTTTATTCCACTGCGACCTCCATCACTCTTCCAAGGGGCATTAAGACAGTCTTGTAAAGCTACTCTGACCTCCACGTCTCTTCCACGGGGCATTGATATTGTCTATTTATTCCAATGTAACCTCCACCACTCTTCCAAGGGG
Organism: Phyllobates terribilis; assembly: GCF_046119375.1. Taxonomy (NCBI): domain Eukaryota; kingdom Metazoa; phylum Chordata; class Amphibia; order Anura; family Dendrobatidae; genus Phyllobates; species Phyllobates terribilis. Next base: position 282,866 of record NW_027362924.1, on the reverse strand, counting down.
CATTAAAATCGCCTTATTAAGCTACTGTGACCTCCAGATCTCTTCCAATTGGCATTTAAACCATCTTGTTAAACCACTCTGAACTATACAGCTCTCCCAAGGGGCATTAAAACCTTCTTGTTAAGCTACTGAGACCTCCACTTCTCTTCCACAGGGCATTGATATTGTCTTTTTATTCCATTGTGACCTCCACCACTCTTCCAAGGGGCATTAAATCCGTCTTGATAAGCTACTGTGACCTCAATGTCTTCTCCACGGGTTATTGATATTGTCTTTTTATTCCACTGCGACCTCCACCACTCTTCCAACGGGCATTGATCTTGTCTTTTTATTCCACTGTGACCTCCAAGTCTCTAACAAGGGGCATTAAAACCATCCTGTTAAACCACTCTGAACTCCACAGCTATTCCAAGGGGCATTAAAACAGTCTTGTCAAGCTACTGTGACCTCCACGTCTCTTCCACTGGACATTGATATTGTCTTTTTATTCCTCTGCTACCTCCACCACTTTTCCAAGGGGCATTGATATTGTCTTTTTATTCCACTTTGACCTCGACCACACTTCCAAGGGGCTTTAAAACCGTCTTCTTTAGCTACTGCGACCTCCATGTCTCTGCCACTGGGGCATTGATATTGTCTTTTTATTCCACTGTAACCTCCACCACTCTTCCAAAGGGCATTGAAACCATTTTATAAAGCTACTGTGACCTCCACATCTCTTCCAATGGACATTAAAACCATCTTGTTGTACCTTTCTAAACTCCGCAGCTCCTCCAGGGGGCTCTAAAACCATCTTGTTTAGCTACTGTGACCTTCACGTTTCTTAAAAGGGGCATTGATAATGTATTTTTTTTCCACTGTAACATCCACCACTCTTCCAAGGGGAATTAAAACCGCCTTGTTAAGCTACTGTGACCTCCATGTCTCTCCAAGGGGCATTAAAACCATCTTGTTAAACCACGATGAACTCCACAGTTCTTCCAAGGGGCATTAAAACCGTCTTGTTAAGCTTACTGTGAACTCCACGTCTCTTCCACGGGGCATTTATATTCTCTTTTTTTTTCCACTGCGACCTCCACAACTCTTCCACATAGCACTAAATCTGTCTTGTTAAGCTACTGTGACCTCCACGTCTCTTCCACGGGGAATTGATATTGTCTTTTTATTCCACTGCGACCTCCACCATTCTTCCAAGGGGCATTGATATTGTCTTTTTACTCCGCTGCGACCTCCACCACTCTTCCAAGGGGCATTAAAACCGTCTTGTTAAGCTACTGTGACCTCCACGTCTCTTCCAAGGGGCATTAAAACCTTGTTACTAAATCACTCTGAACTCCACAGCTTTTCCAAGGGCATTAAAACCGTCTTGATAAGCTAATGTGACCTCCACGTCTCTTACACTGGGCATTGATATTGTATTTATATTAGACTGCGAACTCCACCACTCTTACAAGGGGCATTGATATTGTCTTTTTATTCCACTGCGACCTCCACCACTCTTCCAAAGGGCACTAAAACTGTCTTGTTAAGCTATTGTGACCTCCACGTCTCTTACACTGGGGCATTGATGATATCTTTTTATTCCACTGTAACCTCCACCACTCTTCCAAAGGGCATTAAAACCATCTTGTTAAGCTACTGGGACCTCCATGTCTCTTCCACGGGGCATTGATATAGTCTTTTTATTCCACTGTAACCTCCACCACTCTTTCAAAGGGCATTGAAACCATCTTATAAAGCTACTGTGACCTCCACATCTCTTCCAAGGGGCATTTAAACCATCTTGTTGTACCTCTCTGAACTCCACAGCTCCTCCAGGGGGCTCTAAAACCATCTTGTTTAGCTACTGTGACCTCCACTTTTCTTAAAAGGGGCATTGATAATGTATTTTTTTTCCACTGTAACCTCCACCACTCTTTCAAGGGGAATTAAAACTGCCTTGTTAAGCTACTGTGACCTCCATGTCTCTCCAAGGGGCATTAAAACCATCCTGTTAAACCACGATGAACTCCACAGTTCTTCCAAGGGGCATTAAAACCGTCTTGTTAAGCTTACTGTGACCTCCACGTCTCTTTCACGGGGCATTTATATTCTCTTTTTATTCCACTGCGACCTCCACAACTCTTCCACATAGCACTAAATCTGTCTTGTTAAGCTACTGTGACCTCCACTTCTCTTCCACGGGGAATTGATATTGTCTCTTTATTCCACTGCGACCTCCACCATTCTTCCAAGGGGCATTGATATTGTCTTTTTACTCGGCTGCGACCTCCACCACTCTTCCAAGGGGCATTAAAACCGTCTTGTTAAGCTACTGTGACCTCCACGTCTCTTCCAAGAGGCATTAAAACCTTGTTACTAAACCACTCTGAACTCCACAGCTTTTCCAAGGGCATTAAAACCGTCTTGATAAGCTAATGTGACCTCCACGTCTCTTACACTGGGCATTGATATTGTATTTTTATTAGACTGCGAACTCCACCACTCTTACAAGGGGCATTGATATTGTCTTTTTATTCCACTGCGACCTCCACCACTCTTCCAAAGGGCATTAAAACCGTCTTGTTAAGCTACTGTGACCTCCACGTCTCTTCCACGGGGCATTGATATAGTCTTTTTATTCCACTGTAACCTCCACCACTCTTCCAAGGGGCATTAAAGCCGTCTTGTAAAGCTACTGTGACCTCCAAGTCTCTATAAGGGGCATTTATATTGTCATTTTATTCCACTGCAACCTCCACCACTCTTCCAAGGGGCACTAAATCGGTCTTGAAAAAGCTACTGTGACCTCCAAGTCTCTTCCACGGAGCATTGATATTGTCTTTTTATTCCACTGCGAACTCCACCTCACTTCCAAGGGGCATTAAAACCGTCTTGTTAAGCTGCTGTCACCTCCACGTCTCTTTCACTGGACATTGAAATTGTCTTTTTAATCGACTGCGACCTCCACCACTCTTCCAAGGGGTATTAAAACTGTCTTGTAAAGCTACTGTGACCTCCAAGTTTCTTCCAAGGGGCATTATAACCGTCTTGTTAAACCACTCTAATCACCACAGCTCTTCCACGGGGCATTAAAACCGTCTTGTTAAGCTACTGTCACCTCCACGTCTCTTCCACGGGGAATTGATATTGTCATTTTATTCCGCTGCGAACTCCACCACTCTTCCAAGGGCATTAAAACCGCCTTGCAAAGCTACTGTGACCTCCACGTCTCTTCCAAGGGGCATTAAAGCCATCCTTTTAAACCACTCTAAACACCACAGCTCTTCCAAGAGGCATTAAAACCGTCTTGTTAAGCTACTGTGACCTCCACATCTCTTCCACCGGTCACTGAGATTGTCATTTTGTTCCACTGCGACCTCCACCACTATTCCAAGGGGCATTGATATTGTCTTTTTATTCCACTGCGACCTCCACCTCTCTTCCAACGGGCATTAAAACCATCTTATTAAGCTACAGTGACCTCTACGTCTCTTCCACGGGTCATTAAAACTGTCTTGTTAAACCACTCTGAACTCCACAGATTTTCCAAGGGGCATTAGAACCGTCTTGTTAAGCTACTGTGATCTCCACGTCTCTTCCACGGGGCATTGATATTGTCTTTTTATTCCATTGCGACCTCCACCACTCTACAAAAGGCATTAAAACCATCTTGACAATATCAATGCCCAGTGGAAGAGACTTGGAGGTCACAGTAGCTTAAAAAGATGGTTTTAATGCACCTTGGAAGAGTGGTGGAGGTCACATTGGAATAAAAAGACAATATCAATGCCCCTTGGAAGAGTGGTGGAGGTCACAGTGGAATAAAAAGACAACATTGATGCGCCTTGGAAGAGTGTTGGAGGTCGCTGTGGAAAAAAAAGACAATATCAATGCTAAGTGGAAGAGACGTTGAGGTCACAGTAGCTTAACAAATGATTATAATGCCCCTTGGAAATGATGTGAAGGTTTCAGTGGACTATAAAGACAATATCAATGCACTTTGGAAGATTTTTGGAGGTCACAATGGAATAAAAAGACAATATGAATGCCCCGTAGAAGAGACGTGGAGGTCATAGTAGCTTAACAAGATGGTTTTAATGACCCTTGGAGAAGTGGTGGAGGTCGCCGTGGAATAAAAAGACAATATCAATGCCCCTTGGAATAGATGTGGAGGTCACAGTAGCTTAACAATACAGTTTTAATGCCCCTTGGAAGAGCTGTGGAGTTCAGAGAGGTTTAACAAGATGGTTTTAATGACCCTTGGAAGACATGTGGAGGTCACAGTAGCTTAACAAGACAGTTTTAATGCCCCTTTTAAGAGTGGTGGAGGTTACAGTGGAATAAAAAGACAATATCAATGCCCCTTGGAAGAGATGTGGAGGTCACAGTAGCTTAACAAGATGTTTTTTTTGCCCCTTGGAGGAGTGGTGGAGATCGCTGTGGAATAAAAAGACAATATCAATGCCCCGTGGAAGAGACGTAGAGGTCACAGTAGCTTAACAAGACGGTTTTAATGCCTCTTGGAAGAGCTTTGGAGTTCGAAGTGGTTTAACAAGATGGTTTTAATGCCCCTTGGAAGAGACGTTTGTAGCATCAACGTCTCTGCCTCAATACCATGGCATCTTGCCCCGGACCACGGCTTTCTGCACCTCCTCGTTTCGGAGGTGACCCCGCTCAAACTCGGGGCTTCATAAACCAGTGCACCCTGCGCTTTGAACTCTTGGCTCATCAGTTTATCTCCGACCGGACCAAAGTGGCATTCATCATGTCCCATCTCAATGGGAAGGCACTGGCATGGCTTAACCCCCTGTGGGAGAGAGGGGACCCCCTGGTTTCCGACCTGTCGTCTTTCCTCACTGATATCCGGAGAGTCTTCGATGAACCGGGGCGTAAGACCTCATCAGCCTCCTCTCTGCTATGTCTCCGCAAGGGACTCTCACCGTGGGCCAATATGCCATATGGTTCCGCACCCTCGCTTCTGAGCTTGCCTGGGATAACAAAGCCCTGGTGTCCATCTTCTGGGAGGGTCTTTCCGCTCTGATTAAAGATGAGCTCGCCGGTCGGGACATTCCTACCACCCTCGATGACCTGGTGTCGCTGGCTACCCGGATTGACATCCGGTTTCAAGAACGCACCAAGGAGACCACCCGTGAGAGAAGGTTTCCCCGCCTCGCTCCTAGTTTCCAGAGACCTGTCTCCTCTTCTGTCACTCCCCGGGTGCACTCACCCGAGCCCATGCAGATCGACCAGACCATGATGGTCAAATCTCGCCAAGAGTCACGCCGAGCCGAGGGGAGCTGCTTCTATTGTGGCAGTAAGGAGCACCTGATCCGTTCCTGCCCGGAGAGGCCGGGAAACTCCAGTGTCTAGGACCACTCGGAGAGGTCGCCCTAGACAAAAGTAATCCCTCTCCATCCCTGACTTAGTCTGTTTCTATCTCCTGGGGAGAGGACAGTCACTTTGAACTCGCCCACCTGGATTCTGGATCCGCTGGAAAACTCATCTCCCAGTCCCTGGTTGAGAAATACCATATTCCCACCAAGTCTCTGGCAGAACCATTGTCAGGCACCTCCGTGGATGGAAGACTCCTTCCGGTGACCATCCTGCTCGTCACGGAACCCATAACCCTGCAGGTGGGAATGCTGCACTCTGAGGTAATCTCCTTCCATGTGCTACCCGGACTCTCCCACTCCCTATTGCTAGGCCTACCTTGGCTCCAGACACATGAACCCGTGTTGAACGGGCATTCCGGTGAAGTACTCCGGTGGGGGCCGCCCTGCCATAAGACCTGACTGGTTCCGGTTCGTCCGGTTCGTCCACCACCTACCCCAGCTAATTTACCTGGTCTTCCGGCTCCTTACTGTCCCTATGCTGACATCTTCGGTAAAAAGGAAGCGGAGACATTGCCACCTCATAGGCCATATGATTGCCCGATCGACCTGGTACCTGGCGCCACTCCACCCCATGGGCATATTTATCCGTTGTCTGCAGCTGAAACCCGGGCCATGTCTGAGTACATAGAGGAAAATCTGGCTAGGGGATTCATCCGGAAGTCTATTTCCCCGGTTGGAGCCGGATTCTTCTTTGTAAAAAAAAAAGGATGGCTCGCTACGCCCCTGTATTGACTATAGAGGACTCAATCAGATCACGGTTAAAAATAAATACCCCCTAACGCTCATCTCCGAGTTATTTGATCACCTTAAAGGTGCCAGAATCTTTTCCAAGCTAGATCTACGTGGAGCGTATAACCTGGTCCGTATCCGTCAAGGAGAAGAGTGGAAAACGGCATTTAATACCCGGAATGGACACTACGAGTACCATGTGATGCCCTTCGGCCTCTGCAATGCTCTTCCAAGTACTGGTCAATAACATCTTCCGTGACCTTCTTTACTCCTGCGTGGTGGTATACCTGGACGACATCTTGATCTTCTCTCCGGATCTTCCCACACACCGGAGGGATGTTCATCAGGTCCTGCTTAGGCTCAGGCAGAACCACCTCTATGCTAAATACGAGAAGTGCCTTTTTGAGCAGACCTCTCTTCTATTCCTGGGCTATGTTATCTCCCAGACAGGCTTGCGAATGGATCCCGAGAAGCTCTCTGCTGTCCTAAAGTGGCCCTGTCCGGAGGGGTTGAAGGCGATACAGCGATTCCTGGGCTTCGCTAATTACTATCGTCTCTTCATTCCACACTTCTCGTCTCGGACTGCTCCTATATCTGCGCTCACCTGTAAGGGAGCAAATCCCAAGGTATGGCCACCCGAAGCTGAGGAGGCCTTCCTTTCCGTGAAGCAAGCCTTCTCCTCTGCCCCTATGCTGCACCGTCCGGACTGCAACAAACAGTTCTACCTGGAGGTTGATGCTTCCTCCTCTGGAGCCGGAGCGGTGCTCACCCAAAAGTCTTCATCCGGGAGAATGGTAACCTGCGGCTTTTTCTCCAAAATCTTCTCCTCCTCTGAGCGCAATTACTCCATAGGAGACCAAGAATTGCTAGCCGTCAAATTGGCACTGGAAGAGTGGCGCTATCTGCTTGAAGGGGCTCTATACCCGGTGATCATCTACACGGATCACAAAACTCTGGCATATCTCCAAAATGCCCAGAGACTTAATCCACGTCAGGCCCGGTGGTCTTTGTTTTTTGCCCGCTTCGATTTCATCCTTCATTTCCTCCCGGTGGACAAGAATGTCAAAGCTGATGCCTTGTCCCGATCCTTCCTGTCCTCCGACCAAGAGGAGGAGCCTATGCAAATTATCGACCTCTCCAAGGTGATGAATGTGGCACCCTTGGATTTGACTCGTCTTCCACCCGGCAAGACGTTCGTGGCGGTTCCTGACCATGAGAAGGTTTTTCCCTGGGGTCATTCTTCTAAACTAGCTGGCCATGCCGGCCAAAAGAAGACCTTCCTGCTCATTTCCCGGCATTACAGGTGGTCTACCTGCGTAAGGATGTGGTAGACTTCGTCTCTGCCTGTTCATCTTGTGGCCGCAACAAAGTTCCCAGACACTTACAAGCCGGTCATCTCCTGCCGCTTCCCATAACTGTTGCCCCATGGCAACACATCGCTATGGACTTCATTACCGATCTCCCTGTTTCTGCCGGGTGTACTGTCATTTGGGTGGTCGTGGACCGCTTTTCTAAAATGGCCCACTTCATTCCCCTGCCTGGTCTCCCGTCTGCACCTGAGCTGGCTAAGGACTTTATCCGCCATATCTTCCGTCTCCATGGCCTACCCCTCCACATCGTGTCGGATCGAGGGGTTCAGTTCACCTCACGCTTCTGGAGAGCCACATGTAAACTGCTGGATGTAACCCTGGATTTCTCCTCCGCTTACCACCCTCAGTCCAATGGTCAAGTGAAGCGGATCAATCAGATCCTTACCAGCTACCTCCGGCACTTTGTTAATGCCCATCATTCTGATTGGGTGGACCTACTTCCTTGGGCCGAATTCTCTTATAATAACCACGAGAGCGAATCCTCTTCCAAGTCCCTGTTCTTTTTTGTCTATGGCCAACATCCCCGGATTCCGTTTCCCGTCTCCGCTTCTGTGGACAACCCTGCCGCGGAGTCTCTTGTCAGCGAGTTTTCTACCATTTGGGAGAGTACTAGGTCCGCACTTCTTCACTCCTTCGAGCGGATGAAGAGATATGCTGATAAGAGACGTCTGGATCCGCCTCAATTCCATCCGGGAGACAAGGTTTGGCTCTCCTCCAAACATGTGCGGCTCAAGATACCCTCCTACAAGTTAGGTCCTCGCTTCATCGGCACTTTCGAAATCCTCAAGCAAATTAATCCAATGGCCTACAAGTTAAAAATCCCGGCCATTTACGGATTCCCAACTCCTTCCACGTATCTCTCCTCAAACCCGTTGTCTTAAACTCTTTTTCCAACAATCCAGGTACTCCCCCTGCTCCGGTTTTCGCTGAGGACGTCTTTGAGGTAGAGAGTATTCTGTCCACCAAGAGGGTAAGAGGAAAGACCTTTTTTCTGGTGGATTGGAAGGGGTTTGGTCCTGAGGAGAGAACTTGGGAACCCAGGGAGAACATCCACGCCCCGCTTCTCCTTGAAAAATTTCTTACAGGCCAAAAAAAGAGGGGGCCTAAAGGGGGGGGGTACTGTAGCATCGGCATCTCTGCCCCTTGCTAGGCAGAGATGCCATCCCTCTCACCTGCCCGCTCCTGACGCGGTGTCCTCCAGCGCTTCTCCCCCCGCTGCTGCCGGCACGCGCTCCTTCCCCGGCAATGTGCTTAGGGGGCTCGCACGCGCGCTTCCCCTCTCTTAAAGGGACCACACACGTCGTCTTAAGGAGTCTCCGGCCGATTGCCGGAGGACCTCCCGTATATAAGGCACCTCCTGCAAAATGGAGGTGCCGAGCAAGTTGTTGCACAGTTACTTATCTCTGCTTCAGCCCTCAGGTCCCGCTGCTAGCCTGACTCCTCGTCCTGTCTGCCAGCCTGTTATCTGCCCGTTACCTGCCGAGCCTGCCAGCCTGCTCACCTGGAGCGCTCACCTGTTACCTGCCTGTTACCTGCGCTGTCTGCCAGTCCGCTCACCTGGGAGCATCCGCCTGTTACCTGCCCTGTCTGCCAGTCCGCTCACCTGGGAGCATCCGTCTATTACCTGCAGAGTCCGTCAGCCCGCTCACCTGGGAGCGCTAACCTGTTACCTGCCTGTTTCCTGCCATGTCGATCTGCCCGCTCACCTGGGAGTGCCCGCCTGTTTCCTACCAGCCTGTCTGGAGGCTCTGCCGTCACTTGCTGTGACCACCTTCCTGGTAAAACTAGAGACTACTACCTGCTCTGCCGTCACGTAACGTGACCACCTGTCAGCCACCAGAGATTTCTGCCTGCTTGCCATGTTCATCCGCCATACCGGTCAGTCCCAACCATCTGACCCGTGGGAGCCACCTGCTCTCTTACAAGGTCGTCCCCAGAGTAGCACCTGGTCCCTCAGCCCGGATCCTCCCTGGTCACGGTGTCGTTAGCTGCTGTCCGACCAGGGTCGGTTCGGGTTGATACTTAGTCACGCCTCTCTGGGTCCCTCCTTGCACCTCGGCACAGAGGTTTCACCACACGGACCCGTAACAACGTTGAGGTCACAGTAGCTTAACATTGCGGATTTAATGCCCCTTGGAAGTGTGGTGGAGGTCGCAGAGGAATAAAAAGACAATATCAATGCCCCGTGGAAGAGACGTGGAGGTCACAGTAGCTTAAAAAGACGGTTATAATGCTCCTTGGCAGAGTGGTGGAGGTCGCAGTGGAATAAAAAGACAATATCAGTGCGCCGTGGAAGAGACGTGGAGGTCACAGTAGCCTAAAAAGATGGTTTTAATGCCCTTGGAAGAGTGGTGGAGGTCGCAGTGGAATAAAAAGACAATATCAACGCTCCGTGGAAGAGACGTGGAGGTCACAGTAGCTTAAGAAGACGGAATTAGTGCAACTTGAAGAGTGGTGGAGGTCGCTGTGGAATAAAAAGACAATATCAATGCTCCGTGGAAGAGATGTGGAGGTCACCGTAGCTTAACAAGCGGTTTTAATGCCCCTTGGAAGAGCTGTGGAGTTCAGAGTGGTTTAACAAGATGGTTTTAATGCCCCTTGGAAGAGAGGTGTAGGTCACAGAAGCTTTACAAGAAGGTATTAATGCCCCTTGGAAGAGTGGTGGAGGTTACAGTGGAAAAAAAATACAATATCAAGGCCCAGTGGAAGAGTGGTGGAGGTCGCAATGGAATATAAAGACAATATTAATGCCCCCTGGAAGAGACATGGAGGTTACATTAGCTTAACAAGAAGTTTTAATGCCCCATGGAAGAGAGGTGGAGGTAGCAGTGGAAAAAAAAGACGATATCAATGTGCCGTGGAAAAGACATGGAGGTCACAGTAGCTTAACAAGACCATTTTAATGCCCCTTGGAAGAGTGGTGGAGGTCGCAGTATAATAAAAAGACAATATCAATGCCCTATGGAAGAGTGGTGGAGGTCGCAGTGGAAAAAAAAGACAATATCAATGCCACTTGGAAGAGACGTGGAGGTCACAGCAGCATAACAAGACGCTTTTTTTTCCCCTTGGAAGAGTGGTGGTGATCGCGTGGAGGTCACAGTAGCTTGACAAGACGGTTTTAATGCCTCTTGGAAGAGCTTTGGAGTTCGAAGTGGTTTAACAAGATGGTTTTAATGCCCCTTGGAAGAGACGTTGAGGTCACAGTAGCTTAACAATGCGGATTTAATGCCCCTTGGAAGAGTGGTGGAGGTCGCAGTGGCATAAAAAAGACAATATCAATGCACAGTGGAAGAGACGTGGAGGTCAAAGTAGCATAACAAGACGTTTTTAATGCCCCTTGGAAGTGTGGTGGAGGTCGCAGTGGAATAAAAAGACAACATCAATGCCCCGTGGAAGGGGCGTGGAGGTCACAGTAGCTTAAAAAGACGGTTTTAATGCACCTTGGAAGAGTGGTGGAGGTCACAGTGGAATAAAAAGACAATATCAATGTCCCGTGGAAGAGAAGTGGAGGTCACCGCAGCTTAACAAGACGGTTTTAATGCCCCTTGAAAGAGCTGTGGAGTTAAGAGTGGTTTAACAAGATGGTTTTAATGCCCCTTGGAAGAGAGGTGTAGGTCACAGTAGCTTTACAAGAAGGTATTAATGCCCCTTGGAAGAGTTTTGGAGGTTACAGTAGAAAGAAAATACAATATCAATGCCCCGTGGAAGAGTCGTGGAGGTTGCAATGGAATATAAAGACAATATTAATTCCCCCTAGTAGAGACGTGGAGGTCACATTAGCTTAACAAGAAGTTTTAATGCCCCATGGAAGAGAGGTGGAGGTCGCAGTGGAAAAAAAAGACAATATCAGTGTGCCGTGGAAGAGAGGTGGAGATCACAGTAGCTTAACAAGATGGTTTTAATGATCCTTGGAAGAGCTGTGGAGTACAGATTGGTTAAAGAAGATGGTTTTAATGCCCCTTGGTAGAGACGTGAAGGTCACAGTAGCTTAACAAGACGGTTTTAATGCCCCTTGGAAGAGTGGTGGAGGTTACAGTTGAATAAAAAGACAATATCAATGCCCCGTGGAAGAGACTTGGAGGTCACAGTAGCTTAATAAGACAGCTTTAATGCCCCTTGTAACAGTGCTGGAGGTCACAGTGGAATAAAAAGACAATATCAATGACCCCTTGGAAGAGTAGTGGAGGTCGCAGTAGTATAAAAAGACAATATCAATGCCCTATGAAAGAGTGGTGGAGATCGCAGTGGAATAAAAAGACAATATCAATGCCCCGTGGAAGTGACGTGAAGGTCACAGTAGCTTAACAAGTCCGTTTGAATGCCTGTTGGAAGAGTGGTGGAGGTCACAGTGGAATAAAAAGACAATATCAATGCCCCTTGGATGAGTGGTGGAGGTCGCAGTGGAATAAAAAAACAATTTAAATGCCCCGTGGAAGAGACATGGACGTCACAGTTGCCTAACAAGATGGTTTTAATGCCCATTGGAAGAGTGGTGGAGGTCGCAGTGGAATAAAAAGACAATATCAATGCCCCGTGGAAGAGACGTGCAGATCACAGTAACTTAACAAGACAGTTTTAATGCCTCTTGGAAGAGTGGTGGAGGTCGCAGTGGAATAAAAAGACAATATCAATGCCCCATGTAAAAGTGGTGGAGGTCGCAGTGGAATAAAAAGACAATACCAATGCCACTTGGAAGAGTGGTGAAGGTCGCAGTGGAATAAAAAGACAATATCAATGCCCCTTGGAAGAGAGGTGGAGGTCACAGTAGCCCAACAAGACAGTTTTAATACCCCTTGGAAGAGCTGAGGAATTCAGAGTGGGTTAACAACATAATTTTAATGCCCCTTGGAAGATAGGTGTAGGTCACAGTAGCTTAACAAGACGGTATTAATGCCCCTTGGAAGAGTGGTGGAGGTAACAGTGGAATAAAAATAAAATATCAATGCCCCGTGGAAGAGACGTTGAGGTCACAGTAGCTTAACAATACGGATTTAATGCCCCTTGGAAGAGTGGAGAAGGTCGCAGTGGCATAAAAAGACAATATCAATGCCCCATGGAAGAGATGTGGAGGTCAAAGTAGCTTAACAAGACGTTTTTAATGCCCCTTGGAAGAGTGGTGGAGGTCGCAGTGGAAAAAAAAGACAATATCAATGCCCCGTGGAAGAGACGTGGAGATCACAGTAGCTTAACAAGATGGTTTTATTGCCCCTTGGAAGAGTGGTGGATGTCGCAGTGGAATAAAAAGACAATATCATTGCCCCTTGGAAGAGTGGTGGAGGTCGCAGTGGAATAAAAAGACAATATTAATGCCCCGTGGAAGAGACGTGGAGGTCACAGTAGCTTAGCAAGACGGTTTTAATGCCCCTTGGAAGAGTGGTGGAGGTTACAGTTGAATAAAAAGACAATATCAATGCCAAGTGGAAGAGACTTGGAGGTCACAGGAGCTTAACAAGATGGTTTTAATGCCCCTTGGAAGAGTGGTGGAGGTCGCAGTGGAATAAAAAGACAATATCAATGATCCCTTGGAAAAGTGATGGAGGAAGCAGTTGAATAAAAAGACAATATCAATGCCGAATGCAAGAGTGGTGGAGGTCACAGAGTAATAAAAAGACAATATCAATGCCCCGTGGAAGAGACTTGGAGGTCACAGTAGCTTAACAACACCGTTTTAATGCCCCTTGGAAGAGTGGTGGAGGTCGCGATGGAATAAAAAGACAGTATCAATGCCCCTTGAAAGAGTGGTTGAGGTTGCAGTGGAATAAATAGACAATATCAATGCCCTGTGGTAGAGATGTGGAGGTCACAGTAGCCTAACAAGATGGTTTTAATGCCCATTGGAAGAATGGTGGAGGTCGCAGTGGAATAAAAAGACAATATCAATGCCCCGTGGAAGAGACCTTGAGGTCACAGGAGCTTAACAAGACGGTTTTTATGCCCCTTGGAAGAGTGGTGGAGATCTCTGTGGTATAAAAAGACAATATCAATGCCTCTTGGAAGAGTGGTGGAGGTTACAGTGGAATAAAAAGTCAATATCAATGCCCCGTGGAAGAGACGTGGAGATAGTAGCTTAAAAAAACGTTTTTAATGCCCCTTGGAAGAGTGGTGAAGGTTACAGTGGAATAAAAAGACAAAACCAATGCCCCGTGGTATAGACGTGGAGATAGTAGCTTCACAAGACGGTTTTAATGCCCCTTGGAAGAGTGGTGGAGGTCGCATTGGAATAAAAAGACAATATCAATGCCCCTTGGAAGAGTGGTGGAGGTCGCAATGGAATAAAAAGACAATATCAATGTCCCGTGGAAGAGACGTGACGGTCACAGTAGCTTAACAAGATGGTTTTAATGGCCCATGGAAGAATGGTGGAGGTCGCAGTAGAAGAAAAGGACAAAATCAATGCGCAGTGGAAGAGACTTGGGGTCACAAAGCTTAACAAGATGGTTTTAATGCCCCTTGGAACACTGGTGGAGGTCACAGTGGAATAAAAAGACAATATCATTGACCCCTTGGAAGAGAAGTGGAGGTCGCAGTTGAATAAAAAGACAATATCAATGCCCTATGGAAGAGTGGTGGAGAATGCAGTGGAATAAAAAAACAATTTCAATGCCCCGTGGAAGAGACATGGACGTCACAGTAGCCTAACAAGATGGTTTTAATGCCCATTGGAAGAGTGGTGGAGGTCGCAGTGGAATAAAAAGACAATATCAATGCCCCGTGGAAGAGACGTGCAGATCACAGTAACTTAACAAGACAGTTTTAATGCCTCTTGGAAGAGTGGTGGAGGTCGCAGTGGAATAAAAAGACAATATCAATGCCCCATGTAAAAGTGGTGGAGGTCGCAGTGGAATAAAAAGACAATACCAATGCCACTTGGAAGAGTGGTGAAGGTCGCAGTGGAATAAAAAGACAATATCAATGCCCCTTGGAAGAGAGGTGGAGGTCACAGTAGCCCAACAAGACAGTTTTAATGCCCCTTGGAAGAGCTGAGGAGTTCAGAGTGGGTTAACAACATAATTTTAATGCCCCTTGGAAGATAGGTGTAGGTCACAGTAGCTTACCAAGACAGTATTAATGCCCCTTGGAAGAGTGGTGGAGGTAACAGTGGAATAAAAATAAAATATCAATGCCCCGTGGAAGAGACGTTGAGGTCACAGTAGCTTAACAATACGGATTTAATGCCCCTTGGAAGAGTGGAGAAGGTCGCAGTGGCATAAAAAGACAATATCAATGCCCCATGGAAGAGATGTGGAGGTCAAAGTAGCTTAACAAGACGTTTTTAATGCCCCTTGGAAGAGTGGTGGAGGTCGCAGTGGAAAAAAAAGACAATATCAATGCCCCGTGGAAGAGACGTGGAGATCACAGTAGCTTAACAAGATGGTTTTATTGCCCCTTGGAAGAGTGGTGGATGTCGCAGTGGAATAAAAAGACAATATCATTGCCCCTTGGAAGAGTGGTGGAGGTCGCAGTGGAATAAAAAGACAATATTAATGCCCCGTGGAAGAGACGTGGAGGTCACAGTAGCTTAGCAAGACGGTTTTAATGCCCCTTGGAAGAGTGCTGGAGGTTACAGTTGAATAAAAAGACAATATCAATGCCAAGTGGAAGAGACTTGGAGGTCACAGGAGCTTAACAAGATGGTTTTAATGCCCCTTGGAAGAGTGGTGGAGGTCGCAGTGGAATAAAAAGACAATATCAATGATCCCTTGGAAAAGTGATGGAGGAAGCAGTTGAATAAAAAGACAATATCAATGCCGAATGCAAGAGTGGTGGAGGTCACAGTGTAATAAAAAGACAATATCAATGCCCCGTGGAAGAGACTTGGAGGTCACAGTAGCTTAACAACACCGTTTTAATGCCCCTTGGAAGAGTGGTGGAGGTCGCGATGGAATAAAAAGACAGTATCAATGCCCCTTGAAAGAGTGGTTGAGGTTGCAGTGGAATAAATAGACAATATCAATGCCCTGTGGTAGAGATGTGGAGGTCACAGTAGCCTAACAAGATGGTTTTAATGCCCATTGGAAGAATGGTGGAGGTCGCAGTGGAATAAAAAGACAATATCAATGCCCCGTGGAAGAGACCTTGAGGTCACAGGAGCTTAACAAGACGGTTTTTATGCCCCTTGGAAGAGTGGTGGAGATCTCTGTGGTATAAAAAGACAATATCAATGCCTCTTGGAAGAGTGGTGGAGGTTACAGTGGAATAAAAAGTCAATATCAATGCCCCGTGGAAGAGACGTGGAGATAGTAGCTTAAAAAAACGTTTTTAATGCCCCTTGGAAGAGTGGTGAAGGTTACAGTGGAATAAAAAGACAAAACCAATGCCCCGTGGTATAGACGTGGAGATAGTAGCTTCACAAGACGGTTTTAATGCCCCTTGGAAGAGAGGTGGAGGTCGCATTGGAATAAAAAGACAATATCAATGCCCCTTGGAAGAGTGGTGGAGGTCGCAATGGAATAAAAAGACAATATCAATGTCCCGTGGAAGAGACGTGACGGTCACAGTAGCTTAACAAGATGGTTTTAATGGCCCATGGAAGAAAGGTGGAGGCCGCAGTGGAATAAAAAGACAATATCAATGCCCCGTGGAAGAGACGTGAAGCTCACAGTAGCTTAACAAGATGGTTTTAATGGCCCATGGAAGAATGGTGGAGGTTGCAGTAGAAGAAAAGGACAAAATCAATGCGCAGTGGAAGAGACTTGGGGTCACAATAGCTTAACAAGATGGTTTTAATGCCCCTTGGAACACTGGTGGAGGTCACAGTGGAATAAAAAGACAATATCATTGACCCCTTGGAAGAGAAGTGGAGGTCGCAGTTGAATAAAAAGACAATATCAATGCCCTATGGAAGAGTGGTGGAGGTTGCAGTGGAAAAAAAGACAATGTCAATGCCCCGTGGAAGAGATGTAGAGGTCACAGTAGCTTAACAAGACCGTTTTAATGTCCCTTGGAAGAGTAGTGGAGGTCACAGTGGAATAAAAAGAAAATATCAATGCCCCTTGGAAGAGTGGTGGAGGTCGCAGTGGAATAAAAAGACAATATCAATGCCCCTTGGAAGAGTGGTGGAGGTCGCAGTGGAATAAAAAGACAAAAAGAGACAATATCAATGCCCCGTGGAAGAGACGTGGAGGTCGCAGTAGCCTAACAAGATGATTTTAATGCCCATTGGAAGAGTGGTGGAGGTCGCAGTGGAAAAAAAAGACAATATCAATGTCCCGTGGAAGAGACCTGGAGGTCACAGGAGCTTAAGAAGATGATTTTAATGCCTCTTGGAAGAATGGTGGAGGGCGCTCTGGAAAAAAAAGACAATATCAATTCCCCCTGGTAGAGACGTGGAGGTCAGAGTAGCTTAACAAGATGGTTTTAATGCCCCTTGGTAGAGTGGTGGAGTTTACATTAGAATAAAAAGACAATATCAATGCCCCGTGGAAGAGACGTTCAGATCACAGTAGCTTAACAAGACGGTTTTAATGCCCCTTGAAAGAGTGGTTGAGGTCGCTGTGGAATAAAAAGACAATATCAATGCCCCTTGGTAGAGTGGTGGAGGTCGCAAAGGAATAAAAGGACAATATCAATGCCCCGAGGAAGAGACGTGGAGGTCACAGTAGCTTAACAAGTCGATATTAATGCCACTTGGAAGAGTGGTGGAGGTTACAGTGGAATAAAAATACAATATCAATGCCCCGTGGAAGAGACGTGGAGATCACAGTAGCTTAACAAGATGGTTTTAATGCCCCTTGGAAGAGTGGTGGTCTTCGAAGTGGAATAAAAAGACAGTATCAATGCCCTTGGAAGAGAAGTGGAGATCACATTAGTTTAACAAGACGGTTTTAATGCCCCTTGGAAGAGCTGTGGAGTTCAGATTGGTTTAACAAGATGGTTTTAATGACCCTTGGAAGAGACGTGAAGGTCACAGTAGCATAACTAAACGGTTTTAATGCTCCTTGGAAGAGTGGTGGAGGTTACAGTTGAAAAAAAGAACATATCAATGCCCAGTTGAAGAGACTTGGAGTTTACAGTAGCTTAACAAGATGGTTTTAATGCCCCTCGGGAAAGTGGTGGAGGCCGCAGT
Organism: Phyllobates terribilis; assembly: GCF_046119375.1. NCBI lineage: Eukaryota > Metazoa > Chordata > Amphibia > Anura > Dendrobatidae > Phyllobates > Phyllobates terribilis. Next base: position 265,326 of record NW_027362924.1, on the reverse strand, counting down.
GGAATAAAAAGACAATATCAATGACCTCTTGGAAGAGTGGTGGAGGTCGCAATTGAATAAAAAGACAGTATCAGTGCCCTATGGAAGAGTGGTGGAGGTCACAGTGGATTAAAAAGAAAATATCAATGCCCCGTGGAAAAGACTTGGAGGTCACAGTAGCTTAACGGCACCGTTTTAATGCCCCTTGTAAGAGTGGTGGAGGTGGCAGTCAAATAAAAAGACAATATCAATGCCCCTTGTAAGAGTGGTGGAGGTCACAGTGGAATAAAAAGACAATATCAATGACCTGTGGAAGAGACGTGGAGGTCACAGTAGCCTAACAAGATGGTTTTAATGCCCATTGAAAGAGTGGTGGAGCTCGTAGTGGAATAAAAAGACAATATCAATGCCACGTGGAAGAGACCTAAAGGTCACAGTAGCCTAACAACATGGTTTTAATGACCCTTGGAAGAGTGGTGGAGGTCTCTGTGGAATAAAAAGACAATATCAATGCCCCGTGGAAGAGATGTGGAGGTCACAGTAGCTTAAAAAGATGGTTTTAATGCCCCTTGGAAGAGATGTGGAGTACAGATTGGTTTAACAAGATGGTTTTAATGCCCCTTGGTAGAGACGTGGAGGTCACAGTAGCTTAGCAAGACGATTTTAATTCCCCTTGGAAGAGTGGTGGAGGTTACAGTTGAATAAACAGACAATATCAATGCCCAGTGGAAGAGACTTCGAGGTCACAGGAGCTTAACAAGAATCTTTTAATGCCCCTTGGAAGAGTGGTGGAGGTCGCAGTGGAACAAAAAGACAACATCAATGCCCTATGCAAGAGTGGTGGAGGTCACAGTGGAATAAAAAGACAATATCATTGAGCCGTGGAAGAGACTTGGAGGTCACAGTAGCTTAACAACACCGTTTTAATGCCCCTTAGAAGAGTGGTGGAGGTCGCGATGGAATAAAAAGACAGTATCAATGCCCCTTGAAAGAGTGGTTGAGGTTGCAGTGGAATAAAAAGACAATATCAATGCCCTGTGGTAGAGATGTGGAGATCACAGTAGCCTAACAAGTTGGTTTTAATGCCCATTGGAAGAGTAGTGGAGGTCGCAGTGGAATAAAAAGACAATATCAATGCCCCGTGGAAGAGACCTCGAGGTCACAGTAGCTTAACAAGACAGTTTAATTGCCCCTTGGAAGAGTGGTGGAGGTTACAGTGGAATAAAAAGTCAATATCAATGCCCCGTGGAAGAGACGTGGAGATAGTAGCTTACAAAAACATTTTTAATGCCACTTGGAAGAGTGGTGGAGGTTACAGTGGAATAAAAAGACAAAATCAATGCCCCGTGGTAGAGACGTGGAGATAGTAGCTTAACAAGACGGTTTTAATGCCCCTTGGAAGAGTGGTGGAGGTCGCAGTGGAATAAAAAACAATATCAATGCGCCGTGGAAGAGACTTGGAGGTCAAGTAGATTAGCAAGATGGTTTTAATGCTCCTTGTAACACTGGTGGAGGTCACAGTGGAAAAAAAGACAATATCAATGACCCATTGGAAGAGTAGTGGAGATAGTAGCTTAAAAAAATGTTTTTAATGCCCCTTGGAAGAGTGGTGGAGGTTACAGTGGAATAAAAAGACAAAATCAATGCCCCGTCATAGAGAAGTGGAGATAGCAGCTTAACAAGACTGTTTTAATGCCCCTTGGAAGAGTGGTGGAGGTCGCATTGGAGTAAAAAGATAATATCAATGCCCCTTGGAAGAGACGTGAAGGTCACCGTAGGTTAGCAAGATGGTTTAATGCCCCTTGTAACACTGGTGGAGGTCACAGTGGAAAAAAAAGACAATATCAATGACCCCTTGGAAGAGCAGTGGAGATAGTAGCTTAACAAGATGGTTTTAATCCCCATTGGAAGAGTGGTGGAGGTTACAGTGGAATAAAAAGACAAAATCAATGCCTCGTGGTAGAGACGTGGAGATAGGAGCTTAACAAGACGGTTTTAATGCCCCTTGGAAGAATGGTGGAGGTCGCATTGGTATAAAAAGACAATATCAATGCCCCTTGGAAGAGTGGTGGAGGTCGCAATGGAATAAAAAGACAATATCAATGTCCCGTGGAAGAGACGTGAAGGTCACAGTAGCTTAACAAGATGGTTTTAATGCCCCATGGAAGAAAGGTGGAGGCCGCAGTGGAATAAAAAGACAATATCAATGCCCCGTGGAAGAGACGTGAAGGTCACAGTAGCTTAACAAGATGGTTTTAATGCCCCATGGAAGAATGGTGGAGTTCGCAGTCGAATAAAAAGACAATATCAATGCGCTGTGGAAGAGACTTGTAGGTCACAATAGCTTAACAAGATGGTTTTAATGCCCCTTGGAACACTGGTGGAGGTCACAGTGGAATAAAAAGACAATATCCTTGACCCCTTGGAAGAGTGGTGGAGGTCGCAGTGGAAAAAAAAGACAATATCAATTCCCCGTGGTAGAGACGTGGAGGTCACAGGAGCTTAACAAGATGCTTTTAATGCCCCTTGGTAGAGTGGTGGAGGTCGCAGTGGAAAAAAAAGACAATGTCAATGCCCCGTGGAAGAGATGTAGAGGTCACAGTAGCTTAACAAAACCTTTTTAATGCCCCTTGGAAGAGTGGTGGAGGTCGCTCTGGAAAAAAAAGACAATATCAATTCCCCGTGGTAGAGACGTGGAGGTCACAGTAGCTTAACAAGATGCTTTTAATGCCCCTTGGTAGAGTGGTGGAGGTCGCAGTGGCAAAAAAAGACAATGTCAATGCCCCGTGGAAGAGATGTAGAGGTCACAGTAGCTTAACAAAACCGTTTTAATGCCCCTTGGAAGAGTGGTGGAGGTCGCTCTGGAAAAAAAAGACAATATCAATTCCCGTGGTAGAGACGTGGAGGTCACAGTAGCTTAACAAGATGCTTTTAATGCCTCTTGGAAGAGTGGTTGAGGTCGCAGTGGAATAAAAAGACAATATCAATGCCCCGTGGTAGAGTGGTGGAGGTAGCAAAGGAATAAAAGGACAATATCAATGCCCCGAGGAAGAGACGTATAGGTCACAGTAGCTTAACAAGTCGATATTAATGCCACTTGGAAGAGTGGTGGAGGTTACAGTGGAATAAAAATACAATATCAATGCCCCGTGGAAGAGACGTGGAGATCACAGAAGCTTACCAAGATGGTTTTAATGCCCCTTGGAAGAGTGGTGGTCTTCGCAGTGGAATAAAAAGACAATATCAATGCTCCGTGGAAGAGAAGTGGAGATCACAGTTGTTTAACAAGACGGTTTTAATGCCCCTTGGAAGAGCTGTGGAATTCAGATTGGTTTAACAAGATGGTTTTAATGCCACTTGGAAGAGACGTGAAGGTCACAGTAGCATAACAAGACGGTTTTAATGCCCCTTGGAAGAGTGGTGGAGGTTACAGTTGAATAAAAGAACATATCAATGATCAGTTGAAGAGACTTGGAGTTCACAGTAGCTTAACAAGATGGTTTTAATGCCCCTTGGGAGAGTGGTGGAGACCGCAGTGGAATAAAAAGAAAATATCAATGACCTCTTGGAAGAGTGGTGGACGTCGCAATTGAATAAAAAGACAGTATCAGTGCCCTATGGAAGAGTGGTGGAGTTCGCAGTGGATTAAAAAGACAATATCAATGCCCCGTGGAAGAGACTTGGAGGTCACAGTAGCTTAACGGCACCATTTTAATGCCCCTTGTAAGAGTGGTGGAGGTGGCAGACGAATAAAAAGACAATATCAATGCCCATTGTAAGAGTGGTTGAGGTCACAGTGGAATAAAAAGACAATATCAATGCCCTGTGGAAGAGACGTGGAGGTCACAGTAGCCTAACAAGATGGTTTTAATGCCCATTGAAAGAGTGGTGGAGCTCATAGTGGAATAAAACACAATATCAATGCCACGTGGAAGAGACGTGGAGATAGTAGCTTAACAAGACAATTTTAATGCCCTTGAAAGAGTGGTGGAGATCGCACTGGAATCAAAAGACAATATCAGTGCCCCTTGGAAGAGTTGTGGAGGTCGCAATGGAATAAAAAGACAATACCAATGCCCCATGGAAGAGACGTGAAGGTCACAGTAGCTTAACAAGATGGTTTTAATGCCCCATGGAAGAGTGGTAGAGGTCGCAGTGGAATAAAAAGACAATATCAATGCGCCGTGGAAGAGATGTGGAGGTCACAGTAGCTTAACAAGATGGTTTTAATGCCCCTTGGAACAGGGGTGGAGGTCGCAGTGGAAAAAAAAGACAATATTAATGCCCCTTGGAAGAGTAGTGGAGGTCGGAGTTGAATAAAAAGACAATATTAATGCCCTATGGAAGAGTGGTAGAGGTCGCAGTGGAATAAAAAGACAATATCAATGCCCCATGGAAAAGTGGTGGAGGTCGCAGTGAAATAAAAAGACAATATCAATGCCCCTTGGAAGAGACGTGGAGGTCACAGTAGCCTAACAAGATGGTTTTAATGCCCATTGGAAGAGTGGAGGAGGTCGCAGCGGAATAAAAAAAAAATCAATGCCCCATGGAAGAGACCTGGAGGTCACAGTAGCTTAACAAGACGGTTTTAATGCCCCTTGGAAGAGTGGTGGAGGTCGCTGTGGAATAAAAAGACAATATCAATGCCCCTTGGAAGAGTGTTGGAGGTCGCTGTGGAAAAAAAGGACTAAATCAATGCACCATGGTAGAGACGTGAAGGTCACAGTAGCTAAACAAAACGGTTTTAATGCACCTTGGAAGAGTGGTGGAGGTTACATTGGAATAAAAAGACAATATCAATGCCCCGTGGAAGAGACGGGCAGATCAAAGTGGCTTAACAAGACGGTTTTAATGCCCCTTAGAAGAGTGGTGGAGGTCGCAGTGGAATAAAAAGACAATATTAATGCCCCTTGGTAGAGCGGTGGAGGTCGCAATGGAATTAAAAAGACAATATCAATGCCCCGTGGAAGAGTGGTGGAGGTCGCAGTGAAATAAAAAGACAATATCAATGCCCCGTGGAAGAGACGTGGAGGTCACAGAAGCCTAACAAAATGGTTTTAATGCCCATTGGAAGAGTGGTGGAGGTCGCAGTGGAATAAAAAGACAATATCAATTCCCCTTGGAAAAGTGGTGGAGGTCGCAGTGAAATAAAAGGACAATATCAATGCCCCGTGGAAGAGAAGTGGAGGCCACAGTAGCTTAACAAGATGGTTTTAATGCCCATTGGAAGAGTGGTGGAAGGATGCAGTGAAATAAAAAGACAATATCTATACCCTGTGGAAGAGACGTGGAGGTCACAGTAGCCTAACAAGATGGAAGAGTGGTGGAGGTCGTAGTGGAATAAAAAGACAAAAACAATGCCCCATGGAAGAGACCTTGAGGTCACGGTAGCTTAAAAAGATGGTTTTCATGCCCCTTGGAAGAGTGGTGGAGGTCGCTGTGGAATAAAAAGACAATATCAATGCCTCTTGGAAGAGTGGTGGAGGTCGCTGTGAAAAAAAACTACAAAATCAATGCCCCGTGGTAGAGACGTGAAGGTCACAGTAGCTAAACAAGAAGATTTTAATGCCCCTTGGAAGAGTGGTGGAGGTTACATTGGAATAAAAACACAATATCAATGCCCCGTGGAAGAGACGTGCAGATCACAGCAGCTTAACAAGACAGTTTTAATACCCCCTGGAAGAGTGGTGGAGGTCGCAGTGGAATAAAAAGACAATATCAATGCGCCGTGATACAGATGTGGAGGTCACAGTAGCTAAACAAAACGGTTTTAATGCCCCTTGGAAGAGTGGTGGAGGTTACATTGGAATAAAAAGACAATATCAATGCCCCGTTGAAGAGACGGGCAGATCAAAGTGGCTTAACAAGACGGTTTTAATGCCCCTTAGAAGAGTGGTGGAGGTCGCAGTGGAATAAAAAGACAATATTAATGCCCCTTGGTAGAGCGGTGGAGGTCGCAATGGAATTAAAAAGACAATATCAATGCCCCGTGGAAGAGTGGTGGAGGTTGCAGTGAAATAAAAAGACAATATCAATGCCCCGTGGAAGAGACGTGGAGGTCGGAGTTGAATAAAAAGACAATATCAATGCCCTATGGAAGAGTGGTGGAGGTCGCAGTGGAATAAAAAGACAATATCAATGCCCCTTGGAAGAGAGATGGAGGTCGCAGTGAAATAAAAAGACAATATCAGTGCCCCGTGGAAGAGACATGGAGGTCACAGTAGCCTAACATCATGGTTTTAATGCCCATTGGAAGAGTGGTGGAGGTCGCAGCAGAATAAAAAGACAAAATCAATGCCCCATGGAAGAGACCTGGAGGTCACAGTAGCTTAACAAGACGGTTTTAATGCCCCTTGGAAGAGTGGTGAAGGTCGCTGTGGAATAAAAAGACAATATCAATGCCCCTTGGAAGAGTGATGGTGGTCGCTGTGGAAAAAAAGGACAAAATCAATGCTCCGTGGTAGAGACGTGAAGGTCACAGTAGCTAAACAAAACGGTTTTAATGCCCCTTGAAGAGTGGTGGAGGTTACTTTGGAATAAAAAGACAATATCAATTCCCCGTGGAAGAGACGTGCAGATCACAGTAGCTTAACAAGACGGTTTTAATGCCCCTTGGAAGAGTGGTGGAGGTCGCAGTGGAATAAAAAGACAATATTAATGTCCATTGGTAGAGTGGTGGAGGTCGCAATGGAATTAAAAAGACAATATCAATGCCCCGTGGAAGAGTGGTGGAGGTCGCAGTGAAATAAAAAGACAATATCAATGCCCCGTGGAAGAGACGTGGAGGTCACAGTAGCCTAACAAGATGGTTTCAATGCCCATTCGAAGCGTGGTGGAGGTCGCAGTGGAATAAAAATACAATATTAATGCCCCTTGGTAGAGTGGTGGAGGTTGCAATGTAATTAAAAAGACAATATCAGTGCCCCGTGGAAAAGACATGGAGGTCACAGTAGCTTAACAACACAGTTTTACTGCCCCTTGGAAGAGCTGTGGAGTTCAGAGTCGTTTAACAAGATGGTTTTAATGCCCCGTGGTAGTGACTTGGAGGTCACAGTAGCTTAACAAGACAGTTTTAATGCCCCTTGTAAGAGTCGTGGAGGTCGCAGTGGAATAAAAAGACAATATCAATGCCCCTTGGAAGAGTGGTGGAGGTCGCAGTGGAATAAAAAAAAAAAATCAATGCCCCTTGGAAGAGTGGTGGAGGTGGCAGTGGATTAAAAAGACAATATCAATGTCTCGTGGAAGAGACATGGAGGTCACAGTAGCCTAACAAGATGGTTTTAATGCCCCTTGAAAGAGTGGTGGAGGGTGCAGTGGAATAAAAAGACAATATCAATGCCCAGTGGAAGAGACGTGGAGGTCACAGTAGCTTAACAAGACGTTTTTAATGCCCCTTGGAAGAGTGGTGGAGGTTGCTGTGGAATAAAAAGACAATATCAATGCCCCGTGGAAGAGATTTGGAGGTCACAGTAGCTTAACAAGACGGTTTTAATGCCCCTTGGAAGAGCTGTGGAGTTCAGCGTGGTTTAGCAAGATGGTTTTAATGCCTCTTGGAAGAGTGGTGGAGGTTACATTGGAATAAAAAGACAATATCAATGCCCCGAGGAAGAGACGTGCCGATCACAGTAGCTTAATAAGACGGTTTTAATGCCCCTTGGAAGAGTGGTGGAGGTCGCAGTGGAATAAAAAGACAATATTAATGCCCCTTGGTAGAGTGGTGGAGTTCGCAATGGAATTAAAAAGACAATATCCATGCCGCGTGGAAGAGTGGTGGAAGTCGCAGTGAAATAAAAAGACAATATCAATGCCCCATGGAAGAGACGTGCAGATCACAGTAGCCTAACAAGATAGTTTTAATGCCCATTGGAAGAGTGGTGGAGGTCGCAGTAGAATAAAAAGACAATATCAATACCCCTTTGAAGAGTGGTGGAGGATGCAGTGAAATAAAAAGACAATATCAATACCCCGTGGAAGAGAAGTGGAGGTCACAGTAGCCTAACAAGATGGAAGAGTGGTGGAGGTCGCAGTGGAAAAAAAAGACAAGAACCAATGCCCCATGGAAGAGACCTGGAGGTCACAGTAGCTTAAAAAGATGGTTTTAATGCCACTTGGAAGAGTGGTGGAGGTCACTGTGGAATAAAAAGACAATATCAATGCCCCTTGGAAGAGTGGTGGAGGTCGCTTTGAAAAAAAAGGATAAAATCAATGCCCCGTGGTAGAGACGTGAAAGTCACAGTAGCTAAACAAGTCGGTTTTAATGCCCCTTGGAAGAGTGGTGGAGGTTACATTGGAATAAAAACACAAAATCAATGCCCCGTGGAAGAGACATGCAGATCACAGCAGCTTAACAAGACAGTTTTAATACCCATTGGAAGAGTGGTGGAGGTCGCAGTGGAATAAAAAACAATATCAATGCGCCGTGATAGAGATGTGGAGGTCTCAGTAGCTTAACAAGATGGTTTTAATGCCCCTTGGAACAGTGGTGGAGGTCGCAGTGGAATAAAAAGACAATATCAATGCCCCTTGGAAGAGTAGTGGAGGTCGGAGTTGAATAAAAAGACAATATCAATGCCCTATGGAAGAGTGGTGGAGGTCGCAGTGGAATAAAAAGACAATATCAATGCCCCTTGGAAGAGTGGTGGAGGTCGCAGTGAAATAAAAAGACAATATCATTGCCCCGTGGAAAAGACGTGGTGGTCACAGTAGCCTAACATCATGGTTTTAATGCCCATTGAAAGAGTGGTGGAGGTCGCAGCGGAATAAAAAGACAAAATCAATGCCTCATGGAAGAGACCTGGAGGTCACAGTAGCTTAACAAGATGGTTTTAATGCCCCTTGGAAGAGTGGTGGAGGTCGCTGTGGAATAAAAAGACAATATCAATGCCCCTTGGAAGAGTGGTGGTGGTCGCTGTGGAAAAAAAGGACAAAATCAATGCCCCGTGGTAGAGACGTTAATGTCACAGTAGCTAAACAACACGGTTTTAATGCCCCTTGGAAGAGTGGTGGAGGTGACATTGGAATAAAAAGACAATATCAATGCCCCGTGGAAGAGACATGCAGATCACAGTAGCTTAACAAGACGGATATAAAGCCCCTTGGAAGAGTGGTGGAGGTCGCAGTGAAATAAAAAGACAATATCAGTGCCCCGTGGAAGAGACGTGGAGGTCACAGTAGCCTAACAAGTTGGTTTTAATGTCCATTGGAAGAGTGGTGGAGGTCGCAGCGGAATAAAAAGAAAAAATCAATGCCCCATGGAAGAGACCTGGAGGTCAGAGTAGCTTGCCAAGATGGTTTTAATGCCCCTTGAAAGAGTGGTGGAGGTAGCTGTGGAAAAAAAGGACAAAATCAATGCCCCGTGGAAGAGAAGTGGAGGTCACGGTAGCCTAACAAGATGGAAGAGTGGTGGATGTCGCAGTGGAAAAAAAACACGAAATCAATGCCCCATGGAAGAGACCTGGAGGTCACAGTAGCTTAAAAAGACGGTTTTAATGCCCCTTGGAAGAGTGGTGGAGGTCGCTGTGGAATAAAAAGACAATATCAATGCCCCTTGGAAGAGTGGTGGAGATCGCTTTGAAAAAAAAGGACAAAATCAATGCCCCGTGGTAGAGACGTGAAAGTCACATTAGCTAAACAAGTCGGTTTTAATGCCCCTTGGAAGAGTGGTGGAGGTTACATTGGAATAAAAACACAAAATCAATGCCCCGTGGAAGAGACATGCAGATCACAGCAGCTTAACAAGACAGTTTTAATACCCCTTGGAAGAGTGGTGGAGGTCGCACTGGAATAAAAAGACAATATTAATGCCCCTTGGTAGAATGGTGGCGGTCGCAATAGAATTGAAAAGACAATATCAATGCTCCGTGGAAGAGTGGTAGAGTTCGCAGTGAAATAAAAAGGCAATATCAATGCCCCGTGAAGAGACGTGGAGGTCACAGTAGCCTAACAAGATGGTTTTAATGCCCATTCGAAGAGTGGTGGAGGTCGCAGTGGAATAAAAAGACAATATCAATGCCCCTTGGAAGAGTGGTGGAGGATGCAGTGAAATAAAAAGACAATATCAATACCCCGTGGAAGAGACGTGGAGGTCACAGTAGCCTAACAAGATGGTTTTAATGCCCATTGGAAGAGTGGTGGAGGTCGCTGTGGAATAAAAAGGCAATATCAATGCCCCTTGGAAGAGTGGTGGAGATCGCTTTGAAAAAAAAGGACAAAATCAATGCCCCGTGGTAGAGACGTGAAAGTCACATTAGCAAAACAAGTCGGTTTTAATGCCCCTTGGAAGAGTGGTGGAGGTTACAATGGAATAAAAACACAAAATCAATGCCCCGTGGAAGAGACATGCAGATCACAGCAGCTTAACAAGACAGTTTTAATAACCCTTGGAAGAGTGGTAGAGGTCGCAGTGGAATAAAAAACAATATCAATGCGCCGTGATAGAGAAGTGGAGGTCTCAGTAGCTTAACAAGATGGTTTTAATGCCCCTTGGAACAGTGGTGGAGGTCGCTGTGGAATAAAAAGACAATATCAATGCCCCTTGGAAGAGTGGTGGTGGTCGCTGTGGAAAAAAAGGACAAAATCAATTCCCCGTGGTAGAGACGTGAATGTCACAGTAGCTAAACAAGACGGTTTTAATGCCCCTTGGAAGAGTGGTGGAGTTGACATTGGAATAAAAAGACAATATAAATGCCCCGTGGAAGAGACGTGCAGATCACAGTAGCTTAACAAGATGGATATAAAGCCCCTTGGAAGAGTGGTGGAGGTCGCAGTGGAATAAAAAGACAATATTAATGCCCCTTGGTAGAGTGGTGGAGGTCGCAATAGAATTAAAAAGACAATATCAATGCTCCGTGGAAGAGTGGTAGAGGTCGCAGTGAAATAAAAAGGCAATATCAATGCCCCGTGAAGAGACGTGGAGGTCACAGTAGCCTAACAAGATGGTTTTAATGCCCATTCGAAGAGTGGTGGAGGTCGCAGTGGAATAAAAAGACAATATCAATGCCCCTTGGAAGAGTGGTGGAGGATGCAGTGAAATAAAAAGACAATATCAATATCCCGTGGAAAAGAAGTGGAGGTCACAGTAGCCTAACAAGATGGTTTTAATGCCCATAGGAAGAGTGGTGGAGGTCGCAGTGGAATAAAAAGACAAACGCAATGCCCCTTGGAAGAGTGGTGGAGGTCGCTGTGAAAAAAAAAGGACAAAATCAATGCCCCGTGTTAGAGACGTAAAGGTCACAGTAGCTAAACAAGACGGTTTTAATGCCCCTTGGAAGAGTGGTGGAGGTTACATTGGAATAAAAAGACAATATCAATGCCCCGTGGAAAAGACGTGCAGATCACAGTAGCTTAACAAGACAGTTTTAATGCCCCTTGGAAGAGTGGTGGAGGTCGCAGTGGAATAAAAAGACAATATAAATGCCCCTTGGTAGAGTGGTGGAGGTCGCAATGGAATTAGAAAGACACTATCATTGCCCCGTGGAAGAGACGTGGAGGTCACAGTAGATTAAGAAGACAGTTTTAATACCCTTTGGAAGAGTGGTGGAAGTCGCTGTGGAATAAAAAGACAATATCAATGTCCCGTGGAAGAGACATCGAAGTCATAGCAGCTTAACAACACAATTTTAATGCCCCTTGGAAGAGCTGTGGAGTTCAGAGTGGTTTAACAAGATGGTTTTAATGCCCCGTGGAAGAGACGTGGAGGTCACAGTAGCTTAACAAGACAGTTTTAATGCCCCTTGGTAGAGTTTTGGAGGTCGCAATGGAATTAAAAAGACAATATCAATGCCCCGTGGAAGAGTGGTGGAGGTCGCAGTGAAATAAAAAGACAATATCAATGCCCCGTGGAAGAGACGTGGAGGTCACAGTAGCCTAACAAGATGGTTTTAATGCCCATACGAAGAGTGGTGGAGACCGCAGTGGAATAAAAAGACAATATCAATGCCCCTTGGAAGAGTGGTGGAGGATGCAGTGAAATAAAAAGACAATATCAATACCCCGTGGAAGAGACGTGGAGGTCACAGAAGCCTAACAAGATGGTTTTAATGCCCATTGGAAGAGTGGTGGAGGTCGCAGTGGAATAAAAAGACAAAATCAATGCCCCAAGGAAGAGACCTGGAGGTCCCAGTAGCTTAAAAAGACGGTTTTAATGCCCCTTGGAAGAGTGGTGGAGGTCGCTTTGAATAAAAAAGGACAAAATCAATGCCCCGTGGTTGAGACGTAAAGGTCACAGTAGCTAAACAAGACGGTTTTAATGCCCCTTGGAAGAGTGGTGGAGGTTACATTGGAATAAAAACACAATATCAATGCCCTGTGGAAGAGACGTGCAGATCACAGTAGCTTAACAAGACAGTTTTAGCGCCCCTTGGAAGAGTGGTGGTAGTCCCTGTGGAATAAAAAGACAATATCAATGCCCCGTGGAAGAGACATGGAGGTCACAGTAGCTTAACAACACAGTTTTAATGCCCCTTGGAAGAGCTGTGGAGTTCAGAGTCGTTTAACAAGATGGTTTTAATGCCCCGTGGAAGAGACGTGGAGGTCACAGTAGCTTAACGAGATGGTTTTAATGCCCCTTGGAAGAGTGGTGGAGGTCGTAGTGGAATAAAAAGACAATATCACTGCCCCTTGGAAGAATGGTGGAGGTCGCAGTGGAATAAAAAAACAATATCAATGCCCCTTGGAAGAGTGGTGGAGGTGACAGTGGATTAAAAAAGACAATATCAATGCCTCGTGTTAGAGAAATGGAGGTCACAGTAGCCTAACAAGATGGTTTTAATGCCCCTTGAAAGAGTGGTGGAGGGCGCAGTGTGTGGGTCTGGGAGGCGGAACCTCTGAGCAACTATACAAGGGGGCGGTCCTTGTAAGGAAGCGGGTGGCGACCAGGGAAGATGGGCAGGTAGTCACAGCAGGTGACCGGGACAGTCTCTGGGTAAACGGGCAGGAGGTCACGGCAAGTGACCGGGACAGTCTCTGGGTGAACGGGCAGGGGGTCACAGCAAGTGACCGGGGCAGTCTCTGGGTGAACGGGCAGGAGGTCACGGCAAGTGACCGGGACAGTCTCTGGGTAAAGGGTAGGTACGACCTGTGACGGCTGAGCCTCCAGGTAGGCTAGCAGGCAGATGGCAGATGTGTGCTCCCAGGTGAGCAGGCGAGAGTCTCTGGATAAGCAGGTGGTAACAGCATGTGACGGCGGAGCCTCCAGGTAGGCTAACAGGCAGGTAGCAGATGAGCGCTCCCAGGTGAGCGGGCAAGAGTCTCTGGACTGGCAGGTGGTCACAGCACATGATGGCGGAGCCTCCAGGTAGGCCAACAGACAGGTAGCAGGTGAGCGCTCCCAGGTGAGCGGGCAAGAGTCTCTGGACAGGCAGGTGGTCACAGCACGTGACGGCGGAGCCTCCAGGTAGGCTAGCAGGCAGGTAGCAGGTGAGCGCTCCCAGGTGAGCGGGCAAGAGTCTCTGGACAGGCAGGTGGTCACAGCACGTGACGGCGGAGCCTCCAGGTAGGCTAGCAGGCAGGTAGCAGATGTGCGCTCCCAGGTGAGCGGGCAAGCTGGTCCATAGACAGACTGACAGGTGTCAGAAGGCAGACCGTCGGACCTCAGGCTAGCAAGCAGGTAAGCGGATTATCAGGCAGGAATCAGACAGCAAACTGGCAGGAAACTGGCAGGTAACTGGCAGGTAACTGGAGACGTGACCTGAGGGCTGAAGCAGAGTAGTGAACAGTGCAACAACATTGCTCGGGCACCTCCATTTTGGAGGAGGTGCCTTATATATGGTGAAGTCCTCCGGCCATTGGCCGGGGACTCCTTAGGACGGCGCGTGCGGCCCCTTTATGAGGGGGGGCAGTGCGCACGCTCTAAGCACCGTGGCCGGGAAGGAGCGCGCGCTGCCAGCAGAGCGGGAGGAGGACGCCGGGCTCGGAGCGGAGAGGTGAGGGGAACAGCGTCCCTGCCTAGCAGAGGGCAGGGACGCCGACGCTACAGTACCCCCCCCTTTAGGCCCCCCTTTTTTAGGCCAGACAGAAATTTAGCAAGGATGAGAGGGGCATGGATGTTCTCCCGGGGCTCCCACGTTCTCTCTTCAGGACCAAACCCCTTCCAATCTACTAGAAAAAAGGTCTTTCCTCTTACCCTTTTGGTGTCCAGAATGTTCTCTACCTCAAACTCGTTTTCAGCGGAAACCGGAGCAGGAGGCGTACCTGTAGACTTGGAAAAAGAGTTAAGTACCACGGGTTTGAGGAGAGATACATGGAAGGAGTTAGGGTTCCGCAAGTTGGCCAGGAGTTTCAATTTATAGGCCACCGGGTTGATCTGACTGATGACCTCCAGAGGACCGATGAACCGAGGCCCTAACTTATAGGAAGGAATCTTGAGCCGGACATACTTGGACAAGAGCCAGACCTTATCCCCTGGACGGAATTGAGGAGGATCCAGACGTTTTTTGTCAGCATGTCTTTTCATACGCTCGGACGACTGAAGGAGTGCGGACCGGGTACTCTCCCATATGGAGGAAAATTTGTTAACAAGAGATTCCGCAGTCGGATTATCCACTGAGGTGGAGACGGGAAATGGGATCCGAGGATGCTGACCGAAGACTACAAAAAACGGGGATTTGGAGGAAGATTCGCTCTCGTGATTGTTGTAAGAGAATTCGGCCCATGGCAGGAGATCCACCCAGTCAGAATGGTGGGCATTAACGAAGTGCCGGAGGTAACTGGTCAGGATCTGATTGATCCGCTCCACTTGACCATTAGACTGTGGGTGGTAAGCGGAGGAGAAGTCCAGGGTGACGTCTAGCAACTTACAAGTGGCTCTCCAGAAACGTGAGGTGAACTGTACCCCACGATCCGACACAATGTGGAGGGGCAGGCCATGAAGACGGAAGATGTGGCGGATAAAGTCTTTAGCCAGCTCGGGTGCAGACGGGAGGCCTGGCAGGGGAATGAAGTGAGCCATCTTGGAAAAGCGGTCAGCGACCACCCAAATGACCGTACAACCGGCAGAGACGGGGAGATCAGTTATGAAGTCCATAGCTATATGCTGCCAGGGGACAGCAGGTACAGGAAGCGGAAGGAGGCGACCGGCTGGCAGGTGTCTCGGAACTTTGTTGCGGGCGCAGGACACACAGGCAGAAACAAAGTCTATTACGTCCTTGTGCAGGGTAGGCCACCAGTAGTGCCGGGTAATAAGCTGGAGGGTCTTTTTCTGACCGGCGTGGCCAGCTAGTTTAGACGAATGACCCCAGTGTAGGATCTTCTCCCGATCAGGTACCGATACGAAAGTCTTACCGGGAGGGAGACGATTTAGACTCACGGGAGCCACCTGCATTACTCTGGCGTGATACATGATATGTTTAGGTTCTTCCTCGAGATCAGACACCAGAAAGGATCGGGACAAGGCGTCTGCTTTGATGTTTTTGTCAGCCGGGCGAAAATGAAGAACAAAATCAAAGCGAACAAAAAACAAGGACTACCGGGCTTGGCGCGGGTTAAGTCTCTGGGCATGCTGGAGGTAAGCCAAGTTCTTGTGGTCAGTGTAAATTATTACCGGGTGAAGAGCCCCCTCGAGTAGGTAACGCCACTCCTCCAATGCCAGCTTGATGGCCAATAACTCTCGGTCTCCTATGGAATAGTTGCGCTCAGAAGAGGAGAAGAGTTTGGAGAAGAAGCCGCAAGTTACCATTCTCCCGGAAGACGATTTTTGGGTAAGTACCGCTCCGGCTCCAGAGGAGGAGGCGTCAACTTCCAGGAAGAACTGCTTGTTGCCGTCCGGGCGATGCAGCACCGGGGCGGAAGAGAAGGCCTGTTTTAAGGAAAGAAAGGCCTCCTCTGCTTCGGGCGGCCACTCTCTGGGATTAGTGCCCTTACGGGTGAGCGTGGAAATTGGGGCAGTCCGGGAAGAGAAGTGCGGTATGAAGAGGCGGTAGTAGTTGGCGAAGCCCAGGAACCGCTGAATAGCCTTCAACCCCTCCGGTAGAGGCCATTTCTCGATGGCAGACAGTTTCTCTGGATCCATTCGTAGGCCGGTCTGAGAAATAATGTAGCCCAAAAACGGAAGCGAGGTCTGCTCAAAGAGGCACTTCTCATATTTAGCGAAGAGGTGATTCTGCCTGAGCCTGAGCAGGACCTGACGAACATCCCTCCGGTGAGTCTGGAGTTCCGGAGAGAAGACCAAGATGTCGTCCAGGTACACCACTACGCAGGAGTAGAGAAGGTCCCGGAAGATGTCATTGACCAACTCTTGAAAGACGGCAGGAGCGTTACAGAGACCAAAGGGCATTACCAGATATTCATAGTGGCCGTCCCGGGTGTTAAATGCAGTCTTCCATTCATCCCCCTGACGGATACGGACCAGGTTGTACGCCCCACGGAGGTCCAGTTTGGTGAAGATTCTAGCCCCCCTCAGACGATCAAATAATTCCGGAATGAGCGGAAGGGGGTACTTATTCTTCACCGTGATCTGGTTAAGGCCTCTATAGTCTATACAGGGACGGAGAGAGCCGTCCTTCTTTTTAACAAAAAAGAAGCCTGCTCCCGCCGGGGAGGTAGATTTCCGGATGAATCCCCGGGCCAGATTCTCCTCAATATATTCGGACATCGACCGGGTCTCAGCAGCGGACAATGGGTAAATACGCCCACGGGGAGGCGTAGTACCGGGTAACAGGTCGATAGGACAGTCGTATGGTCTATGAGGGGGTAATGTCTCTGCCTCCTTTTTATTAAAGACATCAGCAAATGACCAATAAGGAATCGGAAGTCCAGGTAGATTAGTTGGGGTAGGAGAAGGACGGACGGGATGAACGGGAACCGAACAAGTCTTATGGCAGTCCTGTCCCCAGCGAAGGACTTCTCCGGTCTGCCAGTCAAGCACGGGTGCATGTTTCTGGAGCCAAGGTAGGCCTAGTAAGAGGGCGTGAGAGAGTCCAGGCAGAACATGAAAAGAGATGCTCTCAGAATGCAGCATTCCCACCTGCAGAGTAATGGATTCGGTGATGAGTTGGATGGGACGTGGTAAGAGGCCCCCATCCACGGCAGCGACAGACAAGGGTACAGCCAGAGGTTTGGTGGGAATGCGGTATTTTTCTACCAGGGACTGTGAAATAAGATTCCCGGCTGCTCCAGAGTCAAGTTGGGCTAGTTCGAAATAACGGTTCTCCCCGCAGATAATTGAGACTGACAGCAGCAGAGATGGAGAGGATTTATTCTTGTCTAGGTCGACCTCTCTGAGCGAACCTAGACACAGGCGTTTCCCGACCTCTCCGGGCAGATACGGATCCGGTGCTCCTTACTGCCACAGTAGAAGCAGCTCCCCTCGGCACGGCGTAAGTCCTGACGGGTTTTGACCATCTTGGTCTGGTCGACCTGCATAGGCTCAGGAGAGTGTACCTGGGGAGAAACGGAGGGAGTGACGGGTTTCTGGAAGGTAGGAGCTAGACGTGGAAACCTCCTCTCACGGGTGACCTCTTTGGCACGCTCCTGGAACCGTAGGTCAATCCGGGTGGCAAGAGTTATTAAGTCGTCGAGAGTGGTAGGAATGTCCCGACCGGCGAGTTCATCTTTAATACGGCCGGACAGACCCTCCCAGAAGACAGATACCAGAGCGTCGTTATCCCAGGCCAGCTCCGAGGCAAGGATACGGAACCGTATGGCATATTGGCCCACGGTGAGACTTCCCTGACGGAGGCGTAGCAGAGACGATGCGGATGAGGTCTTCCGTCCGGGTTCGTCGAAGACTTTCCGGAAAGCCATGAGAAAGGCAGGCAAGTCAGACACCAGGGGGTCTCCTCTCTCCCATAGAGGATTTAGCCAAGCCAGAGGCTCCCCCGTGAGATGGGACATGATGAAGGCTACTTTGGCCCGGTCGGAGTTAAACTGGTGGGACAGGAGTTCAAAGTGCAGGGTGCACTGGTTTATGAAGCCCCGAGCCTGAGCGGAGTCGCCTCCGAAGCGAGGAGGTGCAGAAAGCCGGGGTCCGGAGCAGGATACCATGGTATTGGTGGGCAGCGGAGCTGCCGGGTTGCGAGTCATGACACTAGCAGTGGTTGCTGGTGGAGCAGTCAGAGTGTCCAGGCGAGAATTGACATTCCGCAGGTGACTCAGGATGGACTCCTGTTGGGACCTCTGACGGGACAGTTTATGACAAAGGTCCGAGAGCGAGGGAGCTTGGGTGCCACCGGGTTCCATGGCCCGAGCAAACTGTAACGGGTCTGGGAGGCGGAACCTCTGAGCAACTATACAAGGGGGCGGTCCTTGTAAGGAAGCGGGTGGCGACCAGGGAAGACGGGCAGGTGACCGGGACAGTCTCTGGGTAAACGGGCAGGAGGTCACGGCAAGTGACCGGGACAGTCTCTGGGTGAACGGGCAGGGGGTCACAGCAAGTGACCGGGGCAGTCTCTGGGTGAACGGGCAGGAGGTCACGGCAAGTGACCGGGACAGTCTCTGGGTAAAGGGTAGGTACGACCTGTGACGGCTGAGCCTCCAGGTAGGCTAGCAGGCAGATGGCAGATGTGTGCTCCCAGGTGAGCAGGCGAGAGTCTCTGGATAAGCAGGTGGTCACAGCATGTGACGGCGGAGCCTCCAGGTAGGCTAACAGGCAGGTAGCAGATGAGCGCTCCCAGGTGAGCGGGCAAGAGTCTCTGGACTGGCAGGTGGTCACAGCACGTGACGGCGGAGCCTCCAGGTAGGCCAACAGACAGGTAGCAGGTGAGCGCTCCCAGGTGAGCGGGCAAGAGTCTCTGGACAGGCAGGTGGTCACAGCACGTGACGGCGGAGCCTCCAGGTAGGCTAGCAGGCAGGTAGCAGGTGAGCGCTCCCAGGTGAGCGGGCAAGAGTCTCTGGACAGGCAGGTGGTCACAGCACGTGACGGCGGAGCCTCAAGGTAGGCTAGCAGGCAGGTAGCAGATGTGCGCTCCCAGGTGAGCGGGCAAGCTGATCCATAGACAGACTGACAGGTGTCGGAAGGCAGACCGTCGGACCTCAGGCTAGCAAGCAGGTAAGCGGATTATCAGGCAGGAATCAGACAGCAAACTGGCAGGAAACTGGCAGGTAACTGGCAGGTAACTGGAGACGGGACCTGAGGGCTGAAGCAGAGTAGTGAACAGTGCAACAACATTGCTCGGGCACCTCCATTTTCGAGGAGGTGCCTTATATATGGTGAAGTCCTCCGGCCATTGGCCGAGGACTCCTTAGGACGGCGCGCGCGGCCCCTTTAAGAGGGGGGGAGCGCGCACGCGCGCGCCCTAAGCACCGTGGCCAGGAAGGAGCACGCGCTGCCAGCAGAGCGGAAGGAGGACGCCGGGCTCGGAGCGGAGAGGTGAGGGGAACAGTGTCCCTGCCTAGCAGAGGGCAGGGACGTCGACGCTACACAGTGGAATAAAAAGACAATATCAATGCCCCGTGGAAGAGACGTGGACGTCACAGTAGCTTAACAAGACGTTTTTAATGACCCTTGGAAGAGTGGTGGAGGTCGCTGTGGAATAAAAGACAATATCAATGCCCCGTGGAAGAGATGTGGAGGTCACAGTATCTTAACAAGACGGTTTTAATGCCTCTTGGAAGAGCTGTGGAGTTCAGCGTGGCTTAACAAGATGGTTTTGATGCCTCTTGGAAAAGACATGGAGGTCACAGAAGCTTAACAAGATGGTTTTACTGCACCTTGGAAGAGTGGTGGAGGTCGCAGTGGAATAAAAAGACAATATCAATGCCCTGTGGAAGAAAAGTGGAGGTCACAGTCGCTATACAAGACGAATTTAATGCCCCTTGAAAGAGCTGTGGAGTTCAGAGTGATTTAACAAGACAGGTTTAATGCCCCTAAGAAGAGACGTGGAGGTCACAGTAACTTAACAAGACGGTTTTAATGCCCCTTGGAAGAGTGGTGGAGGTTGCAGTGGAATAAAAAGACAATATCAATGCCCCTTAGAAGAGTGGTGGAGGTCGCTGTGGAATAAAAAGACAATATCAGTGGCCCTTGGAAGAGTGGTGGAGGTCGCAATGGAATAAAAAGACAATATTAATGCGCCGTGGAAGAGATGTGGAGGTCACAGTAGCTTCACAAGATGGTTTTAATGCCCCTTGGAACAGTGGTGGAGGTCGCAGTGGAATAAAAAGACAATATCAAGCCCCTTGGAAGAGTAGTGGAGGTAGGAGTTGAATAAAAAGACAATATCAATGTCCTATGGGAGAGTGGTGGAGGTCGCAGTGGAATAAACAAACAATATCAATGCCCCTTGGAAGAATGGTGGAGGTCGCAGTGAAATAAAAATACAATATCAATGCCCCGTGGAAGAGACGTGGAGGTCACAGAAGCCTAACAAGATGGTTTTAATGCCCATTGGAAGAGTGGTGGACGTCGCAGCGGAATAAAAAGACAAAATCAATGCCCCATGGAAGAGACCTGGAGGTCACAGTAGCTTAACAAGATGGTTTTAATGCCCCTTGGAAGAGTCGTGGATGTCGCTGTGGAATAAAAAGACAATATCAATGCCCCTTGGAAGAGTGGTGGAGGTCACTGTGGAAAAAAGGGACAAAATCAATGCCCCGTGGTAGAGACGTGAAGATCACAGTAGCTAAACAAGACGGTTTTAATGCCTCTTGGAAGAGTGGTGGAGGTCACATTGGAATAAAAAGACAATATCAATGCCCCTTGGTAGAGTGGTGGAGGTCGCAATGCAATTAGAAAGTCAATATCAATGCCACGTGGAAGAGATGTGGAGTTCACTGTAGCTTAACAAGACAGTTTTAATGCCCCTTGGAAGAGCTGTGGAGTTCAGCGTGGTTTAACAAGATGGTTTTAATGCCTCTTTTTAAAGATATGGAGGTCACAGAAGCTTAACAAGATGGTTTTAATGCCCCTTGGAAGAGTGGTGGAGGTCGCAGTGGAATAAAAAGACAATATCAATGCCCTGTGGAAGAGACGTGGATTTGACAGTAGCTATACAAGACGAATTTAATGCCCCTTGGAAGAGCTGTGGAGTTCAGAGTGATTTAACAAGACAGGTTTAATGCCCCTAAGAAGAGACGTGGAGGTCACAGTAACTTAATAAGACGGTTTTAATGCCCCTTGGAAGAGTGGTGGAGGTTAGAGTGGAATAAAAAGACAATATCAATGCCCCGTGGAAGAGACGTGGAGGTCACAGTAGCTTAACAAGACATTTTTAATGCCCCTTGGAAGAGTGGTGGAGGTCTCTGTGGAATAAAAAGTCAATATCAATGCCACGTGGAAGAGATGTGGAGGTCACTGTAGCTTAACAAGACGGTTTTAATGCCCCTTGGAAGATCTATGGAGTTCAGCGTGGTTTAAAAAGATGGTTTTAATGCCTCTTGGTAAAGATATGGAGGTCACAGAAGCTTAACAAGATGGTTTTAATGCCACTTGGAAGAGTGGTGGAGGTCGCAGTGGAATAAAAAGACAATATCAATGCCCTGTGGAAGAGACATGGAGGTCACAGTAGCTATACAAGACGAATTTAATGCCCCTTGGAAGAGGTGTGGAGTTCAGAGTGATTTAACAAGACAGGTTTAATGACCCTAAGAAGAGACGTGGAGGTCACAGTAACTTAACAAGATGGTTTTAATGCCCCTTGGGGGAGTGGTGGAGGTCGCAGTGGAATAAAAAAACAATATCAGTGCCCCATGGAAAAGTGGTGGAGGTCGCAGTGGAATAAAAAGACAATATCAATGCCCCGTGGAAGAGAAGTGGAGGTCACCGTAGCTTAACAAGACAGATTTAATGTTCCTTGGAAGAGCTGTGGAGTTCAGAGTGGTTTAAGAAGACAGTATTAGTGCTCCTTGGAAGAGTGGTAGAGTTTACAGTGGAATAAAAATACAATATCAGTGCCCCATGGAAAAGATGTGGAGATCATAGTAGCTTAACAAGATGGTTTTAATGCCCCTTGGAAGAGTGGTGGAGGTCGCAGTGGAATAAAAAGGCAATATCAATGCCCTTTGGAAAAGTGGTGGAGATCGCAATAAAATATAAAGACAATATTAATGCCCAGTGGAAGAGACGTGGAGGTCACAGTAGCTTAACAAGATGTTTTTAATGCCCCTTGGAAGGATGGTGAAGGTCGCAGTGTAATAAAAAGGCAATATCAAGGCCCCGTGGAAGAGAAGCGGAGGTCACAGTAGCTTAACAAGACGGTTTTAATGCCCCTTGGAAGAGCTGTGGAGTACAAATTGGTTTAACTAGATGGTTTTAATGCTCCATGGAAGAGACGTGGAGGTCACAGTAGCTTAACAAGACGGTTTTAATGCCACTTGGAATAGTGCTGGAGGTTACAATTGATTAAAAAGACAATATCAAAGCCCCGTGGAAGAGACTTGGAGGTCAGAGTAGCTTCAGAAAATGGTTTTAATGCCCTTTGGAAGAGTGGTGGAGGTCGCAGTGGAATAAAAAAACAATATCAATGCCCCCTTGGAAGAGTGGTGGAGGTCGCAGTTGAATAAAAAGAGAATATCAATGCCCTGTGGAAGAGAATTGGACGTCTCAGTAGCTTAACGACACTGTTTTAATGCCCCTTGGAAGAGTGGTGGAGGTCGCAGTGTAATAAAAACACAATATCAATGCCCCGTGGAAGAGACGTGGAGGTCACAGTAGCCTAACAAGATGGTTTTAATGTCCATTGGAAGAGTGGTGGAGGTCACAGTGGAATATAAAGACAATATCAATGCCACGTGGAAGAGACCTGGAGGTCACAGTAGCTTAACAAGATGGTTTTACTGCCCATTGGAAAACTGGTGGAGGTCTCTGTGTAATAAAAAGACAATATCAATGCCCGTTTAAAGAGTGGTTGAGGTAGCTGTGGAAAAAAAAGGCAATATCAATGCCCCGTGGAAGAGATGTGGAGGTCACAGTAGCTTCACAAGATGGTTTTACTGCCCCATGGAAGAGTGGTGGAGGTCGCAGTGGAATAAAAAGGCAATATCAATGCCCCGTGGAAGAGACGTGAAGGTCACAGTTGCTTAACAAGATCGTTTTAATGCCCCTTGGTACAGTGGTGGAGGTCGCAGTGGAATAAAAAGACAATATCAATGCCCCCTGGAAAAGTAGTGGAGGTCGCAGTTGAATAAAAAGACAATATCAATGCCCCGTGGCAGAGACGTGCAGGTCACAGAAGCTTAACAAGATCGTTTTAATGCCCCTTGGAAGAGTGGTGGAGGTCGCAGTGGAATAAAAAGACAAAATCAATGACCAGTGGTAGAGACCTGGAGGTCACAGTACCTTAACGAGACGGTGCAATGCCCCTTGGAAGAGTGGTGGAGGTCGCTGTGGAATAAAAAGACAATATCAATGACCCTTGAAAGAGTGGTGGAGGTCGCTGTGGAATAAAAAGACAAAATCAATGCCCAGTGGTAGAGACGTGCAGATCACAGTAGCTTAACAAGACGGTTTTAATGCCCCTTGGAAGTGTGGTAGAGGTCGCAGTGGAATAAAAAAACAATATTAATGCCCCTTGGTAGAGTGGTGGAGGTCGCAATGGAATTAAAAAGACAATATCAATGCCCCGTGGAAGAGACGTGGAGGTCTCAGTAGCTTAACAGGGCAGTTTTAATGCCCCTTGGAAGAGTGGTGGAAGCTGCTGTGGAATAAAAAGACAATATCATTGCCTCGTGGAAGAGACATGGAGGTCACAGTAGCTTAACAAGACAGTTTTAAGGCCCCTTGGAAGAGCTGTGGAGTTCAGAGTGGTTTAACAAGATGGTTTCAATGCCCCGTGGAAGAGACGTGAAGGTCACAGTAGCTTAACAAGACGGTTTTAATGCCCCTTGGAAGAGTGGTGAAGGTCGCAGTGGAATAAAAAGACTTTATCAATGCCCCTTGGAAGAGTGGTGGAGGTCGCAGTGGAATTAAAAAAGAATATCGATGCCCCTTGTTAGAGTGGTGGAGGTAGCAGTGTATTAAAAATACAATATCAATGCCTCGTCGAAGAGACATGGAGGTGACAGTAGCCTAACAAGACGGTTTTAATACTCTTTGGAAGAGTGGTGGAGGTCGCTGTGGAATAAAAAGACAATAACAATGCCCCGTGGAAGAGACGTGGAGGTCACAGTAGCTTAACAAGACGGTTTTAATGCCCCTTGGAAAAGTTGTGGAGTTCAGCGTGGTTTAACAAGATGTTTTTTTTGCCCCTTGGTAAAGACGTGGAGGTCACAGAAGCTTAACAAGATGGTTTTAATGCCCTTTGGAAGAGTGGTGGAGGTCGCAGTGGAAAAAAAAGACAATATGAATGCCCTGTTGAAGAGACATGGAGGTTACAGTAGCTTAACAAGACGGTTTTATTGTCCCTTGGAAGAGTAGTGGAGGTCGCAGTGGAATAAAAAGACAATATCAATGCCCTGTGGAAGAGACGTGGAGGTCACAGGAGCTATACAAGACGAATTTAATGCCCCTTGGAAGAGCTGTGGAGTTCAGAGTGATTTAGCATGACAGGTTTAATGCCCATAAGAAGAGACGTGGAGGTCACAGAAGCTTAACAACACGGTTCTAATGCCCCTTGGGAGAGTGGTGGAGGTCACAGTGGAATAAAAAGACAATATCAATGACCCATGGAAAAGTGGTGGAGGTTGCAGTGGAATAAAAAGACAATATCAATGCCCCTTGGAAGAGTGGTGGAGGTCGCAGTGGAATAAAAAGACAATATCAATGCCCCTTGGAAGAGACATGGAGGTCACCGTAGCTTAACAAGACAGTTTTAATGCCCCTTGGAAGCGCTGTGGAGTTCAGAGTGGTTTATCAACATAATTTTAATGCCCCTTGGAAGAGACGTGTAGGTCACAGTAGCTTAACTAGATGGTTTTAATGCCCCTTGGAATAGTGGTGGAGGTTACAGTGGAATAAAAATACCATATCAATGCCACGTGGAAGAGAGGGGGAGATCACAGTAGCTTAACAAGATGGTTTTAATGCCCCTTGGAAGAGTGGTGGATGTCGCAGTGGAATAAATTGCCAATATCAATGCCCCTTGGAAGAGTGATGGAGGTCGCAAAAAAATATAAAGACAATATTAATGCCCGGTGGAAGAGACGTGGAGGTCAAAGTAGCTTAACAAGATGTTTTTAATGCCCCTTGGAAGGGTGGTGAAGGTCGCAGTGGAATAAAAAGACAATATCAATGCCCCGTGGAAGAGAAGCGGAGGTCCCAGTAGCTTAACAAAATGGTTTTAATGCCGCTTGGAAGAGTGGTGGAAGTTGCAGTGGAATAAAAAGACAATATCAATGACCCCTTGGAAGAGTGGTGGAGGTCGCAGTCGCATAAAAAGATAATATCAATGCCCTATGGAAGACTGGTGGAGGTCGCAGTGGAATAAAAAGACTATATCAATGCCCCGTAGAAGAGAATTGGAGGTCTCAGTAGCTTAATAACATCGTTTTAATGCCCCTTGGAAGAGTGGTGGACGTCGCAGTTGAATAAAAAGACAATATCAATGCCCCTTGAAAGAGTGATGGAGGTCACAGTGGAATAAAAAGACAATATCAATGCCCCGTGGAAGAGACTTGGAGGTCACAGTAGCTTAACAAGACGATTTTAATGCCCCTTGGAAGAACTGTGGAGGTCAGAGTGGTTTAATAAGATGGTTTTATTGCCTCTTGGAAGAGACGTGGAGGTCACAGTAGCTTAACAAGATGTTTTTAATGCCCCTTGGAAGGGTGGTGAAGGTCGCAGTGGAATAAAAAGACAATATCAATGCCCCGTGGAAGAGAAGCGGAGGTCCCAGTAGCTTAACAAAATGGTTTTAATGCCCCTTGGAAGAGTGGTGGAAGTTGCAGTGGAATAAAAAGACAATATCAATGACCCCTTGGAAGAGTGGTGGAGGTCGCAGTCGCATAAAAAGATAATATCAATGCCCTATGGAAGACTGGTGGAGGTCGCAGTGGAATAAAAAGACTATATCAATGCCCCGTAGAAGAGAATTGGAGGTCTCAGTAGCTTAATAACATCGTTTTAATGCCCCTTGGAAGAGTGGTGGACGTCGCAGTTGAATAAAAAGACAATATCAATGCCCCTTGAAAGAGTGATGGAGGTCACAGTGGAATAAAAAGACAATATCAATGCCCCGTGGAAGAGACTTGGAGGTCACAGTAGCTTAACAAGACGATTTTAATGCCCCTTGGAAGAACTGTGGAGGTCAGAGTGGTTTAATAAGATGGTTTTAATGCCTCTTGGAAGAGACGTGGAGGTCACAGTAGCTTAACAATACTCTTTTAATTCCCCTTAGTAGTGTGGTGGAGGTCGCAGTGAAATAAAAAGACAATATCAATGCCCTGTGAAAGAGTTGTGGTGGTCACAGTAGCTTAACAAGACGATTTTAATGCCCCTTGGAAGAGGTGTGGAGTTCAAATTGGTTTAAGAAGATGGTTTTAATGCCTCTTGGAAGAGACGTGGAGGTCACAGTAGCTTAACAAGACGTTTTTAATGTCTCTTGGAAGAGTAGTGGAGGACGCTGTGGTATAAAAAGACAAAATCAATGCCCTGTGGAAGAGATGTGGAGGTCACAGTAGCTTAACAGAGACGAATTTAATGCCCCTTGGAAGAGCTGTGTTCAGAGAGGTTTAACAAGACAGGTTTAATGCCCCTTAGAAGAGACGTGGAGATCACAGTAACTTAAAAAGACGGTTTTAATGCCCCTTGAAGGAGTGGTGGAGTTCGCAGTGAAATAAAAAGACAATATCAAAGCCTCGTGGAAAAGTGGTGGAGGTCAAAGTGGAATAAAAAGACAATATCAATGCCCCGTGGAAGAGACGTGAAGGTCACAGTAGCTTAACAAGATCGTTTTAATGCCCCTTTGTACAGTGGTGGAGGTCGCAGTGGAATAAAAAGACAATATCAATGCCCCGTGGAAGAGACGTGGAGGTCACAGAAGCCTAACAAGATGGTTTTAATGCCCATTGGAAGAGTGGTGGAGGTCGCAGTGGAATAAAAAGACAATATCAATGCCCTGTGGAAGAAAAGTGGAGGTCACAGTAGCTATACAAGATGAATTTAATGCCCCTTGAAAGAGCTGTGGAGTTCAGAGTGATTTAACAAGACAGGTATAATGCCCCTAAGAAGAGACGTGGAGGTCACAGTAACTTAAAAAGACGGTTTTAATGCCCCTTGGAAGAGTGGTGGAGGTTGCAGTGGAATAAAAAGACAATATCAATGCCCCTTAGAAGAGTGGTGGAGGTCGCTGTGGAATAAAAAGACAATATCAGTGGCCCTTGGAAGAGTGGTGGAGGTCGCAATGGAATAAAAAGACAATATCAATGCGCCGTGGAAGAGATGTGGAGGTCACAGTAGCTTCACAAGATGGTTTTAATGCCCCTTGGAACAGTGGTGGAGGTCGCAGTGGAATAAAAAGACAATATCAATGCCCCTTGGAAGAGTAGTGGAGGTAGGAGTTGAATAAAAAGACAATATCAATGTCGTATGGGAGAGTGGTGGAGGTCGCAGTGGAATAAACAAACAATATCAATGCCCCTTGGAAGAATGGTGGAGGTCGCAGTGAAATAAAAAGACAATATCAATGCCCCATGGAAGAGACGTGGAGGTCACAGAAGCCTAACAAGATGGTTTTAATGCCCATTGGAAGAGTGGTGGAGGTCGCAGCGGAATAAAAAGACAAAATCAATGCCCCATGGAAGAGACCTGCAGGTCACAGTAGATTAACAAGACGGTTTTAATGCCCCTTGGAAGAGTCGTGGATGTCGCTGTGGAATAAAAAGACAATATCAATGCTCCTTGGAAGAGTGGTGGAGGTCACTGTGGAAAAAAGGGACAAAATCAATGCCCAGTGGTAGAGACGTGAAGATCACAGTAGCTAAACAAGACGGTTTTAATGCCTCTTGGAAGAGTGGTGGAGGATACATTGGAATAAAAAGACAATATCAATGCCCCTTGGTAGAGTGGTGGAGGTCGCAATGCAATTAGAAAGTCAATATCAATGCCACGTGGAAGAGATGTGGAGTTCACTGTAGCTTAACAAGACGGTTTTAATGCCCCTTGGAAGAGCTGTGGAGTTCAGCGTGGTTTAACAAGATGGTTTTAATGCCTCTTTTTAAAGATATGGAGGTCACAGAAGCTTAACAAGATGGTTTTAATGCCCCTTGGAAGAGTGGTGGAGGTCGCAGTGGAATAAAAAGACAATATCAATGCCCTGTGGAAGAGACGTGGATTTGACAGTAGCTATACAAGACGAATTTAATGCCCCTTGGAAGAGCTGTGGAGTTCAGAGTGATTTAACAAGACAGGTTTAATGCCCCTAAGAAGAGACGTGGAGGTCACAGTAACTTAATAAGACGGTTTTAATGCCCTTTGGAAGAGTGGTGGTGGTTAGAGTGAAATAAAAAGACAATATCAATGCCCCGTGGAAGAGACGTGGAGGTCACAGTAGCTTAACAAGACATTTTTAATGCCCCTTGGAAGAGTGGTGGAGGTCGCTGTGGAATAAAAAGTCAATATCAATGCCACGTGGAAGAGATGTGGAGGTCACTGTAGCTTAACAAGACAGTTTTAATGCCCCTTGGAAGATCTATGGAGTTCAGCGTGGTTTAAAAAGATGGTTTTAATGCCTCTTGGTAAAGATATGGAGGTCACAGAAGCTTAACAAGATGGTTTTAATGCCACTTGGAAGAGTGGTGGAGGTCGCAGTGGAATAAAAAGACAATATCAATGCCCTGTGGAAGAGACATGGAGGTCACAGTAGCTATACAAGACGAATTTAATGCCCCTTGGAAGAGGTGTGGAGTTCAGAGTGATTTAACAAGACAGGTTTAATGACCCTAAGAAGAGACGTGGAGGTCACAGTAACTTAACAAGATGGTTTTAATGCCCCTTGGGGGAGTGGTGGAGGTCGCAGTGGAATAAAAAAACAATATCAGTGCCCCATGGAAAAGTGGTGGAGGTCGCAGTGGAATAAAAAGACAATATCAATGCCCCGTGGAAGAGAAGTGGAGGTCACCGTAGCTTAACAAGACAGATTTAATGTTCCTTGGAAGAGCTGTGGAGTTCAGAGTGGTTTAAGAAGACAGTATTAGTGCTCCTTGGAAGAGTGGTAGAGTTTACAGTGGAATAAAAATACAATATCAGTGCCCCATGGAAAAGACGTGGAGATCATAGTAGCTTAACAAGATGGTTTTAATGCCCCTTGGAAGAGTGGTGGAGGTCGCAGTGGAATAAAAAGACAATATCAATGCCCTTTGGAAAAGTGGTGGAGATCGCAATAAAATATAAAGACAATATTAATGCCCAGTGGAAGAGACGTGGAGGTCACAGTAGCTTAACAAGATGTTTTTAATGCCCCTTGGAAGGATGGTGAAGGTCGCAGTGAAATAAAAAGGCAATATCAAGGCCCCGTGGAAGAGAAGCGGAGGTCACAGTAGCTTAACAAGACGGTTTTAATGCCCCTTGGAAGAGCTGTGGAGTACAAATTGGTTTAACTAGATGGTTTTAATGCTCCTTGGAAGAGACGTGGAGGTCACAGTAGCTTAACAAGACGGTTTAAATGCCACTTGGAATAGTGCTGGAGGTTACAATTGATTAAAAAGACAATATAAAAGCCCCGTGGAAGAGACTTGGAGGTCAGAGTAGCTTCAGAAAATGGTTTTAATGCCCTTTGGAAGAGTGGTGGAGGTCGCAGTGGAATAAAAAGACAATATCAATGCCCCCTTGGAAGAGTGGTGGAGGTCGCAGTTGAATAAAAAGAGAATATCAATGCCCTGTGGAAGAGAATTGGACGTCTCAGTAGCTTAACGACACTGTTTTAATGCCCCTTGGAAGAGTGGTGGAGGTCGCAGTGTAATAAAAAGACAATATCAATGCCCCGTGGAAGAGACGTGGAGGTCACAGTAGCCTAACAAGATGGTTTTAATGTCCATTGGAAGAGTGGTGGAGGTCACAGTGGAATATAAAGACAATATCAATGCCACGTGGAAGAGACCTGGAGGTCACAGTAGCTTAACAAGATGGTTTTACTGCCCATTGGAAAACTGGTGGAGGTCTCTGTGGAATAAAAAGACAATATCAATGCCCGTTTAAAGAGTGGTTGAGGTAGCTGTGGAAAAAAAAGGCAATATCAATGCCCCGTGGAAGAGATGTGGAGGTCACAGTAGCTTCACAAGATGGTTTTAATGCCCCATGGAAGAGTGGCGGAGGTCGCAGTGGAATAAAAAGGCAATATCAATGCCCCGTGGAAGAGACGTGAAGGTCACAGTTGCTTAACAAGATCGTTTTAATGCCCCTTGGTACAGTGGTGGAGGTCGCAGTGGAATAAAAAGACAATATCAATGCCCCTTGGAAAAGTAGTGGAGGTCGGAGTTGAATAAAAAGACAATATCAATGCCCCATGGAAGAGTGGTGGAGGTCGCAGTTGAATAAAAAGACAATATCAATGCCCCGTGGCAGAGACGTGCAGGTCACAGAAGCTTAACAAGATCGTTTTAATGCCCCTTGGAAGAGTGGTGGAGGTCGCAGTGGAATAAAAAGACAAAATCAATGACCAGTGGTAGAGACCTGGAGGTCACAGTACCTTAACGAGACGGTGCAATGCCCCTTGGAAGAGTGGTGGAGGTCGCTGTGGAATAAAAAGACAATATCAATGACCCTTGGAAGAGTGGTGGAGGTCGCTGTGGAATAAAAAGACAAAATCAATGCCCAGTGGTAGAGACGTGCAGATCACAGTAGCTTAACAAGACGGTTTTAATGCCCCTTGGAAGCGTGGTAGAGGTCGCAGTGGAATAAAAAAACAATATTAATGCCCCTTGGTAGAGTGGTGGAGGTCGCAATGGAATTAAAAAGACAATATCAATGCCCCGTGGAAGAGACGTGGAGGTCTCAGTAGCTTAACAGGGCAGTTTTAATGCCCCTTGGAAGAGTGGTGGAAGCTGCTGTGGAATAAAAAGACAATATCATTGCCTCGTGGAAGAGACATGGAGGTCACAGTAGCTTAACAAGACAGTTTTAAGGCCCCTTGGAAGAGCTGTGGAGTTCAGAGTGGTTTAACAAGATGGTTTCAATGCCCCGTGGAAGAGACGTGAAGGTCACAGTAGCTTAACAAGACGGTTTTAATGCCCCTTGGAAGAGTGGTGAAGGTCGCAGTGGAATAAAAAGACTTTATCAATGCCCCTTGGAAGAGTGGTGGAGGTCGCAGTGGAATTAAAAAAGAATATCGATGCCCCTTGTTAGAGTGGTGGAGGTAGCAGTGTATTAAAAATACAATATCAATGCCTCGTCGAAGAGACATGGAGGTGACAGTAGCCTAACAAGACGGTTTTAATACTCCTTGGAAGAGTGGTGGAGGTCGCTGTGGAATAAAAAGACAATAACAATGCCCCGTGGAAGAGACGTGGAGGTCACAGTAGCTTAACAAGACGGTTTTAATGCCCCTTCGAAAAGCTGTGGAGTTCAGCGTGGTTTAACAAGATGGTTTTTTTGCCCCTTGGTAAAGACGTGGAGGTCACAGAAGCTTAACAAGATGGTTTTAATGCCCTTTGGAAGAGTGGTGGAGGTCGCAGTGGAAAAAAAAGACAATATGAATGCCCTGTTGAAGAGACATGGAGGTTACAGTAGCTTAACAAGACGAATTTAATGCCCCTTGGAAGAGCTGTGGAGTTCAGAGTGATTTAACAAGACAGGTTTAATGCCCCTAAGAAGAGACGTGGAGGTCACAGTAACTTAATAAGACGGTTTTAATGCCCCTTGGAAGAGTGGTGGAGGTTAGAGTGGAATAAAAAGACAATATCAATGCCCCGTGGAAGAGACGTGGAGGTCACAGTAGCTTAACAAGACATTTTTAATGCCCCTTGGAAGAGTGGTGGAGGTCGCTGTGGAATAAAAAGTCAATATCAATGCCACGTGGAAGAGATGTGGAGGTCACTGTAGCTTAACAAGACGGTTTTCATGCCCCTTGGAAGATCTATGGAGTTCAGCGTGGTTTAAAAAGATGGTTTTAATGCCTCTTGGTAAAGATATGGAGGTCACAGAAGCTTAACAAGATGGTTTTAATGCCACTTGGAAGAGTGGTGGAGGTCGCAGGGGAATAAAAAGACAATATCAATGCCCTGTGGAAGAGACATGGAGGTCACAGTAGCTATACAAGACGAATTTAATGCCCCTTGGAAGAGGTGTGGAGTTCAGAGTGATTTAACAAGACAGGTTTAATGACCCTAAGAAGAGACGTGGAGGTCACAGTAACTTAACAAGATGGTTTTAATGCCCCTTGGGGGAGTGGTGGAGGTCGCAGTGGAATAAAAAAACAATATCAATGCCCCATGGAAAAGTGGTGGAGGTCGCAGTGGAATAAAAAGACAATATCAATGCCCCGTGGAAGAGAAGTGGAGGTCACCGTAGCTTAACAAGACAGATTTAATGTTCCTTGGAAGAGCTGTGGAGTTCAGAGTGGTTTAAGAAGACAGTATTAGTGCTCCTTGGAAGAGTGGTAGAGTTTACAGTGGAATAAAAATACAATATCAGTGCCCCATGTAAAAGACGTGGAGATCATAGTAGCTTAACAAGATGGTTTTAATGCCCCTTGGAAGAGTGGTGGAGGTCGCAGTGGAATAAAAAGACACTATCAATGCCCTTTGGAAAAGTGGTGGAGATCGCAATAAAATATAAAGACAATATTAATGCCCAGTGGAAGAGACGTGGAGGTCACAGTAGCTTAACAAGATGTTTTTAATGCCCCTTGGAAGGATGGTGAAGGTCGCAGTGGAATAAAAAGGCAATATCAAGGCCCCGTGGAAGAGAAGCAGAGGTCACAGTAGCTTAACAAGACAGTTTTAATGCCCCTTGGAAGAGCTGTGGAGTACAAATTGGTTTAACTAGATGGTTTTAATGCTCCTTGGAAGAGACGTGGAGGTCACAGTAGCTTAACAAGACGGTTTTAATGCCACTTCTAATAGTGCTGGAGGTTACAATTGATTAAAAAGACAATATCAAAGCCCCGTGGAAGAGACTTGGAGGTCAGAGTAGCTTCAGAAAATGGTTTTAATGCCCTTTGGAAGAGTGGTGGAGGTCGCAGTGGAATAAAAAGACAATATCAATGCCCCCTTGGAAGAGTGGTGGAGGTCGCAGTTGAATAAAAAGAGAATATCAATGCCCTGTGGAAGAGAATTGGACGTCTCAGTAGCTTAACGACACTGTTTTAATGCCCCTTGGAAGAGTGGTGGAGGTCGCAGTGTAATAAAAAGACAATATCAACGCCCCGTGGAAGAGACGTGGAGGTCACAGTAGCCTAACAAGATGGTTTTAATGTCCATTGGAAGAGTGGTGGAGGTCACAGTGGAATATAAAGACAATATCAATGCCACGTGGAAGAGACCTGGAGGTCACAGTAGCTTAACAAGATGGTTTTACTGCCCATTGGAAAACTGGTGGAGGTCTCTGTGGAATAAAAAGACAATATCAATGCCCGTTTAAAGAGTGGTTGAGGTAGCTGTGGAAAAAAAAGGCAATATCAATGCCCCGTGGAAGAGATGTGGAGGTCACAGTAGCTTCACAAGATGGTTTTACTGCCCCATGGAAGAGTGGTGGAGGTCGCAGTGGAATAAAAAGGCAATATCAATGCCCCGTGGAAGAGACGTGAAGGTCACAGTTGCTTAACAAGATCGTTTTAATACCCCTTGGTACAGTGGTGGAGGTCGCAGTGGAATAAAAAGACAATATCAATGCCCCTTGGAAAAGTAGTGGAGGTCGGAGTTGAATAAAAAGACAATATCAATGCCCCATGGAAGAGTGGTGGAGGTCGCAGTTGAATAAAAAGACAATATCAATGCCCCGTGGCAGAGACGTGCAGGTCACAGAAGCTTAACAAGATCGTTTTAATGCCCCTTGGAAGAGTGGTGGAGGTCGCAGTGGAATAAAAAGACAAAATCAATGACCAGTGGTAGAGACCTGGAGGTCACAGTACCTTAACGAGACGGTGCAATGCCCCTTGGAAGAGTGGTGGAGGTCGCTGTGGAATAAAAAGACAATACCAATGACCCTTGGAAGAGTGGTGGAGGTCGCTGTGGAATAAAACGACAAAATCAATGCCCAGTGGTAGAGACGTGCAGATCACAGTAGCTTAACAAGACGGTTTTAATGCCCCTTGGAAGTGTGGTAGAGGTCGCAGTGGAATAAAAAGACAATATTAATGCCCCTTGGTAGAGTGGTGGAGGTCGCAATGGAATTAAAAAGACAATATCAATGCTCCGTGGAAGAGACGTGGAGGTCTCAGTAGCTTAACAAGACAGTTTTAATGCCCCTTGGAAGAGTGGTGGAAGCTGCTGTGGAATAAAAAGACAATATCATTGCCCAGTGTAAGAGACACGGAGGTCACAGTAGCTTAACAAGACAGTTTTAAGGCCCCTTGGAAGAACTGTGGAATTCAGAGTGGTTTAACAAGATGGTTTCAATGCCCCGTGGAAGAGACGTGAAGGTCACAGTAGCTTAACAACACGGTTTTAATGTCCCTTGGAAGAGTGGTGGAGGTCGCAGTGGAATAAAAAGACTTTATCAATGCCCCTTGGAAGAGTGGTGGAATTCGCAGTGGAATAAAAAAAGAATATCGATGCCCCTTGGAAGAGTGGTGGAGGTAGCAGTGTATTTAAAATACAATATCAATGCCTCGTGGAAGAGACATGGAGGTGACAGTAGCCTAGCAAGACGGTTTAAATACTCCTTGGAAGAGTGGTGGAGGTCGCTGTGGAATAAAAAGACAATAACAATGCCCCGTGGAAGAGATGTGGAGGTCACAGTAGCTTAACAAGACGGTTTTAATGCCCCTTGGAAAAGCTGTGGAGTTCAGCGTGGTTTAACAAGATGGTTTTTTTGCCCTTTGGTAAAGACGTGGAGGTCACAGAAGCTTAACAAGATGGTTTTAATGCCCTTTGGAAGAGTGGTGGAGGTCGCAGAGGAAAAAAAAGACAATATGAATGCCCTGTTGAAGAGATATGGAGGTTACAGTAGCTTAACAAGACGGTTTTATTGTCCCTTGGAAGAGTAGTGGAGGTCGCAGTGGAATAAAAAGACAATATCAATGCCCTGTGGAAGAGACGTGGAGGTCACAGGAGCTATACAAGACGAATTTAATGCCCCTTGGAAGAGCTGTGGAGTTCAGAGTGATTTAGCATGACAGTTTTAATGCCCATAAGAAAAGACGTGGAGGTCACAGAAGCTTAACAACACGGTTCTAATGCCCCTTGGGAGAGTGGTGGAGGTCGCAGTGGAATAAAAAGACAATATCAATGACCCATGGAAAAGTGGTGGAGGTTGCAGTGGAATAAAAAGACAATATTAATGCCCCTTGGAAGAGTGGTAGAGGTCGCAGTGGAATAAAAAGACAATATCAATGCCCCTTGGAAGAGACATGGAGGTCACCGTAGTTTAACAAGACAGTTTTAATGCCCCTTGGAAGCGCTGTGGAGTTCAGAGTGGTTTATCAACATAATTTTAATGCCCCTTGGAAGAGACGTGTAGGTCACAGTAGCTTAACAAGATGGTTTTAGTGCCCCTTGGAATAGTGGTGGAGGTTACAGTGGAATAAAAATACCATATCAATGCCCCTTGGAAGAGGTGGAGATCACAGTAGCTTAACAACATGGTTTTAATGCCCCTTGGAAGAGTGGTGGATGTCGCAGTGGAATAAAAAGCCAATATCAATGCCCCTTGGAAGAGTGATGGAGGTCGCAAAAAAATATAAAGACAATATTAATGCCCAGTGGAAGAGACGTGGAGGTCACAGTAGCTTAACAAGATGTTTTTAATGCCCCTTGGAAGGGTGGTGAAGGTCACAGTGGAATAAAAAGACAATATTAATGCCCAGTGGAAGAGACGTGGAGGTCACAGTAGCTTAACAAGATGGTTTCAATGCCCCTTGGAAGAGTGGTGAAGGTCACAGTCGCATAAAAAGATAATATCAATGCCCTATGGAAGAGTGGTGGAGGTCGCAGTGGAATAAAAAGACAATATCGATGTCCTGTAGAAGAGAATTGGAGGTCTCAGTAGCTTAATAACACCGTTTTAATGCCCCTTGGAAGAGTTTGTGGAGGTCGCAGTTGAATAAAAAGACACTATCAATGCCCCTTGAAAGAGTGATGGAGGTCACAGTGGAATAAAAAGACAATATCAATGCTCCGTGGAAGAGAAGTGGAGATCACAGTAGCCTAACAAGATGGTTTTAATGCCCCTTGGAAGAGTGGTTGAGGTTGCAGTGCAATAAAAAGACAATATCAATGCCCTGTGGAAAATAAGTGGAGGTCACAGTAGCTTAAGAAGACGGCTTTAATGCCCCTTGGAAGTGACTTGGAGGTCACAGTAGCTTAACACGATGGTTTTAATGCCCCTTGTAAGAGTGGTGGAGGTCGCAGTGCAATAAAAAGGCAATATCAATGACCCCTTGGAAGAATGGTGGCGGTCACAGTGGAATAAAAATACAATATCAATGCCCTATGGAAGAGTGTTGGAAGTCACAGTGGAATAAAAATACAATAATAATGCCCCTTGGAAGAGACTTGGAGTTCACAGTAGATTAACAAGACCGTTTTAATGCCCCTTGGAAGAGTGGTGGAGGTCGCAGACAAATAAGAAGACAATATCAATTCCCCGTGGAAGAGACGTGGAGGTCACAGTTGCCTAACAAGATGGTTTTAGTGCCCATTGTAAGAGTGGTGGAGGTCTCTGTGGAATAAAAAGAGAATATCAATGCCCCTTGGAAGAGTGGTGAAGGTCGCTGTGGAAAAAAAAGACAATATCAATGCCCCGTGGAAGAGACGTGAAAGTCACAGTAGCTTAACAAGCCGGTTTTAATGCCCCTTGGAAGAGTGGTGGATGTTACAGTAGAATAAAAAGACAATGTCAATGCCCCGTGGAAGAGACGTGGAGATAGTAGCTTAACAAGGCGGTTATAATGCCCCTTGGAAGAGTGGTGGAGGTTGCAGTGGATTAAAAAGAAAATATCAATGCCCCGTGGAAGAGATGTGGAGACAGTAGCTTAACAAGACGGTTTTAATGCCCCTTGGAGAAGTGGTGGAGGTCTCAGAGGAATAAAAAGACAATATCAATAGAGATGACCGGTGTTCGACTAGAAATGTTCGCCAATCTCAAATTCGAGCTGTTTTGGGCGGTGTTCGAGTCATTCGACGAACGCGAACGATTTGCAAAAAATTCGGCTGTTCGAGGTTATGTTCGATAACTGTTTGTGCACCGAAAGCGTGTCCTGAATGTATGGCGCTATTTAGAGCACCAATCATGCAGGGATTGTCTGCCACTCACTGTAATGCCACAGCCATGGTGGTTGTGGCATTACAGTGGTTGCCCAAATCGATGGGAACAGTGATCACAGTGAAACATGAAAAGCCGGCAATTCAGCAGCGGCATACACCGGTACCAGACAATTTAGAACCGAAAGAATAGAGTATCACACATAGATTAGATAGATAGAAACATATCAGTCAAATATATAAGAAGTACAGTGACAGTGTTGGTTACTGTACTTGTCATTTAGTGTAAAGGATTTATTAAAAAAAATATTAGTGTTTTCATGCACCGTCTCTTTAAAAAAGCCGGCCGGCAATTCAGCATTGGTATCCGACAATTTATAACAGAAAGAATAGAGCATTACACATAGATTAGATAGATAGAAACATGTCAGTCACATATATAAGAAGTACAGTGATAGTGTTGATTACTGTACTTGTCATTTAGTGTTAAAATAAAGGATTTATTAAGATTTATTAAAAAAAAAATTGGCGTGGGGTTCCGCGTAATTTTAGTCTCTAGCGGAGGTTAAGCAGACGGCTGGGGCAGATGTTTGAAGCCTGGGAAGGGGGTAATACCCGGCTCATCTGGATGCCGTCACAGCCAGACACTGCAGAGCGCAAGCATGCCTGCACTTCTCAGTGTATGCCGCATGGCAAGCTGGATGGCAGCATTCTGCTGCGGTCCAGCCTGTCATGTGAATGTAGCAGAGCTGAAGCTGTCGTGGAAACCATGGAAAGGTAAGGATGATGTTGCTTTATTATTTTACTTTTATTGCAGGAGATGGTTGGCTTCAGCTGGAATGGGCGTGATGGTAAGTATGGTTTAATTTAGAACAATAAAGAATTGTGTGTTTATTTCGATTAAAGGACTTTATTCTGGGTGTTTGTGTTTTTTTGTAACTTTGACTATGGGGTTAGTAATGGGGGTGTCTTATAGACGCCTCTCCATTACTAACCTGGGCTTGATGTCAGCTGGCATTATAAGCTGACATCAACCCCAACCCTATTACCCCACTGCCACCGCTACAGGGCAGTGGGAAGAGCGAGGCTAAGTGCCAGAATTGGCGCATTCTATGGATGCGCCATTTCTGGGGCGGCTGACAGCTGGTGTTTCTAGACTGGGAGGGGGCCAATATTCATGGCACCCTTCCTGGGCTATTAATATCATCCCCAGCAGTCTGCCTAGTCTTTGCTAGCTATTAAAATAGGGGGGACCCCACATAATTTTTTTTGGGGTCCCCCATTTTAATAGCTAGTAAAGGCTAGGTATTCAGCTGGGGGCTGATATTAGTAGCCTGGGAAGCTCCGTGGGTATTACCCCCTTCCCAGGCTTCAAACATCTGCCCCAGCCGTCTGCTTAACCTCCGCTAGAGACTAAAATTACGGGGAACCCCACGCCAATTTTTTTTTTAATAAGTCCTTTATTTTAACACTAAATGACAAGTACAGTAATCAACACTATCACTGTACTTCTTATATATGTGACTGACATGTTTCTATCTATCTAATCTATGTGTGATGCTCTATTCTTTCTGTTATAAATTGTCGGGTACCGATGCTAAATTGCCGGCCGGCTTTTTTAAAGAGACGGTGCATGAAAACACTAATATTTTTTTTAATAAATCTTTTAACACTAAATGACAAGTACAGTAACCAACACTGTCACTGTACTTCTTATATATGTGACTGACATGTTTCTATCTATCTAATCTATGTGTGATGCTCTATTCCTTCTTGTTTAAATTGTCTGGTACCAGTGTATGCCACTGCTGAATTGCCGGCCGGCTTTTTTAAAGAGAGTTTCTTCTGAGCAGTTTGTAAGCTTTTGGACACCTTTGAAGGTGTTTTGTATGTGTTTCTATGTGTTTTTGTTTGCCTGCCATTAGTTTTAACGGTGTTCGACGGTGTTCGACGAACAGTTCCTCGAACATCCCGGTGTTCGACGAACCGAACCGAACCCGAACACTACGGGGGTGGCTCAACAGTAAATATCAATTCCCTTTGGGAGAGTGGTGGACGTCGCAATGGAATAAAAAGACAATATCAATGCCCCGTGGAAGAGACGTGGAGGTCACAGTAGCTTAACGAGACGGTTTTCATGCCTCTTGGAAAAGTGGTGGAGGTCGCTGTGGAATAAAAAGACAATATCAATTACCCGTGGAAGAGACGTGGAGGTCATAGTAGCTTAACAAGACGGTTTTAATGCCCTTTGGAAGAGCTGTGGAGTAAAGATTGGTTTAAAAAGATGGTTTTAATGCCCCTTGGTAGAGACGTGGAGGTCACAGTAGCTTAACAAGACGGTTTTAATGCCCCTTGGAAGAGTGATGGAGGATACAGTTGAATAAAAAGACAATATCAATGCCCTGTGGAAGAGAGGTGGAGGTCGCAGTGGAATAAAAAGACAATATCAATGCCCCATAGAAGAGAATTGGAGGTCTCAGTAGCTTAACAACATTGTTTTAATGCCCATTGGAAAATGGTGGAGGTCTCTGTGGAATAAAAAGACAATATCAATGCCCCTTGGAAGAGTGGTTGAGGTCGCTGTGGAAAAAAAAGACAATATCAATGCCCCGTGGAAGAGACGTGGAGTTCACAGTAGCTTAAAAAGCCGGTTTTAATGCCCCTTGGAAGAATGGTGGAGGTTACAGTGGAATAAAAAGACAATATCAATGCCCCGTGGATAAGACGTGGAGATAGTAGCTTAACAAGATGGTTTTAATGCCCTTGGAGGAGTGGTGGAGGTCGATGTGGAATAAAAAGACAATATCAATGCCCCATGGAAGAGACGTGGAGGTCACAGTAGCTTAACAAGACAATTTTACTACCCTTTGGAAGAGGTGTGGAGTTAAGAGTGGTTTAACAAGATGGTTTTAATGTCCCGTGGAAGAGAAGTGGAGGTCACAATAGCTTAACAAGTTGGTTTTAATGCCACTTGGAAGAGTGGTGGAGGTTACAGTGGAATAAAAATACAATAACAATGCCCCGTGGAAGAGACGTGGTGGTCACAGTAACTTAACAAGACGGTTTTGATGCCACTTTGAAGGGTGGTGGAGGTCACAGTGGAATAAAAAGACAATATCAATGCCCCTTGGAAGAGACGTGGAGGTCAAAGTTG
Organism: Phyllobates terribilis; assembly: GCF_046119375.1. Taxonomy (NCBI): domain Eukaryota; kingdom Metazoa; phylum Chordata; class Amphibia; order Anura; family Dendrobatidae; genus Phyllobates; species Phyllobates terribilis. The sequence goes on along the minus strand of NW_027362924.1, from coordinate 225,029 downwards.
CTTAACAAGACGGTTTAATGCCCCTTGGAAGAGTGGAGAATGTCGCTGTGGAATAAATTGACAATGTCAATGCCCCGGGGAAGAGACGTGGAGTTTACAGTAGCTTAAAAAGATGGTTTTAATGCCACTTGGAAGAATGGTTGAGGTCGCATTGGTATAAACAGACAATATCAATGCCCCGTGAAAGAGACATGGATGTCACAGTAGCTTAAAAACACGGTTTTAATGCCCCTTGGAAGAGGGGTGGATGTCTTTGTGGAATAAATAGACAATATCATTGCCCCGTGGAAAAGACGTGGAGGTCACAGTGGCTTAACAAGATGGTTTTAATGCCCCTTGGAAGAGCTGTGGAGTTCACAGTGGTTTAACAAGATGGTTTTAATGCCCCTTAGAAGAGACGTGAAGGTCACAGTAGCTTAACAAGACGATTTTAATGCCCCTTGGTAGAGTGGTGGATGTCGCAGTGGAATAAAAAGACAATATCAATGCCCTGTGGAAGAGACGTGGTGGTCACAGTAGCTTAACAAGATGGTTTTTAATGCCCCTTCGTAGAGTACTGGAGGTAGCTGTGGTATAAAAAGACAATATCAATGCCCTGTGGAAGAGACGTGGTGGTCACAGTAGCTTAACAAGACGGTTTTAATGCCCCTTGATGGAGTGGTGGAGTTCACAGTGAAATGAAGAGACAATATCAATGCCCGTTGGAAAAGAGGTGGAGGTCAAAGTGTAATAAAAAGACAATATCACTGCCGCTAGGAAGAGTGGTGGAGGACACAGTGGAATAAAAAGACAATATCAATGCCCCTTGGAAGAGTGGTGGAGGTCGCAGTGGAATTAAAAGACAATATCAATGCCCCGTGGAAGAGACGTGGAGTTCACAGTAGCGTAACAAGACGGTTTTAATGCCCCTTGAAGAGTGGCGGAAGTCGCTGTGGAATAAAAAGACAATATCAATGCACCATGGAAGATACGTGGAGGTCACTGTAGCTTAACAAGACGGTTTTAATGCCCCTTGGAAGAGCGGTGGAGTTCAGAGTGGTTTAACAAGACGGTTTTAATGCCCCTTGGGAGAGTGGTGGAGGTTACAGTGGAATAAAAAGACAAAATCAATACCCCTTGGAAGAGTGGTGGAGGTCGCAATGGAATATAAAGAGAATATTAATGCCCCGTGGAAGAGACAAGAAGATCACAGTAACTTAACATTGTGGTTTTAATGCCCCTTGGAAGAGTGGTGGAGGTCGCAGTGGAATAAAAAGACAATATCAATGCCCCGTGGAAGAGACGTGGAGGTCACAGTAGCTTAACAAAACGGTTTTACTGCCCCTTGGAAGAGTGATGGAGGTCGCTGTGGAATAAAAAGACAATATCAATGCCCCGTGGAATAAACGTGGAGGTCACAGTAGCTTATCTAGAAAAATGTTATGCCCCTTGGAAGAGTTGTGGAGTTCAGAGTATTTTAACAAGACGGTTTTAATGCCCCTTGGAAGAGTGGTGGAGGTAGCAGTGGAATAAAGAGACAATATTAATGCCCCTTGGTAGAGTGGTGGAGGTCAAAGGGGAATAAAAAGATAATATCAATGCCGCTTGGAAGAGTGGTGGAGATCCCAGTGGAATAAAAAGACAATATCAATGCCCCGTGGAAGAGACGTGGAGGTCACAGTACCTTAACAAGACATTTTTAATGCCCCTTGGAAAAGTGGTGGAGGTTACAGTGAAATAAAAAGACAATATCAATGCCCCAAGGAAGAGATGAGGAGGTCAAAATAGCTTAACAAGGTGGTTTTAATGCCCATTGGAAGAGTGGTGGAGGTCGCAGTGGAATGAAAAGACAATATCAATGCCCCTTGGAAGAGACTTGGAGGTCACAGTAGCTTAGCAAGATGGTTTTAATGCCCCTTGGAAGTGTGGTGGAGGTCACTGTGGAATAAAAAGACAATATCATTGCCCCGGGGAAGAGACGTGGAGGTCACAGTAGCTTAACAAGATGGCTTTAATGCCCCTTTGAAGTGCTGTGGAGTTCAGAGTGGTCTAACAAGATGGTTTTAATGTCCCATGGAAGAGACGTGGAGCTCACAGGACCTTAACAAGACGGTTTTAATGCCCTTTGGAAGAGTGGTGGAGGTCACAGTGGAATAAAAAGACAATATGAATGCCACTTGGAAGAGTGTTGGAAGTTGCAGTGGAATAAAAAGACAATATCAATGCCCCGTGGTACAGACGTGGAGGTCACAGTAGCTTAACAAGATGGTTTTAATGTCCCTTGGAAGAGTGGGGGAGGTCACAGTGGTATAAAAAGACAATATCAATGCCCCGTGGAAGAGACGTGGAGGTCACAGTAGTTTAACAAGATGGTTTTAATGCCCCTTGGAAGAGTGGTGGAGATCGCTATGGAATAAAAAGACAATATCAATGCCCCGTGGAAGAGAAGTGGAGGTCACAGTAGCTTAACAAGACAGTTTAAATGCAACTTGAATAGTGATGGAGGTATGTTAAATAAAAATAAAATACCAATGCCCCGTGGAAGAGACGGGGAGGTCGCCATAGCTTACCAAGACGCTTTTAATGCCCCTTGGAAAAGCTGTGGAGTTCAGAGTAGTTTAACAAGATGGTTTTAATGCCCCTTGGAAGAGACATGTAGGTCACAGTAGCTTAACAAGACGGTATTAATGCCACTTGGAAGAGTGGTGGAGGTTATAGTGGAATAAAAATACAATATCAATGCCCCGTGGAAGAGACGTGGAGATCACAGTAGCTTAAAAAGATGGTTTTAATGCCTGTTGGAAGAGTGGTGGAAGTCGCAGTGGAATAAAAAGACAATATCAATGCCCCTTGGAAGAGTGGTGGAGGTCTCAATGGAATATTAGGACAATATTAATGCCCCTTTGCAGAGACGTGGAGGTCACAATAGCTAAACAATATGGTTTTAATGCCCCTTGGAAGAGTGGTGGAAGTCTCAGTGGAATGAAAAGACAATATCAATGCCCTGTGGAAGCGACGTAGAGGTCACAGCAGCTTAACAAGACAGTTTTAATGCCCTTTGGGAGAATAGTAGAGGTCGCTGTGGAATAAAAAGGCAATATCAATACCCCGCGGAAGAGACGTGGAGGTAATAGTAGCTTAACAAGGCGGTTTTAATGCCCCTTGGAAGAGCTGAGGAGCTCAGAGTGGTTTAACAAGATGGTTTTAATGCACCTTAGTACAGACGTGGAGGTCACAGTAGCTTAACAAGATGGTTTTAATGCCCCTTGTTAGAGTGGTGGAGGTCGCAGTGGAATAAAAAGACAATATCAATGCCCCGTGGAATAGACGTGGAGGTCACAGTAGCTTAACTAGACAAATTTAATGCCCCGTGGAAGAGTTGTGGAGTTCAGAGTATTTTAACAAGACGGGTTTAATGCCCCTTGAAAGAGACGTGGAGGTCACAGTAACTTATTAAAACGGTTTTAATTCCCCTTGGAAGAGTGGTGGAGGTCGCAGTGGAATAAAGATACAATATCAATGCCCCTTGGTAGAGTGGTGGAGGTCAAAGGGGAATAAAAAGACAATATCAATGCCGCTTGGAAAAGTGGTGTAGATCCCAGTGGAATAAAAAGACAATATCAATGCCCCGTGGAAGAGACGTGGAGGTCACTGTACCTTAACAAGACGTTTTTAATGCCCCTTGGAAAAGTGGTGGAGGTTACAGTGGAATAAAAAGACAATATCAATGCCCCGTGGAAGAGACGATGAGGTCAAAAAATCTTAGCATGGTGGTTTTAATGCCCATTTCGAAGAGTGGTGGAGGGCGCAGTGAAATAAAAAGACAATATCAATGCCCCATAGAAGAGACGTGGAGATCACAGTAGCTTAACATGTGTTATGATCTGCTACAGGAACTAAGGAAAGACAGGAGATCTGTCCCTACAATATAACTAAACTAGATCCCTACGATGTAACGGGGAACCTGATCCTGCGATCAGACCCGCTAAAGTCCTCGGCTAGTCTGTACGAAGACCTATAGATGTGAGGGAGGGATCCCTTCAAGAACTAGGGACTGGGATAAGTTGGACACCTCCTAGCAGAAATAGTAGCAGTCAAAGACAAACACACAACAAAAAGCATAGAGGTCAGAAGACCTAGCAAAACTAACAGAGAACGGTAACAGAGCACCAAGCTAGCTCAAAAGTAGTAAATACAATGAAGTCCAGAAAGGCCAGGAGGGTGGAGCCGGATCAAATAGGCAAAAATGGTCATGTGACTAGCAAACTAAAAAAAAACTAACAGGAGAGTTCTAACAGTACCCCCTCTTCTAAGAGGATCCTCCGGATCCCCTAGGCCCAGGCTTATCAGGAAACCTCCTGTGAAACGCTCTGAGAAGTCTGGAAGCAGAAACATCATCCGCCCTCACCCATGAGTTATCCTCAGGTCCGAAACCCTTCCAAGCGACGAGATACTGCAAACTCTCTCTATACCGTCTAGAATTTAGGATGCGGGAAATTTCATATTCCCCGTCCTCCACCACCGGAGGAACAGTGGCAGAGGCGTCATCATCCGACACGTCAGCTCTTTTCAACAGAGAAACATGAAACACCGGGTTAATCTTCCAGGAGGTAGGAACCTCCAGCCTAACAGCAGATTGGTTAACTATCTGAAGCACCTTAAAGGGCCCTACGAACTTGGGACCCAATTTTTTAGAAGGAATCCTCAATCGCAGATTCTTAGAGGACAACCAAACCATGTCACCAACAGCAAACAAAACCTCTTGCCGTTTCCTATCAAAGTACCTCTTAGATTTTTTGTTAGCCTCCTGAAGATTACCACGTACATCCATCCAAACTCTCTCCAAATCACCGGAAAAACTCTCCTCCTCAGGCACAGCCGATACCAATTTGGAGAATGACCCAAAAGACGGATGTCTCCCAGAACAACAAAAAAAAGGCGAACACCCAGCAGAAGAGGATGTATGGTTGTTAAGAGCAAATTCAGCAAGTGGCAGAAACTCAGACCACCCCTCTTGATTGTCTGCCACAAAACAACGCAAGAACTGCTCAACATCCTGGTTCTTCCTTTCTGTCTGGCCATTAGACTCAGGATGATATCCGGATGAAAAAGACAAATGAACTCCCAACCAGTCACAAAAGGCACGCCAAAAACGAGCCACGAACTGAGGTCCCCTATCAGAAACAATGTCAGTAGGAACACCATGTAGTCTGACAATTTCCTTGACAAAGGCCTTAGCGAGTGTCTTAGCGCAAGGCAGTTTGATGAAGGGAACCAAGTGACACATCTTGCTAAAACGGTCCACGACCACCCAGATGACCGTGAAACCTTCAGAGGGGGGAAGGTCAGTAATAAAGTCCATAGCCAGATGTGTCCAAGGTGCACTAGGAACCTCCAGAGGGCAAAGCAACCCCGCAGCAGGAGCATGCGAAGACTTGGATCTAGCACACACAGTACATTGACGCACCCACTTAATGACTTCCTTCTGCCATCCAGGCCACCAAAAACTGCGACCCACAAGTCTCTTGGTCTCAGAAATTCCTGGATGACCTGCCAACCGAGACTCATGACACTCAACAAACAAATCTCTCCTAAAGGTCCTAGGCACAAACAACCTCCCATGGGGAGTGTTAGATGGGGCATTCTCCTGAGCTTTAAGAATCTCATCCTCCAAAACGGAGTCCAGAGCAGCAATCACAACACCTTCTTGTAAAATGCTCTCCTCTTCCTCCTCAGCACCGACCATGGGAGAAAAGCTGCGAGACAAAGCATCCGCTTTAACATTCTTGGTACCTGGGATGTAAGTAATGGAAAAATTAAACCGCGAGAAAAAAAGTGCTCACCTAGCCTGACGGGCATTCAAGCGCTTGGCAGCATCAAGATAGATCAGATTTTTATGATCAGTGAAAACTTGAATGGGAAATTCAGCACCTTCCAAGAGGTGACGCCAGTGTTCAAATGCGAGTTTAATAGCCAGCAATTCCCGATTACCAATATCGTAATTAAGTTCAGTCTCAGAAAATTTTTTTGAAAAAAAGGCACAGGGATGTATTCCATCCTTATTTTCCTGAGACAACACCGCACCGACCCCCACAGAGGAAGCATCAACCTCAACCAAAAACGGCTTAGTCACATCAGGCTGAATAAGGATGGGAGCAGAGGTGAACCTCTCCTTAAGAAGCACAAAAGCCTCAATGGCCTCAGAAGTCCACTGAACCGCATTAGCACCTTTCCTGGTGAGATCGGTCAGCGGTTTGACAATAATAGAATTTTTTTTATGAATTTTCTGTAATAATTGGCGAAACCCAAAAACCTCTGTATTGATTTCAAACCAATAGGCCTAGGCCATTCCTGCACAGCTTGAACTTTAACCGGATCCATCTCAAAACCTTCACTGGAGATAATGTAACCCAAAAAACTAATTCTCTGTACAGCGAACTCACATTTCTCTAGCTTAGCAAAAAGCGAATTGTCCATTAATAACTGTAAAACCTCACGTACGCTCTGCCAATGAGACTCCAGATCAGGCGAATAAATCAGAATGTCATCCAAATACACAACCACATTTTTGCCGATTAAAGGTCTAAGGATGTCATTAATAAGATTCTGAAAAAATGCTGGAGCATTGGTAAGACCAAAAGGCATAACCAGATTCTCAAAATGACCCACAGAAGTGTTAAAAGCAGTCTTCCATTCATCACCCTCCTTCATGCGCAACAAATTGTATGCCCCCCGGAGATCAATTTTAGAGAACCACTTGGCCCCCACTAACTGGTTAAATAAATCAGGAATCAATGGCAGTGGGTAAGGATTGCGTACAGTAATTTTATTAATCTCACGAAAGTCCAGACAAGGACGTAACCCGCCATCTTTTTTTTTAACAAAAAAAAATCCAACAGCCACAGGAGACTTGGAAGGCCTAATGTGACCGGCGGCCAAGCTTGTCTGTATGTATTCCTCCAAAGCCTTTCTCTCAGGAATAGTAAGATTAAATAAACTACTTTTAGGAAGAGTCGCTCCAGGGACAAATTCAATGGTACAATCATAGTCTCTATGGGGAGGTAAAATTTGTGTCTCCTCCTCAGAAAAAACTCTCCAAAAATCCTGAATAGGTACAGGTAATTCCCCTTTATCCACAGCAGCAATGCGCCCGTTACAACACTTGTCATAACACTTAGGGCTCCAGGACTTAATTTCATTGGTAGACCAATCCAGTACAGGATTGTGCAATTTTAACCAGGGCAACCCCAATATTACTGGAGAAGGCAAATTATTTAATACTACCAAATCCAAATTCTCTTGATGAATACCATTAATAGTGAGGGGAAATTCACAGACCTTATGAGTAACACTCTTCAAGGGAGAGCCATCAACAGAAACCACAGTAATAGGGGATGACAAAGTTTTAGGTTTTAATTTAAGTTTTTCTAAGAATCCCCCAGCAATCACATTCAGAGTAGAACCGCAATCCACAAAAACCCGAAATTCAATTAATTCATCCTGAGCAGCAGTAGTAGCAGATAGGAATACTCCCTTAGAATTTAAACAGGCTATTCGTGCATGACTGACCATTTTTTTTTCTTTCTTCATACGAAGCACACAGTTCTTAATAAAATGACCAGAATTTCCGCAATAGAAGCACAAACCTTCAGAAAGCCTGCGGTCTTTTTCCTGAGAGCGGGCTGCCATCGCCCCAATCTCCATCGGCTCTCCTTTGTCAGCACAGACCCTCTCAGGACTCGGAGCTGACATAGCAGAGGATATGCTCTCATTAACCCTTGCACGCAGTCTCCTGTCCACCCGTATAGCTAATTGCATTGCCTCCTGCAAGTTTCCAGGTGTGGGATAAGCAATCAGTAAATCATTAACCCTTTCACCAAGCCCTGCAAGAAACAAGCTTTTCAAAGCTGAATCGTTCCACCCCACCTGGGAAGACCACCGACGGAAGTGAGAACAATATTTTTCCACATTACCTGATCCCTGCCTCAGATGTCTCAATTCAGACTCAGCAGATGAGACACGATCAGGATCATCGTACAACAAACCCAAAGCAGAAAAAAAACTATCCACTGATCTAAAGCACGGATCACTAGGTTGGAGAGAGAAGGCCCATCCCTGAGGATCTTTGCGCAAAAGTGACATTATGAACCCTATGCGGTGTGATTCATCACCAGAGGATCCGGGTCTCAAACGAAAATACAATAAACAAGCATTTTTAAAAGAAAAAAAATCTTGTTGTTCGCCAAAAATTAGATCAGGCAGACGTACCTTTGGTTCCACAAAATGTGCTCCAGAACAGCTACTCACGTGTTGTTGGAGCTTGTCCACCTCCAGAGAGAGTCCCTGCAAGCGTTGAGCCAAATCTTGAACCGAGACCATGATAGAAAACTGGAGGTCTTTCCTTAGAAAAAATTTTTTTTTTTTTTTAGGCTGGACTTACTGTTATGATCTGCTACAGGAACTAAGGAAAGACAGGAGATCTGTCCCTACAATATAACTAAACTAGATCCCTACGATGTAACGGGGAACCTGATCCTGCGATCAGACCCGCTAAAGTCCTCGGCTAGTCTGTACGAAGACCTATAGATGTGAGGGAGGGATCCCTACAAGAACTAGGGACTGGGATAAGTTGGACACCTCCTAGCAGAAATAGTAGCAGTCAAAGACAAACACACAACAAAAAGCATAGAGGTCAGAAGACCTAGCAAAACTAAAAGAGAACGGTAACAGAGCACCAAGCTAGATCAAGAGTAGTAAATACAATGAAGTCCAGCAAGGCCAGGAGGGCGGAGCCGGATTAAATAGGCAAAAATGGTCATGTGACCAGCAAACTAAAAAAAACCTAACAGGAGAGTTCTAACAACATGGTGGTTTTAATGCCCCTTGGAAGAGTGGTGGAGGTCGCAGTGGAATAAAAAGACAATGTCAATGCCCCGTGGAAAAGATGTGGAGGTCACAGTGGCTTAACAAGACGGTTTTAATGCCCCTTGGAAGAGCTGTGGAGTTCAGAGTGGTTTAACAAGATGGTTTTAATGCCCCTTGGAAGAGACATGAAGGTCACAGTAGCTTGACAAGACGATTTTAATGTCCCTTGGTAGAGTGGTGGAGGTCGCAGTGGAATAAAAATACAATATCAATGCCCTGTGGAAGAGACGTAGTAGTCACAGTAGCTTAACAAGACGGTTTTTAATGCCCCTTGGAAGAGTACTGGAGGTCGCTGTGGTATAAAAAGACAATATCAATGCCCTGTGGAAAAGACGTGGAGGTCACAGTAGCTTAACAAGATGGTTTTAATGCCCCTTGATGGAGTGGTGGAGTTCACAGTGGAATAAAAAGACAATATCAATGACCCCTTGGAAGAGTGGTGGAGGTCGCAGTGTAATAAAAATACAATATTAATGCCCCTTGGAAGAGACGTGGAGGTCACAGTAGCTTAGCAAGACCGTTTTAATGCCCCTTGGGAGAGTGGTGGAGGTCGCATTCGAATAAAAAGACAATATCAATGCCCCTTGAAAGAGTGCAAACCTACAAAAGACAAAAAATATATCTCATACCCTACCATCATTATATATAAATGTAAAACAAAGTTGCATATGAAATATAGGGTACTTAGTGAACTATTTTTGATCAAAAATAGTATACAAGCTGTCCCACCAGCGACAAGGTGACCCTAAATTGGGACGGTCTTACACTGTCTATATTAAAAACCTTACTGTATATCAAAGTTGAAGTAATGCATATAAAAGGGTAGACAAATAGAACCAGGTCCCAATATCAGACCACCTAAGCCTGTGGTAAGCTACATATATACTAACCAGCTCAACAAGGGGGATGCCACACCCCTAATTTGCACAGAATGCAAACAAGACAAAAAACCAAGCAATGTGAACTGAGGTCTAAGATGGTACACATGCAAGAAATAGGAGCATGTTCACACTAGCAAAAAGATGCAAAACCTACAAAAGACAAAAATTATATCTCATACCCTACCATCATTATATATAAATGTAAAGCAAAGTTCCATATGAAATATAGGGCACTTAGTGAACTATTTTTGATCAAAAAAAGTATACAAGCCGTCCCACCAGCGACAAGGTGACCCTAAATTGGGACGGTCCTACACTATCTATATTAAAAACCTTACTGTATATCAAAGTTGAAGTATGCATATAAAAGGGTAGACAAATAGAACCAGGTCCCAATATCAGACCACCTAAGCCCGTGGTAAGCTACATATATACTAACCAGCTCAACCAGCTCAATAGTTCACTAAGTACCCTATATTTCAAATGCAACTTTGCTTTACATTTATATATAATGATGGTATGGTATGAGATATATTTTTTGTCTTTTGTAGGTTTTGCATCTTTTTGCTAGTGTGAACATGCTCCTATTTCTTGCATGTGTACCATCTTAGACCTCAGTCCACATTGCTTGGTTTTTTGTCTTGTTTGCATTCTGTGCAAATTAAGGGTGTGGCATCCCCCTTGTTGAGCTGGTTAGTATATATGTAGCTTACCACGGGCTTAGGTGGTCTGATATTGGGACCTGGTTCTATTTGTCTACCCTTTTATATGCATTACTTCAACTTTGATATAGAGTAAGGTTTTTAATATAGACAGTGTAGGACCATCCCAATTTAGGGTCACCTTGTCGCTGGTGGGACGGCTTGTATACTTTTTTTGATCAAAAATAGTTCACTAAGTACCCTATGTAATGCACACGCCCGGGCTGAGCGGCGTGTGCGTATGATTCCACTGGACCGTGCCGGAGAGTGAATGCCTGGAGGGGCGTAACTAGGTATTCACCCGATCCGACCAGGGTCACACGACGGCATACAACGCCAGTGCACCAAGGAGGAACCGAGCAGAGGGACCAGGTGCTACTCCAGGACAGACCCCGGACATGGCTGTTGACCCACACAGGGGAATACAGGAACAGACTGGTTAGGCTGGCACACAGACTGGTGGGAATAGGCAGGCACGACTGGTATGCAGGCAGGCGGGTATGCAGGCAGGGGGGTACAGGCAAGCACGGCTAGAGTGCAGACAGGAAGGCACTAGCAGGTAGGAACACAGGCGGGATAGGACCCAGTACACACTGGGACTTTGGAACAGAACCACAGATGTGGCGGACAAACACAGCAGAGTGAGGCCGCCCAGAGAGGTGAGCGAGAGCAGGGCAGGATGAGACCGCCCGGAGCGGTGAGCAAGAGCAGGGCAGGACGAGACTGCCTGGAGCGGTGAGCAAGAGCAGAGCAGGACGAGACCGCCTGGAGCAAGAGCAGAGCAGGACGAGACCACCTGGAGCGGTGAGCAAGAGCAGAGCAGGACGAGACCGCCTGGAGCGGTGAGCAAGAGCAGAGCAGGACGAGACCGCCTGGAGCGGTGAGCAAGAGCAGAGCAGGACGAGACCGCCTGGAGCAGTGAGCAAGAGCAGAGCAGGACGAGACCGCCTGGAGCGGTGAGCAAGAGCAGAGCAGGACGAGACCGCCTGGAGCGGTGAGCAAGAGCAGAGCAGGACGAGACCGCCTGGAGCGGTGAGCAAGAGCAGAGCAGGACGAGACCGCCTGGAGCGGTGAGCAAGTGCAGAGCAGGACGAGACCGCCTGGAGCGGTGAGCAAGAGCAGAGCAGGACGAGACCGCCTGGAGCGGTGAGCAAGAGCAGAGCAGGACGAGACCGCCTGGAGCGGTGAGCAAGAGCAGAGCAGGACGAGACCGCCTGGAGTGGTGAGCAAGAGCAGAGCAGGACGAGACCGCCTGGAGCGGTGAGCAAGGGCAGAGCAGGACGAGACCGCCTGGAGCGGTGAGCAAGAGTAGAGCAGGATGAGGCCGCCTGGAGCGGTGAGCAAGAGTAGAGCAGGACGAGGCCGCCTGGAGCGGTGAGCAAGAGTAGAGCGAGACTGCCGGAGCAGTGAGCAAAAGGGTCAGAGCGGAGCAAGGCTGCCGGAGCAGCGAGCAAAAGGGTCAGAGCGGAGCAAGGCTGCCGGAGCAGCGAGCAAAAGGGTCAGAGCGGAGCAAGGCTGCCGGAGCAGCGAGCAAAAGGGTCAGAGCGGAGCAAGGCTGCCGGAGCAGTGAGCAAGGCAGAGCAGGCTAGAACCGCCGGAGCAGTGAGCAAGGCAGAGCAGGGGGGACAGGGCTCTGTTCACACGGAACAGACAGGAAGGGAAAGGCAGAGCCAGATACCCACAGGGTACTTGCAGTGAAGTAGCGAGTGGACCACAAACTCACAAACGGGTGTACAGAGACAACAAGCAGGAGTTAGGTACGAGTTCAGACTCTGCAGAAAAAGGAAAGGAACGGACATAGAGAAAAAACAGGTAAAAGATAGGAGAGAGTTCAGACTGGAACTGAGTGTACGGAGGAGACCGACACTGCAGCGGAATACAGGAGCGTGTCTGGGAATACGGCCCCCAGAGAGGCGGGACGAACAGGCAAGGAGCGTGTTCAGACAGGACAGACAAGATACAGGAGCGGGTCTAGGTAATCGGCCCCTAGAAGGCGGAAGGAACAGACTAGGAGCGTGTTCAGACAGGCCTGGAAATACAGCCTCCAGGATAGGCAGACAAGAGAACACAGAACGGGACCTGGCACCTTCAGAGTGAAAGCACACACTGAATGAAACACAATGCTCAGGCATGGGTTAATTGGAGCAGCTGGTTTAAATACCAGGTGACAGACAGCAATAGGCTGAGGACGCACAAGGGGTGTGCCCACAGCAGGTACAAGAAGCAGGAAGTGATCGGGCGCCGCCCTTAAGCAGCAGCACACAGAAGCAAACAGACAGCATGGAGGGAAGCCAGAGAGACATTCTGGATTGGAGATCAAGTGCGCGCTCTTGCACAGTGGGAGATGGACCACTATGCAAGGACGCCGCCAGGTATGTTACACCCTATATTTCATATGCAACTTTGCTTTACATTTATATATAATGATGGTAGGGTATGAGATATATTTTTTGTTGGTTTTGCATCTTTTTGCTAGTGTGAACATGCTCCTATTTCTTGCATGTGAACCATCTTAGACATCAGTTCACATTGCTTGGTTTTTTGTCTTGTTTGCATTCTGTGCAAATTAGGGGTGTGGCATCCCCCTTGTTGAGCTGGTTAGTATATATGTAGCTTACCACGGGCTTAGGTGGTCTGATATTGGGACCTGGTACTATTTGTCTACCCTTTTATATGCATTACTTCAACTTTGATATACAGTAAGGTTTTTAATATAGACAGTGTAGGACCGTCCCAATTTAGGGTCACCTTGTCACTGGTGGGACGGCTTTTATACTTTTTTTTTTTATCAAAAATAGTTCACTAAGTACCCTATATTTCATCTGCAACTTTACTTTACATTTATATATAATGATGGTAGGGTATGAGATATATTTTTGTCTTTTGTAGGTTTTGCATCTTTTTGCTAGTGTGAACATGCTCCTATTTCTTGCATGTGTACCATCTTAGACCTCAGTTCACATTGCTTGGTTTTTTGTCTTGTTTGCATTCTGTGCAAATTAGGGGTGTGGCATCCCCCTTGTTGAGCTGGTTAGTATATATGTAGCTTACCACGTGCTTAGGTGGTCTGATATTGGGACCTGGTTCTATTTGTCTACTCTTTTATATGCATTACTTCAACTTTGATATACAGTAAGATTTTTAATATAGACAGTGTAGGACCGTCCCAATTTAGGGTCACCTTGTCGCTGGTGGGACGGCTTGTATACTTTTTTTGATCAAAAATAGTTCACTAAGTACCCTATATTTCATATGCAACTTTGCTTTACATTTATATATAATGATGGTAGGGTATGAGATATATTTTTTGTAGGTTTTGCATCTTTTTGCTAGTGTGAACATGCTCCTATTTCTTGCATGTGTACCATTTTAGACCTCAGTTCACATTGCTTGGTTTTTTGTCTTGTTTGAATTCTGTGCAAATTAGGGGTGTGGCATCCCTCTTGTTGAGCTGGTTAGTATATATGTAGCTTACCACGGGCTTAGGTGGTCTGATATTGGGACCTGGTTCTATTTGTCTACCCTTTTATATGCATTACTTCAACTTTGATATACAGTAAGGTTTTTAATATAGACAGTGTAGGACCGTCCCAATTTAGGGTCACCTTGTCGCTGTTGGGACGGCTTGTATATTTTTTTTGATCAAAAATAGTTCACTAAGTACCCTATATTTCATATGCAACTTTGTTTTACCTTTATATATAATGATGGTAGGGTATGAGATATATTTTTTGTCTTTTGTAGGTTTTGCATCTTTTTGCTAGTGTGAACATGCTCCTATTTCTTGCATGTGTACCATCTTAGACCTCAGTTCACATTGCTTGGTTTTTTGTCTTGTTTGCATTCTGTGCAAATTAGGGGTGTGGCATCCCCCTTGTTGAGCTGTTTCCGTACCCACTGTAAATGTAGACATGGATGTCTGAATGTAGCATAAAGTGTATGAGCAGCTTAAGGCTTTCTTCAAATTATATGGAAACACGTAAGGTCTCAATGTATGCAACTATATGCCATAGAATTGCATACGTAGCTCACTGATGAAAGCAAATAGTTTACCACACAAAAACTGTATTTTACTTTCCAATACAATGACAAATGGTAAAGAATACCAGAAACGTTAAAAATACATCAAACCCATTACAGGCGATGGATACATTTGGTAAATACTGTGAACATAATCTTAGAGCACATTTACACTGGCCGATTGTTTTGGCCATTCGTTCAGTGATTGGCAGCTTGTTTAAGCAGGTTAATTATCTGCAAGGGTGGTTCCTAGAACGCTTGTTTTAGCATAATTAGCCTGTCTCAACAGGCTGCCAGTCGCCCAGTGAATAACCAAAACGCTCATTTGTAAGGTGAAATGATTTTGCGGCTTACTTAAAAAAAAACATCATTCTTGGCAACACATTGTCCTAAGTAAATAGAACATGTGCGGCCAACAACAATGGTATTATATGCTCACAGAATAACATATTAATGATTGTTCTGTGAGCTAGGGAAGCGTGGTCGGCCTGTCGAAACAGACTATTAAACAACAGCCATGGGCCAGTGTTAAAGAACCAGATCATTTTGAAGAAACTTACTCTCTAGATACATGTTTTTATTGCACAAGCTAAGAAGTAATATAACAATAACATTATATAACAATATAACAATCTCAGTTCACATTGCTTGGTCCCTTGAAAGAGTGGTGGAGGTCACAGTGGAATAAAAAGACAATATCAATGCCCTGTGGAAGAGACGTGGAGGTCACAGTAGCCTAACAAGATGGTTTTAATGGCCATTGGAAGAGTGCTGGAGGTCGCAGTGGAATAAAAAGACAATATCAATGCCCCGTGAAAGACAACTGGAGGTCACCGTAGCTTAACAAGATGGTTTTAATGCCCCTTGGAAGAGTGGTGGAGGTCTCTGTGGAATAAAAAGACAATATCAATGCCCCTTGGAAGAGTGGTGGAGGTCGCTGTGGAAAAAAAGGACAATATCAGTGCCCCGTGGAAGAGACGTGGAGGTCACAGTAGCTTAACAAGCTGGTTTCAATGCGCCTTGGAAGAGTGGTGGAGGTTACAGTGGAATAAAAAGACAATATCAATGCCACGTGGAAGAGACATAGAGATAGTAGCTTAAAAAGAGGGTTTTAATGCCCCTTGGAGGAGTGGTGGAGGTTACAGTGGAATAAAGACAATATCAATGATTCTTGGAAGAGACGTGGAGATAGAAGTTTAAAAAGACGGTTTTAATGCCCCTTGGAAGAGTGGTGGAGGTCGCAGAGGAATAAAAAGACAATTTCAATTCCCCTTGGGAGAGTGGTGGAGGTCGCAATGGAATAAAAAGACAATATCAATGACCCGTGGAAGAGACGTGGAGGTAACAGTAGCTTAACAAGACGGTTTTAATGCCACTTGGAAGAGTGGTGGAGGTCGATGTGGAATAAAAAGACAATATCATTGCCCCATGAAAGAGACGTGGAGGTCACAGTAGCTTAACAAGACAGTTTTAATTCCCCTTTGAAGAGCTGTGGAGTTCAGAGTGGTTTAACAAGATGGTTTTAATGCCCCATGGAAGAGACGTGGAGGTCACAGTAGCTTAACAAGTTGGTTTTAATTCCCCTTCGAAGAGTGGTGGAGGTCGTAGTGGAATAAAAAGACAATATCAATGCCCCGTGTAAGAGACGTAAAGGTCACAGTTGCTTAACAAGACGGTTTTAATGCCCCTTGGAAGAGTGGTGGTTGTCGTTGTGGAATAAATAGACAATATCAATGCCCCATGGAAGATACGTGGAGGTCACAGTAGCTTAACAAGACGGTTTTAATGCCACTTGGAAGAATGGTTGGGGTCGCATTGGTATAAAAAGACAATATCAATGCCCCATGTAAGAGACATGGAGGTCACAGTTGCTTAACAAGATGGTTTTAATGCCCCTTGGAGGAGTGGTGGATGTCGCTGTGGAATATATTGACAATATCAATGCCCCGGGGAAGAGACGTGGAGGTCACAGTAGCTTAACAAGGCGGTTTTAATGCCACTTGGAAGAAAGGTTGGGGTCGCATTGGAATAAAAAGACTATATCAATGCCCCGTGGAAGAGACATGGATGTCACAGAAGCTTAACAAGATGGTTTTAATGCCCCTTGGAAGAGTAGTGGATGTTGATGTGGAATAAAAAGACAATATCAATGCCACGTGGAAGAGACGTGAAGGTCACAGAAGCTTAACAAGACGGTTTTAATGCCCATTGGAAGAGCTGAGGAGTTCAGAGTGGTTTAACAAGATGGTTTTAATACCCCTTGGAAGTGTGTTGGAGGTCGCAGTTGAATAAAAAGACAATATCAATGCCCCGTTGAAGAGACGTGGAGGTCAGTGTAGCTTAACAAGACGGTTTTAATGCCCATTGGAAGAGTGGCGGAGGACGCAGTGGAAAAAATAGACAATATCACTGACCCGTGGAAGAGACGTGGAGGTCACAGTAGCTTAACAAGACGGTTTTAATTCCCCATGGAAGAGTGTTGGAGGTCGCAGTGGAATAAAAAGAAAATATCACTGCCCCGTGGAAGAGACGTGGAGGTCACAGTAGATTAACAAGACGGTTTTAATGCCCCTTGGAAGAGTGGTGGAGATCTTAGTGGAATAAAAAGACAATATCATTGCCCCGTGGAAAAGACGTGGAGGTCACTGTAGCTTAACACGACGGTTTTAATGCCCCGTGGAAGAGACGTGGAGGTCAGAGTAGCTTAATAAGACGGTTTAATGCTACTTGGAAGAGTGGTGGAGGTTACAATGGAATAAAAAAAAATATCAATGCCCCTTAGAAGAGTGGTGGTGGTCTCAGTGGATTAAAAAGAAAATATCAATGCCCCGTGGAAGAGACGTTGAGGTCACAGTAGTTTTAACAAGACGGTTTTAATGCCCCTTGGAAGAGTGGTGGAGGTCACAGTGGATTAAAAAGACAATATCAATGCCCCTTGGATGAGTTGTGGATGTCGCAGTGAAATAAAAAGACAATATTAATACCCCGTGGAAGAGAAGTGGAGGTCACAGTAGCTTATCAAGATGGTTTTAATGCCCCTTGGAAGAGTAGTGGAGGTCGCAGTGGAATAAAAAGACAATATTAATGCCCCGTGGAAGAGTTGTGGAGGTCACAGTAGCTTAACAAGATGGCTTTAATGCCCCTTGGAAGAGCTGTGGAGTTCAGAGTGGTTTAACAAGACGGTTTTTATGCCCCTTGGTAGAGACGTGGAGGTCACAGTAGCTTTATAAGACGGTTTTAATGCCCCTGGGAAGAGCTGTGGAGTGCAGAGTGGTTTAACAAGATGGTTTTAATGCCCCTTTGAATAGACGTTGAGGTCACAGTAGCTTAACAAGATGATTTCAATGCCTCTTGGAAGAGTGATGGAGATTACAGTGGAATTAAGAGACAATATCAATGCCCCGTGAAAGAGACGTGGAGTTCACAGTAGCTTAACAAGACGGTTTTAATGCCCCTTGGTAGAGTGGTGGAGGTTGCGCTGGAATAAAAAGACAATATCAATGCCCCTTGGAAGAGTGGTGGAGTTCGCAGTGGAATATAAAGAAAATATCAATGCCCCGTGGAAGAGACGTGGAGGTCACAGTAGCTTAACAAGACAGTTTTAATGCTCTTGGAAGAGTGGTGGAGGTCGCAGTGGAATAAAAAGACAATGTCAATGACCCTTGGAAGAGTGATGGAGGTCGCAGTGGAATAACAAGACAATATCAATGACCCGTTTAAGAGACATGGAGGTCACAGTATCTTCACATTTCGGTTTTAGTGCCCCGTGGAAGTGTGGTGGAGGTCGCAGTGGTATAAAATGACAATATCAATGCCCTGTGGAAGAGACGTGGAGGTCACAGTAGCTTAACAAGATGTTTTTTTTGCCCCTTGGAATAGTGGTGGTAGGGGCAGTGGAATAAAAAAACAATATCAATGCCCCGTGGAAGAGATGTGGAGGTCACAGCAGCTTAACAAGACTGTTTTAATGCCCGTTGGATGAGACGTGGAGGTCACATTAGCTTACATGACGTATTTAATGCCCCTTGGAAAAGTGGTGGATGTTACAATGGAATAAAAAGACTATATGAATGCCCCGTGGATGAGACGTGGAGGTCACAGTGTCTTATCGATATGGTTTTAATTCCCCTTCGAAGAGGGGTGGAGGACGCAGTGGAATAAAAAGACAATATCAATGCCCCGTGGAAGAGTTATGGAGGTCACAGTAGCTTAACAAGACGGTTTTAATGCCCCTTGGAAGAGCTGTGGAGTTCAGAGTGGTTTAACAAGATGGTTTTTATGCCCCTTGGAAGAGACGTGGAGGTCACAGTAGCTTAACAAGATGGTTTTAATGCCCCTTGGAAGAGTGGTGGAGCTTACAGTGGAAAAAAAAGACAATATCCATGCTCCGAGGAAGAGATGTGGAGGTAAGTGTAGCTTAACAAGACGTTTTAAAGCCCCTTGGAAAAGCTGTGGAGTTTAGAGTTGTTTAACAAGACGGTTTTAATGCCCCTTTTAAGAGATGTGGAAGTCACAGTAGATTAACAAGATGGTTTTAATGCCCCTGGAAGAGACGTGGAGGTCACAGTAGCTTAACTATATGGTTTTAATGACTCTTAGAAGAGTGGTGGAAGTAACAGTTGAACAAAAAGAGAATATCAATGCCCAATGGAAGAGACGTGGAGGTTACAGTAGCTTAACAAGATGGTTTTAATGCCCTTGGCAGAGTAGTGGAAGTCGCAGTGGAATAAAAAGACAATATCAATGCCCCTTGGAATAGTGGTGGAGGTTGCAGTGGAGTAAAAAGACAATATCAATGCCCCTTGGAAGGGTAGTGGAGGTCGCAGTGGAATAAAAAGACAATATCAATGCCCCATGGAAGAGACGTGGAGGTCACAGTAGTTTTATCAAGACAGTTTTAATGCCCCTTAGAAGAGTGATGGAGGTCGCAGTAGAATAAAAAGACAATATCAATGCTCCTTTGAATAGTGGTGGAGGTTGCAGTGGAAAAAAAAGACAATATCAATGCCCCGAGTAAGATACGTGGAGGTCACTGAAGCTTTATAAGACGGTTTTAATGCCCTTTGGAATAGCTGTGGTGTACAGAGTGGTTTAACAAGACGGTTTTAATGCCCCTCGAAGAGTGGTGGAGGTCGGAGTGGAAATAAAAGACAATATCAATGCTCCGTGGAAGAGACGTGTAGGTCACAGGAGCTTAACAAGACAGTTTTAATGCAACTTGAAGAGTGGTGGAGGTCTGTTGAATAAAAATACAATACCAATGCCCCGTGGAAGAGACGGGGAGGTCACCATAGCTTACCAAGACGCTTGTAATGCCCCTTGGAAGAGCTGTGGATTTCAAAGTAGTTTAACAAGATGGTTTTAATGCCCCTTGGAAGAGACATGTAGGTCACAGTAGCTTAACAAGACGGTATTAATGCCAATTGGAAGAGTGGTGGAGGTTACAGTGGAATAAAAGTACAATATCAATGCCCCGTGGAAGAGACGTGGAGATCACAGTAGCTTAACAATGTGGTTTTAATGCCCCTTGGAAGATTGGTGAAGGTCGCAATGGAATAAAAAGACAATATCATTGACCCTTAGAAGAGTGATGGAGGTCGCAGTGGAATAACAAGACAATATCAATGCCCCGTTTAAGAGACGTGGAGGTCACAGTATCTTCACATTTCGGTTTTAGTGCCCCGTGGAAGTGTGGTGGAGGTCGCAGTGGAATAAAATGACAATATCAATGCCCCGTGGAAGAGACGTGGAGGTCACAGTAGGTTAACAAGACGGTTTTTTTACCCCTTGGAAGAGTGGTGGTAGGGGCAGTGGAATAAAAAAACAATATCAATGCCCCATGTAAGAGATATGGAGGTCACAGTAGCTTAACAAGACTGTTTAAGTGCCCCTTGGAAGAGTGGTGGAGGTGGCAGTGGAGTAAAAAGACAATATCAATGCCGTGTGGAAGAGATGTGGAGGTCACAGCAGCTTAACAAGACTGTTTTAATGCCCTTTGGATGAGACGTGGAGGTCACATTAGCTTACATGATGTATTTAATGCCCCTTGGAAAAGTGGTGGATGTTACAGTGGAATAAAAACACTATATGAATGCCCCGTGGATGAGACGTGGAGGTCACAGTGTCTTATCAAGACAGTTTTAATGCCCCTTGGAAGAGTGATGGAGGTCGCTGTAGAATAAAAAGACAATATCAATGCCCCTTTGAATAGTGGTGGAGGTTGCAGTGGAAAAAAAAGACTATATCAATGCCCCGAGTAAGAGACGTGGAGGTCACAGAAGCTTTATAAGACGGTTTTAATGCCCCTTGGAATAGCTGTGGTGTACAGAGTGGTTTAACGAGACGGTTTTAATGCCCCTCGAAGAGTGGTGGAGGTCGGAGTGGAAATAAAAGACAATATCAATGGTCCGTGTAAGAGACGTGGAGGTCACAGTAGCTTAACAAGACAGTTTTAATGCAACTTGAAGAGTGGTGGAGGTCTGTTGAATAAAAATACAATACCAATGCCCCGTGGAAGAGACGGGGAGTTCACCATAGCTTTCCAATACGCTTTAATGCCCGTTGGAAGAGCTGTGGATTTCAAAGTAGTTTAACAAGATGGTTTTAATGCCCCATGGAAGAGATATGTAGGTCACAGTAGCTTAACAAGTGAAAAGAAAAGAAAGGGCGCATGTGTAGACTCACAGGACTATTTATATAATTTAAAAAGTGCCACTGCACTCACCTGTAATGGTTGTGTACGTCTACACAACCAAGATTAAGCGTGTGATTAATGAGGCTCCGGGTCACCTCTATTTGTAGTACCACCCTGTCGGTGTTTGCCTCGCAACTCCGTGCTCCTCAAGTGGTCACACGATCCTGCTGGACCAGATACCACATCACCGCAGGTCCTCAGTAGTTTAACCCGGTGGCTGGATAACCGCAGGTCCTCAAACATCCAAATATGCCCGGCTGCTCCTGCCGCTTTAGCTCCGTATGGAGATATTTAACAAGTAAACAATGGTGCAGCGGTCTCAGGGAGCGCCAAATGAATACTGGACAATTTAATAGATGGCAACCAACTTTTATTCTTCCTCCAATACCACTGCCACAACGTGTTTCAACGGTCTAAGCCATCTCCACCTGATGAAGATGGCTTAGACCGTTGAAACGCGTTGTGGCAGTGGCATTGGAGGAAGAATAAAAGTCGGTTGCCATCTCTTAAATTGTCCAGTATTCCTTTGGCGCTCCCTGAGACCGCTGCACCATTGTTTACAGTAGCTTAACAAGACGGTATTAATGCCAATTGGAAGAGTGATGGAGGCTACAGTGGAATAAAAATACAATATCAATGCCCCGTGGAAGAGACGTGGAGATTACAGTAGCTTAACAAGATGGTTTTAATGCCCCTTCGAAGATTGGTGAAGGTCGCAATGGAATAAAAAGACAATATCAATGACCCTTGGAAGAGTGGTGGAGGTCGCAATGGAATATAAGGACAATATTAATGCCCATTGGAAGAGACGTGGAGGTCACAGTAGCTTAACAATCCAGTTTTAATGCCCCTTGGAAGAGTGGTGGAGGTTACAGTGGAATAAAAAGACAATATCTATGGCCCTTGGAAGAGACGTGGAGATCGAAGCTTAAAAAGACGGTTTTAATGCCCCTTGGAAGAATAATGGAGGTCGCAGAGGAATAAAAAGACAATATCAATACCCCTTGGGAGAGTGGTGGAGGTCGCAATGGAATAAAAAGACAATATCAATGCCCCGTGGAAGAGACGTGGAGGTAACAGTAGCTTAACAAGACAGTTTTAATGCCCCTTGGAAGAGTGGTGGAGGTTACAGTGAAATAAAAAAACAATAACAATGCCCCGAGGAAGAGACGTGGAGGTCACAGTAGTCTAACAAGGTGGTTTTAATGCCTCTTCGAAGAGTGGTGGATGTCGCTGTGGAATAAATAGACAATATCAATGCCCCGTGGAAGATACGTGGAGGTCACAGTAGCTTAACAAGACGGTTTTAATGCCACTTGGAAGAATGGTTGGGGTCGCATTGGAATAAAAAGACAATATCAATGCCCCATGAAAGAGACGTGGTGGTCACAGTTGCTTAACAAGACAGTTTTAATGCCCCTTGGAGTAGTGGTGGATGTCGCTGTGGAATATATTGACAATATCAATGCCCCGGGGAAGAGACGTGTAGGTCACAGTAGCTTGACAAGTCAGTTTTAATGCCACTTGCAAGAATGGTTGGTTTCGCATTGGAATAAAATGACAATATCAATGCCCTGTGGAAGAGACATGGATGTCACAGAAGCTTAACAAGATGGTTTTAATGCCCCTTGGAAGAGTGGTGGATGTCGCTGTGGAATAAAAAGACAATATCAATGCCACGTGGAAGAGACGTGGAGGTCACTGCAGCTTAACAAGACGGTTTTAAAGCCCCTTGGAAGAGCTGAGGAGCTCAGAGTGGTTTAACAAGATGGTTTTAATGCCTCTTGGAAGTGTGTTGGAGGTCGCAGTGGAATAAAAAGACAATATCAATGCCCCGTTGAAGAAACGTGGAGGTAAGTGTAGCTTAACAAGACGTTTTTAATGCCCCTTGGAAGAGTGGTGGAGGTCGCAGTGGAATAAATAGACAATATCACTGCCCGGTGGAAGAGTCATGGAGGTCAGTGTAGCTTAACAAGACGGTTTTAATTCCCCATGGAAGAGTGTTGGAGGTCGCAGTGGAATAAAAAGAAAATATCACTGCCCCTTGGAAGAGACGTGGAGGTCACAGTAGATTAACAAGACAGTTTTAATGCCCCTTGGAAGAGTGGTGAAGGTCTTATTGGAATAAAAAGACAATATCATTGCCCCGTGGAAAAGACGTGGAGGTCACTGTAGCTTAACAAGACGGTTTTAATGCCCCGTGGAAGAGACGTGGAGGTCAGAGTAGCTTAACAAGACGGTTTAATGCCCCTTGGAAGAGTGGTGGAGGTTACAGTGGAATAAAAAAAAATATCAATGCCCCTTGGAAGAGTGGTGGTGTTCTCATTGGATTAAAAAGACAATATCAATGCCCCTTGGATGAGTTGTGGAGGTCGCAGTGAAATAAAAAGACAATATCAATACCCCGTGGAAGAGAAGTGGAGTTCACAGTAGCTTATCAAGATGGTTTTAATGCCCCTTGGAAGAGTAATGGAGGTAGCACTGGAATAAAAAGACAATATCAATGCCCCGTGGAAGAGAAGTTGAGGTCACAGTAGCTTTATAAGAAGAGCTGTGGAGTTCAGAGTGGATAAACAAGATGGTTTTAATGCCCCTTTGAATAGACGTGGAGGTCACAGTAGCTTAACAAGATGATTTCAATGCCTCTTGGAAGAGTGATGGAGATTACAGTGGAATTAAGAGACAATATCAATGCACCGTGAAAGAGACGTGGAGTTCACAGAAGCTTAACAAGACGGTTTTAATGCCCCTTGGTAGGGTGGTGGAGGTTGTGGTGGAATAAAAAGACAATATCAATGCCCCTTGGAAAAGTGGTGGATGTCGCAGTGGAATATAAAGACAATATCAATGCCCCGTGGAAGAGATGTGGAGGTCACAGTAGCTTAACAAGACGTTTTAATGCCACTTGGAAAAGTGGTGGAGGATACAGTGGAATAAAAAGACAATATCAATGCCCCGTGGAAGAGACGTGAAGGTCACAGTAGCTTAACAAGACATTTTAATGCCACTTGGAAAAGTGGTGGAGGATACAGTGGATTAAAAAGACAATATCAATGCCCCCGTGGAAGAGACTTGGAGGTCACAGTAGCTTAACAAGACAGTTTTATTGCCTCTTGGTAGAGTGGTGGAGTTCTGTGTGAAATAAAAAGACAATATGAATGCCCCGTGGAATAGACGGGGAGGTCACAGTAGTTTTATCAAGACAGTTTTAATGCCCCTTGGAAGAGTTGTGGAGGTCACAGTAGCTTAACAAGATGGTTTTTATGCCCCTTGGAAGAGCTGTGGAGTTCAGAGTGGTTTAACAAGATGGTTTTTATGCCCCTTGGAAGAGACGTGGAGGTCACAGTAGCTTAACAAGACGGTTTTAATGCCCCTTGGAAGATTGGTGGAGGTTAGAGTGGAATAAAAAGACAATATCCATGCTCTGTGGAAGAGATGTGAAGGTTAGTGTAGCTTAACAATACGTTTTAATGCACCTTGGAAGAGCTGTGGAGTTCAGAGTTGTTTAACAAGACGGTATTAATGCCCCTTTTAAGAAATGTGGAATTCACAGTAGATTAACAAGACGGTTTTAATGCCCCTTGGAAGAGACGTGGAGGTCACAGTAGCTTAACTAGATGGTTTTAATGCCCATTGGAAGAGTGGTGGAGGTAACAGTTGAACAAAAAGAGAATATCAATGCCCCATAGAAGAGACGTGGAGGTTACAGTAGCTTAACAAGATGGTTTTAATGCCCCGTGGCAGAGTAGTGGAAGTCGCAGTGGAATAAAAAGACAATATCAATGCCCCATGGAAGTGACATGGAGGTCACAGTAGTTTTATCAAGACAGTTTTAATGCCCCTTGGAATAGTGGTGGAGGTCGCAGTGGAATAAAAAGACAATATCAATGCCCCTTGGAATAGTGGTGGAGGTTGCAGTGGAAATAAAAGACAATATCAATGCCCGGTGGAAGAGACGTGGAGTTCACAGTAGCTTAACAAGACGGTTTTAATGCCCCTTGGAAGAGCTGTGGAGTTCAGAGTGGTTTAATAAGATGATTTTAATGCCCCTTGGATGAGACGTAGAGCTCACAGTAGCTTAACAAGACGGATTCAATGCCCCTTCGAAAAGTGGTGGAGGTTACAGTCGAATAAAAAGACAATATGAATGCCCTGTGTAAGAGACGTGGAGGTCACAGTAGCTTAACAAGATGGTTTTAATGCCCCTTCGAAGAATGGTGGAGGTCGCAGAGTAATAATAAGACAATAAGAATGCAAAGTGCAAAAGACGTGATGGTCACAGTAGCTTAACACGACAGTTTTATTGGCCCTTGGAAGAGTGGTGTAGGCCGCAGTGGAATAAAAAGACAATATCAATGCCCCATGGAAGAGATGTGGAGGTCACAGTAGCTTAACAAGATGGTTTTAATGCCCCTTGGAAGAGTGGTGGAGGTTACAGTGGAATAAAAAGACAATATCAATGCCCCGTGGAAGAGACGTGGAGGTCACAGTATCTTAACAAGATGTTTTAATGCCCCTTGGAAGAGTGGTGGAGGTTACTGTGGAATAAATAGAAAATATCATTGCCCCGTGGAAGAGATGTGGAAATCAGAGCAGATTTACAAGACGGTTTTTATTCCCCTTGGAAGAGTGGTGGAGGTCGCAGTGAAATAAAAATCAATATCAATGCCCCTTGGTAGAGTGGTGGACGTCGCAGTGGAATAAAAATACCATATCACTGCCCCGTGGAAGAGACGTGGAGGACACAGTAGCTTAACAAGATGGTTTTATTGCCCCTTGGAAGGGTGTTGGAGGTTGCAGTGGAATTAAAAGACAATCTACATGCCCCTTGGAAGAGATGTGGAGGTCACAGTAGCTTAACAAGATTGTTTTAATGCCCCTTGGAAGAGTGGTGGAGGTTACAGTGGAATAAAAAGACAAAATCAATGCCCCATGTAAGAGACTTGGAGGTCACAATAGCTTAAAAAGACAGTTTTAATGCCTCTTGGAAGAGTGCTGGAGGTCGCAGTGGAATAAAAAGACAATATCATGCCCCTTGAAAGAGTGGTGGAGGTTGCAGTGGAATAAAAAGACAATATCAATGACCATTGGAAGAGAAGTGGAGCTTAAAAAGACGGTTTTAATGATGGTTAGAAAAGTGCTGGAGTTCAGAGTGGTTTAACAAGACTGTTTTAATGCCCCATGGAAGTAACGTGGAGGTCACAGTAGCTTAACAAGACAGTTTTAATGCACTTGCAAGAGTGGTGGAGGTGGCAGTGGAATAAAAAGACAGTATCAATGCCCCAAGGAAGGGACGTGGAGGTCACAGAAGCTTAACAAGATGGTTTTAATTCCCCTTGGAAGAGTGGTGGAGGTCGCAGTGGAATAAAAAGTCAATTTCAATGGACCGTGGAAGAGACGTGGAGGTCACAGTAGCTTAACAAGACGGATTTAGCACCCCTTGGAAAAGTGGTGGAGGTTACAGTGGAATAAAAGGACTATATGAATGCCCTGTGGAAGAGATGTGGAGGTCACAGTAGCTTAACAAGATGGTTTTAATGCCCCTTCGAAGAGTGGTGGAGGTCGCAGTGTAATAAAAAGACAATATCAATGCACTGTGCAAGAGACGTGATGGTCACAGTAGCTTATCAAGACAGTTTTATGGCCCTTCGGAATAGTGGTGGAGGTCGCAGTGGAATAAAAAGACAATATCAATGCCCCATGGAAGAGATGTGGAGGTCACAGTAGCTTAACAAGACTGTTTTAATGACCCTTGGAATGGTGGTGAAGGTCGCAGTAGAATAAAAAAACAATATCAATGTCCCTTGGAAGAGATGTGGAGGTCACAGTAGCTTAACAAGATGGTTTTAATGCCCCTTGTAAGAGACGTGGAGGTCACAGTAGCTTCATTAGACTTTTTTAATGACACTAGGAAGAGTGGTGGAGGTCGTAGTGGAATAAAAAGGCAATATCAATGCCCCGTGGAAGAGACGTGGAGGTCACAGAAGCTTAACAAGACAGTTTTAATGCCCCTCGGAAGAGTGGTGGAGGTCGCAGTGGAATAAAAAGACAATATCAATGCCCCGAGGAAGAGACGTGAAGGTCACAGTAGCTTAACAAGATGGTTTTAATGCCCCTTGGAAGAGTGGTGGAGGTCGCAGTGGAATAAAAAGACAATATCAATGACGAATGGAAGAGAAGTGGAGGTCACAGGAGCTTAACAAGACGGTTTTAACGCCCCTTGTAAGAGTGGTGGAGGTTGAAGTGGAATAAAAAGACAATATCAATGTCCCGAGGAAGAGACGTTGGGGTCACATTACCTTAAAAAGATGGTTTTAATTCCCCTTGGAAGAGTGGTGGAGATCGCAGTGGAATGAAAAGACAATATAAATGGACCAAGAAGAGACCTGGAGGTCATAGTAGTTAAGCAAGATGGTTTTAATGCACCTTGGAAGAGTGGTCTAGGTCGCAGTGGAATAAAAACACTATATCAATGCCCCGTGGAAGAGATATGGAGGTCACAGTAGCTTAACAAGACGGTTTAAATGCCCTTTGGAAGAGCTGTGGAGTTCAGAGTGGTCTAACAAGACCGTTTCAATGCCACTTGGATGAGACGTGGAGGTCACAGTAGCTTAACAAGACGGATTTAATGTCCTTTGGAAAAGTGGTGAAGGTTACAGTGGAATAAAAGACTATATGAATGCCCCGTGCAAGAGATGTGGACGTCACAGTAGCTTAACAAGAAGGTTTTATTGCCAATTGGAAGAGTGGTGGAGGTCGCAGTGGAATAAAAAGACAATATCAATGCCCCGTGCAAGAGACGTGGAGGTCACAGTAGCTTAACAAGACGGTTTTAATGACCCTTCGAAGAGTGTTGGAGGTTGCAGTGGAATAAAAAGACAATATCAATGCCCCGTGGAAGAGACGTGGAGGTCACAGTGGCTTAACAAGACGCTTTAATGCCCCTTGGACGAGTGGTGGAGGCTACAGTGGAATAAAAAGAAAATATCAATGCACAGTGGAAGAGACGTGGAGATCACTGTAGAATAACAAGATGGTTTTTATGCCCCTTGGAAGAGTGGTGGAGGTCTCAGTGGAATAAAAAGAAAATATCAATGCACCGTGGAAGAGACGTAGAGGTCACAGTAGCTTAACGAAGATGGTTTTAATGCCCCTTTTAATGCCCCTTTGAAGAAACGTGGAGGTCACAGTAGCTTAACAAAACGTTTTTTTTGTCCCTTGGAAAAGTCATGGAGGTCGCAGGGAATAAAAAGGCAATATCAATGCCCCGTGGAAGAGATGTGGAGGTCACAGTAGCTTAACAAGAAGGTTTTATTGCCCCTTGGAAGAATGGTGGAGTACAGAGTGGTTTAACGAGATGGTTTTAATGCCCCTTGGAAGAGTGGTGGAGGTTACAATGGATTAAAAAGACAATATCAATGCCCCATGGAAGAGACGTGGAGGTCACTGTATCTTAACAAGACTGATTTAATGCCCCTTGGTAGGGTGGTGAAGGTCGCAGTAGAATAAAAAAATATATCAATGCCCCGTGGAAGAGATGTGGAGGTCACAGTAGCTTAACAATACGGTTTTAATGCCCCTTGGAAGAGCTTTGGAGTTCAGAGTGGTTTAACAAAATGGTTTTAATGCCCCTTGGAAAAGACATAGAGGTCACAGTAGCTTAACAAAATGGTTTTAATGCCCCTTGGAAGAGTGGTGGAGGTTACAGTGGAATAAAAAGAAAATATCAATGTCCCGTGGAAGAGACGTGGAGATCACAGTATATTAACAAGACAGTTTTATTTCCCCTTGGAAGAGATGTGGAGGTCACAGTGGAATAAAAAGACAATATCAATGCCCCTTGGAAGAGTGGTGGAGGTCGCAGTGTATTAAAAAGACAAAATCAATGCCCTGTGGAAGAGACGTGGAGATCACAGAAGTCTTAACAAGACGGTTTTAATGCCCCATGGAAGAGACGTGGAGGTCAAAGTAGCTTAACAGGACTGTTTTAATGCCCCTTGGAAAAGTGGTGGAGGTTACAGTAGGTTAAGAAGATGGATTTAATGTCCCTTGGAAGAGCTGTCGAGTTCAGAGTGATATAACAAAACGGTTTTAATACCCCTTGGAAGAGACGTGGAGGTCACAGTAGCTTAACAAGATGGTTTTAATGCCCCTTGGAAGAGACGTGGAGGTCACAGTAGCTTAATTAGATGGTTTTAATGCCCCTTGGAATAGTGGTGGAGGTCGCAGTGGAATAAAAAGGCAATATCAATGCCCCAAGTAAGAGTGTTGTAGTTCGCAGTGGAATAAAAAGACAATATCAATGCCCCGTGGAAGAGACGTGGAGGTCACAGAAGCTTAACAAGACAGTTTTAATGTCCCTTGGAAGAGTGGTGGAGGTCGTAGAGGAATAAAAAGACAATATCAATGACCAATGGAGGATATGTTAAGGTCACAGGATCTTAACAAGACGGTTTTATTGCCCCTAGGAAGAGTGATGGAGGTCGCAGTGGAATAAAAAGGCAATATCAAGGCCCCGAGAAAGAGACATGGAGGTCACAGTAGCTTTATAAGACGGTTTTAATGCCCCTTGGAAGAGCTGTGGAGTTCAGAGTGGTTTAACAAGATGGTTTAAATGCCCCTTGGAAGAGACGTGGAGGTCACAGTAGATTAACAAGACGGTTTTAATGCCCCTTCGAAAAGTGGTGGAATTTACAGTGGAATAAAAAGACAATATTAATGCCCGGTGGAAGAGACGTGGAGGTCACAGTAGCTTAACAAGATGGTTTTTATGCCCCTTGGAAGAGTGGTAGAGGTCGGAGTGGAATAAAAAGACAATATCAATGCCCCTTGGAAGAGTGGGGGAGGTCGCAGTGGATTAAAAAGACAATATCATTGCCCCGTGGAACAGATGTGGAGGTCACAGTAGTCTTAACAAGATGGTTTTAATGACCCTTGGTAGAGTGGCGGAGTTCTCATTTTAATTAAAAGACAATTTCAATGCCCGTTTGAAGAGTGGCGGAGGTCGCAGTGAAAGAAAAACACAATATCAATACCCCGTGGAAGAGATGTGTAGGTCACAGTAGCTTAACAAAACGGTTTTAATGCCTCTTGAAAGAGTGGTGGAGGTCGCAGTGGAATTAAAAGAAAATATCAATGCCCCGTGGAAGAGATGTGTACGTCACAGTAGCTTTATAAGACGGTTTTATTGCCTCTTGCAAGAGCTGTAGATTTCAGAGTGGTTTAACAAGACGGTTTTAATGCCCCTTGGAAGAGATGTGGAGGTCACAGTAGATTAACAAGACGGTTTTAATGCCCCTTGGAAGAGTGGTGGAGGTTACAGTGGAATAAAAAGACAATATCAATGCCCCGTGGAAGAGATGTTGAAGTCACAGTAGCTTAACAATACAGTTTTAATGCCCCTTGAAAGACGGGTGGAGATAGCAGTGGAAAAAAAAGACAATATCACTGCCAATTGGAAGAGTGGTGGAGGTCGCAGTGGAGTAAAAAGACAATATCAATGACCAATGGAAGTGACATGGAGGTCACATGAGCTTAAAGATATGGTTTTAATGCCCCTTGGAAGAGTGATGGAGTTCAGTTTGGTTTAACAACACTGTTTTAATGCCCCTTGGAAGAGACGTGGAGGTCATTGTAGCTTAACAAGACTGTTTTAATGTCCCTTGGAAGAGTGGTGGAGGTCGCACTGAAATAAAAAAACACTATCAATGCCCCGTGGAAGAGACGTGGAGGTCACAGTAGCTTAACAAGACGGGTTTCATGCCCCTTGGAAGAGTGGTGGAGGTCGCAGTGGAATAAAAAGACATTATCAATGCCCCGAGGTAGAGTCTTGGAGGTTACAGTAGCTTAACAAGATGATTTTAATTCCCCTTGTAAGAGTGGTGGAGGTCGCAGTGGAATAAAAAGACAATATCAATGGACTGTGGAAGAGACGTGGAGGTCATTGTAGCTTAACAGGACGGTTTTAATGCCCCTTGGAAAAGCTGTGGAGTTCAGAGTGGTTTAAAAATATGGTTTTAATGCCCCTTGGAAGAGACGTGGAGGTCACAGTAGCTTAACAAGATGGCTTTATTTCTCCTTGGAAGAGACGTGAAGGTCACAGTAGCTTACGTAGATGGATTTAATGCCACTTGGGAAAGTGGTGGAGGTAACAGTGGAATAAAAAGAAAATATCAATGCCCCGTGGAAGAGACGTGGAGATCACCGTAGATTAACAAGACACTTTTATTTCCCCTTGGAAGAGTTGTGGAGGTTGCAGTGGAAAAAAAAGACAATTTCAAAGCCCCTTGGAATAGTGGTGGAGGTCACAGTGGATTAAAAAGACTATATGAATGCCCCGTGGAAGAGACGTGGAGTTCACAGTAGCTTAACTAGACGGTTTTCATGAGCATTCGTAGAGTGGTGGAGGTCGCAGTGGAATAAAAAGACAATATCAATGCACCGTGGAAGAGACGTGGAGGTCACAGTAGCTTAACAAGACGGTTTTATTGCCACTTGGAAGAGTGGTGGTGAACAGAGTGGTTTAACAAGAGGGTTTTAATGCCCCTTGGAAGAGTTGTGGAGGTTACAGTGGAATAAAAAGAAAATATCAATGCCCCGTGGAAGAGACGTGGAAATCACTGTAGATTAACAAGATGGTTTTTATGCCCCTTGGAAGAGTGGTGGAGGTTGCAGTGGAATAAAAAGACAATATCAATGCCCCGTGGAAGAGACGTGGAGGTTACAGTAGATTTATAGGACGGTTTTAATGCCCATTGGAAGAGCTGTGGAGTTCAGAGTGATTTAACAAGATGGTTTTATTGCCCCTTTGAAGAGACGTGGATGTCACAGTAGATTATCAAGATGGTTTTAATGCCCCTTAGAAAAGTTGTGGAGTTTACAGTGGAATAAAAAGACAATATCAATGCCCGGTGGAAGAGACATGGAGGTCACAGTAGCTTAACAAGAAGGTTTTAATGCCCCATGGAAGAGTGGTGGAGGTCGCAGTGGAATAAAAAGACAATATCAATGCCCCTTGGAAAAGTGGTGGAGGTTGCAGTGAAATAAAGACACAATATCACCACCACGTGGAAGAGACGTGGAGGTCACAGTATCTTAACAAGACGGTTTTAATGCTCCTTGGAAGAGTGCTGGAGGTTGCAGTGGAATAAAAAGGTAATATAAAAGCCCCGTGGAAGAGACGTGGAGGTCACAGTAGCTTTATAAGACGGTTTTTATGCCCCATGGAAGAGCTGTGAAGTTCTGAGTGGTTTAACAAGATGGTTTTAATGCCCCTTAGAAGAGATGTGGAGGTTACAGAAGCTTAACAAGATGTTTTTATTGCCCCTTGGAAGACTCTGGAAGGTCACAGTGGAATAATGAGACAATATCAATGCCCCTTGGAAGAGACGTGGAGGTCACAGTAGCTTAACAAGATGGTTTTAATGCCCCATGGAAGAGTGGTGGAGGTCACAGTAGAATTTAATGACAATATCACTGCCCCGTGGAAGAGACGTGGAGGTAACAGTAGCTTAACAAGAAGGTTTTATTGCCCCTTGGAAGAGTGGTGGAGGTCGCAGTGGAATAAAAAGACAGTATCAGTGCCCCGTGAAAGAGACGTGAAGGTCACAGTAGCTTAAAAAGACGGTTTATTAACCCTTGGAAGAGTGGTGGAGGTCGCTGTAGAATAAAAAGACAATATCAATGCCCCGTGTAACAGACGTGGAGGTCACAGTAGTCTTAACAAGACGGTTTTAATGACCCTTGGTAGAGTGGTGGAGGTCTCATTTTAATAAAAAGATAACTTCAATGCTCCTTGGAAGAGTGTTGGAGGTCGCAGTGAAATAAAAACACAATATCAATACCCCGTGGAAGAGATTTGGAGGTCACAGTAGCTTAACAAGACGGTTTTAATGCAGCTTGAAAGAGCTGTAGAGTTCAGAGTAGTTTTTACAAGACGGTTTTAATGCCCCTTGGAAGAGATGTGGAGGTCACAGTAGATTAACAAGACGGTTTTAATGCCCCTTGGAAGAGTGGTGGAGGTTACAATGGAAAAAAAAGTCAATATCAATGCCCCGTGGAAGAGACGTGGAGGTCACAGTAGCTTTATAAAACAGTTTTAATGCCCGTTGCAAGAGCTGTAGATTTCAGAGTATTTTTTACAAGACGATTTTAATGCACCTTGGAAGAGATGTTGAAGTCACAGTAGCTTAACAAGACAGTTTTAATGCCCGTTGGAAGAGTGGTGGAGAAGGCAGTGGAGTAAAAAGACAATATCATTGCCCCTTGGAAGAGTGGTGGAGGTCGCAGTGGAATAAAAAGACAATATCAATGCCCCGTGGAAGAGACGAGGAGGTCACAGTTGCTTAAAAATATGGCTTTAATGCCCCTTGGAAGAGTGGTGGAGGTCGCAGTACAATAAAAATTCAATATCAATGCCCATTGAAACAGTGGAGAAGGTCGCAGTGGAATAAAAAGACAATATCAATGCCCCGTGGAAGAGTCGTGGAGGTCATAGTGGCTCAAAAAGACGGTTTAATGCCACTTCGAAGAGTGGTGGAGGTTTTAGTGGAAAAAAAAGAAAATATCAATGCCCCGTGGAAGAGATGTGGAGATCACAGTAGATTAAGAAGATGTGTTTTATGCCCCTTGGAAGAGTGGTGGAGGTCGCAGTGGAATAAAAAGACAATATCAATGCCCCTTGGAAAAGTGGTGGAGGTTGTAGTGAAATAAACACACAATATCAACACCACGTGGAAGAGACGTGGAGGTCACAGTAGCTTAACAAGACGGTTTTAATGCTCATTAGAAGAGTGCTGGAGGTCGCAGTGGAATAAAAAGGCAATATCAATGCCCCATGGAAGAGACGTGGAGGTCACAGTAGCTTTATAAGACGGTTTTAATGCCCCATGGAAGAGCTGTGAAGTTCTGAGTGCTTTAACAAGATGGTTTTAATGCCCCTTAGAAGAGATGTGGAGTTTACAGTAGCTTAAAAAGATGGTTTTATTGTCCATTGGAAGACTCGGGAAGGTCACAGTGGAATAATGAGACAATATCAATGCCCCTTGGAAGAGATGTGGAGGTCACAGTAGATTAACAAGAAAGTTTTAATGCCCCTTGGAAGAGTGGTGGAGGTCGCAGTGGAATAAAAAGACAATATCAATGCCCCTTGGAAGAGTGGGGGAGGTCGCAGTGGATGAAAAAGACAATATCAATGCCCCGTAGAACAGACGTGGAGGTCACAGTAGTCTTAACAAGACGGTTTTATTGACGCTTGGTAGAGTGGTGGTCTCATTTTAATAAATTGATCATTTCAATGCCCCTTGGAAGAGTGGTGGAGGTCGCAGTGAAATAAAAACACAATATCAATACCCCGTGGAAGAGATGTGGAGGTCACAGTAGCTTAACAAGACGGTTTTAATGCCCCTTGAAAGAGTGGTGGAGGTCGCAGTGGAATAAAAAGGCAATTTCAATGCCCCGTGGAAGAGACGTGGAGGTCACAGTAGCTTTATGAGATGGTTTTAATGCCTCTTGCAAGAGCTGTAGAGTTCAGAGTGGTTTAGCAAGACAGTTTTAATGCCCCTTGGAAGAGATGTGGAGGTCACAGTAGATTAAAAAGACGGTTTTAATGCCACTTGTAAGACTGGTGGAGGTTACAGTGCAATAAAAAGACAATATCAATGACCCGTGGTAGAGACGTTGAAGGCACAGTAGCTTAACAAGACAGTTTTAATGACCATTGGAAGAGTGGTGGATATAGCAGTGGAGTAAAAAGACAATATCATTGCCCCTTGGAAGAGTGGTGGAGGTCGCAGTTGAAAAAAAAGACAATATCAATGTCCCGTGGAAGAGACGAGGAGGTCACAGTAGCTTAAAAATATGGTTTTAATGCCCCTTGGAAGAGTGGTGGAGGTCGCAGTACAATAAAAATTCAGTATCAATGCCTATTGAAAGAGTGGTGAAGGTCGTAGTGCAATAAAAAGACTATATCATTGCCCCGTGGAAGAGTCGTGGAGGTCATAGTAGCTTAAAAAGACAGTTTAATGCCTCTTCGAAGAGTGGTGGAGGTTGCAGTGAAAAAAAAAGAAAATATCAATGCCCCGTGGAAGAGATGTGGAGATCACAGTAGATTAACAAGATGGTTTTTATGCCCCTTGGAAGAGTGGTGGAGGTCGCAGTGGAATAAAAAGACAATATAATTTCCCCTTGGAAGAGTGGTGGAGGTCGCAGTGGAATAAAAAGACAATATCAATGCCCCGTGGAAGAGACGAGGAGGTCACAGTAGCTTAAAAATATGGTTTTATTGCCCCTTGGAAGAGTGGTGGAGGTCGCAGTACAATAAAAATTCAATATCAATGCCCATTGAAATAGTGGAGAAGGTCGCAGTGGAATAAAAAGACAATATCAATGCCCCGTGGAAGAGTCGTGGAGGTCATATTAGCTTAAAAAGATGGTTTAATGCCACTTTGAAGAGTGTTGGAGGTTGCAGTGGAAAAAAAAGAAAATATCAATGCCCCGTGGAAGAGATGTGGAGATCACAGTAGATTAACAAGATGGTTTTTATGCCCCTTGGAAGAGTGGTGGAGGTCGCAGTGGAATAAAAAGACATTATCAATGCCCCTTGGAAAAGTGGTGGAGGTTGCAGTGAAATAAAGACACAATATCAATACCACGTGGAAGAGACGTGGAGGTCACAGTAGCTTAACAAGAAGGTTTTAATGCTCCTTGGAAGAGTGCTAGAGGTCGCAGTGGAATAAAAAGGCAATATCAATGTTCCTTGGAAGAGACGTGGAGGTCACAGTAGCTTTATAAGACGGTTTTAATGCCCCAAGGAAGAACTGTGAAGTTCTGAGTGGTTTAACAAGATGGTTTTAATGCCCCTTTGAAGAGACGTGGATGTCACAGCAGATTATCAAGACGGTTTTAATGCCCCTTAGAAAAGTTGTGGAGTTTACAGTGGAATAAAAAGACAATATCAATGCCCGGTGGAAGAGACGTGGAGGTCACAGTAGCTTAACAAGAAGGTTTTAATGCCCCATGGAAGAGTGGTGGAGGTCGCAGTGGTATAAAAAGACAATATCAATGCCCCGTGGAAGAGATGTGGAAGTCACAGTAGCTTAACAAGAAGGTTTTAATACCCCTTGGACGAAGGGTGGAGTACAGAGTGGTTTAACGAGATGGTTTTTATGCCCCTTGAAAGAGACGTTGAGGTCACAGTAGCTTAACAAGATGGTTTTAATGCCCCTTGGAAGAGTGGTGGAGGTAATAGTGGAATAAAAAGACAATATCAATGCCCCGTGGAAGAGACGTGGAGGTCACAGCAGCTTAACAAGAGGGTTTAATGCCCGTTGGAAGAGTGGTGGAGGTTACAGTGGAATAAAAAGAAAATATAAATGCCCCGTGGAAGAGACGTTGAGATCACAGTAGATTAACAAAACGGTTTTTATGCCCCTTGGAAGAGTGGTGGAGGTCGCAGTGGAATAAAAAAACAATATCAGTACCCTGTGGAAGAGAAGTGGAGGTCACAGTAGCTTAACAAGATGGTTTTAATGCCCCATGAAAGAGTGGTGGAGGTCGCAGTAGAATTTTAAGACAATATCACTGCCCTGTGGAAGAGACGTGGAGGTTACAGTAGCTTAACAGGACGTTTTTTTTGCCCCTTGAAAAAGTCTTGGAGGTCGCTGTAGAATAAAAAGCCAATATCAATGCCCTTGGAAGAGACGTGGAGGTCACAGTAGATTAACAAGAAAGTTTTAATGCCCCTTGGAAGAGTGGTGGAGGTCGCAGTGGAATAAAAAGACAATATCAATGCCCCTTGGAAGAGTGGTGGAGGTGACAGTGGAATAAAAAGACAATATCAATGCCCCGTGAAAGAGACGGGAAGGTCACAGTAGCTTAAAAAGACGGTTTATTAACCCTTGGAAAAGTGGTGGAGGTCGCTGCAGAATAAAAAGACAACATCAATGCCCCTTGGAAGAGTGGGGGAGGTCGCAGTGGATAAAAAAGACAATATCAATGCCCCATGGAACAGACGTGGAGGTCACAGTAGTCTTAACAAGACGGTTTTAATGACGCTTCGTAGAGTGGTGGAGGTCTTATTTTAATAAAAAGATAATTTCAATGCCCCTTGGAAAAGTGGTGGAGGTCGCAGTGAAATAAAAACACAATATCAATACCCCGTGGAAGAGATGTGGAGGTCACAGTAGCTTAACAAGACGGTTTTAATGCCCCTTTAAAGAGTGGTGGAGGTCGCAGTGGAATAAAAAGGCAATGTCAATGCCCCGTGGTAGAGACGTGGAGGTCACAGTAGCTTTATAAGACTGTTTTAATGCCCCTTGCAAGAGCTGAAGAGTTCAGAGTGGTTTAACAAGACGGTTTTAATGCCCCTTGGAAGAGATGTGGAGGTCACAGTAGAATAACAAGACGGTTTTAATGCCACTTGGAAGAGTGGTGGAGGTTACAGTGGAATAAAAAGACAACATCAATGACCCGTGGAAGAGACTTTGAAGGCACAGTAGCTTAACAAGACAGTTTTAATGCCCATTGGAAGAGTGGTGGATATAGCAGTGGAGTAAAAAGACAATATCATTGCCCCTTGGAAGAGTGATGGAGGTCGCAGTGGAAAAAAAAGACAATATCAATGTCCCGTGGATGAGACGAGGAGGTCACAGTAGCTTAAAAATATGGTTTTAATGCCCCTTGGAAGAGTGGTGGAGGTCGCAGTACAATAAAAATTCAATATCAATGCCCATTGAAAGAGTGGTGAAGGTCGCAGTGGAATAAAAAGACTATATCAATGCCCCGTGGAAGAGTCGTGGAGGTTATAGTAGCTTAAGAAGACGGTTTAATGCCTCTTCGAAGAGTGGTGGAGGTTGCAGTGGTAAAAAAAGAAAATATCAATGCCCCGTGGAAGAGATGTGGAGATCACAGTAGATTAACAAGATGGTTTTTATGCCGCTTGGAAGAGTGGTGGAGGTCGCAGTGGAATAAAAAGACAATATCAATGCCTCTTGGAAAAGTGGTGGAGGTTGCAGTGAAATAAAGACACAATATCAACAACACGTGGAAGAGACGTGGAGGTCACAGTAGCTTAACAAGACGGTTTTAATGCTCCTTGGAAAAGTGCTGGAGGTCGCAGTGGAATAAAAAGGCAATATAAATGCCCTGTGGAAGAGACGTGGAGGTCACAGTAGCTTTATAAGACGGTTTTTATGCCCCATGGAAGAGCTGTGAAGTTCTGAGTGGTTTAACAAGATGGTTTTAATGCCCCTTAGAAGAGATGTGGAGGTTACAGAAGCTTAACAAGATGATTTTATTGCCCCTTGGAAGAGTGGCGGAGGTCACAGTAGAATTTAATGACAATATCACTGCCCCGTGGAAGAGACGTGGAGGTTATAGTTGCTTAAAAGGACGCTTTTATTGCCCCTTGGAAAAGTCTTAGAGGTCGCAGTAGAATAAAAAGACAATATCAATGCCCCGTGGAAGAGACGTGGAGGTAACAGTAGCTTAACAAGAAGGTTTTATTGCCCCTTGGAAGAGTGGTGGAGGTCGCAGTGGAATAAAAAGACAATATCAATGCCCCGTGTAACAGACGTGGAGGTCACAGTAGTCTTAACAAGACGGTTTTAATGTCCCTTGGTAGAGTGGTGGAGGTCTCATTTTAATACAAAGATAACTTCAATGCTCCTTGGAAGAGTGTTGGAGGTCGCATTGAAATAAAAACACAATATCAATACCCCGTGGAAGAGATTTGGAGGTCACAGTAGCTTAACAAGACGGTTTTAATGCAGCTTGAAAGAGCTGTAGAGTTCAGAGTAGTTTTTACAAGACGGTTTTAATGCCCCTTGGAAGAGATGTGGAGGTCACAGTAGATTAACAAGAAGGATTTAATGCCCCTTGGAAGAGTGGTGGAGGTTACAGTGGAATAAAAAGACAATATCAATGCAGCGTGGAAGAGTCGTGGAGGTCATATTAGCTTAAAAAGACGGTTTAATGCCACTTCGAAGAGTGTTGGAGGTTGCAGTGGAAAAAAAAGAAAATATCAATGCCCCGTGGAAGAGATGTGGAGATCACAGTAGATTAACAAGATGTTTTTTATGCCCCTTGGAAGAGTGGTGGAGGTCGCAGTGGAATAAAAAGACAATATCAATGCCCCTTGGAAAAGTGGTGGAGGTTGTAGTGAAATAAACACACAATATCAACACCACGTGGAAGAGACGTGGAGGTCACAGTAGCTTAACAAGATGGTTTTAATGCTCATTGGAAGAGTGCTGGAGGTCGCAGTGGAATAAAAAGGCAATATCAATGTTCCTTGGAAGAGACGTGGAGGTCACAGTAGCTTTATAAGACGGTTTTAATGCCCCATGGAAGAGCTGTGAAGTTCTGAGTGCTTTAACAAGATGGTTTTAATGCCCCTTAGAAGAGATGTGGAGTTTACAGTAGCTTAACAAGATGGTTAAATTGCCCATTGGAAGACTCGGGAAGGTCACAGTGGAATAATGAGACAATATCAATGCCCCTTCGAAGAGACGTGGAGGTCACAGTAGATTAACAAGAAAGTTTTAATGCCCCTTGGAAGAGTGGTGGAGGTCGCAGTGGAATTAAAAGACAATATCAATGCCCCTTGGAAGAGTGGGGGAGGTCGCAGTGGATGAAAAAGACAATATCAACGCCCCGTAGAACAGACGTGGAGGTCAAAGTAGTCTTAACAAGACGGTTTTATTGACGCTTGGTAGAGTGGTGGTCTCATTTTAATAAATTGATCATTTCAATGCCCCTTGGAAGAGTGGTGGAGGTCGCAGTTGAAAAAAAAGACAATATCAATGTCCCGTGGAAGAGACGAGGAGGTCACAGTAGCTTAAAAATATGGTTTTAATGCCCCTTGGAAGAGTGGTGGAGGTCGCAGTACAATAAAAATTCAGTATCAATGCCTATTGAAAGAGTGGTGAAGGTCGCAGTGCAATAAAAAGACTATATCATTGCCCCGTGGAAGAGTCGTGGAGGTCATAGTAGCTTAAAAAGACAGTTTAATGCCTCTTCGAAGAGTGGTGGAGGTTGCAGTGAAAAAAAAAGAAAATATCAATGCCCCGTGGAAGAGATGTGGAGATCACAGTAGATTAACAAGATGGTTTTTATGCCCCTTGGAAGAGTGGTGGAGGTCGCAGTGGAATAAAAAGACAATATCATTGCCCCTTGGAAGAGTGATGGAGGTCGCAGTGGAATAAAAGGACAATAACAATGCCCCGTGGAAGAGACGAGGAGGTCATAGTAGCTTAAAAAGACGGTTTAATGCCACTTCGAAGAGTGGTGGAGGTTGCAGTGGAAAAAAAAGAAAATATCAATGCCCCGTGGAAGAGATGTGAAGATCACAGTAGATTAACAAGATGGTTTTTATGCCCCTTGGAAGAGTGGTGGAGGTCGCAGTGGAATAAAAAGACAATATTAATGCCCCTTGGAAAAGTGGTGGAGGTTGCAGTGAAATAAAGACACAATATCAATACCACGTGGAAGAGACGTGGAGGTCACAGTAGCTTAACAAGACGGTTTTAATGCTCATTGGAAGAGTGCTGGAGGTCGCAGTGGAATAAAAAGGTAATATCAATGCCCCGTGGAAGAGACGTGGGGGTCACAGTAGCTTTATAAGACGGATTTAATGCCCCATGGAAGAGCTGTGAAGTTCTGAGTGGTTTAACAAGATGGTTTTAATGCCCCTTAGAAGAGATGTGGAGGTTACAGTAGCTTAACAAGATGGTTTTATTGCCCCTTGGAAGACTCTGGAAGGTCACAGTGGAATAATGAGACAATATTAATGCCCCGTGGAAGAGACGTGGAAGTAACAGTAGCTTAACAAGATGGTTTTAATGCCCCATGGAAGAGTGGTGGAGGTCGCAGTAGAATTTAAAGACAATATCACTGCCCCGTGGAAGAGACTTGGAGGTTACAGTAGCTTAACAGGATGGTTTTATTGCCCCTTGAAAAAGTCTTGGAGGTCGCAGTATAATAAAAAGCCAATATCAATGCCCCGTGTAAGAGACGTGGAGGTCACAGTGGCTTAACAAGAAGGTTTTATGGCCCCTTGGAAGAGTGGTGGAGGTCGCAGTGGAATAAAAAGACAATATCGATGCCCCGTAGAAGAGATGTGGACGTCAGTGTAGCTTAACAAGACGGTATTAATGCCCCTTGGAAGAGCTGTGGAATTCAGAGTGGTTTAACAAGATGGTTTTTATGCCCCTTGGAAGAGATGTGGAGGTCACAGTAGCTTAACAAGATATTTTTAATGCCCCTTGGAAGAGTGTTGGAGGTCGCAGTGGAATAAAAAGACAATATCAATGCCCCTTGGAAGAGTGGTGGAGGTCGCAGTGGAATAAAAGACAATATCAATGCCCCATGGAAGAGACGTGAAGGTCACAGTAGCTTAAAAAGACGGTTTATTAACCCTTGGAAGAGTGGTGGAAGTCGCTGCAGAATAAAAAAACAATATCATTGCCCCTTGGAAGAGTGGGGAAGGTCACAGTGGATGAAAAAGTCAATATCAATGCCCCGTGGAACAGACGTTGAGGTCACAGTAGTCTGAACAAGACGGTTTTAATGACCCTTGGTAGAGTGGTGGAGGTCTCATTTTAATAAAAAGATAATTTCAATGCCCCTTGGAAGCGTGGTAGAGGTCGAAGTGAAATTAGAACACAATATCAATACCCCGTTGAAGAGATGTGGAGGTCACAGTAGCTTAACAAGATGGTTTTAATGCCCCTTGAAAGAGTGCTGGAGGTCGGAGTGGTTTAACAAGACTGTTTTAATGCCCCTTGGACGAGATGTGCAGGTCACAGTAGATTAACAAGACGGTTTTAATGGCCCTTGGAAGAGTGGTGGAGGTTAAAGTAGAATAAAAAGACAATATCAGTGACCCGTGGAAGAGAGGTTGAAGTCACAGTAGCTTAACAAGACAGTTTTAATGCCCGTTGGAAGTTTGGTGGAGATAGCAGTGGAGTAAAAAGACAATATCATTTCCCCTTGGAAGAGTGGTTGAGGTCACAGTGGAATAAAAAGACAATATCATTGCCCCCTGGAAGAGACGAGGAGGTCACAGTAGCTTAAAAATATGGTTTGAATGCCCCTTGGAAGAGTGGTGGAGGTCGCAGTACAATAAAAATTCAATATCAATGCCCATTGAAAGAGTGGTGAAGGTCTCAGTGGAATAAAAAGACAATATCAATTCCCCTTGGAAGAGTCGTGGAGGTCATAGTAGCTTAAAAAGACGGCTTAATGCCTCTTTGAAGAGTGGTGGAGGTTGCAGTGGAAAAAAATGAAAATACCAATGCCCCGTGGAAGAGATGTGGAGATCACAGTAAATTAACAAGATGGTTTTTATGCCCCTTGGAAGAGTGGTGGAGGATGCAGTGGAATAAAAAGACAACATCAATGCCCCTTGGAAAAGTGGTGGAGGTTGCAGTGAAATAAAGACACAATATCAACACCACGTGGAAGAGACATGGAGGTCACAGTAGCTTAACAAGGTTTTAACGCTCCTTGGAAGAGTGCTAGAGGTCGCAGTGGAATAAAAAGGAAATATCAATGTTCCTTGGAAGAGACGTGGAGGTCACAGTAGCTTTATAAGATGGTTTTAATGCCCCAAGGAAGAGCTGTGAAGTTCTGAGTGGTTTAACAAGATGGTTTTAATGCCCCTTAGAAGAGATGTGGAGGTTATAGTAGCTTAACAAGATGGTTTTATTGCCCCTTGGAAGACTCTGAAAGTTCACAGTGGAAAAATGAGACAATATCAATGCCCCGTGGAAGAGACGTGGAGGTCACAGTAGCTTAACAAGAAGGTTTTATTGCCCCTTGGAAGAGTGGTGGAGGTCGCAGTGGAATAAAAAGACAATATCGATGCCCCGTGGAATAGACGTGGACGTCAGTGTAGCTTAACAAGATGGTTTTAATGCCCCTTGGAAGAGACGTGGAGGTCACAGTAGCTTAACAAGATAGCTTTAATGCCCCTTGGAAGAGTGGTGGAGGTCGCAGTGGAATAAAAAGACAATATCAATGCCCCGTGGAAGAGACGTGAAGGTCACAGTAGCTTAAAAAGACAGATTATTAACTCTTGGAAGAGTGGTGGAGGTCGCTGCAGAATAAAAAGACAATATCAGTGACCAATGTTAGAGACGTGGAGGTCACAGGAGCTTAAAAAGATGGTTTTAATGTCCCTTGGAAGAGTGGTGGAGGTCGCAGTGGAATAAAAAGACAATATCAATGCCCCTTGGAAAAGTGGTGGAGGTTGTAGTGAAATAAACACACAATATCAACACCACGTGGAAGAGACGTGGAGGTCACAGTAGCTTAACAAGATGGTTTTAATGCTCATTGGAAGAGTGCTGGAGGTCGCAGTGGAATAAAAAGGCAATATCAATGTTCCTTGGAAGAGACGTGGAGGTCACAGTAGCTTTATAAGACGGTTTTAATGCCCCATGGAAGAGCTGTGAAGTTCTGAGTGCTTTAACAAGATGGTTTTAATGCCCCTTAGAAGAGATGTGGAGTTTACAGTAGCTTAACAAGATGGTTAAATTGCCCATTGGAAGACTCGGGAAGGTCACAGTGGAATAATGAGACAATATCAATGCCCCTTCGAAGAGACGTGGAGGTCACAGTAGATTAACAAGAAAGTTTTAATGCCCCTTGGAAGAGTGGTGGAGGTCGCAGTGGAATTAAAAGACAATATCAATGCCCCTTGGAAGAGTGGGGGAGGTCGCAGTGGATGAAAAAGACAATATCAACGCCCCGTAGAACAGACGTGGAGGTCAAAGTAGTCTTAACAAGACGG
This sequence comes from Phyllobates terribilis, assembly GCF_046119375.1. Lineage (NCBI taxonomy): Eukaryota > Metazoa > Chordata > Amphibia > Anura > Dendrobatidae > Phyllobates > Phyllobates terribilis. Next base: position 181,037 of record NW_027362924.1, on the reverse strand, counting down.
TTTTATTGACGCTTGGTAGAGTGGTGGTCTCATTTTAATAAATTGATCATTTCAATGCCCCTTGGAAGAGTGGTGGAGGTCGCAGTTGAAAAAAAAGACAATATCAATGTCCCGTGGAAGAGACGAGGAGGTCACAGTAGCTTAAAAATATGGTTTTAATGCCCCTTGGAAGAGTGGTGGAGGTCGCAGTACAATAAAAATTCAGTATCAATGCCTATTGAAAGAGTGGTGAAGGTCGCAGTGCAATAAAAAGACTATATCATTGCCCCGTGGAAGAGTCGTGGAGGTCATAGTAGCTTAAAAAGACAGTTTAATGCCTCTTCGAAGAGTGGTGGAGGTTGCAGTGAAAAAAAAAGAAAATATCAATGCCCCGTGGAAGAGATGTGGAGATCACAGTAGATTAACAAGATGGTTTTTATGCCCCTTGGAAGAGTGGTGGAGGTCGCAGTGGAATAAAAAGACAATATCATTGCCCCTTGGAAGAGTGATGGAGGTCGCAGTGGAATAAAAGGACAATAACAATGCCCCGTGGAAGAGACGAGGAGGTCATAGTAGCTTAAAAAGACGGTTTAATGCCACTTCGAAGAGTGGTGGAGGTTGCAGTGGAAAAAAAAGAAAATATCAATGCCCCGTGGAAGAGATGTGAAGATCACAGTAGATTAACAAGATGGTTTTTATGCCCCTTGGAAGAGTGGTGGAGGTCGCAGTGGAATAAAAAGACAATATTAATGCCCCTTGGAAAAGTGGTGGAGGTTGCAGTGAAATAAAGACACAATATCAATACCACGTGGAAGAGACGTGGAGGTCACAGTAGCTTAACAAGACGGTTTTAATGCTCATTGGAAGAGTGCTGGAGGTCGCAGTGGAATAAAAAGGTAATATCAATGCCCCGTGGAAGAGACGTGGGGGTCACAGTAGCTTTATAAGACGGATTTAATGCCCCATGGAAGAGCTGTGAAGTTCTGAGTGGTTTAACAAGATGGTTTTAATGCCCCTTAGAAGAGATGTGGAGGTTACAGTAGCTTAACAAGATGGTTTTATTGCCCCTTGGAAGACTCTGGAAGGTCACAGTGGAATAATGAGACAATATTAATGCCCCGTGGAAGAGACTTGGAAGTAACAGTAGCTTAACAAGATGGTTTTAATGCCCCATGGAAGAGTGGTGGAGGTCGCAGTAGAATTTAAAGACAATATCACTGCCCCGTGGAAGAGACTTGGAGGTTACAGTAGCTTAACAGGATGGTTTTATTGCCCCTTGAAAAAGTCTTGGAGGTCGCAGTATAATAAAAAGCCAATATCAATGCCCCGTGTAAGAGACGTGGAGGTCACAGTGGCTTAACAAGAAGGTTTTATGGCCCCTTGGAAGAGTGGTGGAGGTCGCAGTGGAATAAAAAGACAATATCGATGCCCCGTAGAAGAGATGTGGACGTCAGTGTAGCTTAACAAGACGGTATTAATGCCCCTTGGAAGAGCTGTGGAATTCAGAGTGGTTTAACAAGATGGTTTTTATGCCCCTTGGAAGAGATGTGGAGGTCACAGTAGCTTAACAAGATATTTTTAATGCCCCTTGGAAGAGTGTTGGAGGTCGCAGTGGAATAAAAAGACAATATCAATGCCCCTTGGAAGAGTGGTGGAGGTCGCAGTGGAATAAAAGACAATATCAATGCCCCATGGAAGAGACGTGAAGGTCACAGTAGCTTAAAAAGACGGTTTATTAACCCTTGGAAGAGTGGTGGAAGTCGCTGCAGAATAAAAAAACAATATCATTGCCCCTTGGAAGAGTGGGGAAGGTCACAGTGGATGAAAAAGTCAATATCAATGCCCCGTGGAACAGACGTTGAGGTCACAGTAGTCTGAACAAGACGGTTTTAATGACCCTTGGTAGAGTGGTGGAGGTCTCATTTTAATAAAAAGATAATTTCAATGCCCCTTGGAAGCGTGGTAGAGGTCGAAGTGAAATTAGAACACAATATCAATACCCCGTTGAAGAGATGTGGAGGTCACAGTAGCTTAACAAGATGGTTTTAATGCCCCTTGAAAGAGTGCTGGAGGTCGGAGTGGTTTAACAAGACTGTTTTAATGCCCCTTGGACGAGATGTGCAGGTCACAGTAGATTAACAAGACGGTTTTAATGGCCCTTGGAAGAGTGGTGGAGGTTAAAGTAGAATAAAAAGACAATATCAGTGACCCGTGGAAGAGAGGTTGAAGTCACAGTAGCTTAACAAGACAGTTTTAATGCCCGTTGGAAGTTTGGTGGAGATAGCAGTGGAGTAAAAAGACAATATCATTTCCCCTTGGAAGAGTGGTTGAGGTCACAGTGGAATAAAAAGACAATATCATTGCCCCCTGGAAGAGACGAGGAGGTCACAGTAGCTTAAAAATATGGTTTGAATGCCCCTTGGAAGAGTGGTGGAGGTCGCAGTACAATAAAAATTCAATATCAATGCCCATTGAAAGAGTGGTGAAGGTCTCAGTGGAATAAAAAGACAATATCAATTCCCCTTGGAAGAGTCGTGGAGGTCATAGTAGCTTAAAAAGACGGCTTAATGCCTCTTTGAAGAGTGGTGGAGGTTGCAGTGGAAAAAAATGAAAATACCAATGCCCCGTGGAAGAGATGTGGAGATCACAGTAAATTAACAAGATGGTTTTTATGCCCCTTGGAAGAGTGGTGGAGGATGCAGTGGAATAAAAAGACAACATCAATGCCCCTTGGAAAAGTGGTGGAGGTTGCAGTGAAATAAAGACACAATATCAACACCACGTGGAAGAGACATGGAGGTCACAGTAGCTTAACAAGGTTTTAACGCTCCTTGGAAGAGTGCTAGAGGTCGCAGTGGAATAAAAAGGAAATATCAATGTTCCTTGGAAGAGACGTGGAGGTCACAGTAGCTTTATAAGATGGTTTTAATGCCCCAAGGAAGAGCTGTGAAGTTCTGAGTGGTTTAACAAGATGGTTTTAATGCCCCTTAGAAGAGATGTGGAGGTTATAGTAGCTTAACAAGATGGTTTTATTGCCCCTTGGAAGACTCTGAAAGTTCACAGTGGAAAAATGAGACAATATCAATGCCCCGTGGAAGAGACGTGGAGGTCACAGTAGCTTAACAAGAAGGTTTTATTGCCCCTTGGAAGAGTGGTGGAGGTCGCAGTGGAATAAAAAGACAATATCGATGCCCCGTGGAATAGACGTGGACGTCAGTGTAGCTTAACAAGATGGTTTTAATGCCCCTTGGAAGAGACGTGGAGGTCACAGTAGCTTAACAAGATAGCTTTAATGCCCCTTGGAAGAGTGGTGGAGGTCGCAGTGGAATAAAAAGACAATATCAATGCCCCGTGGAAGAGACGTGAAGGTCACAGTAGCTTAAAAAGACAGATTATTAACTCTTGGAAGAGTGGTGGAGGTCGCTGCAGAATAAAAAGACAATATCAGTGACCAATGTTAGAGACGTGGAGGTCACAGGAGCTTAAAAAGATGGTTTTAATGTCCCTTGGAAGAGTGGTGGAGGTCGCAGTGGAATAAAAACACTATATCAATGCCCCGTGGAAGAGACGTGGAGGTCACAGTAGCTTAGCAAGACGGTTTTAATGCCCCTTGGAAGAGCTGTGGAGTTCAGAGTGGTTTAACAAGACGGTTTTAATGTCTGTTGGATGAGACGTGGAGGTCACAGTAGCTTAACAAGATAGATTTAATGCCCCTTGGAAAAGTGGTGGAGGTTACAGTGGAATAAACAGACTATTTGAATGCCACATGGAAGAGACGTGGATGTCACAGTAGCTTAACAAAACGGTTTTAATGTCCCTTGGAAGAGCTGTGGAGTTCAGAGTGGTTTAACAAGGAGGTTTTAATGCCTCTTGGATGAAACATGGAGGTCACAGTAGCTTAGCAAGATGGATTTAATGCCCCTTGGAAAAGTGGTGGAGGTTACAGTGGAATAAACAGACTATATGAATGCCCCGTGGAAGAGACGTGGAGGTCACAGTAGCTTAACAAGACGGCTTTAATGCCCCTACGAAGAGTGGTGGAAGTCGCAGAGGAATAAAAAGACAATATTAATGCACTGTGGAAGAGACGTGAAGGTGGCTTAACAATACCGTTTTAATGCCCCTTGGTAGAGTGGTGTGGGTCGCAGTGGAATAAAAAGACAATATCAATGCCCCATGAAAGAGATGTGGAGGTCACAGTAGATTAACAAGATGGTTTTATTGCCCGTTGGAAGAGTGGTGGAGTACAGAGTGGTTTAACGAGATGGCATTTATGCCCCATGAAAGAGATGTTGGTGTCACAGTAGCTTAACAAGACGGTTTTAATTCCCCTTGGAAGAGTGGTGGAGGATACAGTGGAATAAAAAGACAATATCAATTCCCCCATGGAAGAGACGTGGAGGTCACAGTAGCTTAATAAGATGGTTTTAATGCCCTTGGAAGAGTGGTGGAGGTCGCAGTGTAATAAAAAGACAATATCAATGCACCTTGGAAGAGTGGTGGATGTCGCAGTGGAATAAAAAGACTATATCAATGCCCCGAGGAAGAGATGTGGAGGTCACAGCAGCTTAACAAGACGGTTTTAATGCCCCTTGGATGAGACGTGGAGGTCACAGTAGCTTAACAAGACGGATTTAATATGCCTTGGAAAAGCTGTGGAGGTTACAGTGGAATAAAAAGACTATATGAATACCCTGTGGAAGAAAGATGGAGGTCACAGTATCTTAACAAGACGGTTTCAATGCCTCTTCGAAGAGTGGTGGAGGTCGGAGTGGAAAAAAAACCCAATATCATTGCACCGTGAAAGACACATGGAGGTCACAGTAGCTTAACAGGACGGTATTATTGCCCCTTGGAAGAGTGGTGGAGGTTGCAGTGGAATAAAAAAACAATATCATTGCCCCGTAGAAGAGACGTGGAGGTCACAGTAGCTTAACTAGACAGTTTTAATGCCCCTTCAAAGAGTGGGGGAGGTCGCAATGGAATGAAAAGACAATATCAATGTGCCATGGAAGAGACGTGATGGTTACAGTAGTTTAACAAGATGGTTTTATTATCCCTTGGAAAAGTGGTGGAGGTCGCAGTGGAATAAAAAGACAATATCAATGCCCCGTGGAAGAGACGTGGAGGTGAGAGTAACTTAACAAGACGGTTTTAATGCCTCTTGGTAGGGTGGTGAAGGTCGCAGTGGAATAAAAAGACAATGCCCAGTGGCAAGACGGTTTTAATGCCCTTTGTAAGAGCTTTGGAGTTCAGAGTGGTTTAACAAGACGGTTGTTATAACCTTTGGAAGAGACATGGAGGTGACAGTAGCTAAACAAGATGGTTTTAATGCCCCTTGGGAGAGTGGAGTAGTTTACAGTGGAATTAAAAGAAAATATCAATGCACCGTAGATTAACAAGATGGTTTTTATACCCCTTGGAAGAGTGGTGGAGGTCGTAGTGGAATAAAGAGAAAATATCAATGCCCCTTGGAAGAGTGGTGGAGGTCGGAGTGGATTAAAAAGACAATATCAATGCCCCGTGGAAGAGACTTGGAGGTCACAGTAGTCTTAACAAGATGGTTTTAATACGCCATGGAAGAGACGTGGAGGTCACAGTAGCTTATCAAGATGGTTTTAATGCCTCTTCGAAATGTGGTGGAGATCACAGTGGAATAAAAAGACAATATCAATGCACCGTGGAAGAAAAGTGGAGTTCACAGTAGCTTAACAAGATGGTTTTATTGTCCTAGGAAGAGTGGTGGAGGTCGCAGAGGAATAAAAAGACAATATCAATGCCCCGTGGAAGAGACGTGGAGGTCACAGTAGCTTAACAAGACAATATCAATGCACCTTGGAAGAGTGGGGTGGTCGCAGTGGATTAAAAAGACAATATCAATGCCCCGTGGAAGAGACGTCAAGGTCACAGTAGTCTAACCAAGACGCTTTTAATGACCAATGGAAGAGTGGTGGAGGTCACAGTGGAATAAAAAGACAATTTCAATACCCTTTGGATCAGACGTGGAGGTCACAGTAGCTTAACAAGATGGTTTAATGCCCCTTGGAAGAGTGGTGGAGGTCGCAGTGGAATAAAAAGACAATATCAATTGTAACGGGTCTGGGAGGTGGAACCTCTGAGCTACTATACAAAGGGGCAAGTCTTGTAAGGAAGCGGGTGGCTCCCAGGGAAAGTGGGCAGGCAGTCACGTCAAGTGACAGGGACAGTCTCTGGGTAGAAGGGCAGGAGGTCACGGAGAGTAACGAGAACAGTCTCTTGACAGGCGGGTGGTCACGGCAAGTGACAGCAGGATAAGAGTCTCTAGGCAGGCGGGTGGTCACGGCAAGTGACAGCAGGATAAGAGTCTCTAGGCAGGCAGGGGGTCACGGCAAGTGATGGCAGAGCCTCCAGGAAGGCTAGCAGGCTGGTAGCAGGTGAGCGCTCCCAGGTGAGCGGACAAGAGTCTCTGGACAGGCAGGTGGTCAGAGCAAGTGACGGCAAAGCCTCCAGGTAGGCTAGCAGGCAGGTAGCAGGTGAGCGCTCCCAGGTGAGCGGGCAAGAGTCTCTGGATAGGCAGGTGGTCACATCAAGTGACGGCTAAGCCTCCAGGTAGGCTAGCATGCGGGTAGCAGGTGAGCGCTTCCAGGTAAGCGGGTAAGAGTCTCACGGCTGGCTGGCAGGTGGTCACGGCAAGTGACGGCATAGCCTCCAGGTAGGCTAGCAGGCAGGCAGCAGGTGAGCGCTCCCAGGTGAGCGGGTAAGAGTCTCACGGCTGGCTGGCAGGTGGTCACGGCAAGTGACGGCAGAGCCTCCAGGTAGGCTAGCAGGCAGGTAGCAGGAGAGCGCTCCCAGGTGAGCAGGCAGACTGATCCATAGACAAACTGGCAGGTGCTGATAGGCAGACTGTCAGACCACAGGAATGCAAGCAGATAGACAGGTATCAGGCAGGTGTCAAGCAGGAATCTGGCAGGTAACTGGCAGGTATCTGGTAACGGGACCTGAGGGCTGAAGCAGAGTTGACAGGCTTTGCAACAACACTGCTCGGGCACCTCCATTTTGGAGGAGGCGCCTTATATATGGTGACGTCCTCCGGCCGTTGGCCGGGGACTCCTTAGGACGGCGCGCGCGGCCCCTTTAAAAGGAGGGGAGCGCACGCGCTCCCTAAGCGCAGTAGCCGGGAAGCAGCGGGCGCTGCCAGCAGAGCGGGAGGAAGACGCTGGTCACAGAGCGGAGAGGTGAGGGGAACGGCGTCCCTGCCTAGCAGGAGGCAGGGACGCCGACGCTACATCAATGCCCCGTGGAGGAGACATGGAGGTCACAGTAGCTTAACAAGACGAACTTTATGCCCCTTGGAAAAGTGATGGAGGTCGCAGTGGAATAAAAAGACAACATCAATGCATCGTGGAAGAGATGTGGAGGTCACAGTAGGTTAACAAGATGGTTTTAATACCCGTTGGAAGAGCTATGGAGTTCAGAATGGTTTAACAAGACGGCTTTAGTACCCATTGCAAGAGACGTGGAGGTCACAGTAGCATAGCAAGATGGTTTTAATACCCATTGGTAGAGTGGTGGAAGTTACAGTAGAATAAATAGACAATATCAATGCCCCTTGGAAGAGTGATGGAGGTCGCAGTGGAATAAAAAGTCAATATCAATGCCCCGTGGAGGAGACGTGAAGGTAACTGTAGTTAACAAGACAGTTTTATTGCCCCTTGGAAGAGTGGTGGAGGTCGCAGTGGAATAAAAAGACAATATCAATGCCCCGTAGAAAAGACGTGGTAGTCACAGTAGCTTAACAAGATGGTTTTAATGCCACTTGGAAAAGCTGTGGAGTTCAGAGAGGTTTTGCAAGACGCTTTTAATGCCAGTTGGAAGAGACGTGGACAACACTGTAGCTTTACCAGACGGTATTATTATTGCCCCTTGGAAAAGTGGTGGAGGTTACAGTGGAATAAAAAGACAATATAAATACCCCGTGGAAGAGATGTGGAGGTCACAGTAGCTCAACAATAAGGTTTTAATGCCCCTTGGAAAAGTGGTGGAGGTCGCAGTGGAATAAAAGGACAATTTCAATTCCCCTTGGAACAGTGGTGGAGGTCGCAGTGGAATAAAAAGACAATTTCAATACCCCGTGGAACAGACGTTGAGGTCACAGTAGTTTAACAAGACAGTTTTAAAGCCCCTTGGAAGAGTGATGGAGGTCGCAGTGGACTAAAAAGACAATATCAATGCCCCGTGGAAGAGACGTGGAGGTCACAGTAGATTAACAAGACGATTTTAATGACCCTTGTAAGAGTGGTGATGGTCCCAGTGGAATAAAAAGACAATATCAATGCCCCATGGAAGAGACGTGGAGGTCACAGTAGCTTAACAAGACGGTTTTAATGCCCCTTGGAAGAGCTGGGGAGTTCAGAGGGGTTTAACAAAACGGTTTTAATGCCCCTTGGAATAGACCTGGAGGTCACAGTAGCATAACAAGATGGTTTTAATACCCATTGGAAGAGTGGTGGAAGTTACAATGGAATAAAAAGACAATATCAATATCCTGTGGCAGTTACTGTTAGATGTCAGTCTGGTGCTGGGTTCAGAATGGGTCCAGGACCTTCTTTGGTCTCCCATTTCAGTCCAGCTGGGGCTGATGCTGCTCAGCATCACCATCAGCCCCAACGCCTAGCTGGCCCGCGAGCACTGTTTGTGTTCCAGGTAGTTGTGCCTTGCAATGTTAACCCTGGGTTGCAGAGGGAGACAGGGCTTGTGGAATCTAAGTCCAGGATTTGCCGCACTGAGCATGTCCGTGATCTGGCGGATCATGATTGGTGGGTTGGCACCCACCTGACCCGGTGACCTGGCACCGCCTGATTGGTCACGTGTGTCGTCACCAATGGTGTGACAGTGGGGCAGGGCTTAATCTTTAAAAGGCCCGCCCACAAACATGGCGGCGCGCTCAGATCATTTGAGCTAGCTGTGTGTGGTGTGCACGCTGACTCCGGGCTCAAAGAGCCATAGTTTCCGCTAGGCAGGTTTAGCTCCATAGAGGCAGGTTAGCTTCAAAGAGGCAGGTAGCTTCGCTTCGCTGACTGGCTCTAACCAGGGGGTTCGCCCTTACACCCCGAGCCGCCTGTGAATTAAATAGAGCGGGTCTGCTCAGTCCGGTGGCATGCCGGCTGAGTGCTCGAGTACCCGGCGGGAATCACCCGCACGCTAGCGCCGTCTCCCTGCGGTTCTTGGAGATTGTGCGTACCGTCTTACCCTTCCGTGTGCGTTAACACGAAGGGCTAAGATATTTGTTAGGTGCGTCGCCGGTCGCTCTCTCCTCCGTGCATTAAACGGAGATAGAGCGTACCGCTATACCCTGTCCGGTGTGTAGTTAACACGGAGGGGTTATCTTTAAGTTGGTTACTTTACTTTCCACCCAGAAAGTGCTCGGCAGCAGTCCTCTTGGCTGCATCGCGGACCCCGGGGTCGGTTGCGTTCCATTTAATAAAGTTGTCTGCAACCGCTCCCCCTAATAGTATCTGAGCGCCAGGGTCTTGCCGAACATGGCCGACAACCAGCAGCTGCAGCGTTTTATACAGCAACTGGAGACCAGACTCAGGTCTCTGGAACTGGCGGTCCCGGTTGCTGATACCACTGCAGTAGCTACCCAGGCGACTTCTCTAGCAGCCAACATGATAAACTTGGCTGCCACCACTGCAAGTGCCCCATTACCCCGGTTTGCTCTCCCGGAAAAATTTTCTGGGGATAGTAAACTCTGTAAGGGTTTTATAAATGTATGCTCCGTTCACTTGGAGATGATGGAGACACGGTTCCCCTCCGAAAGAGCCAAAGTGTGATATATCATCTCATTGCTGTCTCACAGGGCTCTGGAGTGGGCTACTCCTCTATGGGAGCGTAATGACCCAGTGGTAGTAAATACGGGTCTCTTCCTTAAGACCCTAAAAATTGTTTTCCTGGGCCCTCAGGTCATTCATGATACGGCTCTTAAGCTCCTTGCTTTGGTCCAGGGTTCGGCCACCGCCAGTCACTATGCCGTCCAGTTCAGAACCTTGGAGGCTGAACTGGATTGGTCTGAGCGGTCGCTTATCCCAGTGTTCTGGAAGGGTCTGGCTGGGCATATTAAAGATGCTTAATCTACCAGAGAGATTCCAACCTCCCTGGAGGAGTTAATATCTCTCGCTGACCGTATAGACTTACGTCATGCAGAACACAGGTTAGAGCTAGAGGTTGGCAGTCCCCAGTACCTGTTGGCACCAGGCGTCTTTAGACCCAAACCCAAGACACCCGACCCGGAGCCTAAGGTTACGGGTGTACCCCGGTCTAAGTCTAGTTCCTCTCGTTCCCATTCTGCACCTCTCTCAGAGCACCCCGTAAATAAGGGCTCCAAGCAGCCGGTAAAACGAGTAGGGCTTACCACCACTGGTGGGGGTACATTAAATTCTCGGTTCTCTTCCTCCAAGCTATCATATAAGGTGATCTTGTCCTTCGGTAGATCTGCAGTTGCTGCCAATGCGTGGGTGGACTCTGGTGCTGAGGGCAATTTTTTATCATCTACATTTGCCCAGAGACATGTCATCTCTACTGAGCCAATGGGTCACTCCTGGATATGCAAATCACTCATCGGTCGATCCCTCTCACCATGTCATTCCCTAAGGGCCACCGGGAGTTTCCGCTAGGCAGGTTTAGCTCCATAGAGGCAGGTTAGCTTCATAGAGGCAGGTAGCTTCGCTTCACTGACTGGCTCTAACCAGGGGGTTCTCCTTTACACCCCGGGCCGCCTGTGAATTAAATAGAGTGGGTTTGCTCAGTCCGGTGGCACGCCGGCTGAGTGCTCGAGTACCCGGCGGGAATCACCCGCACGCTAGCGCCGTATCCTATAGCATAGCACCTGTACCGAAGACAGGGCTACTGCTCATAGTCCGGTCACACGTCTCCCTGCGGTTCTTGGAGATTGTGTGAACCGCTTTAGCACCAATCCCCATAGCGTAGCGCCTGTATCAAAGACAGGGCTACTGCTGTTCCCACAGACGCACGTCTCCCTGCGGTTCTTGGAGATTGTGCGTACCGTATTACCTTTCCGTGTGCGTTAACACGAAGAGCTAATATATTTGTTAGGTGCGTTGCCGGTCACTCTCTCCTCCGTGCATTAAACGGAGATAGAGCATACCGCTATACCCTGTCCGGTGTGTAGTTAACACGGAGGGGTTATCTTTAAGTTGGTTACTTTACTTTCCACCCGGAAAGTGTTCGGCAGCAGTCCTCTTGGCAGCATCGCGGATCCCGGAGTCGGTTGCGTTCCATTTAATAAAGTTGTCTGCAACCGCCCTCCTAACAGGTTACAGTAGCTTAACAAGACGGTTTTAATGCCCCTTGGAAGAATGGTGGAGGTCGCAGTGGAATGAAAATACAATATCATTACCCCGTGGAAAAGACGTGGAGGTCACAGTAGCTTTTCAATACCCTTTTAATGCCCCTTGGAAGAGTGGTGGCGGTTGCAGTGGAATAAAAAGACAATATAAATGCCCCGTGGTAGAGACGCAGAGGTCACAGTAGCTTTACAAGACAATTTTAAGGCCCCTTGGAAGATCTGTGGAGTTCAGAGCGGTTTAACAAGACGGTTTTAAAGCCCCTTGGTAGAGAGATGGAGGTCACAATTGCTTAAAAAGACGGGTTTAATGCCCCTTGGAAGAGTGGTGGAGGTCACAGTGGATTAAAAAGACAATATCAATGCCCCGTGAAGGAGACATGGAGGTCACAGTAGCTCAACTAGACAGTTTTAATGCCCCTTGGAAGAATGGTGGAGGTCACAGTGGAATAAAAAGACAATAACAATGCCCCTTGGAAAAGACGTGGAGGTCACAGTAGCTTAACAAGACGGTTTTAATGCCCATTGGAAGACCTGTGGAGTTAAGAGTGGTTTAACAAGACGGTTGTAATGCCCCTTGGAAGAGACGTGGAAATCACAGTTGCTAAACAAGATGGTTTTAATGCCCCTTGGAGTAGTGGTGGAGGTCGCAGTGGAATAAAAAGACAAAATCAATGCCCCTTGGAAGAGTGGTGGAGGTTGCAGTGGAATAAATATCAATGCACCGTGGAATAGACATGGAGGTCACAGTAGCTTAACAAGATGGTTTTAATGCACCTTGGAAAAGTGGTGTAGGTTGAAGTGGAATAAAAAGACAATATCATTGCCCCATGGAAGAGACGTGTAGGTGACAGTAGCTTAACAAACGGTTTTAATGACACTTGGAAGAGTGGTGGAGGTCGCAGTGGAATAAAAAGACAATATCAATGCCCCTTGGAAGAGTGGTGGAGGTCGCAGTGGAATAAAAAGACATTATCACTACCCCGTGGAAGAGACGAGGAGGTCAGAGTAGCTTAACAAGACAGTTTTAATGCCTCTTCTAAGAGTTGTGGAGGTCGCAGTGGTATAAAAAGACAATATCAATGCCCCTTGGAAGAGTGGTGGAGGTCGCAGAGGAATAAAAAGACAATATCAATGCCCCGTGGAAGAGACGTGGAGGTCACAGTAGCTTAACAAGACGGTTTTAATGCCCCTTGGAAGAGTGGTGGAGGTTACAGTGGAATAGAAAGACAATATCAATGCCCCGTGGAAGACACGTGGAGATCATAGTAGCTTAACAAGACGGTTTTAATGTCCCTTGGAAGAGTGGTGGCAGTCGCAGTGGAATATAAAGACAATATAAATGCCCCGTGTAAGAGACGCGGAGGTCACAGTAGCTTAACAAGACAATTTTAATGCCAATTGGAAGATCTATGGAGGTCAGAGCGGTTTATCTTGACGGTTTTAATGCCCCTTGATATACAGGTGGAGGTCACAGTAGCTTAACAAGACGGGTTTAATGCCCTTAGAAGAGTGGTGGAGGTTACAGTGGAATAAAAAGACAATATCAATGCCCCGTGAAGGAGACGTGGAAATCACAGTAGCTTAATTAGAACGTTTTAATGCCCCTTGGAAGAGTGGTGGAGGTCGTAGTGGAATAAAAAGACAATATCAATGCCCTGTGGAAGAGACTTGGAGGTCACAGTAGCTTAACAAGATGGTTTTATTGCCCCTTCTAAGAGTTGTGGAGGTTGCAGTGGTATAAAAAGACAATATCAATGCCCGTTGGAAGAGTGGTGGAGGTCGCAGTGGAATAAAATGACAATATCAATGCCCCTTGGAAGAGTGATGGAGGTTACAGTGGAATAAAAAGGCAATATCAATGCCCCGTGGAAGAGGCGTGGAGATCACAGTAGCTTAACAAGACGGTTTTAATGATGCTTGGAAGTGTGGTGGAGTTCGCAGTGGAATAAAAAGACAATATCAATGCCTTTTCTAAGAGTGGTGTAGGTCGCAGTGGATTAAAAAGACAATATCAATGCCCCGTGGAGGTCACAGTAGCTTAACATGACGGTTTCAATGCCCCTTGGAGAAGATGTGGAGATCCCAGTAGCTAAACAAAACGGTTTTAATGCCCCTTGGAAGAGTGGTGGAGGTCGCAGTGTAATAAAAAGACATTATGAATGTCTCTTGGAAGAGAGATGGAGGTTGCAGTGGAATAAAAAGACAATATCAATGCCCCTTGGAAGAGTGGTGGAGGTCGCAGTGGAATAAAAAGACAATATCAATGCGCCGTGGAAAAGACGTGGAAGTCTCAGTAGCTTAACAAGACGGCTTTAACGCCCCTTGGAAAAGTGGTGTAGGTCACAGTGGAATAAAAAGATAATATCAATGCCACGTGGAAGAGACGTGGAGATCATAGTAGCTTAACAAGACGGTTTTAATGCCCATTGGAAGAGCTGTGGAGTTCAGAGTGGTTTAACAAGATGGTTTTAATGACCCTTGGAGAAGACGTGGAGATAACAGTAGCTAAACAAGACGGTTTTAATGCCCCTTGGAAGAGTGGTGGACGTTGCAGTGGAATAAAAAGACAATATTAATGCCCCTTCGATGAGTGGTGGAGGTTACAGTGGAATAAAAAGACAATATCAATGCCCCGTAGAAGAGACGTGGCGATCAAAGTAGCTTAACAAAACGGATTTAATGCTCCTTGGAAGAGTGGTGGAGTTCGCAGTGCAATAAAAAGACAATATCAATGCCTTTTGGAAGAGTGGTGAAGGTTGCAGTCAAATAAACAGACAATATCAATGCCCCGTGGAGGTCAGAGTAGCTGAACAAGATTGTTTTGACGCCTCTTGGAAGAGTGGTGGAGGTCGCAGTGGAGTAAAAAGACAATAGCAATACCCCGTGGAAGAGACGTTGAGGTCATAGTAGCTTAACAAAACGGTTTTAATGACCCTTGGAAAAGTGGTGGAGGTAGCAGTGGAATAAAAAGACAATATCAATGCCCCCTTGAAGAGTGGTGGAGGTCGCATTGGGATAAAAAGACTATATCAATGCACAGTGGAAGAGACATGGAGGTCACACTAGTTTAATAAGATGGTTTTAATGCCCCTTGGAGGAGCTGTGGAGTTCAGAGTGGGTTAACAAGACGTTTGTAATGCCCCTTGGAAGAGACGTGGAGGTCACAGAAGCTTAACAAGACGGTTTTAATGCCTCTTGGAAAAGTGGTGGAGGTCGCAGTGGAATAAAAATACAATATCAATGCCCCTTGGAAGAGTGGTGGAGGTTACAGTGGAATAAAAAGTCAATATCAATGCCCCGTGGAAGAGGCGTGGAGATCACAGTAGCTTAACAAGACGGTTTTAATGATGCTTGGAAGTGTGGTGGAGTTCGCAGTGGAATAAAAAGACAATATCAATGCCTTTTCTAAGAGTGGTGTAGGTCGCAGTGGATTAAAAAGACAAAATCAATGCCCCGTGGAGGTCACAGTAGCTTAACATGACGGTTTCAATGCACCTTGGAGAAGATGTGGAGATCCCAGTAGCTAAACAAAACAGTTTTAATGCCCCTTGGAAGAGTGGTGGAGGTCGCAGTGTAATAAAAAGACATTATGAATACCCCTTGGAAGAGAGATGGAGGTTGCAGTGGAATAAAAAGACAATATCAATGCCCCTTGGAAGAGTGGTGGAGGTCGCAGTGGAATAAAAAGACAATATCAATGGGCCATGGAAAAGACTTGGAAGTCTCAGTAGCTTAACAAGACGGCTTTAACGCCCCTTGGAAAAGTGGTGTAGGTCACAGTGGAATAAAAAGATAATATCAATGCCACGTGGAAGAGACGTGGAGGTCACAGTAGCTTAAATAGATGGTTTTAATGCCCATTAGAAGAGCTGTGGAGTTCAGACTGGTTTAAAAAGACAGTTTTAATGCCCCTTGGAAGAGACGTGGAGGTCACAGTAGCTTAACAAAGCTGTTTTAATGCCCCTTGGAAGAGTGGTGGAGGTTACAGTGGAATAAAAAGACAATATCAATGCCCCGTGGAAGAGATGTGGAGGTCACAGTAGCTTAACAAGACGGTTTTAATGCCCCTTGTAAGTATGATCGTGGTCGCAGTGGTATAAAAATACAATGTCAATGCCCCTTGGAAGAGTGGTGGAGTTCGCAGTGGAATAAAAAGACAATATTAATTCCCCGTGGAAGAGACGTGGAGGTCAAAGTAGCATAACAAGAAGGTTTTAATGCCCCTTGGAAGAGTGGTGGAGGTCGCAGTGGAAGAAAAACGCAATATCAATGCCCCGTGGAAGAGATGTGGAGGTCACAGTAGCTTAACAAGACGGTTTTATTGCCCCTTGGAAGAATGGTGGAGTTCACAGTGGAATAAAAAACAATATCAATGGACCGAGGAACAGACGTGGAGGTCACAGTAGGTTAACAAGATGATTTTAATGCCCCTTGGAAGAGTGGTGGAGGTTACAGTGGAATAAAAAGACAATATCAAGGTCACGTGGAAAAGACGTGGAGATCACAGTAGCTTAACAAGATGGTTTTAATGCCCCTTGGAAGAGTAGTGAAATAAAAAGACAACATCAGTGCCCCGTGGAAGAGATGTGGAGGTCACAGTAGCTTAACAAGATGGTTTTAATGCCCCTTGTAAGTATGATCGTGGTCGCAGTGGTATAAAAAGACAATGTTAATGCCCCTTGGAAGAGTAGTGCAGGTCGCAGTGGAATAAAAAGACAATATCTATGCCCCGTGCAAGAGACGTGGAGGTCACAGTAGCTTATCAAGAAGGTTTTAATGCCCCTTGGAAAAGTGGTGGAGGTCACAGTGGAATAAAAAGGCAATATCAATGCCCCTTGGAAGAGTGGTGGAGGTCGCAGTGGAATAAAAAGACAATATCAATGCCCCGTGGAAGAGACGTGGAGGTCACAGTAGCTTAACAAGACGGTTTTAATGCCCCTTGGAAGAGTGGTGGAGGTTACAGTGGAATAGAAAGACAATATCAATGCCCCGTGGAAGAGACGTGGAAATCATAGTAGCTTAACAAGACGGTTTTAATGCCCCTTGGAAGAGCTGTGGAGTTCAGAGTGGCTTAACAAGACAGTTTTAATGACCCTTGGAGTAGACGTGGAGATACCAGAAGCTAAACAAGACGGTTTTAATGCCCCTTGGTAGAGACATGGAGGTCACAGTAACATACATAGTTTTTAAGGTTGAAGGAAGACTAAGTACATCTAGTTCAACCCAGTAGTTTAACAAGATGGTTTTAATGCCCCTTGGAAGAGCTGTGGAGTTCAGAGTGGTTTAACAAGACGGTTTTAATGCCCCTTGGAAAAGTGGTGGAGGTCGCAGTGGAATAAAAAGACAATATCAATGCCCCTTGGAAGAGTGGTGGAGGTTACATTGGAATAAAAAGACAATATCAATGCCCTGTGATAGAGGCGTGGAGATCACAGTAGCTTAACAAGACGGTTTTAATGCTCCTTGGAAGTGTGGTGGAGTTCGCAGTAGAATAAAAAGACTATATCAATGCCTTTTGTAAGAGTGATGGAAGTCGCAGTGGATTAAAAAGACAATATCAATGCCCCGTGGAGGTCACAGCAGCTTAACATGACGATTTCAATGCCCCTTGGAGAAGACGTGGAGATCCCAGTAGCTAAACAAAACGGTTTTAATGCCCCTTGGAAGAGTGGTGGAGGTTGCAGTGGAATAAAAAGACAATATGAATGCCCCTTGAAAGAGTGATGGAGGTTGCAGTGTAATAAAAAGACAATATCTATGCCCCTTGGAAGAGTGGTGGAGGTCGCAGTGGAATAAAAAGACAATATCAATGCCCCGTGGAAAAGATGTGGAGGTCACAGTAGCTTAACAAGACGGTTTTAACGCCCCTTGGAAAAGTGGTGTAGGTCACAGTGGAAAAAAAAGACAGTATCAATGCCCCGTGGAAGAGACGTGGAGGTCACAGTAGCTTAACAAGAAGGTTTTAATGCCTCTTTGAAGAATGGTGGAGGTCGCAGTGGAATAAAAAAACAATATCAATTGCCCGTGGAACAGACGTGGAGGTCAAAGTATTTTAACAAGATGGTTTTAATGCTCCTTGGAAGAGTGGTGGAGGTTACAGTGGAATAAAAAGACAATATCAATGTAACGTGGAAGAGACGTGGAGATCACAGTAGCTTAACAAGATGGTTTTAATGCTCCTTGGAAGAGCTGTGGAGTTCAGAGTGGTTTAACAAGACAGTTTTAATGCCCCTTGGAGAAGATGTGGTGTTTCCAGTAGCCAAACAAGATGGTTTTAATTTCCCTTGGAAGAGTGGTGGAGTTCGCAGTGGAATTAAAAGACAATATCAATGCCCCTTGGAAGAGTGGTGGAGGTTACAGTGGAATAAAATTACAATATCAATGCCCCGTGGAAGAGACGTGGAGATCAAAGTAGCTTAACAATACGGTTTTAATGCTCCTTGGAAGAGTGGTGGAGTTCGCAGAGGAATAAAAAGACAATATCAATGCCTTTTGGAAGAGTGGTGGAGGTCGCAGTGGAATAAAAAGACAATATCAATGCCCCGTGTAGGTCACATTAGTTTAACAAGACGGTTTTAACGCCCCTTGTGAGAGTGGTGGAGGTCGCAGTGAATAAAAAGACAATAGCAATGCCCCATGGAAGAGACGTTGAGGTCACAGTAGCTTAAGAAGACGGTTTTAATGCCCCTTGGAAGAGCTATGGAGTTCAGAGTGGTTTAACAAGACGGTTTTAATGCCACTTTGAGAAGACGTGGAGATCCCAGTAGCTAAACAAAACGGTTTAAATGCCCCTTGGAAGAGTGGTGGAGTTCGCAGTGGAATAAAAAGACAATACCAATGCCCCTTGGAAGAGTGGTGGAGGTCACAGTGGAATAAAAATATAATATCAATGCCCTTTGGAAGGGTCTTGGAGGTCGCAGTGGAATAAAAAGACGATATCAATGCCCCGTGGAAGAGACGTGGAGATCCCAGTAGCTAAACAAAACGTTTTTAACGCCCCTTGGAAGAGTGGAGGAGTTAGCAGAGGAATAAAAAGACAATATCAATGCCCCTTGGAAGGGTCTTGAAGGTCGCAGTGTAATAAAAAGATGATATCAATGCCCCGTGGAAGAGACGTGGAGGTCACAGTAGCTTAACAAGAAGGTTTTAATGCCCCTTGGAAGAGTGGTGGAGGTCGCAGTGGAATAAAAAGACAATATCAATGCCCCGTGGAAGAGATGTGGAGGTCACAGTAGCTTAACAAGATGGTTTTATTGCCCCTTGGAAGAGTGGTGGAGGTCGCAGTGGAATAAAAAGACAATATCAATGCCACGTGCAAGAGACGTGGATATCACAGTACTTAACAAGACGGTTTTAATGCCCCTTGGAAGAGCTGTGGAGTTCAGAGTGGTTTAACAAGACAGTTCTAATGCCCCATGGAGAAGACGTGGAGATCCCATTAGCTAAACAAGACGGTTTTAATGCCCATTGGAAGAGTGGTGGAGGACGCTGTGGAGTAAAAAGACAATATCAATGCCCCCTGGAAGAGTGGTGGAGGTTACAGTGGAATAAAAAGATAATATCAATGCCTTTTGGAAGAGTGGTGCAGGTCGCAGTGGAATAAAAAGACAATATCAATTCCCCTTGTAGGTCACAGTAGCTTAACACGACGGTTTTAACGCCCCTTGGAAGAGTGGTGGAGGTCGCAGTGGAATAAAAAGACAATAGTAATGCCCCGGGGAAGAGACCTTGAGGTCACAGTAGCTTAACAAGACGGTTTAATGCCCCTCGGAAGAGCTGTGGAGTTCAGAGTGGTTTAACAAGACGGTTTTAATGCCCCTTGGAGAAGACGTGGAGATCCCAGTAGCTAAACAAAATGATTTTAATGCCCCTTGGAAGAGTGGTGGAGGTCGCAGTGGAATAAAAAGACAATATCAATGCCCCGTGGAAGATACGTGGAGGTCTCAGTAGCTTAACAAAACGGTTTTAACTCCCCTTGGAAGCGTGGTGGAGGTCTCAGTGAAATAAAAAGACAATATCAATGCCCCGTGGAAGAGACATGGAGGTCACAGTAGTTTAACAAGACCGTTTTAATGCCCCTTGGAAAAGCTGTGGAGTTCAGAGTGGTTTAAGAAGACTGTTTTAATGCCCCTTGGAAGAGACGTGGAGGTCACAGTAGTTTAACAAGATGGTTATAATGCCTCTTGGAAAAGTGGTGGATGTTACAGTGAAATAAAAAGACAATATCAATGCCCAATGTAAGAGACATGGAGGTCACAGTAGCTTAACAAGATGGTTTTAATGCCCCTTGGAAGAGTGGTGGAGTACGCAGTGGAATAAAAAGACAATATCAATGCCTTTTGGTAGAGTGGTGGAGGTCGCAGTGGAATAAAAAGACAATATCAATGCCCCGTGGAGGTCACAGTAGCTTAACAAGACTGTTTTAACTCCCCTTGGAAGAGTGGTGGAGGTCGCAGTGGAATAAAAAGACAATAGCAATGCCCCGTGGAAGAGATGTTGAGGTCAAAGAAGCTTAACAAGACAGTTTTAATGCCCCTTGGAAGAGCTGTGGAGTTCAGAGTGGTTAAACAAGACGTAGCTTAACAAGACAGTTTTAATGCCCCTTGGAAGAGCTGTGGAGTTCAGAGTGGTTAAACAAGACGGTTTTAATGCCCCTTGTAGAAGACGTGCAGATCCCAGTAGCTAAGCAAAATGGTTTTAATGCCCCTTGGAAGAGTGGTGGAGGTCGCAGTGGAATAAAAAGACAATATCAATGCCCCTTGGAAGAGTGGTGGAGGTCGCAGTGGAATAAAAAGACAATATCAATGCCCCGTGGAAGATACGTGGAGGTCACAGTAGCTTAACAAGACGGTTTTAATGCCCATTGGAAGAGCTGTGGAGTTCAGAGTGGTTTAACAAGACAGTTTTAATGTCCCTTGGAAGAGACGTGGAGGTCACAGTAGCTTAACAAGACGGTTGTGAGGTTCTGAGACTTTCTATCATGGTTTTTTCATGTTGTGCTTAGATCTTGTTTTTTCCCTGCAGCCATCTTGCTTTCTGTTTTGTGCATCCATTTTGCCCTCAGTTGTAATGGAGTCTTCAGCCTCTATGTCTCCACCCTGTTTTTCTGCCATTTGCACTTAAGCAGCCTCAGCTGTTAGTTCAGTGCTTCTGAATCCTGTCTGCAGCCAGTCTGTAACATTGCTTCCTGAAGCCTCTGGACTAAACTCTTCAAGTCAGCTTCACTCTCTGAGGAATCCTCATAGTTTACCTGCCTGTCTGAAGTTCCCATTTATGGATCTGAGTCTTCTTACCTGCTGGATCACTGGACTACTGCTTTACTCAAAGGACTTCTCAGCACCCGTAAGAGAGACTTTGCTTATTGCTTAAAGACTGTCTTTTGTTGTTGTGCCTTTTGCAACTCCGGGGAATCCGGGGTTAATCCAGTTACACCAGGAGGTGTTCCCTTTTGCTCAGAGACTTGTATATTACTGTGCATCTGCTTGTATGACGTAATACAAGAATATTTCTTTATCAAGACCTGTGTTTCTTGTACTTCCTTGCACTCATGCCAAGACTCCATATACACTGAATTCTACACTTTACAAGATTCAGAAGCCACAAGATGGAGTCAGCTGGGTCTGGGAGTATTGATGCCCGCATTAAGAAATTGTATGAGGTGACTAACTCAATCCTCACTGATTTGCAGACTTTAAAGGCGAACTTTGCAGGTCTGCAGGATCGTAGCGATCACAGCCTACAGGTGCTTGGTCAAAATTTTCGAGATTTCTGCACCCGGACGGAAGCTTTGGAGGAGTTAGTTCGTGCACCAGTTCCTACCCCGGTATTGGGCCTCCCCAAGTTACCACCTTTTCGCTTTGGCGGAGAACGAGAAAGATTCAGGGGATTCCTCAATCAATGCAAACTGTTTTTTGCCACCCAGGCATCACAATACCCTACTGACCGATCTAAGGTACTAACAATAATCATGCTTCTCACTGACAAGGCCCTAGCATGGGCGAACCCTTTGATTGAGACTAATGATGCATGTCTGGACGATCTAAATACTTTCATATTGGCCCTGGGGCAAATGTTTGATGATCCCAATCGCAGTGCTACCGCAGAAGCTGCCATGCTAACCTTGCGTCAAGGTAAACGCTCAGTAGCAGAATATGCGCTGGATTTTAGGAGATGGGCCCTCGACACTACTTGGAATAGCTCCGCCAAGAAATCCATTTTCCGGAAGGGGTTGTCTTCTGAAGTTAAAGATGAGCGCGCCCGTGCTGACCCTCCCACTGCTTTGGGAGATTTCATCAATTTCTGCATCCGGATCGATGCCCGGCTTACAGAACGTAGACAGGAGAGATGGTCGGCAATTAATCGTGTTAACAGATACCTTCCTCCCTCTCCAACTAGAGACTTTGTTCCTCGGACTCCTCGAGAAGCTGAACCTGAACCCATGCAAGTGGACTCTCTACAGAAACGGGTCAGTGACGCACGTAAGGAGCATCGGTTGAAGGAGAATCTATGTTTCTACTGCGGTAAGTCTGGGCATTTCATTATAAACTGTCCCAGCCATTCCCATAAGGCCACTGCTGCAGTTATACACTGTGAATGCTGTGAAAAGGGGTCTGTGATGGCGGCTCGGGAACTCTTGTCTGACCCGGCTGCACCTATAGATATTGACTATTCAGACTTAAACTCTGTCACATCTGAGCCTGATTCACATATCAATGCTGCAATTTTTCCGGTTTCCTCTGCTGTGTCTCGTCCGAACTGCAACAAGAACAGTTCTCATTGTCTTCTTTCTATTAAACTCTGGATTAATGCTGTTTGGGTGTCCACTTCAGCTATGATTGATTCTGGAGCTAGCGGCAATTTTATGGACATTTCCTTTGCCCAAAGACACGGAATACGTTCTGTGAAGAGGACAACCCCTGTACAGATGGAGACAGTGGATGGCTCTCTGTTAAGTTCAGGACCCGTGGATCAGGAGACGGTACCCGTCAAGGTTTTCATGGGGAAAGGTCATCTAGAGAGACTGTCGTTTATGCTCATCACTTCTCCACATTTCCCCATTATTTTAGGATTACCTTGGTTGCAGATTCAGAACCCTACAATAAATTGGGAAACCAAGGAGCTGCATTTCCCGTAGAAGAAGACAATTCCCGGGGTTATGATTTGCTCCACTCCGGTAATTTCCACACCATCAGTCTTCAAACTGCCGCCCATGTATAGTGAGTATGCTGACATCTGTGATAAGAAGAATGCTGACCAGCTTCCTCCCCACCGTCCCTATGACTGCCCAATTGAACTATTACCAGGTGCAGCAATACCCTTTGGTAATATTTACCCTCTGGCAGGCCCAGAACTAAAGGCGCTGAAAGACTATATCGATGAAAATCTAGCTAAAGGCTTTATACGTCCCTCTTCTTCCCCTGCAGGTGCACCCATCTTTTTTGTAAAGAAAAAGGACGGATCTCTTAGACCCTGTATAGATTATCGGGAGCTTAATAAGGTCACCATCAGGAATCGCTACCCACTACCCTTGATCCCCGAATTGTTGGAGAGGGTACGACAGGCTAAGATTTTTACTAAATTAGATCTTCGTGGGGCCTACAATCTGGTCCGCATTAGGCCAGGTGATGAGTGGAAGACAGCTTTCAGGTCACGTTACGGACATTTTGAATATCAAGTCATGCCGTTCGGCTTATGCAATGCGCCAGCAACATTTCAACATTTAGCCAATGACATCTTCAGGGATCTTTTGGATACATTTGTGGTGATTTATTTGGACGATATTTTAATTTTCTCTAATTCCATAGATGAACATCATGAACATGTGAGGACGGTCTTGGGGCGTCTAAGAATGCACCGCCTCTATATCAAGCCTGAGAAATGCGAGTTTCATGTAACTAAGATCCAGTTTTTGGGGTACGTAATTTCTTCACAGGGAATAACCATGGACGTGAGGAAGACTCAGGCTATTCAGGACTGGCCAGTGCCCAGGAATGTGAAAGAGGTTCAGCGCTTCATCGGGTTTGCAAATTTTTACAGGCGTTTTATCAGGAACTTTTCTGAAATAGTGTCACCCATCACACAGCTGACCCGTAAGAAGTCTACCTTTGCCTGGACCTCTCAAGCCCAAGAAGCGTTCTCCCGTCTTAAGACCAGATTCACGACGGCACCCATCTTGGTGCATCCAGATCCTGAACTCGCTTTCATAATAGAGGTGGATGCTTCGGACTGTGCCATTGGAGCTATACTCTCCCAAAGGATAGGTGAGAACAGTATTTTACATCCTTGTGCTTTCTTTTCTCAGCGATTGTCGTCAGCAGAAAAGAACTATGACGTAGGGAACAGAGAACTGCTGGCCATTATTGCCGCCTTCAAGGAATGGAGACATCATCTTCAAGGAGCATCTCAGCAGATAGTTGTACTGACGGACCACCGCAATCTGGAATTCATTAGGTCGGCCAAGTGCCTGACCCCTCGTCAGGCCCGCTGGAGTCTTTTTCTAAATCAATTTAATTTCGTAATTTCCTATAGGCCTGGTTCCCGCAATGGAAAGGCTGATGCATTATCTAGGATACACTCAATTGAGACCACTACAATCATGACACCTAAGACCATTCTTCCTGATTCCAAGGTCCTGGGGGTGATCCATAATCAAGATTTATTAAACGACATTAAGGAAGCTTATCAACTGGATTCCTTGTTAGAACAACCTTCTAACGAGGTAAGTCTGACTTATAAGAATGGTGTGTGGATGCAGGGACAACGCTTGTATATACCTGAGACTGTCAGATTGAGAGTACTGCATTTAGTTCATGACTCTAAGATGGCGGGTCACAGAGGAAGTCTAAAGACTCAGGAGTTTCTATCCCGTTTCTTTTGGTGGCCCACCTACAGGAAGGATGTCCTAAATTATGTTGCTTCTTGTGAAGTCTGCGCCAGATTCAAGACACCACGTTCCTCACCTACAGGTCTTTTGCAGCCCTTGCCCATCCCATCCCGCCCTTGGGGCTCAATTTCTATGGATTTCATTGTGGAGTTGCCAAACTCTCAGGGGAAAAACTCCATTTTGGTGGTGGTGGATCGTTTGACAAAGGCAGCTCACTTTATTGCTTGTACCGGTTTACCTTCTGCCAAACAGACATCAGACTTAATCGTTCAAAATGTGTTTCGCCTACATGGAGTACCAGATGAAGTAATTTCTGATCGGGGGGTGCAATTCACTTCAAAATTTTGGCAGAGTTTCTGCGCTGCTTTAGACATTAAAGTTAATCTCTCTTCTGCATTTCACCCCCAGACAAATGGACAAACTGAACGCACCAATCAGACCCTGGAGCAATATCTCCGCTGCTTTATTTGCCATCTGCAGGATGATTGGGTGGATCTTCTCCCATTGGCTGAGTTTTCATATAATAACTCACAGAGCGCTTCCACAAAGCAATCTCCATTTTTTGCCAATTTAGGCTATCATCCTAACATTCTTCCTCGGTTTCCCATAGATACGCCTCTACCAGCTGTGGCCGACAGAATTTATTCCCTGCAACAAAATCTGGAGGTGTTAAAGGAGAATCTGGAATCAGCTCGGGAAAGGTATAAAAAAGCAGCTGATAAATTTCGAAAGCCAGCACCAGACTTCAAGGTAGGAGATTTAGTCTGGTTGTCAACCAAGAATTTGAACTTAAGAATTCCATCATCTAAACTTGGACAAAAGTACGTGGGTCCTTATAAGATTAACAAGATTATAAGTGCAGTGGCTTATCGTCTTCAACTTCCTAAATCTATGAGAATTCACCCAGTGTTTCACGTGTCTTTACTTAAGGCAGCAGTTCCTAATATGTTTCTTGGACGGTCTCCTTCCCCTCCTGATCCAGTGTTGATTGATGGACAGGAAGAATTTGTGGTGGAAAAGATTCTGGACTCTAGGCTGCACAGAAATCGTCTCCAATACTTGATCAAATGGCAGAGCTACTCAGTGGAAGATAACTCTTGGGAACCAGTTGACAACATCAATGCCCCCCGTTTACTCCGCCAGTTCCATCAGAGGTACCCAGACAAACCTGGTTCGGAGCCGTCCGGAGGCCGTCCTCAAGGGGGGAGTAATGTGAGGTTCTGAGACTTTCTATCATGGTTTTTTCATGTTGTGCTTAGATCTTGTTTTTTCCCTGCAGCCATCTTGCTTTCTGTTTTGTGCATCCATTTTGCCCTCAGTTGTAATGGAGTCTTCAGCCTCTATGTCTCCACCTTGTTTTTCTGCCATTTGCACTTAAGCAGCCTCAGCTGTTAGTTCAGTGCTTCTGAATCCTGTCTGCAGCCAGTCTGTAACATTGCTTCCTGAAGCCTCTGGACTAAACTCTTCAAGTCAGCTTCACTCTCTGAGGAATCCTCATAGTTTACCTGCCTGTCTGAAGTTCCCATTTATGGATCTGAGTCTTCTTACCTGCTGGATCACTGGACTACTGCTTTACTCAAAGGACTTCTCAGCACCCGTAAGAGAGACTTTGCTTATTGCTTAAAGACTGTCTTTTGTTGTTGTGCCTTTTGCAACTCCGGGGAATCCGGGGTTAATCCAGTTACACCAGGAGGTGTTCCCTTTTGCTCAGAGACTTGTATATTACTGTGCATCTGCTTGTATGACGTAATACAAGAATATTTCTTTATCAAGACCTGTGTTTCTTGTACTTCCTTGCACTCATGCCAAGACTCCATATACACTGAATTCTACACTTTACAACGGTTTTAATGCCCTTTGGAAAAGTGGTGGAGGTTACAGTGGAATAAAAAGACAATATCAATGCACCATGGAAGAGACATGGAGGTCACAGTAGCTTAACAAAACGGTTTTAACGCCCCTTGGAAGAGTGGTGAAGGTCGCAGTGGAATAAAAAAACAATATCAATGCCCCGTGGAAGATACGTGGATGTCACAGTAGTTTAGCAAGGCGGTTTTAATGCCCCTTGGGAGAGCTGTTGAGTTCAGAGTGGTTTAACAAGACAGTTTTAATGCCCCTTGGAAGAGACGTGGAGGTCACAGTAACTTAACAAGACGGTTTTAATGCCCTTTGCAAATGTGGTGGAGGTTACAGTGGAGTAAGAAGACAATATTAATGCCCCATGGAAGAGATGTGGAGGTCACAGTAGCTTAACAAGATGGTTTTAATGCCCCTTGGAAGAGTGGTGGAGCTAACAAGAGCCCTACAGTACAGCATCTTAAAAATATTATTTCCATTATTGGGGAATGGGTCTCCCACAGTCTTTGCTTATGCCTTAAAAGCAAAAGCTGACAAAAATAAGGATGGAAGAACTTTCAATAATGGCAACACAGACCATGGTCACCCTGGTGGTATAGTGGTATAGGCTGAGGATAAGGAGAAGAACATAAAACTGCCGAAATGAAGAAGCGTATACCCATGTGTGGGTGTGAAGCGGTGCATGTGAATACACCTCCCGAAATAACACAGTAGATTTGACTTTGTTACTCTGCTGTCATTTGGTGGTGATGAGAAGTCTGGCCTAATCCAGCCCTTGTTCATTTTTATAAGGGTCAGCTTGTCAGCATTGTCAGTTGACAAGCGAGTGCGCTTATCAGTTATAATTTCCCCAGCAGCACTAAAAACATGCTCTGATAACATGCTAGCGGCAGGGCAGGCCATGACCTCCAAGGCGTACAGAGCGAGTACACTCCAAGTGTCCAGCTTGGATACCCAATAATTAAAAGGCACAGAGGAATCACGGAGGACGCTGGACGGTCGGCAAGGTACTCCCTCACCATCTTTTGAAACTTTCCACTCCTTGTGAGAGTACCCCGCGCCTCAGGGTCTGTCCGAAGGGAGGATCTGAGAAAACTGTCCCAGAACGTTGACAGTGTTCCCCTGCCTCTGCTGGATTGGAGTTTCATCTCTCTCGCACGTACGCCTTGGTTGGGCAACGAACTGTGACCTCTGCTGCTAGCGTGTTCAGATGGGAATTTTTTTTAACAGTTCTGCAGCAAGGGCCTTCTGGTACTGCCCCATTTTTGTAGGCCTCTCCACCTCAGGAATAAGAGAGTGAAAGTTCTCCTTGTAGCGGGGGTCTAAAAGTGTCACCAACCAGTAATGACTGTCACCCAACATTTTGACAACGCAAGGGTCACAGTTAAGGCAGCGTAACATAAAGTCAGCCATGCGTGCTAGACTGGTAATGGGCAAGACTTACGTGTCCTCACCAAGATGACGACTGACCATGCTCTCCTCCTCCCCCTCCTCCTCCTCCTCCATGTCCTCAGGCCACCCACGCTGAGCCGACGGTATGACAGTTGTACAGATACTACCGTCTACAGCGCATAATACAAGCTCCTGTTCTTCCTCCTCCTCATCCTCCTCTTCTCCCTCATTGTCCCCCAATGCACGTTGGGATGAGATGAGGCTGGGCTGTGTGTAAACGACCGCTACGGCTTCTTGATCCATCTCATCATACTCTGGCTTCAATGCCTCCTCTTTAATTCTCTGCAGAGAGCATTGCAAAAGACAGACAAGTGAAATGCTGACACTAATGATGGCATCATTGCCACTCACCATCTTGGTGGACTCCTCAAAGTTTGTCAAGATGGTACATATGTCAGACATCCAGGTCCACTCCTGAGTCTTATGTGTGGAGTCTGACCTGATTATCGACGGCCTTGTTGCAGCTGGTACTCCACAACTGCTCACAAATCCTTTGCAACATGTGGAGGAGAGAGTTCCAATGTGTGGGGACAACATACACCAGTCGGTGTGACGGAAGCTGCAAACACTGCTGCAACACAGCAAGGACGGGGGAGGCTGTAGCTAACTTGCGAAAATGAGCTGACAGGCGGCTTACTTTGACCAGCAGATCTGGCAACTCGGGGTATGATTTAAGAAACCGCTGAACCACGAGGTTAAGCACATGAGCCAGGCATGGTACTTGTGTGATCTTGCCTCGCCTCAGAGCCGCCACCAGGTTATGGCCATTGTCACACACGACCATGCCTGGATGTAGGTTCAGCAGTCTCAGCCACAGATCTGCCTGCTCGTTCACAGATGTCCACAACTCACAAGCAGTGTGAGGTTTCTCACTTAAGCTTATGAGTAGTGTTGAGCCACCCCCTTAGTGTTCGGGTTCGGTTCAGTTCGTCGAACACTGGGATGTTCGAGGAACTGTTCGTCGAACTGTTCGTCGAACACCTTAGAACACCGTCGAACACCGTTAAAACCAATGGCAGGCAAACAAAAACACATAGGAACACATAGAAAACACCTTCAAAGGTGTCCAAAAGCTCACAAACTGCTCAGAAGACGCTTTCTTTAAAAAAGCCGGCCGGCAATTCAGCAGCGACATACACCGGTACCCGACAATTTAGACATGAAGGAATAGAGCATCACACATAGATTAGATAGATAGAAACATGTCAGTCACATATATATGAAGTACAGTGACAGTGTTGCTTACTGTACTTGTCATTTAGTGTAAAGGATTTATTAAAAAATATAATAGTGTTTTCATGCACCGTCTCTTTAAAAAAGCCGGCCGGCAATTCAGCAGCGGTACCCGACAATTTAGAACAGAAAGATAGAGCTTCACACATAGATTAGATAGATAGAAACATGTCAGTGACATATATAATAAGTACAGTGACAGTGTTGCTTACTGTACTTGTCATTTACTGCAAAGGATTTATTAAAAAAAATAATAGTGTTTTCATGCACCGTCTCTTTAAAAAAGCCGGCCGGCAATTCAGCATTTGTACCCGACAATTTAGAATAGAAGGAATAGAGAATCACACATAGATTAGATAGATAGAAACATGTCAGCCACATATATATGAAGTACAGTGACAGTGTTGCTTACTGTAATTGTCATTTAGTGTAAAGGATTTATCAAAAAAAATAATAGTGTTTTCATGCACCGTCTCTTTAAAAAAGCCGGCCGGCAATTCAGCACCTGTACCCGACAATTTATAACAGACAGAATAGAGCTTCACACATAGATTAGATAGATAGAAACATGTCAGTCACATATATAATAAGTACAGTGATAGTGTTGGTTACTGTACTTGTCATTTAGTATTAAAATAAAGGATTTATTATTAAAAAAAATTGGCGTGGGGTTCCCCATAATTTTAGTCTCTAGCGGAGGTTAAGCAGACAGCTGGGGCAGATGTTTGAAGCCTGGGAAGGGGGTAATACCCACGGAGCTTCCCAGGCTACTAATATCAGCCCCCAGCTGAATACCTAGCCTTTACTGGCTATTAAAATGGAGGACCCCCCCAAAAAAAATGACGTGGGGTCCCCCATAATTTAATAGCTAGCAAAGGCTAGGCAGACAGCTGGGGGCTGATATTAATAGCTCAGGAAGGGTGCCATGAATATTGGCCCCCTCCCAGGCTAGAAACACCAGCCGTCAGCCGCCCCAGAAATGGCGCATCCATAGGATGCGCCAATTCTGGCACTTAGCCTCGCTCTTCCACGCTGCCCTGGTGTGGTGGCAGGGGGTAATAGGGTTGGGGTTGATGTCAGCTTATAATGCCAGCTGATATCAAGCCCAGGTTAGTAATGGAGAGGCGTCTATAAGACACCCCCATTACTAACCCCATAGTCAAAGTTAAAAGAAAAACACAAACACCCAGAATAAAGTCCTTTAATTGAAATAAAGACACAATTCTTTATTGTTCTAAATTAAACCATACTTACCATCACGCCCATTCCAGCTGAAGCCAACGATCTCCTGCAATAAAAGAAAAATAATAAAGCAACCTCATCCTTACCTTTCCATGGTTCCCAGGACAGCTTCAGCTCTGCTACATCGAGATGACAGGCTGGACCTGCAGAACGCTGCCATCCAGCCTGTCATCCCGCAGACACTGAGAAGCGCAGGCATGCTTGCGCTCCTCAGTGTCTGACTGTGACGGCATCCAGATGAGCCGACAATGAACTCGGCTCACCTCATGTACGTCACTGACAGCGTGGGAAAATTCTCCTGCACTCAGCGCTTCAGCGTGAGAATTTTCCCACGCTGTCAGTGACGTGCATGAGGTGCGCCGAGTTCATTGGACATGACCTCGGCTCATCTGGATGCCGTCACAGCCAGACACTGAGTAGCGCAAGCAAGCCTGCGCTTCTCAGTGTCTGCGGGATGACAGGCTGGATGGCAGCGTTCTGCTGCGGTCCAGCCTGTCATCTCGATGTAGCAGAGCTGAAGCTGTCGTGGGAGCCATGGAAAGGTAAGGATGATGTTGCTTTATTATTTTACTTTTATTGCAGGAGATCATTGGCTTCAGCTGGAATGGGCGTGATGGTAAGTATGGTTTAATTTAGAACAATAAAGAATTGTGTGTTTATTTCAATTAAAGGACTTTTTTCTGGGTGTTGTGTTTTTTTTAAATACTTTACTAGAAATTCATGGTGGTCATGTCTAATATTGGCGTGACCCCATGAATTTCGGGCTTAGGGCCAGCTGATAATGCCAAGCTGGCCTTAACCCCTTTATTACCCAGTGAGCCACCGCACCAGGGCCCTGGATGAGTTGGGTACAGCGCCAGAAGATGGCGCTTCTATGAACGCGCCATTTTCCGGGGCGGCTGCGGACTGCAATTTGCAGCGGGTGGGGCCCAGAAAGCTTGGGCCTCCCTGCGCTGCAGATTCCAGCCCCCAGCTGCCTAGTTGTACCTGGCTGGACACAAAAATAGGGCGAAGCTCCACGTATTTTTTTTTTTAATTCATGAAATTCATGGAATAATTAAGAAAAAAAGGGCTTCCCTATATTGTTGTGTCCGGCTAGGTACAAATAGGCAGCTGGTGGTTGGGAGCAGCCCGTCCCTGCCTGCTGTACCTGGCTGGACACAAATATAAGGCGAAGCCCCACATCAATTTTTTTTTCATTATTTCATGAATTTCCTGAAATAATTTAAAAAAAATTGACGTGGGGCTTCGCCCTATATTTGTGTCCAGTCAGGTACAGCAGGCAGGAACGGGCTGCCCCCAACCACCAGCTGCCTATTTGTACCTGGCCGGACACAACAATATAGGGAAGCCCTTTTTTAAAAAAATTATTTCATGAAATAATTTAAAAAAAATTGACGTGGGGCTTCGCACTATATTTGTGTCCAGCCAGGTACAGCAGGCAGGAACGGGCTGCCCCCAACCACCAGCTGCCTATTTGTACCTGGTTGGACACAACAATATAGGGAAGCCCTTTTTTTCTTAATTATTCCATGAATTTCATGAAATAATTAAAAAAAAAAATGCGTGGGGCTTCGCCCTATTTTTGTGCCCAGCCAGGTACAACTAGGCAGCTGGGAGCTGGAATCCGCAGCGCAGGGAGGCCCAAGCTTTCTGGGCCCCACCCGCTGCAAATTGCAGTCCGCAGCCGCCCCAGAAAATGGCGCGTTCATAGAAGCGCCATCTTCTGGCGCTGTACCCAACTCATCCAGGGCCCTGGTGCGGTGGCTCACTGGGTAATAAAGGAGTTAAGGCCAGCTTGGCATTATCAGCTGGCCCTAAGCCCGAAATTCATGGGTCACGCCAATATTAGACATGACCACCATGAATTTCTAGTAAAGTATTTAAAAAAACACAACACCCAGAATAAAGTCCTTTAATTGAAATAAAGACACAATTCTTTATTGTTCTAAATTAAACCATACTTACCATCACGCCCATTCCAGCTGAAGCCAACGATCTCCTGCAATAAAAGAAAAATAATAAAGCAACATCATCCTTACCTTTCCATGGTTCCCACGACAGCTTCAGCTCTGCTACATCGAGATGACAGGCTGGACCGCAGCAGAAAGCTGCCATCCAGCCTGTCATCCCGCAGACACTGAGAAGAGTACGCATGCTTGCGCTCCTCAGTGTCTCGCTGTGACGGCATAAAGATGAGACAAGTTCATGTCCAATGAACTCGGCGCACCTCATGCACGTCACTGACAGCGTGGGAGAATTCTCCTCCACTCAGCGCTACAGCGTGAGAATTCTCCCACGCTGTCAGTGACGTGCATGAGGTGAGCTCATTCATGTCCAATGAACTCAGCTGACCTCATGTACGTCACTGACAGCGTGGGAGAATTCTCACGCTGAAGTGCTGAGTGCAGGAGAATTTTCCCACGCTGTCAGTGACTTGAATGAGGGGCGCCGAGTTCATTGGACATGACCTCGGCTCATCTGGATGCCGTCACAGCCAGACACTGCAGAGCGCAAGCATGCCTGCGCTTCTCAGTGTCTGCAGGATGACAGGCTTGATGGCAGCTTTCTGCTGCGGTCCAGCCTGTTATCTCGATGTAGCAGAGCTGAAGCTGTCGTGGGAACCATGGAAAGGTAAGGATTATGTTGCTTTATTATTTTTCTTTTATTGCAGGAGATCGTTGGCTTCAGCTGGAATGGGTATGGTGGTAAGTATGGTTTAATTTAGAACAATAAAGGAATGTGTCTTTATTTCAATTAAAGGACTTTATTCTGGGTGTTTGTGGTTTTTTTTTAACTTTCACTATGGGGTTAGTAATGGGGGTGTCTTATAGACGCCTCTCCATTACTAACCTGGGCTTGATGTCAGCTGGCATTATAAGCTGACATCAACCCCAACCCTATTACCCCACTGCCACCGCTACAGGGCAGTGGGAAGAGCGAGGCTAAGTGCCAGAATTGGCGCATCCTAAGGATGCGCCATTTCTGGGGCGGCTGACGGCTGGTGTTTCTAGCCTGGGAGGGGGCCAATATTAATGGAACCCTTCCTGGGCTATTAATATCAGCCCCCAGCTGTCTGCCTAGCCTTTGCTAGCTATTAAAATAGGGGGGACCCCACGTCATTTTTTTGGGGGGTCCCCATTTTAATAGCTAGTAAAGGCTAGGTATTCCGCTCGGGGCTGATATTAGTAGCCTGGGAAGCTCCGTGGGTATTACCCCCTTCCCAGGCTTCAAACATCTGCCCCAGCCGTCTGCTTAACCTCCCCTAGAGCCTATAATTATGGGGATCCCCACGCCAATTTTTTTTTAAATAAATCCTTTATTTTAACACTAAATGACAAGTACAGTAATCAACACTGTCACTGTACGTCATATATATGTGACTGACATGTTTCTATCTATCTAATCTATGTGTGATTCTCTATTCCTTCTATTCTAAATTGTCGGGTACAGATGCTGAATTGCCGGCCGGCTTTTTTAAAGAGACAGTGCATGAAAACACTATTATTTTTTTTAATAAATCCTTTACACTAAATGACAAGTACAGTAATCAACACTGTCACTGTACTTCATATATATGTGACTGACATGTTTCTATCTATCTAATCTATGTGTGAAGTTCTATTCTGTCTGTTATAAATTGTCGGGTACAGATGCTGAATTGCCGGCCGGCTTTTTTAAAGAGACAGTGCATGAAAACACTATTATTTTTTTTAATAAATCCTTTACACTAAATGACAAGTACAGTAAGCAACACTGTCACTGTGCTTCTTATATGTGTGACTGATATGTTTCTATCTATCTAATCTATGTGTGAAGCTCTATTCTTTCGGTTCTAAATTGTCGGGTACCGGTGTATGCCGCTGATGAATTGCCGGCTTTTCATGTTTCACTGTGAGCACTGTTCCCATCGATTTGGGCAATCACTGTAATGCCACAACCACCATGGCTGTGGCATTACAGTGAGTGGCAGACAATCCCTGCATGATTGGTGCTCTAAATAGCGCCAGACATGCAGGACACGCTTTTGGTGCACGAACAGTTATCGAACATAACCTCGAACAGCCGAATTTTTTGCAAATCGTTTGGGTTCGTCGAACAACTCGAACACCGCCCAAAACAGCTCGAATTTGAGATTGGCGAACAGTTCTAGTCGAACACCGCTCATCTCTACTTATGAGTAGTGTTGAGCCACCCCCGTAGTGTTCGGGTTCGGTTCGGTTCATCGAACACCGGGATGTTCGAGGTACTGTTCGTCGAACTGTTCGTCGAACACCTTAGAACACCGTCGAACACCGTTAAAACCAATGGCAGGCAAACAAAAACACATAGGAACACATAGAAAACACCTTCAAAGGTGTCCAAAAGCTCACAAACTGCTCAGAAGACGCTTTCTTTAAAAAAGCCGGCCGGCAATTCAGCAGCGGCATACACCGGTACCCGACAATTTAGACATGAAGGAATAGAGCATCACACATAGATTAGATAGATAGAAACATGTCAGTCACATATATATGAAGTACAGTGACAGTGTTGCTTACTGTACTTGTCATTTAGTGTAAAGGATTTATTAAAAAATATAATAGTGTTTTCGTGCACCGTCTCTTTAAAAAAGTCGGCCGGCAATTCAGCAGCGGTACCCGACAATTTATAACAGACAGAATAGAGCTTCACACATAGATTAGATAGATAGAAACATGTCAGTCACATATATAATAAGTACAGTGACAGTGTTGGTTACTGTACTTGTCATTTAGTATTAAAATAAAGGATTTATTATTAAAAAAAATTGGCGTGGGGTTCCCCGTAATTTTAGTCTCTAGCGGAGGTTAAGCAGACAGCTGGGGCAGATGTTTGAAGCCTGGGAAGGGGGTAATACCCACGGAGCTTCCCAGGCTACTAATATCAGCCCCCAGCTGAATACCTAGCCTTTACTAGCTATTAAAATGGAGGACCCCCCCCAAAAAAAATGACGTGGGTCCCCCCTAATTTAATAGCTAGCAAAGGCTAGGCAGACAGCTGGGGGCTGATATTAATAGCCCAGGAAGGGAGCCATGAATATTGGCCCCCTCCCAGGCTAGAAACACCAGCCGTCAGCCGCCCCAGAAATGGCGCATTCATAGGATGCGCCAATTCTGGCACTTAGCCTCGCTCTTCCACGCTGCCCTGGTGCGGTGGCAGGGGGTAATAGGGTTGGGGTTGATGTCAGCTTATAATGCCAGCTGACATCAAGCCCAGGTTAGTAATGGAGAGGCGTCTATAAGACACCCCCATTACTAACCCCATAGTCAAAGTTAAAAAAAAAAACACAAACACCCAGAATAAAGTCCTTTAATTGAAATAAAGACACAATTCTTTATTGTTCTAAATTAAACCTTACTTACCATCACGCCCATTCCAGCTGAAGCCAACGATCTCCTGCAATAAAAGAAAAATAATAAAGCAACCTCATCCTTACCTTTCCATGGTTCCCAGGACAGCTTCAGCTCTGCTACATCGAGATGACAGGCTGGACCGCAGCAGAACGCTGCCATCCAGCCTGCCATCCCGCAGACACTGAGAAGCGCAGGCATACTTTACTAGAAATTCATGGTGGTCATGTCTAATATTGGCGTGACCCCATGAATTTCGGGCTTAGGGCCAGCTGATAATGCCAAGCTGGCCTTAACCCCTTTATTACCCAGTGAGCCCCGCACCAGGGCCCTGGATGAGTTGGGTACAGCGCCAGAAGATGGCGCTTCTATGAACGCGCCATTTTCTGGGGCGGCTGCGGACTGCAATTTGCAGCGGGTGGGGCCCAGAAAGCTTGGGCCTCCCTGCGCTGCAGATTCCAGCCCCCAGCTGCCTAGTTGTACCTGGCTGGACACAAAAATAGGGCGAAGCTCCACGTATTTTTTTTTTAAATTCATGAAATTCATGGAATAATTAAGAAAAAAAGGGCTTCCCTATATTGTTGTGTCCGGCTAGGTACAAATAGGCAGCTGGTGGTTGGGAGCAGCCAGTTCCTGCCTGCTGTACCTGACTGGACACAAATATAGTGCGAAGCCCCACATCAATTTTTTTAAATTATTTCATGAATTTCCTGAAATAATTAAAAAAAAACTGACGTGGGGCTTCGCCCTATATTTGTGTCCAGTCAGGTACAGCAGGCAGGAACGGGCTGCCCCCAACCACCAGCTGCCTATTTGTACCTGGCCAGACACAACAATATAGGGAAGCCCTTTTTTAAAAAAATTATTTCATGAAATAATTAAAAAAAAATTGACGTGGGGCTTCGCACTATATTTGTGTCCAGCCAGGTACAGCAGGCAGGGACGGGCTGCCCCCAACCACCAGCAGCCTATTTGTACCTGGTTGGACACAACAATATAGGGAAGCCCTTTTTTTCTTAATTATTCCATGAATTTCATGAAATAATTTTAAAAAAAAATGCGTGGGGCTTCGCCCTATTTTTGTGCCCAGCCAGGTACAACTAGGCAGCTGGGAGCTGGAATCTGCAGCGCAGGGAGGCCCAAGCTTTCTGGGCCCCACCCGCTGCAAATTGCAGTCCACAGCCGCCCCAGAAAATGGCGCGTTCATAGAAGCGCCATCTTCTGGCGCTGTACCCAACTCATCCAGGGCCCTGGTGCGGTGGCTCACTGGGTAATAAAGGGGTTAAGGCCAGCTTGGCATTATCAGCTGGCCCTAAGCCCGAAATTCATGGGGTCACGCCAATATTAGACATGACCACCATGAATTTCTAGTAAAGTATTTAAAAAAACACAACACCCAGAATAAAGTCCTTTAATTGAAATAAACACACAATTCTTTATTGTTCTAAATTAAACCATACTTACCATCACGCCCATTCCAGCTGAAGCCAATGTCTTCTGCAATAAAAGTAAAATAATTAAGCAACCTCATCCTTACTTTTCCATGGTTCCCACGACAGCTTCAGCTCTGCTACATCGAGATGACAGGCTGGACCGCAGCAGAAAGCTGCCATCCAGCCTGTCATCCCGCGGACACTGAGAAGCGCAGGCATGCTTGCGCTCCTCAGTGTCTCGCTGTGACGGCATAAAGATGAGACAAGTTCATGTCCAATGAACTCGGCGCACCTCATGCAAGTCACTGACAGCGTGGGAGAATTCTCCTGCACTCAGCACTTCAGCGTGAAAATTCTCCCACGCTGTCAGTGACGTACATGAGGTCAGCTGAGTTCATTGGACATGAATGAGCTCACCTCATGCACGTCACTGACAGCGTGGGAGAATTTTCACGCTGTAGCGCTGAGTGCAGGAGAATTTTCCCACGCTGTCAGTGACGTGCATGAGGTGAGCTCATTCATGTCCAATGATCTCAGCTCACCTCATGCACGTCACTGACACTGACAAATTCTCCTGCACTCAGCGCTACAGCGAGAGAATTCTCCCACGCTGTCAGTGACGTGCATGAGGTGCGCCGAGTTCATTGGACATGAACTCGTCTCATCTTTATGCCGTCACAGCCAGACACTGCAGAGCGCAAGCATGCCTGCGCTTCTCAGTGTCTGCGGGATGACAGGCTGGATGGCAGCGTTCTGCTGCGGTCCAGCCTGTTATCTCGATGTAGCAGAGCTGAAGCTGTCCTGGGAACCATGGAAAGGTAAGGATGAGGTTGCTTTATTATTTTTCTTTTATTGCAGGAGATCGTTGGCTTCAGCTGGAATGGGCGTGATGGTAAGTATGGTTTAATTTAGAACAATAAAGAATTGTGTGTTTATTTCAATTAAAGGACTTTATTCTGGGTGTTTGTGTTTTCTTTTAACTTTGACTATGGGATTAGTAATGGGGGTGTCTTATAGACGCCTCTCCATTACTAACCTGGGCTTGATGTCAGCTGGCATTATAAGCTGACATCAACCCCAACCCTATTACCCCACTGCCACCGCTACAGGGCAGTGGGAAGAGCGAGGCTAAGTGCCAGAATTGGCGCATCCTATGGATGCGCCATTTCTGGGGCGGCTGACGGCTGGTGTTTCTAGCCTGGGAGGGGGCCAATATTCATGGAACCCTTCCTGGGCTATTAATATCAGCCCCCAGCTGTCTGCCTAGCCTTTGCTAGCTATTAAATTAGGGGGGACCCACGTCATATTTTTGGGGGGGGGTCCTCCATTTTAATAGCTAGTAAAGGCTAGGTATTCAGCTGGGGGCTGATATTAGCAGCCTGGGAAGCTCCGTGGGTATTACCCCCTTCCCAGGCTTCAAACATCTGCCCCAGCTGTCTGCTTAACCTCCGCTAGAGACTAAAATTACGGGGAACCCCACGCCAATTTTTTTTAATAATAAATCCTTTATTTTAATACTAAATGACAAGTACAGTAACCAACACTGTCACTGTACTTATTATATATGTGACTGACATGTTTCTATCTATCTAATCTATGTGTGATGCTCTATTCCTTCCATTCTAAATTGTCGGGTACCGATGCTGAATTGCCGGCCGGCTTTTTTAAAGAGACAGTGCATGAAAACACTATTATTTTTTTTAATAAATCCTTTACACTAAATGACAAGTACAGTAATCAACACTGTCACTGTACTTCATATATATGTGACTGACATGTTTCTATCTATCTAATCTATGTGTGAAGCTCTATTCTGTCTGTTATAAATTGTCAGGTACCGCTGCTGAATTGCCGGCCGGCTTTTTTAAAGAGACGGTGCATGAAAACACTATTATTTTTTTTGATAAATCCTTTACACTAAATGACAAGTACAGTAAGCAACACTGTCACTGTGCTTCTTATATGTGTGACTGACATGTTTCTATCTATCTAATCTATGTGTGAAGCTCTATTCTTTCGGTTCTAAATTGTCGGGTACCGGTGTATGCCGCTGATCAATTGCCGGCTTTTCATGTTTCACTGTGAGCACTGTTCTCATCGATTTGGGCAATCACTGTAATGCCACAACCACCATGGCTGTGGCATTACAGTGAGTGGCAGACAATCCCTGCATGATTGGTGCTCTAAATAGCGCCAGACATGCAGGACACGCTTTTGGTGCACGAACAGTTATCGAACATAACCTCGAACAGCCGAATTTTTTGCAAATCGTTCGGGTTCGTCGAACAACTCGAACACCGCCCAAAACAGCTCGAATTTGAGATTGGCGAACAGTTCTAGTCGAACACCGCTCATCTCTACTTATGAGTAGTGTTGAGCCACCCCCGTAGTGTTCGGGTTCGGTTCGGTTCGTCGAACACCGGGATGTTCGAGGAACTGTTCGTCGAACTGTTCGTCGAACACCTTAGAACACCGTCGAACACCGTTAAAACCAATGGCAGGCAAACAAAAACACATAGGAACACATAGAAAACACCTTCAAAGGTGTCCAAAAGCTCACAAACTGCTCAGAAGACGCTTTCTTTAAAAAAGCCGGCCGGCAATTCAGCAGCGGCATACACCGGTACCCGACAATTTAGACATGAAGGAATAGAGCATCACACATAGATTAGATAGATAGAAACATGTCAGTCACATATATATGAAGTACAGTGACAGTGTTGCTTACTGTACTTGTCATTTAGTGTAAAGGATTTATTAAAAAATATAATAGTGTTTTCGTGCACCGTCTCTTTAAAAAAGCCGGCCGGCAATTCAGCAGCGGTACCCGACAATTTATAACAGACAGAATAGAGCTTCACACATAGATTAGATAGATAGAAACATGTCAGTCACATATATATGAAGTACTGTGACAGTGTTGCTTACTGTACTTGTCATTTACTGCAAAGGATTTATTAAAAAAAATAATAGTGTTTTCATGCACCGTCTCTTTAAAAAAGCCGGCCGGCAATTCAGCATCTGTACCCGACAATTTAGAATAGAAGGAATAGAGAATCACACATAGATTAGATAGATAGAAACATGTCAGCCACATACATACGAAGTACAGTGACAGTGTTGCTTACTGTACTTGTCATTTAGTGTAAAGGATTTATTAAAAAATATAATAGTGTTTTCGTGCACCGTCTCTTTAAAAAAGCCGGCCGGCAATTCAGCAGCGGTACCCGACAATTTATAACAGACAGAATAGAGCTTCACACATAGATTAGATAGATAGAAACATGTCAGTCACATATATATGAAGTACAGTGACAGTGTTGCTTACTGTACTTGTCATTTACTGCAAAGGATTTATTAAAAAAAATAATAGTGTTTTCATGCACCGTCTCTTTAAAAAAGCCGGCCGGCAATTCAGCATCTGTACCCGACAATTTATAACAGACAGAATAGAGCTTCACACATAGATTAGATAGATAGAAACATGTCAGTCACATATATAATAAGTACAGTGACAGTGTTGGTTACTGTACTTGTCATTTAGTATTAAAATAAAGGATTTATTATTAAAAAAAAATTGGCGTGGGGTTCCCCGTAATTTTAGTCTCTAGCGGAGGTTAAGCAGACAGCTGGGGCAGATGTTTGAAGCCTGGGAAGGGGGTAATACCCACGGAGCTTTCCAGGTTACTAATATCAGCCCCCAGCTGAATACCTAGCCTTTACTAGCTATTAAAATGGAGGACCCCCCCCAAAAAAAATGACGTGGGTCCCCCCTAATTTAATAGCTAGCAAAGGCTAGGCAGACAGCTGGGGGCTGATATTAATAGCCCAGGAAGGGAGCCATGAATATTGGCCCCCTCCCAGGCTAGAAACACCAGCCGTCAGCCGCCCCAGAAATGGCGCATCCATAGGATGCGCCAATTCTGGCACTTAGCCTCGCTCTTCCACGCTGCCCTGGTGCGGTGGCAGGGGGTAATAGGGTTGGGGTTGATGTCAGCTTATAATGCCAGCTGACATCAAGCCCAGGTTAGTAATGGAGAGGCGTCTATAAGACACCCCCTTTACTAACCCCATAGTCAAAGTTAAAAAAAAAAACACAAACACCCAGAATGAAGTCCTTTAATTGAAATAAAGACACAATTCTTTATTGTTCTAAATTAAACCATACTTACCATCACGCCCATTCCAGCTGAAGCCAACGATCTCCTGCAATAAAAGAAAAATAATAAAGCAACCTCATCCTTACCTTTCCATGGTTCCCAGGACAGCTTCAGCTCTGCTACATCGAGATGACAGGCTGGACCGCAGCAGAACGCTGCCATCCAGCTTGCCATGCCGCACACACTGAGAAGCGCAGGCATACTTTACTAGAAATTCATGGTGGTCATGTCTAATATTGGCGTGACCCCATGAATTTCGGGCTTAGGGCCAGCTGATAATGCCAAGCTGGCCTTAACCCCTTTATTACCCAGTGAGCCACCGCACCAGGGCCCTGGATGAGTTGGGTACAGCGCCAGAAGATGGCGCTTCTATGAACGCACCATTTTCCGGGGCGGCTGCGGACTGCAATTTGCAGCGGGTGGGGCCCAGAAAGCTTGGGCCTCCCTGCGCTGCAGATTCCAGCCCCCAGCTGCCTAGTTGTACCTGGCTGGACACAAAAATAGGGCGAAGCTCCACGTATTTTTTTTTTAAATTCATGAAATTCATGGAATAATTAAGAAAAAAAGGGCTTCCCTATATTGTTGTGTCCGGCTAGGTACAAATAGGCAGCTGGTGGTTGGGAGCAGCCAGTTCCTGCCTGCTGTACCTGACTGGACACAAATATAGTGCGAAGCCCCACATCAATTTTTTTTAAATTATTTCATGAATTTCCTGAAATAATTTAAAAAAAACTGACGTGGGGCTTCGCCCTATATTTGTGTCCAGTCAGGTACAGCAGGCAGGAACGGGCTGCCCCCAACCACCAGCTGCCTATTTGTACCTGGCCAGACACAACAATATAGGGAAGCCCTTTTTTAAAAAAATTATTTCATGAAATAATTAAAAAAAAATTGACGTGGGGCTTCGCACTATATTTGTGTCCAGCCAGGTACAGCAGGCAGGGACGGGCTGCCCCCAACCACCAGCTGCCTATTTGTACCTGGTTGGACACAACAATATAGGGAAGCCCTTTTTTTCTTAATTATTCCATGAATTTCATGAAATAATTTAAAAAAAAAATGCGTGGGGCTTCGCCCTATTTTTGTGCCCAGCCAGGTACAACTAGGCAGCTGGGAGCTGGAATCCGCAGCGCAGGGAGGCCCAAGCTTTCTGGGCCCCACCCGCTGCAAATTGCAGTCCGCAGCCGCCCCAGAAAATGGCGCGTTCATAGAAGCGCCATCTTCTGGCGCTGTACCCAACTCATCCAGGGCCCTGGTGCGGTGGCTCACTGGGTAATAAAGGGGTTAAGGCCAGCTTGGCATTATCAGCTGGCCCTAAGCCCGAAATTCATGGGGTCACGCCAATATTAGACATGACCACCATGAATTTCTAGTAAAGTATTTAAAAAAACACAACACCCAGAATAAAGTCCTTTAATTGAAATAAACACACAATTCTTTATTGTTCTAAATTAAACCATACTTACCATCACGCCCATTCCAGCTGAAGCCAATGTCTTCTGCAATAAAAGTAAAATAATTAAGCAACCTCATCCTTACCTTTCCATGGTTCCCACGACAGCTTCAGCTCTGCTACATCGAGATGACAGGCTGGACCGCAGCAGAAAGCTGCCATCCAGCCTGTCATCCCGCGGACACTGAGAAGCGCAGGCATGCTTGCGCTCCTCAGTGTCTGGCTGTGACGGCATAAAGATGAGACGAGTTCATGTCCAATGAACTCGGCGCACCTCATGCACGTCACTGACAGCGTGGGAGAATTCTCACGCTGTAGCGCTGAGTGCAGGAGAATTTTCCCACGCTGTCAGTGACGTGCATGAGGTGAGCTCATTCATGTCCAATGATCTCAGCTCACCTCATGCACGTCACTGACACTGACAAATTCTCCTGCACTCAGCGCTACAGCGTGAGAATTCTCCCACGCTGTCAGTGACGTGCATGAGGTGCGCCGAGTTCATTGGACATGAACTCGTCTCATCTTTATGCCGTCACAGCCAGACACTGAGCAGCGCAAGCATGCCTGCGCTTCTCAGTGTCTGCGGGATGACAGGCTGGATGGCAGCGTTCTGCTGCGGTCCAGCCTGTTATCTCGATGTAGCAGAGCTGAAGCTGTCGTGGGAACCATGGAAAGGTAAGGATGAGGTTGGTTTATTATTTTTCTTTTATTGCAGGAGATCGTTGGCTTCAGCTGGAATGGGCGTGATGGTAAGTATGGTTTAATTTAGAACAATAAAGGAATGTGTCTTTATTTCAATTAAAGGACTTTATTCTGGGTGTTTGTGTTTTCTTTTAACTTTGACTATGGGGTTAGTAATGGGGGTGTCTTATAGACGCCTCTCCATTACTAACCTGGGCTTGATGTC
Organism: Phyllobates terribilis; assembly: GCF_046119375.1. Lineage (NCBI taxonomy): Eukaryota > Metazoa > Chordata > Amphibia > Anura > Dendrobatidae > Phyllobates > Phyllobates terribilis. Next base: position 137,722 of record NW_027362924.1, on the reverse strand, counting down.
AGCTGGCATTATAAGCTGACATCAACCCCAGCCCTATTACCCCACTGCCACCGCTACAGGGCAGTGGGAAGAGCGAGGCTAAGTGCCAGAATTGGCGCATCCTAAGGATGCGCCATTTCTGGGGCGGCTGACGGCTGGTGTTTCTAGCCTGGGAGGGGGCCAATATTCATGGAACCCTTCCTGGGCTATTAATATCAGCCCCCAGCTGTCTGCCTAGCCTTTGCTATCTATTAAAATAGGGTGGACCCCACGTCATTTTTTTGGGGGGTCCCCCATTTTAATAGCTAGTAAAGGCTAGGTATTCCGCTGGGGGCTGATATTAGTAGCCTGGGAAGCTCCGTGGGTATTACCCCCTTCCCATGCTTCAAACATCTGCCCCAGCCGTCTGCTTAACCTCCGCTAGAGACTAAAATTACAGGGAACCCCACGCCAATTTTTTTTTAAATAAATCCTTTATTTTAACACTAAATGACAAGTACAGTAATCAACTCTGTCACTGTACTTCATATATATGTGACTGACATGTTTCTATCTATCTAATCTATGTGTGATTCTCTATTCCTTCTATTCTAAATTGTCGGGTACCGATGCTGAATTGCCGGCCGGCTTTTTTAAAGAGACAGTGCATGAAAACACTATTATTTTTTTTAATAAATCCTTTACACTAAATGACAAGTACAGTAATCAACACTGTCACTGTACTTCATATATATGTGACTGACATGTTTCTATCTATCTAATCTATGTGTGAAGCTCTATTCTGTCTGTTATAAATTGTCAGGTACCGCTGATGAATTGCCGGCCGGCTTTTTTAAAGAGACGGTGCATGAAAACACTATTATTTTTTTTGATAAATCCTTTACACTAAATGACAAGTACAGTAAGCAACACTGTCACTGTGCTTCTTATATGTGTGACTGACATGTTTCTATCTATCTAATCTATGTGTGAAGCTCTATTCTGTCTGTTATAAATTGTCGGGTACCGCTGCTGAATTGCCGGCTGGCTTTTTTAAAGAGACGGTGCATGAAAACACTATTATTTTTTTTGATAAATCCTTTACACTAAATGACAAGTACAGTAATCAACACTGTCACTGTACTTCATATATATGTGACTGACATGTTTCTATCTATCTAATCTATGTGTGAAGCTCTATTCTTTCGGTTCTAAATTGTCGGGTATCGGTGTATGCCGCTGATGAATTGCCGGCTTTTCATGTTTCACTGTTGGCACTGTTCCCATCGATTTGGGCAATCACTGTAATGCCACAACCACCATGGCTGTGGCATTACAGTGAGTGGCAGACAATCCCTGCATGATTGGTGCTCTAAATAGCGCCAGACATGCAGGACACGCTTTTGGTGCACGAACAGTTATCGAACATAACCTCGAACAGCCGAATTTTTTGCAAATCGTTCAGGTTCGTCGAACAACTCGAACACCGCCCAAAACAGCTCGAATTTGAGATTGGCGAACAGTTCTAGTCGAACAACGCTCATCTCTACTTATGAGTTACAGCACACCCTGTTGCCGCTTGGCGGAGGCAGTACTGCAGTGATTCCAGCTTGTAACTGATGTGGTGATATCTGAGAAGGAGGCTGAACATGAGGAGGAGGATGATGCGCAAGAGCTGTACACTGTGGGGGCAACTCTGACTGACATTGGGCCAGCAATCCTCGGTGTGGGGCGGATGTGTTCCGTCCCAAGGTCCGACTGGGTCCCAGTTTCCACTATGTTTACCCAGTGTGCCGTCAGGGAGATGTACCGTCCCAGGCCACAAGCACTTGTCCACGTGTCCGTTGTCAGGTGGACTCTCCCAGTAACTGCATTGTTGAGGGCACGGCAGATGTTTTGGGACACGTGCTTGTGTAGTGCGGGGATGGCACACCGGGCAAAATAGTGTCGGCTGGGGACCGAGTACCGAGGGCCGGCCACCGCTATAAGGTTGCGGAAGGATTCCGTCTCCACCAGCCTAAAAGGCAGCATTTCCAACGGAAGCAGTCGTGAAATATGCGAATTTAGGACTGTGGCCTGTGGGGCGTTAGCTGCGTATTTTTCCGCTTTCGTTCAAAGGTCTGGGATATGGACAATTGAATGCTGCGGTGGGACGTGGACGTGGACGTTGATGCTGTTTCTTTAGAAACTGCCATAACAAGTGAAGACTGAGAGGAGGGGGCATCTTTGCATGCAGTATGGACAGGGGATTGCCTTGCACACACAACAGGGGGTTCTATTGCATGCACAACACCTGTAGAAGCAGTGGTGACACCTGCTGACACTGGTCTTGGAACCTGGAGTTCACCCCACAAAGTCGGGTGCTTTGCTGCCATGTGCCTGATCATGCTGGTGGTGGTCAGGCTGGTAGTTTTGTCACCCCTGCTGATTCTGGCATGGCAGGTGGTACAAATGGCCTCTTGGGGGTTATCAGCAGAGTCTTTAAAAAACTTCCAGACTCCGGAAGACCTACAGGTTGTACTTGCAACGTCCCTCGTGTTGGTGTTACGGGGAACTGTTGCCTGCCTTCTGTGTGCGGCCATCACACTGCTTCTTCCTGCCTGTTGGGGTACTCTGCCTCCCTCACCCTGTGTGCCGCTGGCCTCGCTCTGCATGTCCTCCTGCCACGTTGGGTCAGTTACTAGATCATCCACCACCTCCTCCTCTTCCACTTGCACACCATGATCCTCCTCCTCACTTCCTGGCAATGGTGTCTCACCATTATCCACCTCTTGTGACAAATTGCCAGCGTCGACTTCCTGTGGCTGTGGCAGTTCAAATATTTGGGCATCGCTACATGGGATCTCCTCTTCCACCACTTCAAGCGGAGCAGGCGAGGGGCACAAATCTGGAAATGGACCAGTGAACAGCTCTTCAGAGTGTCCAAGTGTGGGATCAGTTGCTGTCTGACGACACTCGGCATGGTGGGAGGAAGGAGCATCAGGGTGAGGAGGAGTATGCGGTGGAAACTCAAGGCTACTAAGATTTGACCGTGTGGAAGACAGACCGGAGGTGGTGGTGCCCAGATAACTGGAAGTATTATCTGCTATCCAATTAATAACCTGTTCACACTGATCAGTTCACAATACTGGTGTTGTTCTGTGCTTCCCTGGTAAATCGGTCAAGAAGTGGGAGTGAGAAGATGTGGCTGTTGGTTGTGGCACATTTTCACCTTGGCCACGGCCCCGTCCTCTGCACTCACAATCACCAGAACGTCCGGTTCCACGTCCCTTACCATGCGCCTTGCCCATTGTAAAGGAAATAAAATATCTTACACTCGCAATATCAATGGAAAAAGGGTAATAAAAAGTAGATTAGATCCGTGGAAGAGGAAAACCACAGTTCTATTTCTCTGGCCTACACCCGACTAATTTAAACAATCTAAACAATCAGGGAGAAACTATTACTGTTTTTCTTTATAAAAAAAATACCAAAAGCTGAATAATACAGATTTTTTACCGTGGAATGGCAAAACCACAGTTATTGTTTACTGGGGTATACCAGACAATTTTAAATAGATGTATTTGCGGCTGAACAGTGAGAGCGACACACTCAAACTGTTTTTTTTAAGGCAAAAATGGCCCAAAGGTGGATAATACAGAGGATTGAACTGTGGAACTGCCAAACCACACTTCTATTTATCTGGCCTTCACCAGACTAATTTAAACAGATATATTTGTGTCTGAACAATCAGGAGCCACTATTACTGTTTTTCTTTACGGAAAAAATACCAAAAGCTGGATAATAGAGATTTTTTACTGTGGGAGGCAAAAACACAGTTATAATTTACTGGTGTATACCAGACTCTTTTAAACAGATATATTGGTGTCTGAACAATCAGGAGACACTATTACTGTTTTTCTTTACGGAAAAAATACCAAAAGCTGGATAATAGAGATTTTTTAATGTGGAACGGCAAAACCACAGTTATAATTTACTGGTGTATACCAGACTCTTTTAAACAGATATATTGGTGTCTGAACAATCAGGAGACAATATTACTGTTTTTCTTTATGGAAAAAATACTAAAAGCTGGATAATAGAGATTTTTTAATGTGGAACGGCAAAACTACAGTTTTAATTTACTAGTGTATACCATACTCTTTCAAACAGATATATTGGTGTCTGAACAATCAGGAGACACTATTACTGTTTTTCTTTACGGCAAAAAATGCCAAAAGCAGGATAATACAGAGATTTGACTGGTGGAACTGCAAAACCACACTTCTATATCTCTGGCCTGCACCAGACTATTTTCAACAGATATATTTGTGTCTGAACAATCAGGAGACACTATTACGGCTTTTCTGTACAGCAAAAAATGGCAAAAGCAGCACAATACAGAGATTTGACCCGTGGAACTGCAAAACCACACTTCTATTTCTTGGGCCTACACCAGACTATTTTCAATACATATATTTGTGTCTGAACAATAAGGGAGACACTATTACTGATTTTCTTTATGGCAAAAAATGGCAAAAGCAGGATAATACTGAGATTTGACCCGTGGAACTGCAAAACCACACTTCTATTTCTCGGGCCTACACCAGACTATTTTCAACAGATATCTTGGTGTCTGAACAATCAGGAGACACTATTACTGTTTTTCTTTATGGAAAAAATATCAAAAGCTGGATAATAGAGAGTTTTACCGTGGGAAGGCAAAACCACAGTTATAATGTACTGGTGTATACCAGACTCTTTTAAACAGATATATTAGTGTCTGAACAATCAGCAGACACTATTACTGTTTTTCTTTACGGCAAAAAATACCAAAAGCAGGATAATACAGAGATTTGACTCGTGGAACTGCAAAACCACACTTCTATATCTCGGGCCTACACCAGACTATTTTCAACAGATATATTTGTGTCTGAACAATCAGGAGACACTATTATGGTTTTTCTTTACGGCAAAAAATGGCAAAAGCAGAACAATACAGAAATTTGAGCCGTGGAACTACAAAACCACACTTCTATTTCTTGGACCTACACCAGACTATTTTCAACAGATATATTTGTGTCTGAACAATCAGTGAGACACTATTACAGTTTTTTTTACGGCAAAAAATGACAAAAGCAGGATAATAGAGATTTTTTACCGTGGCATGGCAAAACCACAATTTTAATTTACTGGTGTATACCAGACTCTTTTAAACAGATATTTTGGTGTCTGAACAATCAGGAGACACTATTACTGTTTTTCTTTATGGAAAAAATATCAAAAGCTGGACAATAGAGAGTTTTACCGTGGGAAGGCAAAACCACAGTTATAATGTACTGGTGTATACCAGACTCTTTTAAACAGATATATTAGTGTCTGAACAATCAGCAGACACTATTACTGTTTTACTTTACGGCAAAAAATACCAAAAGCAGGATAATACAGAGATTTGACTCGTGGAACTGCAAAATCACACTTCTATATCTCGGGCCTACACCAGACTAATTTCAACAGATATATTTGTGTCTGAACAATCAGGAGACACTATTACTGTTTTCATTTACGGCAAAAAATGGCAAAAGCAGGACAATACAGAGATTTGACCCGTGGAACTGCAACTGCAAAACAACACTTCTATTTCTCTGGCCTACACCAGACTATTTTCAACAGATATATTTGTGTCTGAACAATCAGGGAGACACGATTACAGTTTTTTTTTACGGCAAAAAATGACAAAAGCAGGATAATAGAGATTTTTTACCGTGGAAGGCAGAACCACAGTTATAATGTACTGGTGTATACCAGACTCTTTTAAACAGATATATTGGTGTCTGAACAATCAGGAGACACTATCACTGTTTTTCTTTACGGCAAAAAATGCCAAAAGCAGGATAATACAGAGATTTGACCCGTGGAACTGCAAAACCACACTTCTATTTCTCGGGCCTACAACAGACTATGTTCAACAGATTTATTTCTGTCTGAACAATCAGGAGAAACTATTACTGTTTTTCTTTATGGCAAAAAATGGCAAAAGCAGGATAATACAAAGATTTGACCCGTGGTACTGCAGAACCACACTTCTATTTCTTGGGCCTACACCAGACTATTTTCAACAGATATATTTGTGTCTGAACAATAAGGGAGACACTATTACAGTTTTTTTTTACGGCAAAAAATGACAAAAGCAGGATAATAGAGATTTTTTACTGTGGAACTGCAAAACCACAGTTCTATTTCTCGGGCCTACACCAGACTATTTTCGACAGATATATTGGTGTCTGAACAATCAGGAGACACTATTACTGTTTTTCTTTATGGAAAAAATATCAAAAGCTGGATAATAGAGAGTTTTACCGTGGGAAGGCAAAACAACAGTTATAATGTACTGGTGTATACCAGACTCTTTTAAACAGATATATTAGTGTCTGAACAATCAGCAGACACTATTACTGATTTTCTTTATGGCAAAAAATACCAAAAGCAGGATAATACAGAGATTTGACTCATGGAACTGCAAAACCACACTTCTATATCTCGGGCCTACAAAAGACTATTTTCAACAGATATATTTGTATCTGAACAATCAGGAGACACTATTACTGTTTCTCTTTATGGCAAAAAATGGCAAAAGCAGGATAATACAGAGATTTGACCCGTGGTACTGCAGAACAACACTTCTATTTCTCGGGCATACAATAGGCAATTTTGAACAGATATATTTGTGTCTGAACAATCAGGGACACACTATTACAGTTTTATTTTTACGGCAAAAAATGACAAAAGCAGGATAATAGAGATTTTTTACAGTGGAATGGCAAAACCACAGTTAAAATTTACTGGTGTATACCAGACTCTTTTAAACAGATATATTGGTGTCTGAACAATCAGGAGACACTATTACTGTTTTTCTTTACGGAAAAAATACCAAAAGCTAGATAATAGAGATTTTTTACTGTGGATGGCAAAACCACATTTATAATTTACTGGTGTATACCAGACTCTTTTAAACAGATATATTGGTGTCTGAACAATCAGGTGACACTATTACTGTATTTCTTTATGTCAAAAAATGCCAAAAGCAGAATAATACAGAGATTTGACCCATGGAACTGCAAAACCACAGTTCTATTTCTCGGGCCTGCACCAGACTTTTTTCAACAGATATATTTGTGTCTGAACAATCAGGGAGACACTATTACTGATTTTCTTTAAGGCAAAAAATGGCAAAAGCAGGATAATATTGAGATTTGACCCGTGGAACTGCAAAACCACACTTCTATTTCTCGGGCCTACACCAGATTATTTTAAAGAGATATATTGGTGTCTGAACAATCAGGAGACACTATTACTGTTTTTCTTTATGGAAAAAATATCAAAAGCTGGATAATAGAGAGTTTTACCGTGGGAAGGCAAAACCACAGTTATAATGTACTGGTGTATACCAGACTCTTTTAAACAGATATATTAGTGTCTGAACAATCAGGAGACACTATTACTGTTTTTCTTTACGGCAAAAAATACCAAAAGCAGGATAATACAGAGATTTGACTGGTGGAACTGCAAAACCACACTTCTATATCTCTGGCCTGCACCAGACTATTTTCAACAGATATATTTGTGTCTGAACAATCAGGAGACACTATTACAACTTTTCTTTACAGCAAAAAATGGCAAAAGCAGCACAATACAGAGATTTGACCCGTGGAACTGCAAAACCACACTTCTATTTCTTGGGCCTACACCAGACTATTTTCAATACATATATTTGTGTCTGAACAATAAGGGAGACACTATTACTGATTTTCTTTATGGCAAAAAATGGCAAAAGCAGGATAATACTGAGATTTGACCCGTGGAACTGCAAAACCACACTTCTATTTCTCGGGCCTACACCAGACTATTTTCAACAGATATCGTGGTGTCTGAACAATCAGGAGACACTATTACTGTTTTTCTTTATGGAAAAAATATCAAAAGCTGGATAATAGAGAGTTTTACCGTGGGAAGGCAAAACCACAGTTATAATGTACTGGTGTATACCAGACTCTTTTAAACAGATATATTAGTGTCTGAACAATCAGCAGACACTATTACTGTTTTTCTTTACGGCAAAAAATACCAAAAGCAGGATAATACAGAGATTTGACTCGTGGAACTGCAAAACCACACTTCTATATCTCGGGCCTACACCAGACTATTTTCAACAGATATATTTGTGTCTGAACAATCAGGAGACACTATTACTGTTTTTATTTATGGCAAAAAATGGCAAAAGCAGGATAATACTGAGATTTGACCCCTGGAACTGCAAAACCACACTTCTATTTCTCGGGCCTACACCAGACTATTTTCAAGAGATATATTGGTGTCTGAACAATCAGGAGACACTATTACTGTTTTTCTTCATGGAAAAAATATCAAAAGCAGGATAATAGAGATTTTTTACCGTGGAACGGCAAAACCACAGTTATAATTTACTGGTGTATACCAGACTCTTTTAAACAGATATATTGGTGTCTGAACAATCAGGAGACACTATTACTGTTATTCTTTACGGCAAAAATGCCAAAAGCAGGATAATACAGAGATTTGACCCGTGGAACTGCAAAACCACACTTCTATTTCTCGGGCCTACACCAGACTATTTTCAACAGATATATTTGTATATGAACAATCAGGAGACATTACTACTGTTTTTCTCTACAGGAAAATATGGCAAAATTAGGATAATACAGAGATTTTTTACTGTGGACAGCAAAAACCACAGTTATAATTTACTGGTGTATACCAGACCTTTTTAAATGTATATATTTGCGGCTGAACAGTGAGCGACACACTCACACTGTTTTTTAGGTACAAATGGCCCAAAAGTGGATAATATAGAGGTTTGAAACGTGGAATTGCAAAATCGCACTTCTGTTTCTCTGGCCTACACAAGACTCATTTAAACAGATATATTTGTGTCTGAACAATCAGGGAGAGACTATTACTGTTTTTCTTTACGGAAAAAATACCAAAAGCTGGATAATAGAGATTTTTTAAGGTGGGACAGCAAAACCACAGTTATAATTTACTGGTGTATACCAGACTCTTTTAAACAGATATATTGTATGAACAATCAGGAGACACTATTACTGTTTTTCTTTACTGCAAAAAATACCAAAAGCAGGATAATACAGAAATTTGACCAGTGGAACTGCAAAACCACAGTTCTATTTCTCGATCATACACCAGACTATTTCAACAGATATATTTGTGTCTCAACAATCAGGGACACACTATTACAGGTTTTTTTTACGGCAAAAAATGACAAAACCAGGATAATAGAGATTTTTTACAGTGGAACGGCAAAACCACAGCTATAAATTACTAGTGTATACCAGACTCTTTTAAACAGATATATTGGTGTCTGAACAATCAGGAGACACTATTACTGTTTTTCTTTACGGAAAAAATACCAAAAGCTGGAAAATAGAGATTTTTTACTGTGGGATGGCAAAACCACAGTTATAATATACTGGTGTATACCAGACTCTTTCAACCAGATATATTGGTGTCTGAACAATGAGGAGACACTTTTACTGTTTTTCTTTACGGCTAAAAATGGCAAAAGCAAGATAATACAGAGATTTTTTACGGTGGAAAACAAAACCACAGTTATAATTTACTGGTGTACCAGACTTTTTTAAACATATATATTTGCCGCTGAACAGTGAGCAACACACTCAAACTGGGTTTTTTTAGGTACAAATGGCCCAAAAGTGGATAATACAGAGGTTTGAACCGTGGAACTGCAAAACCACACTTCTGTTTCTCTAGCCTACACCAGACTATTTTAAACAGATATATTTGTGTCTGAACAATCAGGAGACACTATTCCAGTTCTTTTTTTACGGCAAAAAATGCCAAAAGCAGTTTAATAGAGATTTTTTACCGTGGAACAGCACAACCACAGTTATAATTTACTGGTGTATACCAGACTTTTTTCAATATATATATTTGCGGCTGAACAGTGAGCGACACACTCAAACTGTTTTTTTTTTAGGTATAAATTGCCCAAAAGTGGATAATACAGAGGTTTGGCCCGTGGAACTGTAAAACCACACTTCTCTTTCTCTGTCCTACACAAGACTATTTTAAACAGATATATGTGTGTCTGAACAATCAGGAGACACTATTACTGCTTTTCTTTACGACAAAAAATGGCAAAAGCAGGATAACAGAGGTTTGAATAGTGGAACTGCAAAACCACACTTCTGTTTCTCTGGCCTACACCAGACTATTTTAAACAGAAATATTTGTGTCTGAACAATCAGGTAGACACTATTACTGTTTTTCTTTACGGAAAAAATACCAAAAGCTGGATAGTAAAGATTTTTTACCTTGGGATGGGAAAACCACAGTTATAAATTACTAGTGTATACCAGACTCTTTTAAACAGATATATTGGTGTTTGAACAATCAGGAGACACTATTACTGTTTTTCTTTACGCAAAAAATACCAAAAGCTGGATAATAGAGATTTTTTACTGTGGGATGGCAAAACCACAGTTATAATTTACTGGTGTATACCAGACTCTTTCAACCAGATATATTGGTGTCTGAACAATGAGGAGACACTTTTACTGTTTTTCTTTACGGCTAAAAATGGCAAAAGCAAGATAATACAGAGATTTTTTACGGTGGAACAACAAAACCACAGTTATAATTTATTGGTGTATACCAGACTTTTTTAAACATATATATTTGCGGCTGAACAGTGAGCAACACACTCAAACTGTTTTTTTTTTAGGTACAAATGGCCCAAAAGTGGATAATACTGTCACGGGTGTGTTGCCACGAAGATCGTCACGAGTACACAGCCTGACTTCTCACAGCTTTTCATTCAGACTTACAGAGCGGATCGTGGTGTTTGGAGTTGCTGAGATAAGTGTATTTGGAAGTGTTATTTCCCTTTCCTCGCTTTATCATTTATCTCCTTTCCCGTTGGTGTTCCCTCTGTTGTAGTTGTGTAGAAGTTGTATGCAAGGTGGTTTTGGTTTTTCCCTTGTACTGTCTCGTTCGTCTAAATACTGTGTGTGGGCATATTATTTCTGGTTCCCAATTGTTGTGATCGGGGTCCTTCTCAGGACTAGATTACTGAGGTGCAGGGATCCTCAGGAGGTAGGGGTTACGCTGGCGGCCTGGACCTCTGTACCTTTAACAGTACCTCCAGGTTGAGGGATTAGTCAGGGCCCCAGCTTAGGGTCAGCTTAGGCCCCCTACCTCCAGTATTCTGTGACAGTGTGACATTTTCACCGACCAACTTAGTTTTTCTCCAGCTACCATGGATCCAGTAGCCGATCTAGCTCGGCAGTTGCAGAGTTTGTCCATGGGGCTGGCGGACGTTAGGTCCAAGGTTTTGCATCCTCTGGAGCAAGCCGGACCAGAACCTAAAGTAGCTCTCCCTGACAGGTTCACTGGGGGGCGGGACAAGTTTTTTGTTTTCCGGGAGGCATGCAAATTGTGCTTTCGGCTGCGGCCTTGGTCATCGGGCAGTGAAGAACAAAGGGTGGGAATTGTCATCTCGCTCCTACAAGGGGACCCACAATCTTGGGCGTTCTCTCTTCCCCCAAGCTCCCCGGTTCTCCAGTCAGTGGATAGGTTTTTCGCTGCTCTGGGACTCGTATATGATGACCCAGATCGGATCTCCCTTGCTGAGTCTAAGTTACGTAGGATTCAGCAGGGAGATCGTCCGGCGGAGGAATTCTGTTCGGAGTTCCGTAGGTGGGCCACGGACACCCAGTGGAATGACCCGGCTCTTAGGAGCCAGTTTTGTCATGGTCTATCCGACAAATTACAGGATGTGTTGGCACAGTATGACTCTCCCGCGTCACTGGAAGCCGCTATGGCCCTTGCTATTCGCGTTGACAGACGGCTTCGGGAGAGGTGCGGGATAACTCTACCCCCTGTAATGTCTCCACCTCCTACAAGGTCCTCTCATATGGTGGTTCCCCTGGTCAGTCCGGAGGAGCCTATGCAATTAGGAGGGACATCATTTCGGGGAAGGGGACCGGTGGTGCGCCATAAGACAGGAAGGTGTTTCCTCTGCGGGAAAAAGGGACATTTTATTGGGCGGTGTCCATCCCGTCCCTTGCAGAGTAAAGAGTCGTCGAAAAAACTGTTGATCCCAGGTTGTGTGGTGGACGGCAATCTGGGAGTAGGTATTTCGTCCCTAGGTTCGTCTCAGTTTCTCGTACCGGCGGAGGTGGTGGTGGGTACGAGAACTGAGAGGATATCTGTTCTTCTGGATAGTGGGGCCGGGGCTAATCTGGTTGATGCTCGGTTTGCCCGGGTTCAAGGTATGCGGTTGAGTGAGTTGGCTAAACCCATCCCCATATTCTCGATCGATGCCAGGCCTCTCGGTCAGGGAAGTTTTTTGCAAGCTGTGCATGGCGTAAAACTTCAAGTGGGGGCAATACATAAAGAACTGTTGTCTTGCTACGTGTTGGAGGGTCTTCCCACTCCTATAGTGTTGGGCCTTCCTTGGTTAGCTAAGCATAACCCGGTTATTAATTGGCAAACCAGAGAGATAAGCCAATGGAGTAAATTCTGTAATAAAAACTGCATGAACACGGTCATCGGTGCGGTTACTCCTTGGGTCTTACCTCCATTTCTGGCGGACTTTGAGGATGTATTCTCGGAGAATGGGTGTCAGGAATTACCTCCTCATCGCGAGTATGACTGTTCTGTAAAACTGCTCCCTGAGGCCAAGTTACCTAAAGCTAGGTTGTATAACCTTTCTGGTCCTGAGAGGCAGGCCATGAAGGATTATATTTCTGAAAGTCTGGCTAAGGGGCATATTAGACCTTCATCTTCACCGGTGGCCGCGGGGTTCTTCTTTGTTAAGAAGAAAGATGGAGGCCTACGCCCTTGCCTGGATTTCCGTGAACTTAATCGGATTACGGTCCGAGATCCGTATCCGCTCCCACTTATTCCCGATCTCTTTAATCAGATCGTGGGCGCCAAATGGTTCTCTAAGTTGGATCTCAGGGGGGCGTACAATCTGATTAGGATGAAGGAGGGGGATGAGTGGAAGACGGCTTTTAACACTCCGGAGGGGCATTATGAGAACCTTGTCATGCCATTCGGTCTGACTAATGCCCCGGCGGTGTTTCAACACTTTGTTAATGATATTTTTCGCCACCTGGTGGGACAGTTTGTTGTCATATATCTGGATGATATCTTAATTTACTCGCCGGATCTGGTGTCTCATCAGGAGCACGTTAGACAGGTGTTACAGATCTTGCGGGATAATAAACTGTATGCCAAGTGGGAAAAGTGTGTGTTCGCCGTACAGGAACTCCAGTTTTTAGGCTTCCTGGTTTCAGCGTCCGGTTTTCGTATGGACCCTGGGAAAGTGCGGGCAGTTCTTGAGTGGGATCGGCCGGAGAATCTTAAGGCACTACAACGTTTCCTGGGGTTTGCTAACTATTACCGGAAGTTCATTCGTAATTTCTCGTCCATGGTTAAGCCTCTCACAGACATGACTAAAAAGGGGACGGATTTTTCTAGGTGGTCTGACAAGGCTTGTCAAGCATTCTCCTCCTTGAAAAAATGTTTTGCCTCGGCACCCATACTCATTCAACCTGATGCGTCTCAGCCATTCTTTGTAGAGGTAGACGCTTCCGAGGTAGGGGTGGGAGCAGTATTGTCACAGGGTTCGTCCCCTGGTAAGTGGCATCCGTGCGCCTTTTTCTCTAAAAAATTGTCGTCCGCTGAGAGGAATTACGATGTCGGCAATAGGGAACTCTTGGCCATTAAGTTAGCTTTTGAGGAGTGGCGCCATTTTTTGGAGGGGGCAGTTCATCCGGTCACCGTCATCACCGATCACAAGAACCTGCTATATCTGGAGTCCGCTAAACGTCTGAATCCCAGACAAGCTAGGTGGTCATTGTTTTTTACCAGGTTTAATTTTGTCGTTACATATCGTCCTGGGTCAAAAAATGTAAAGGCGGATGCCTTATCTCGTAGTTTCCCTGGGGCCGGGAATACGGACGACCCGATTCCTATTCTTCAGGAGGGGGTGGTGGTTTCGGCAGTATGCTCTGAGCTGGAGGAGGAGATATTGGAGGCTCAGGGGGACGCCCCAGTTGGACCTCCGGGGAGACTGTTCGTTCCAGATCAGTTGCGACAAAAGATGATCGAGGCACACCATAACTCAGTTTTTGCAGGACACCCGGGGAGTAAAGCAACTGTGGATCTCCTCTCGCGTCGGTTTTGGTGGCCTAACTTACATAAAGAGGTGGTAACTTTTGTCGCGTCCTGTGGGGTTTGTGCGCGCTCTAAGACCTCACATACCCGTCCGTCTGGGGCCCTTTTACCTTTGAAGATCCCGGAGCGTCCTTGGACTCATCTGTCTATGGACTTTATTACGGACCTCCCTCCGTCTTCGGGTAAAACGGTCATACTCGTTGTAGTGGACAGGTTCAGCAAGATGGCACATTTTATCGCTCTTCCGGCTCTCCCTAATGCTAAAACTCTTGCGCAGGTGTTCGTTGGGGAGATTGTGAGGCTTCACGGGGTACCCTCCGAGGTGGTGTCTGATCGGGGGTCTCAGTTTGTGTCCAAGTTCTGGAAGGCGTTTTGTGCACGGCGGGGGATGCATTTGTCATTCTCGTCGGCTTTTCATCCTCAGACCAATGGTCAGACGGAACGTATGAACCAGAGCTTGGAGACATATCTTCGGTGTTTTGTGTCAGAGAACCAGGAGGACTGGGCTTCTTTCCTACCTCTGGCAGAGTTTGCTCTCAATAATAGGCGGAGCGAGTCCACTGGTAAGTCCCCGTTTTTTGGGGCATATGGTTTTCACCCCCAGTTTTGTACTTTCAGTAGAGGGGGCTCTTCGGGGGTTCCTGAGGAGGAACGATTTTCCTCATCTCTCGCTTCAGTATGGAGAGGGGTGCTGAAGAATCTGAATACTATGGGGAACCGATACAAACGTATGGCTGATAGGAGGAGAGTGTCTGGTCCGGACCTAAGTGTGAACGATCAGGTATGGTTGTCTACCAGGAATATTAAACTTAAGGTTCCCTCCTGGAAACTGGGTCCCAGGTTCATCGGGCCGTACAGAATCAGTTCTATTATTAATCCGGTGGCATTCCGTCTTGACCTCCCCCCTACGTTTAAAATTCACAACGTGTTTCACAGATCATTGCTTAAGAGGTATGTGGCGCCGGTGGTACCGTCACCTTTACCTCCCCCTCCTGTGGTTGTCAATGGTAACTTGGAGTTCCAGGTATCGAGGGTCATTGATTCACGCTTTAATCGCCGGTCCCTTCAGTACTTGGTTCATTGGAAGGGGTATGGTCCTGAGGAGAGGATGTGGGTTCCTGCGTCGGATATTAACGCAGACCGATTAGTTCGGGCCTTCCACACGACTCACCCGGATAAACCTGGCCCTGAGGGTCCGGAGGCCCCTCGTAGAAGGGGGGGTACTGTCACGGGTGTGTTGCCACGAAGATCGTCACGAGTACACAGCCTGACTTCTCACAGCTTTTCATTCAGACTTACAGAGCGGATCGTGGTGTTTGGAGTTGCTGAGATAAGTGTATTTGGAAGTGTTATTTCCCTTTCCTCGCTTTATCATTTATCTCCTTTCCCGTTGGTGTTCCCTCTGTTGTAGTTGTGTAGAAGTTGTATGCAAGGTGGTTTTGGTTTTTCCCTTGTACTGTCTCGTTCGTCTAAATACTGTGTGTGGGCATATTATTTCTGGTTCCCAATTGTTGTGATCGGGGTCCTTCTCAGGACTAGATTACTGAGGTGCAGGGATCCTCAGGAGGTAGGGGTTACGCTGGCGGCCTGGACCTCTGTACCTTTAACAGTACCTCCAGGTTGAGGGATTAGTCAGGGCCCCAGCTTAGGGTCAGCTTAGGCCCCCTACCTCCAGTATTCTGTGACAGTGTGACAAATACAGAGATTTGAACCGTGGAACTGCAAAACCACACTTCTGTTTCTCTGGCCTACACCAGACTATTTTAAACAGATATATTTGTGTCTGAACAATCAGGAGGCACTATTACTGCTTTTCTTTATGACAAAAAATGGCAAAAGCAGGATAACAGAGGTTTGAACAGTGGAACTCCAAACAACACTTCTCTTTCTCTGGCCTACACCAGACTATTTTAAACAGAAATATTTGTGTCTGAACAATCAGGGAGACACTATTACTGTTTTTCTTTACAGAAAAAATGCCAAAAGCTGGATAGTAAAGATTTTTTACCATGGGACGGCAAAACCACAGTTATAATTTACTGGTGTATATCAGATTCTTTTAAACAGATATATTGGTGTCTGAACAATCAGGAGACACTATTACTGTTTTTCTTTATGGCTACGAATGGCAAAAGCAGGATAATACAGAGATTTGACCCGTGGAACAGCAAAACCACAGTTCTATTTCTCGGGCCTACACCAGACTATTTTCAACAGATATATTTGTGTCTGAACAATCAGGAGACATTATTACTGTTTTTCTTTACGGAAAAATATGGCAAAAGCAGGATAATACTAAGATTTTTACTGTGGAACTGCAAAACCACAGTTATAATTTACTGGTGTATACCAGACTTTTTTTAAGATATATATTTGCGGCTGAACAGTGAGCGACACACTCAAACTGGGTTTTTTTTAGGTATAAATGGCCCAAAAGTGGATAATACAGAGGTTTGAACCATGGAACTGCAAAACCACACTTCTGTTTCTCTGGCCTACACCAGACTATTTTAAACAGATATATTTGTGTCTGAACAATCAGGAGACACTATTCCAGTTCTTTTTTTACGGCAAAAAATGCCAAAAGCAGGAAAATAGAGATTTTTTACCGTGGAACAGCACAACCATAGTTATAATTTACTGGTGTATACCAGACTTTTTTCAATATATATATTTGCGGCTGAACAGTGAGCGACACACTCAAACTGGTTTTTTTTTAGGTATAAATTGACCAAAAGTGGAAAATACAGAGGTTTGGCCCGTGGAACTGTAAAACCACACTTCTCTTTCTCTGTCCTACACAAGACTAATTTAAACAGATATATGTGTGTCTGAACAATCAGGAGACACTATTACTGCTTTTCTTTACGACAAAAAATGGCCAAGCAGGATAACAGAGGTTTGAATAGTGGAACTGCAAAACCACACTTCTGTTTCTCTGGCCTACATCAGACTATTTTAAACAGAAATATTTGTGTCTGAACAATCAGGGAGACACTATTACTGTTTTTCTTTACGGAAAAAATACCAAAAGCTGGATAGTAAAGATTTTTTACCTTGGGATGGCAAAACCACAGTTATAATTTACTGGTGTATATCAGACTATTTTAAACAGATATATTGGTGTCTGAACAATCAGGAGATACTATTACTTTTTTTCTTTACGGAAAAAATACCAAAAGCTGGATAGTAAAGATTTTTTACATTGGGATGGCAAAACCACAGTTATAATTTACTGGTGTATACCAGACACTTTTAAACAGATATATTGGTCTCTGAACAATCAGGAGACACTATTACTGTTTTTCTTTATGGCTACAAACGGCAAAAGCAGGATAATGCAGAGATTTTTTACCGTGGAACAGCACAACCACAGTTATAATTTACTGGTGTATACCAGACTTTTTTCAATATATATACTTGCGGATGAACAGTGAGCGAGACACTCAAACTTTTTTTTTTTAGGTATAAATGGCTCAAAAGTGGATAATACAGAGGTTTGAACCGTGGAACTGCAAAACCACACATCTCTTACTCTGTCCTACACAAGACTATTTTAAACAGATATATGTGTGTCTGAATAATCAGGAGACACTATTACTGTTTTTCTTTATGACAAAAAATGGCAAAAGCAGGATAAAAGAGGTTTGAACAGTGGAACTGCAAAACCCCACTTCTGTTTCTCTGGCCTACACCAGACTACTTTAAATAGAAATATTTGTGTCTGAACAATCAGGGAGACACTATTACTGTTTTTTGTATGGAAAAAATACCAAAAGCTGGATAGTAAAGATTTTTTACCGTGGATCTGCAAAACCACACTTCTCTTTCTCTATCCTACACAAGACTATTTTAAACAGATATATTTGTGTCTGAACAATCAGGAGACACTATTACCGTTTTTCTTTATGGCAAAATATGGCAAAAGCAGGATAAAACAGAGATTTGACCCGTGGAACTGCTAAACCACACTTCTATTTCTCTGGCCTACACCAGACTATTTTAAACAGATATATTTGTGTCTGAACAATCAGTGAGACACTACTACTGTTTTTCTTTACGGAAAAAATACCAAAAGCTGGATAGTAAAGATTTTTTACCGTGGGACGGCAAAACCACAGTCATAATTTACTGGTGTATATCAGACTCTTTTAAACAGATGTATTAGTGTCTGAACAATCAGGAGATACTATTAGTTTTTTTCCTTTACGGAAAAAATAACAAAAGCTGGATAATAGAGATTTTTTACCGTGGAACGGCAAAACCACAGTTATAATTTACTGGTGTATACCAGACTCTTTAAACAGATATATTGGTGTCTGAACAATCAGGAGACACTATTACAGTTTTTCTTTACGACAAAAAATGGCAAAAGCAGGATAACAGAGGTTTGAACAGTGGAACTGCAAAACCACACTTCTGTTTCTCTGGCCTACACCAGACTATTTTAAACAGAAATATTTGTGTCTGAACAATCAGGGAGACACTATTACTGTTTTTCTTTACGGAAAAAATACCAAAAGCTGGATAGTAAAGATTTTTTACCGTGGAACTGCAAAACCCCACTTCTCTTTCTCTGTCCTATACAAGACTATTTTAAACAGATATATTTGTGTCTGAACAATCAGGAGACACTATTACTGTTTTTCTTTATGGCAAAATATGGCAAAAGCAGGATAATACAGAGATTTGACCCGTGGAACTGCTAAACCACACTTCTATTTCTCTGGCCTACACCAGACTATTTTAAACAGATATATTTGTGTCTGAACAATCAGGAGACCCTATTACTGTTTTTCTTTACGGAAAAAATACCAAAAGCTGGATACTAAAGATTTTTTACCGTGGGACGGCAAAACCACAGTTAAAATTTACTGGTGTATACCAGAATCTTTTAAACAGATATATTGGTGTCTGAACAATCAGGAGACACTATTAATGTTTTTCTTTATGGAAAAAATACCAAAAGATGGATAATAGAGATTTTTTACCATGAAACAGCAAAGCCACAGTTATAATTTACTGGTGTATACCAGACTCTTTTAAACAGATATATTGGTGTCTGAACAAGCAGGAGACACTATTACTGTTTTTCTTTACGGCTAAAAATGGTAAAAGCAAGATAATACAGAGATTTTTTACGGTGGAACAACAAAACCACAGTTATAATTTACTGGTGTATACCAGACTTTTTTAAACATATATATTTGCGGCTGAACAGTGAGCAACACACTCAAACTGTTTTTTTTTAGGTACAAATGGCCCAAAAGTGGATAATACAGAGGTTTGAACCGTGGAACTGCAAAACCACACTTCTGTTTCTCTGGCCTACACCAGACTATTTTAAACAGATATATTTGTGTCTGAACAATCAGGAGGCACTATTACTGCTTTTCCTTATGACAAAAAATGGCAAAAGCAGGATAACAGAGGTTTGAACAGTGGAACTCCAAAACAACACTTCTCTTTCTCTGGCCTACACCAGACTATTTTAAACAGAAATATTTGTGTCTGAACAATCAGGGAGACACTATTACTGTTTTTCTTTACAGAAAAAATGCCAAAAGCTGGATAGTAAAGATTTTTTACCATGGGACGGCAAAACCACAGTTATAATTTACTGGTGTATATCAGATTCTTTTAAACAGATATATTGGTGTCTGAACAATCAGGAGACACTATTACTGTTTTTCTTTATGGCTACGAATGGCAAAAGCAGGATAATACAGAGATTTGACCCGTGGAACAGCAAAACCACAGTTCTATTTCTCGGGCCTACACCAGACTATTTTCAACAGATATATTTGTGTCTGAACAATCAGGAGACATTATTACTGTTTTTCTTTACGGAAAAAAATGGCAAAAGCAGGATAATACTAAGATTTTTTACTGTGGAACTGCAAAACCACAGTTATAATTTACTGGTGTATACCAGACTTTTTTTAAGATATATATTTGCGGCTGAACAGTGAGCGACACACTCAAACTGTTTTTTTTTTAGGTATAAATGGCCCAAAAGTGGATAATACAGTGGTTTGAACCATGGAACTGCAAAACCACACTTCTGTTTCTCTGGCCTACACCAGACTATTTTAAACAGATATATTTGTGTCTGAACAATCAGGAGACACTTTTCCAGTTCTTTTTTTACGGTAAAAAATGCCAAAAGCAGGATAATAGAGATTTTTTACCGTGGAACAGCACAACCATAGTTATAATTTACTGGTGTATACCAGACTTTTTTCAATATATATATTTGCGGCTGAACAGTGAGCGACACACTCAAACTGTTTTTTTTTTAGGTATAAATTGCCCAAAAGTGGATAATACAGAGGTTTGGCCCGTGGAACTGTAAAACCACACTTCTCTTTCTCTGTCCTACACAAGACTAATTTAAACAGATATATGTGTGTCTGAACAATCATGAGACACTATTACTGCTTTTCTTTACGACAAAAAATGGCAAAAGCAGGATAACAGAGGTTTGAATAGTGGAACTGCAAAACCACACTTCTGTTTCTCTGGCCTACACCAGACTATTTTAAACAGAAATATTTGTGTCTGAACAATCAGGGAGACACTATTACTGTTTTTCTTTACGGAAAAAATACCAAAAGCTGGATAGTAAAGATTTTTTTACCGTGGATCTGCAAAACCACACTTCTCTTTCTCTATCCTACACAAGACTATTTTAAACAGATATATTTGTGTCTGAACAATCAGGAGACACTATTACTGTCTTTCTTTATGGCAAAATATGGCAAAAGCAGGATAATACAGAGATTTGACCCGTGGAACTGCTTAACCACACTTCTATTTCTCGGGCCTACACCAGACTATTTTAAACAGATATATTTGTGTCTGAACAATCAGGGAGACACTATTACTGTTTTTCTTTAAGGAAAAAATACCAAAAACTGGATAATAGAGATTTTTTACCGTGGGACGGCAAAACCACAGTTATAATTTACTGGTGTATATCAGATTCTTTTAAACAGATATATTGGTGTCTGAACAATCAGGAGACACTATTAATGTTTTTCTTTATGGAAAAAATACCAAAAGCTGGATAATAGAGACTTTTTACCATGAAACAGCAAAACCGCAGTTATAATTTACTGGTGTATACCAGACTCTTTTAAACAAATATATTGATTTCTGAACAATCAGGAGACATTATTACTGTTTTTCTTAACGGAAAAAATACCAAAAGCTGGATAATAAAGATTTTTTACCGTGGGACGGCAAAACCACAGTTATCATTTACTGGTGTATATCAGATTCTTTTAAACAGATATATTGGTGTCTGAACAATCAGGAGACACTATTAATGTTTTTCTTTATGGAAAAAATACCAAAAGCTGGATAATAGAGACTTTTTACCATGAAACAGCAAAACCGCAGTTATAATTTACTGGTGTATACCAGATTCTTTTAAACAGATATATTTGTGTCTGAACAATCAGGAGACACTATTACTGTTTTTCCTTATGACAAAAAATGGCAAAAGCATAATAACAGAGGTTTGAACAGTGGAACTGCAAAACCACACTTCTGTTTCTCTGGCCTACACCAGACTATTTTAAACAGAAATATTTGTGTCTGAACAATCAGGGAGACACTACTACTGTTTTTCTTTACGGAAAAAATACCAAAAGCTGGATAGTAAAGATTTTTTACCGTGGGACGGCAAAACCACAGTTATAATTTACTGGTGTATATCAGACTCTTTTAAACAGATGTATTAGTGTCTGAACAATCAGGAGATACTATTAGTTTTTTTCCTTTACGGAAAAAATAACAAAAGCTGGATAATAGAGATTTTTTACCGTGGAACGGCAAAACCACAGTTATAATTTACTGGTGTATACCAGACTCTTTAAACAGATATATTGGTGTCTGAACAATCAGGAGACACTATTACAGTTTTTCTTTACGACAAAAAATGGCAAAAGCAGGATAACAGAGGTTTGAACAGTGGAACTGCAAAACCACACTTCTGTTTCTCTGGCCTACACCAGACTATTTTAAACAGAAATATTTGCGTCTGAACAATCAGGGAGACACTATTACTGTTTTTCTTTATGGAAAAAATACCAAAAGCTGGATAGTAAAGATTTTTTACCGTGGAACTGCAAAACCCCACTTCTCTTTCTCTGTCCTACACAAGACTATTTTAAACAGATATATTTGTGTCTGAACAATCAGGAGACACTATTACTGTTTTTCTTTATGGCAAAATATGGCAAAAGCAGGATAATACAGAGATTTGACCCGTGGAACTGCTAAACCACACTTCTATTTCTCTGGCCTACACCAGACTATTTTAAACAGATATATTTGTGTCTGAACAATCAGGAGACCCTATTACTGTTTTTCTTTACGGAAAAAATACCAAAAGCTGGATAATAAAGATTTTTTACCGTGGGACGGCAAAACCACAGTTAAAATTTACTGGTGTATACCAGAATCTTTTAAACAGATATATTGTTGTCAGAACAATCAGGAGACACTATTAATGTTTTTCTTTATGGAAAAATTACCAAAAGCTGGATTATAGAGATTTTTTACCATGAAACAGCAAAGCCATAGTTATAATTTACTGGTGTATACCAGACTCTTTTAAACAGATACAGTTATATGAAAAAGTTTGGGCACCCCTATTAATCTTAAGCTTAATGTTTTATAAAAATTGGTGTTTTTGCAACAGCTATTTCAGTTTGATATATGTAATAACTGTTGGACACAGTAATGTTTCTGCCTTGAAATGAGGTTTATTGTACTAACAGAAAATGTGCAATCTGCATTCAAACAAAATTTGACAGGTGCATAAGTATGGGCACCTCACCAGAAAAGTGACATTAATATTTAGTAGATCCTCCTTTTGCAAAAATAACAGCCTCTAGTCGCTTCCTGTAGCTTTTAATGAGTTCCTAGATCCTGGATGAAGGTATGTTTGACCATTCCTCTTTACAAAACAATTCCAGTTCAGTTAAGTTTGATGGTCGCCGAGCATGGACAGCCCTCTTCAAATGATCCCACAGATGTTCAATGATATTCAGGTCTGGGGACTGGGATGGCCATTCCATAACATTGTAATCGCTCCTCTGCATGAATGCCTGAGTAGATTTGGAGCGGTGTTTTGGATCATTGTCTTGCTGAAAGATCCATCCCCTGCTTAACTTCAACTTAATCACTGATTCTTGAACATTATTGTCAAGAATCTGCTGATACTGAGTGGAATCCATGCGCCCCTCAACTTTAACAAGATTCCCGGTGCCGGCATTGGCCACACAGCCCCAAAGCATGATGGAACCTCCACCAAATTTTACTGTGGGTAGCAAGTGTTTTTCTTGGAATGCTGTGTTTTTTAGCCACCATGCATAACGCCTTTTTGTATGACCAAACAACTCAATCTTGGTTTCATCAGTCCACAGGACCTTCTTCCAAAAAGAAATTGGCTTCTCCAAATGTGCTTTTGCATACCTCAGCCGACTCTGTTTGTGGCGTGCTTGCAGAAACGGCTTCTTTCGCATCACTCTCCCATACAGCTTCTCCTTGTGCAAAGTGCGTTGTATAGTTGACCGATGCACAGTGACACCATCTGCAGCAAGTTGATGCTGCAGCTCTCTGGAGGTGGTCTGAGGATTGTCCTTGACTGATCTCACCATTCTACTTCTCTGCCTTTCTGATGTTTTTCTTGGCCTGCCACTTCTGGCCTTAGCAAGAACTGTCCCTGTGTTCTTCCATTTCCTTACTATGTTCCTCACAGTGGAAACTGACAGGTTAAATCTCTGAGACAGCTTTTTGTATCCTTCCCCTGAACAACTATGTTGAATAATCTTTGTTTTCAGATCATTTGACAGTTGTTTTGAGGAGCCCATGATGCCACTCTTCAGAGGAGATTCAAACAGGAGAACAACTTGCAAGTGGCCACTTTAAGTAGCTTTTCTCATGATTGCATACACCTGGCAATGAAGTTCAAAGCTCAATGAGGTTACAAAAACAAAAAGAGTGCTTTAGTAAGTCAGTAAAAAATAGGTAGGAGTATTTAAAACAAGAAAATGATAAGGGTGCCCATACTTATGCACCTGTCAAATTTTGTTTGAATGCAGATTGCACATTTTCTGTTAGTACAATAAACTTCATTTCAAGGCAGAAACATTACTGTGTCCAACAGTTATTACATATATCAAACTGAAATAGCTGTTGCAAAAACACCAATTTTTATAAAATACTAAGCTTAAGATTAATAGGGGTGCCCAAACTTTTTCATATAACTGTATATTGGTGTCTGAACAAGCAGGAGACACTATTACTGTTTTTCTTTACGGCTAAAAATGGCAAAAGCAGGATAATACAGAGATTTTTTACTCTGGAACAGCAAAACCACAGTTAAAATTTACTGGTGTATACAAGACTTTTTTAAATATATATATTTGCGACTGAACAGTGAGCGAGACACTCAAACTGCTTTTTTTAAGGTAAAAATGGCCCAAAATTGGATAATACAGAGGTTTGAACCGTGGAACTGCAAAACCACACTTCTGTTTCTCTGGCCTACACCAGACTATTATAAACAGATATACTTGTGTCTGAACAATCAGGGAGACACTATTACAGTTTTTTTTATGGCAAAAAATGCCAAAAGCAGGATAATAGAGATTTTTTACCGTGGAACAGCACAACCACAGTTATAATTTACTGGTGTATAACAAACTTTTTTCAATAAATATATTTGCGGCTGAACTGTGAGCGACACACTCAAACAGTTTTTTTTTTTAGGTACAAATAACCCAAAAGAGGATAATACAGAGGTTTGAACCGTGGAACTGCAAAACCACACTTCTGTTTCTCTGGCCTACACCAGACTATTTTAAACAGATATATTTGTGGCTGAACAATCAGGGAGACACTATTGCTGTTTTTCTTTAAGGAAAAAATACCAAAAGCTGGGTAATAGAGATTTTTAAACGTGGAATGGCAAAACCACAGTTATCATTTACTGTTGTATACCAGACTATTTTAAACAGATATATTTGTGTCTGAACAATCAGGAGACACTATTACTGTTTTTCTTTATGGCAAAAAATGCCAAAAGCAGGATAATACAGAGATTTGACCCGTGGAACGGCAAAACCACAGTTCTATTTCTCGGGCCTACACCAGACTATTTTCAACAGATATATTTGTGTCTGAACAATCAGGAGACACTATTACATTACTGTTTTTCTTTACGGCAAAAGATGGCAAAAGCAGGATAATAGTAAGATTTTTTACTGTGGAACAGCAAAACCACAGTTATAATTTCCTGGTGTATATCAGACTCTTTTAAACAGATATATTGGTGTCTGAACAATCAGGAGATACTATTACTTTTTTTCTTTATGGAAAAAATAACAAAAGCTGGATGATAGAGATCTTTTACCGTGGAACGGCAAAACCACAGTTATAATTTACTGGTGTATACCAGACTTTTTTAAATATATATATTTGCGGCTGAACAGTGAGGGACACACTCAAACTGTTTTTTTTTAGGTAGAAATGGCCCAAAAGTGGATAATACAGAGGTTTGGACCATGGAACTGTAAAACCACACTTCTGTATCTCTGGCCTACACCAGACTATTTTAAACAGATATATTTGTGTCTGAACAATCAGGAGACACTATTACTGTTTTTCTTTATGGCAAAATATGGCAAAAGCAGGATAATACAGAGATTTAACCCGTGGAACTGCGAAACCACACTTCTATTTCTCGGGCCTACATCAGACTATTTTAAACAGATATATTTGTGTCTGAACAATCAGGAGACACTATTACTGTTTTTCTTTACGGAAAAAATACCAAAAGCTGGATAATAAAGATTTTTTACCGTGGGACGGCAAAACCACAGTTATCATTTACTGGTGTATATCAGATTCTTTTAAACAGATATATTGGTGTCTGAACAATCAGGAGACACTATTACTGTTTTTCTTTACGGCTAAAAATGGCAAAAGCAGGATAATACAGAGATTTTTTACTCTGGAACAGCAAAGCCACCGTTAAAATTTACTAGTGTATACCAGACTTTTTTAAATATATATATTTGCGGCTGAACAGTGAGCAAGACACTCAAACTGCTTTTTTTTAAGGTAAAAATGGCCCAAAAGTGGATAATACAGAGGTTTGAACCGTAGAACTGCAAAACCACACTTCTATTTCTCTGGCCTACACCAGACTATTTTAAACAGATATATTTTTGTCTCAACAATCAGGGAGACACTATTACAGTTTTTTTTTACGGCAAAAAATGCCAAAAGCAGGATAATAAAGATTTTTTACCGTGGAACAGCACAACCACAGTAATAATTTACTGGTGTATAACAAACTTTTTTCAATATATATATTTGCGGCTTAACAGTGAGCGACACACTCAAACTGTTTTTTTTTTTAGGTACAAATAACTCAAAAGAGGATAATACAGAGGTTTGAACCGTGGAACTGTAAAACCACACTTCTGTTTCTCGGTCCTACACCAGACTGTTTTAAACAGATATATTTGTGTCTGAACAATCAGGGAGACACTATTGCTGTTTTTCTTTAAGGAAAAAATACCAAAAGCTGGATAATAGAGATTTTTAAACGTGGAATGGCAAAACCACAGTTATCATTTACTGTTGTATACCAGACTATTTTAAACAGATATATTTGTGTCTGAACAATCAGGAGACACTATTACTGTTTTTCTTTACGGCAAAAAATGCCAAAAGCAGGATAATACAGAGATTTTTTACTGTGGAATGGCAAAACCACAGTTATAATTTCCTGGTGTATATCAGACTCTTTTAAACAGATATATTGGTGTCTGAACAATCAGGAGATACTATTACTTTTTTTCTTTATGGAAAAAATAACAAAAGCTGGATAATAGAGATATTTTACCGTGGAACGGTAAAACCACAGTTATAATTTACTGGTGTATACCAGACTTTTTTAAATATATATATTTGCGGCTGAACAGTGAGGGACACACTCAAACTGTTTTTTTTTAGGTAGAAATGGCCCAAAAGTGGATAATACAGAGGTTTGGACCATGGAACTGCAAAACCACACTTCGGTATCTCTGGCCTACACCAGACTATTTTAAACAGATATATTTGTGTCTGAACAATCAGGAGACACTATTACTGTTTTTCTTTATGGCAAAATATGGCAAAAGCAGGATAATACAGAGATTTGACCCGTGGAACTGCGAAACCACACTTCTATTTCTCGGGCCTACACCAGACTATTTTAAACAGATATATTGGTGTCTGAACAATCAGGAGAAACTATTACTGTTTTCTTTACGGAAAAAATACCAAAAGCTGAATAATAAAGATTTTTTACCGTGGGACGGCAAAACCACAGTTATAATTTACTGGTGTATATCAGATTCTTTTAAACAGATATATTGGTGTCTGAACAATCAGGAGACACTATTACTGTTTTTCTTTACGGAAAAAATACCAAAAGCTGGATAATACAGAGATTTTTGCGGTGGAACAGCAGAACCACCGTTATAATTTACTGGTGCATACCAGACTTTTTTAAACATATACAGTACAGACCAAAAGTTTGGACACACCTTCTCATTTAAAGATTTTTCTGTATTTTCATGTCTATGAAAATTGTACATTCACACTGAAGGCATCAAAACTATGAATTAGCACATGTGGAATTATATACTTAACAAAAAATTGTGAAACAATTGAAAATATGTCTTATATTCTAGGTTCTTCAAAGTAGCCACCTTTTGCTTTGATGACTGCTTTGCACACTCTTGGCATTCTCTTGATGAGCTTCAAGAGGTAGTCACTAGAAATGGTCTTCCAACAATCTTGAAGGAGTTCCCAGAGATGCTTAGCACTTGTTGGCCCTTTTACCTTCATTCTGCGGTCCAGCTCACCCCAAACCATCTCGATTGGGTTCAGGTCTGGTGACTGTGGAGGCCAGGTCATGTGGCGTAGCACCCCATCACTCTCCTTCTTGGTCAAATAGCTCTTACACAGCTTGGAGGTGTGTTTCGGGTCATTGTCCTGATGAAAAATAAATGATGATCCAACTAAACGCAAACCGGATGGAATAGCATACCGCTGCAAGATGCTGTGGTAGCCATGCTGGTTCAGTATGACTTCAATTTTGAATAAATCCCCAACAGTGTCACCAGCAAAGCACCCCCACACCATCACACCATCACACCATCACACCTCCTCCTCCATGCTTTACGGTGGGAACCAGGCATGTAGAGTCCATCCGTTCACCTTTTCTGCATCGCACAAAGACACGGTGGTTGGAACCAAAGATCTCAAATTTGGACTCATCAGACCAAAGCACAGATTTCCACTGGTCTAATGTCCATTCCTTGTGTTCTTTAGCCCAAACAAATCTCTTCTGCTTGTTGAGTGTCCTTAGCAGTGGTTTCCTAGCAGCTATTTTACCATGAAGGCCTGCTGCACAAAGTCTCCTCTTAACAGTTGTTGTAGAGATTTGTCTGCTGCTAGAACTCTGTGTGGCATTGACCTGGTCTCTAATCTGAGCTGCTGTTAACCTGCCATTTCTGAGGCTGGTGACTCGGATAAACTTATACTCAGAAGCAGAGGTGACTCTTGGTCTTCCTTTCCTGGGGCGGTCGCCATGTGAGCCAGTTTCTTTGTAGCGCTTGATGGTTTTTGCAACTGCACTTGGGGACACTTTCAAAGTTTTCCCAATTTTTCGGACTGACTGACTTAATTTCTTAAAGTAATGATGGCCACTCGTTTTTCTTTACTTAGCTGCTTTTTTCTTGCCATAATACAAATTCTAACAGTCTATTCAGTAGGACTATCAGCTGTGTGTCCACCTGACGTCTACACAACACAACTGATGGTCCCAACCCCATTTATAAGGCAAGAAATCCCACTTATTAAACCTGACAGGGCACACCTGTGAAGTGAAGACCATTTCCGGTGACTAACTCTTGAAGCTCATCAAGAGAATGCCAAGAGTGTGCAAAGCAGTCATCAAAGCAAAAGGTGGCTACTTTGAAGAACCTAGAATATAAGACATATTTTCAATTGTTTCACACTTTTTTGTTAAGTATATAATTCCACATGTGTTAACTCATAGTTTTGATGCCTTCAGTGTGAATGTACAATTTTCATAGTCATGAAAATACAGAAAAATCTTTAAATGAGAAGGTGTGTCCAAACTTTTGTTCTGTACTGTATATTTGTGGCTGAACATTGAGCGACACACTCAAACTGTTTTTTTTTTAGGTACAAATGGCCCAAAAGTGGATAATACAGAGGTTTTAATTTTGGAACTGCAAAACCACACTTCTGTTTCTCTGGCCTACACCAGACTAATTTAAACAGATATATTTGTGTCTGAACAATCAGGGAGACACTATTACAGTTTTTTTTTACCCCCAAAAAATGCCAAAAGCAGGATGATAGAGATTTTTTACCGTGGAACAGCACAACCACAGTTATCATTTACTGGTGTATACCAGACTCTTTTAAACAGATATATTGGTGTCTGAACAATCAGGAGACTCTATTACTGATTTTCTTTACAGCAAAAAATGCCAAAAGCAGGATAATACAGAGATTTGACCCGTGGAACGGCAAAACCACAGTTCTATTTCTCGGGCCTACACCAGACTATTTTCAACACATATATTTGTGTCTGAAAAATCAGGAGACACTATTACTGTTTTTCTTTATGGCAAAATACGGCAAAAGCAGGATAATAGAGATTTTTTACTGTGGAATAGCAAAACCACAGTTATAATTTACTGGTGTATACCAAACTTTTTTTAAAAAAAAAGGCTGCACAGTGAGCAACACACTCAAACTGTTTTTTTTTAGGTTCAAATGGCCCAAAAGTGGATAATACAGAGGTTTGAACCGAAGAACTGCAAAACCACACTTCTCTTACTCTGTCCTACACAAGACTATTTAAAACAGATATATTTGTGTCTGAACAATTAGGGAGACACTATTACTGTTTTTTTTTACGGCAAAAAATGCCAAAAGCACAATCATAGAGATTTTTTAGCATGGAATAGCACAACCACAGTTATAAATTACTGGTGTATACCAGACTTTTTTCAATATATATATTTGCGGTTTAACAATGAGCGACATACTCAAACTGTTTTTTTTTAGGTACAAATGGCCCAAAAGTGGATAATACACAGGTTTGAACCGTGGAACTGCAAAATGACACTTCTATTTCTCGGGCCTACACCAGACTATTTTAAACAGATATATTTGTGTCTGAACAATCAGGGAGACACTATTACTGTTTTTCTTTAAGGAAAAAATACCAAAAGCTGAATAATAGAGATTTTTTAACGTGGAATGGCAAAACCACAGTTATAATTTACTTTTGTATATCAGACTCTTTTAAACAGATATATTGGTGTCTGAACAATGAGGAGATACTATTACTTTTTTTCTTTATGGAAAAAATACCAAAAGCTGGATAATAGAGATTTTTTAACGTGGAACGTGAAAACCACAGTTATAATTTACTGGTGTATACCAGACTCTTTTAAACAGATATATTGGTGTCTGAACAATCAGGAGACACTATTACTGTTTTTCTTTACGGCTACAAATGGCAAAAGCAGGATAATACAGAGATTTTTTTACCGTGGAACAGCACAACCAAAGTTATAATTTACTGGCGTATACCAGACTTTTTTCAATATATATATTTGCGGCTGAACAGTGAGCGACACACTCAAACTGTTTTTTTTAGGTAAAAATGGCCCAAAAGTGGATAATATAGAGGTTTGAACCATGGACCTGCAAAACCACACTTTTGTTTCTCTGTCCTACACCAGACTATTTTAAACAGATATATTTGTGTCTGAACTGTCACAGACACACTTTTTTTTTTTATTTTGAAGGAGGGGGACACTAAAAGGTTAATAAGACGGGTATTTGTACGGTGTGAAGGAGGGAAAAAAAAAAGAGGATTTAGATGAGAAAAAAAGGATTTTTCCTGGCCCCTAGGAACTGGAGCTGAGTCCAGAAATTTCAGCAACAGGAGCACACAGGACTGTAATGCAATGTTTTCTGCTTTAACCTTTGCGTCTCCTATACAGCCTGCCTGCCTGCCTGCCTGACATTTGGGATGGATATTAGTCCTGAGAAGGACTGTTTCTTTGATTTGGCAGCCTTTACAGACCCTAAACTAACTATTTCGCAGTATAAATCTCTCCCTAGCTCAGCAGTGCTTTCCCTACACTGGCTAATCCAGAGCGACTGTGTCCAAGATGGCGGAGCCCGGTTTTAAATACTCGAGGTGACGCTGTGCAGCCAGCCAATCAATGTAATGCCCGCAACCAACATGGCTGCGGCATTACAGTGACTGGCTGGCAATCCCTGCATGATCATTGGCTCTGTAAAGGTGCCAAACATGCAGGGCGGAGACCCGAGCTCCCGCCCGAGTAACCTGGAAATGCTCGGTGCTCGCCGAACATCCCGAGGGGTGTGATGCTCGGTCGAGTACCGAGCAGTGTCGAGCATATTCGCTCAACACTACTACTGTGACCTCCACGTCTCTTCCACGGGGCATTTATATTGTCTTTTTATTCCAGTGCGACCTCCACCACTCTTCCAAGGGGCAAGAAAACCGTCTTGTTTAGCTACTGTGACCTACACGTCTCTTCCACGCAGCATTGATACTGTCTTTTTATTCCACTGCGACCTCCTCCACTCTTGCAAGGGGCATTGATATTGTCTTTTTATTCCACTGGAACCTCCACCACTCTTCCAAGGGGCATTAAAACCATCTTGTTAAGCTACTGTGGACTCCACGTCTCTTCCACGGGGCATTGATATTGTCTTTTTATACCACTGTAACCTCCACCACTTTTCCAAGGGGCATTAAAACCATTTTGTTAAGCTACTGTGACCTCACTTCTCTTCTAAGGGGCATTAAAACCATCTTGTTAAGCGATTCTGAAATCCACAGCTCTTCCAGATTGCATTGAAACCGTCTTCTCAAGCTACTGTAACCTCCACGTCTCTTCCACGGGGCATTGATATTGTCCATTTTATCCACTGCAACTTCAACCACTCTTCCAAGGGGCAATAAAACCATCTTGTTAAGCTACTGTGACCTCCACATCTCTTCCACGGAGCATTGATATTGTATTTTAATTCCACTGCGACCTCCTCCACTCTTCCAGGGGGCATTGATATTGTCTTTTGATTCCACTGCGATCTCCACCACTCTTCCAAGGGGCATTAAAACCATCTTGTTAAACCACTTTGAACTACACAGCTCTTCCAAGGGGCATTAAAAGCGTCTTGTTAAGCTACTGTGACCTCCACGTCTCTTCCACGGGGCATTGATATTGTCTTTTTATTCCACTGCAACCTCCATCACTCTTCCAAGGGGCATTAAAACTGTCTTGATAAGCTACTGTAACCTCCACGTCTCTTCCACGGGACATTGATATTGTCTTTTTATTCCATTGCGACCTTCACCACTTTTCCAAGGGACATTGATATTATCTTTTTATTCCACTGCGACCTCCACCACTCTTCCAAAGGGCACTGATATTGTCTTTTTATTCCACTGCAACCTCCACCATTCTTTCAAGGGGCACTAAAACCATATTATTAAGCTACTGTGACCTCGACGTCTCTCCCACAGGGCATTGATATTGTCTTTTTATTTCACTGTAACCACCACATCTCTTCCACTGGGCATTAAAACTGTCTTGTTAAGCTAATTTGACCTACACGTCTCTTCCAAGGGGCATTAAAACCATCTTGTTAAACCACTCTGAACTCCACAGCTCTCCCACAGGGCAATAAAACCGTCTTGTTAAGCTACTGTGATCTCCACATCTTTTCCATGGGGCATTGATATTGTCTTTTTATTCTACTGTAACCTCCACCGCTCTTCCAAGGGCATTAAAAGCCACTTGTTAAGCTACTTTGACCTCCATATCTCTTCCAAGGGGCATTAAAACCATCTTGTTAAAACACTCTGAACTCCACAGCTCTTCCAAGGGGCATTAAAACCGCCTTGTTAAGCTACTGTTATCTCCACGTCTCTTCCACGGGGTATTGATATTGTTCTTTATTCCACTGCAACCTCCACCACTCTTCCAAGGGGCATTGATATTGTCTTTTTTTTTCCACTGCGACCTCAACCACTCTTCCATGGGGCATTGATATTGTCTTTTTATTCCACTGCGACCTCCACCACTCTTCCAATGGGCATTAAAACAATCTTGTTTAGCTACTGTGACCTCCACGTCTCTTCCACAGGGCATTGATATTGTCTTTTTATTCCACTCTAACCTCCAACACTGTTCCAAGGTGCATTAAAACCATCTTCTTAAACAACTCTGAACTCCACTGCTCTTCCAAGGGCATTGAAACCGTCTTGTTAACCTATTGGGACCTCCTCGTCTTTTCTACTGGGCATTGATATTGTCTTATTATTCCACTGCGACCTCCACCACTATTCCAAGGGGCATTAAAGCCTTTTGCTAAGCTACTGTGACCTCCATGTCTCTTCCAAGGGGCATTGATATTTTCTTTTTATTCCACTGCGACCTCCAACACTCTTACAAGGGGCATTAATATTGTCTTTTTATTCCACTGCGACCTCCACCACTCTTCCAAGGGGCATCAAAACCGTCTGGTTTAGCTACTGTGTCCTCCATGTCTCTTTCACGGGGCATTGATATTGTCTGTTTGTTCAACTGTAACCTACACCACTCTTCCAAGGGGCATTAAAACCATCTTGTAAAGCTACTGTGACCTCCTCGTCTCTTCCAAGAGGCATTAAAACTGTCTTGTTAAACCACTCTGAACTCCACAGCTCTTCAAAGGGGCATTAAATCCATCTTGTTAAGCTACTGTGACCTCCACGTCTCTTTCGCGGGGCATTGAAATTGTCTTTTTGTTTCACTGCAACCTCCACTATTCTTACAAGGGGCATTAAAACTGTCTTCTTAAGCTTCTGGGACTTGCACGTCTCTTCAGCGGGGCATTGATATTGTCTTTTTATTTCACTGCGACCTCCACCTCTCTTCCAAGGACATTGATATTGTCTATTTATTCCACTGCGGCCTCCACCACTCTTTCAAGGGGCATTAAAACCATCTTGTAAAGCTACAGTGACCTCCACGTCTCTTCCACGGGGCATTGATATTGTCTCTTTAATCCTCTGTAGACTCCACCACTATTCCAAGGGGCATTAAAACCATTTGGATAAGCTACAGTGACCTCCATGTTTCTTCTAAGGGGCATTAAAACCGTCTTGTTAAGCTACTGTGACCTCCATGTCTCTTCCACGGGGCATTGATATAGTTTTTTTATTCCACTGCGACTTCCACCACTCTTTCAAGGGGCATTAAACCATATTGTTAAGTAACTGTGGCCTCCTCGTCTCTTCCACGGGGCATTGATATTGTTCTTTTATTCCACTTCGACCTCCACCACTCTTCCAAGGGGCAATAAAGCCGTCTTTTTAAGCTACTGTGACCTTCACGTCTCTTCCACGGGTCATTGATATTGTCCTGTTATTCCACGGGAAACTCCACCACTCTTTCAAAGGGCATTAAAACTGTCTTGTTAAACTACTGTGAGCTCCACGTCTCTTCCAAGGGGCATTAAAACCATCTTGTTAAGCTACTGTGATCTCCAAGTCTCTTCCACGGGGCATTGATATTGTCTTTTTGTTCCACTGCGACCTGCACTACTCTTCCAAAGTGCAATAAAACGTCTTGTTAGGCTACTGTGACCTCCACGTCTCTTCGATGGGGAAATTGATATTGTCTTTTTATTCCACTACGACCTCCACCACTCTACCACGGGGCATTAAAACAGTCTTGTTAAGCTACTGTGACCTCCACATCTCTTCAAGGGGCATTGTTATTGTCCTTTTATTCCACTGCGACCCCCACCACTATGCCAAGGGGCATATATATTGTTTTTTTATTCCACTGCGACCTCCACCACTCTTCCAAGTGGCAATAAGACCGTCTTGTTAAGCTACTGTGACCTCCACATCTCTTTCACGGGCCATTGATACTGTCTTTTTTTTCCACTGCTACCTCCACCACTATTCCAAGGGGTATTAAAACCGTGTTGTTAAGCTACTGTGACCTCCAAGTCTCTTCCAGGGGCATTGTTATTGTATTTTTATTCCACTGCGACCTCCCCCACTATGCCAAGCGGCACAGATATTGTTTTTTGATTCCACTGCGACCTCCACCACTCTTCCAAGTGGCATTACAACCGTCTTGTTAAGCTGCTGTGACCTCCACATCTCTTTCACGGGCCATTGATATTGTTTTTTTATTCCACTGCGACCTCCACCACTAATCCAAGGGGCATAAAAACTGTCTTGTTAACCTACTGTGACCTCCACGTCTTATCCACAGGGCATTGATGTTGTCTTTTTATTGCACTGCGACTTCCACCACTCTTCCAAGGGGCATTGATATTGTAATTTTATTCCACTGCAACCTCCACCACTCTTCCAAGGGGCATTGATATTGTCTTTTTATTCCATTGCAACCTGAACCACTCCTCCAAGGGGCACTAAAACCATCTTGTTAAGCTACTGTGACCTCCACGTCACTTCCACGGGGCATTAATATTGTCTTTTTATTCCACTGTAACCTCCACCACTCTTCGAAGGAGCATTAAAACCGTCTTACTAAGCTACCGTCACCTCCACGTCTCTTCTAAGGATCATTAAAACCATCTTGTTAAACCACTCTGAACTCCACAGCTCTTCCAATATGGCATTGATATTGTCTTTTTATTCCACAGCGACCTCCACCATTCTTCCAAGGGGCATTAAAACTATATTGTTAAGCTACTGTGACCTCCATGTCTCTTCCACGGGGCATTGATAGTCTTTTTATTCCACTGCGACCTCCACCACTCTTCCAAGGGGCATTAAAACTATATTGTTAAGCTACTGTGACCTCCACATCTATTCCACAGGTCATTGATATTTTCTTTTTATTCCTCTGTAACCTCCAACAGTCTTCCAAGTGGCATTAAAACCATATTGTTAAGCTACTGTGACCTCCACGTCTCTTCCAAGGGGCATTAAAACTGTCTTGTTAAGCTACTGTGACCTCCAATTGTCTTCCATGGGGCATTGATATGGTTCTTTTATTCCACTGCGACTTCCACCTCTCTTCCAAGGGACATTAAACCGTTTTGTTAAGCTACTATGGCCTCCAGGTCTCTTCCACAGGGCATTGATATTGTCTTTTTATTCCACAGCGACCTTCACCTCTCTTCCAGGGGCAATAAAAACGTCTTGTTAAGCTAATGTGACCTCCAAGTGTCTTCCACAGGGCAATGATATTGTCTATTTATTCCACTGCGACCTTCACCACTCTTCCAAGGGGCATTGATATTGTCGTTTTATTCCACTGCGACCTCCAGCACTCTTCCAAATAGCATTAAAAACCTCTTGTTAAGCTACTGTAATTTCCATTTCTGTTCCACGGGGCATTGATATTGTCTTTTTATTCCACTGCGACCTCCATCACTCTTCCAAGGGGCATTAAAACTGTCTTGATTAGCTAATGTGACCTCCACGTCTCTTCCATGGGACATTGATATTGTCTTTTTATTCCACTGCGACCTCCACCACTTTTCCAAGGGACATTGATATTATCTTTTTATTCCACTGCGACCTCCACCACTCTTCCAAAGGGCACTGATATTGTCTTTTTATTTCACTGCAACCTCCACCATTCATTCAAGGGGCAGTAAAACCATATTATTAAGCTACTGTGACCTCGACGTCTCTTCCACAGGGCATTGATATTGTCTTTTTATTCCACTGTAACCACCACCTCTCTTCCACTGGGCATTAAAACAGTCTTGTTAAGCTAATGTGACCTACACGTCTCTTCCAAGGGGCATTAAAACCATCTTGTTAAACCACTCTGAACTCCACAGCTCTCCCATGGGGCAATAAAACCGTCTTGTTAAACTACTGTTACCTCCACGTCTCTACCACGGGGCATTGATATTGTCTTTTTTTTCCACTGCGACCTCCATCACTCTTACAAGGGCCATTAAAAACGTCTTGGTAAGCTACTGTGACCTCCAAATCTCTTCCACGGGGCATTGATATTGTCTTTTTATTCCACTGCGACCTCCACCACTCTTTCATGGGGCATTGATATTGTCTTTTTATTCCTCTGCGACCTCCACCACTCTTCCAAGGGGCATTAAAAATATGTTGTTAAGCTACTGTGATCTCCACATCTTTTCCATGGGGCATTGATATTGTCTTTTTATTCCACTGTAACCTCCACCACTCTTCCAAGGGGCATTAAAACCATCTTGTTAAGCTACTTTGACCTCCATGTCTCTTCCAAGGGTCATTAAAACCATCTTGTTAAAACACTCTGAACTCCACAGCTCTTACAAGGGGCAATAAAACCCTCTTGTTAAGCTACAGTGATCTCCACGTCTCTTCCACGGGGTATTGATATTGTTTTTTAACCCACTGCAACCTCCACCACTCTTCCAAGGGGCATTGATATTGTCTTTTTTTTTTCCACTGCGACCTCAACCACTCTTCCATGGGGCATTGATATTGTCTTTTTATTCCACTGCGACCTCCACCACTGTTCCAAGGGGCATTAAAACCATTTTCTTAAACAACTCTAAACTCGACAGCTCTTCCAAGGGTATTGAAACCTTCTTGTTAACCTACTGGGACATCCTAGTCTCTTCTACTGGGCATTGATATTGTCTTATTATTCCACTGCGACCTCCACCACTATTCCAAGGGGCATTAAAGCCTTCTTGCTAAGCTACTGTGACCTCCACGTCTCTTCCAAGAGGCATTGATATTTTCTTTTTATTCCACTGCGACCTCCACCACTCTTCCAAGGGGCATTGATATTGTCTTTTTATTCCACTGCGAACTCCACCACTCTTCCAAGGGGCATCAAAACAGTCTGGTTTAGCTCCTGTGTCCTCCATGTCTCTTTCACGGGGCATTGATATAGTCTGTTTATTCCACTGTAACCTACACCTCTCTTCCAAGGGGCATTAAAACCATCTTGTTAAGTACTGTGACCTCCACTTCTCTTCCAAGGGGCATTAAAACTGTCTTGTTAAACCACTCTGAATTCCACAGCTCTTCCAAGGGGCATTAAAACCATCTTGCAAAGCTACTGTGACCTCCACGTCTCTTCCTAGAGGCATGAAAACCGTCTTGTTAAACCACTCTGAACTCCACAGCTCTTCCAAGGGGCATTAAACCGTCTTGTTAAGCTACTGTGACCTCTAAGTCTCTAAAACGGGTCACTGACATTGTCTTTTTATTCCACTGCGACCTCCACCACTCTTCCAAGGGGCATTAAATCCATCTTGCTAAGCTACTGTGACCTCAATGTCTCTTTCGCGGGGCATTGGTATTATCTTTTTGTGTCACTGCAACCTCCACTACTCTTACAAGGGGCATTAAAACTGTCTTGTTAAGCTTCTGGGACCTGCACGTCTCTTCTTTGGGGCATTGATATTGTCTTTTTATTCCACTGCGACCTCCACCTCTCTTCCAAGGGCATTGATATTGTCTTTTTATTCCACTGCAACCTCCACCACACTTTCAAGGGGCATTAAAACCGTTTGGATAAGCTACAGTGACCTCCATGTTTCTTCTAAGGGGCATTAAAACCGTCTTGTTAAGCTACTGTGACCTCCATGTCTCTTCTTCCACGGGGCATTGATATAGTTTTTTTTTTCCACTGTGACTTCCAACACTCTTCCAAGGGGCATTAAACCATCTTGTTAAGTTACTGTGGCCTCCTCGTCTCTTCCATGGGGCATTGATATTGTTCTTTTATTCCACTGCGACCTCCACCACTCTTCCACGGGGCAATAAAGCCGTCTTTTAAAGCCACCTTCACATTTCTTCCACGGGTTATTGATATTGTCCTGTTATTCCAAGGGAAACTCCACCCCTTTTCCAAAGGGCATTAAAACTGTCTTGTTAAGCTACTATGACCTCCACGTCTCTTCCAAGGGTCATGAAAACCGTCTCGTTAAACCACTCTGAACTCCACAGCTTTTCCAAGGGGCATTAAAACCATCTTGTTAAGCTACTGTGATCTCCAAGTCTCTTCCACGGGGCATTAATATTGTCTTTTTATTCCACTGCGAGCTGCACTACTCTTCCAAAGTGCAATAAAACATCTTGTTAGGCTACTGTGACCTCCACGTCTCTTCGACAGGGGAAATTTATATTGTCTTTTTATTCCACTACGACCTCCACCACTCTACCAAGGGGCATTAAAACCATCTTGTTAAGCTACTGTAACCTCCACGTCTCTTCAAGGGGCATTGTTATTGTCCTTTTATTCCACTGCGAGCTCCACCACTATGCCAAGGGGCATATATATTGTTTTTTTATTCCACTGCGACCTCCACCACTCTTCCAAGTGTCATTAAGACCGTCTTGTTAAGCTACTGTGACCTCCACATCTCTTTCATGGGCCATTGATATTGTCTTTTTATTCCACTGCGACCTCCACCACTATTCCAAGGGGCATTAAAACCATCTTGTTAAGCTACTGTGACCTCCAAGTCTCTTCCAGGGGCATTGTTATTGTCTTTTTATTCCACTGCGACCTCCACCACTATGCCAAGGGGCAAAGATATTGTTTTTTGATTCCACTGCGACCTCCACCACTCTTCCAAGTGGCATTAAGACCGTCTTATTAAGCTACTGTGACCTCCACATCTCTTTCACGGGCCATTGATATTGTTTTTTTATTCCACTGCGACCTCCACCACTATTCCAAGGGGCATAAAAACTGTCTTGTTAAGCTACTCTGAACTCCACGTCTTATCCACAGGACATTGATATTGTCTTTTTATTGCACTGTGACCTACACCACTCTTCCAAGGGGCATTGATATTGTAATTTT
The DNA here is from genome assembly GCF_046119375.1 of Phyllobates terribilis. Classification (NCBI taxonomy): domain Eukaryota; kingdom Metazoa; phylum Chordata; class Amphibia; order Anura; family Dendrobatidae; genus Phyllobates; species Phyllobates terribilis. The sequence goes on along the minus strand of NW_027362924.1, from coordinate 97,562 downwards.
ATTCCACTGCGACCTCCACCACTCTTCCAAGGGGCATTGATATTGTCTTTTTATTCCACTGTGACCTGAACCACTCTTCCAAGGGGCACTAAAACCATCTTGTTAAGCTACTGTGATCTCCACGTCACTTCCACGGGGCATTAATATTGTCTTTTTATTCCACTCTAACCTCCACCACTCTTCGAAGGAGCATTAAAACCGTCTTATTAAGCTACCGTGACCTCCACATCTCTTCCAAGGGTCATTAAAACCATCTTGTTAAACCACTCTGAACTCCACAGCTCTTCCAATGGGCATTGATATTGTCTTTTTATTCCACTGCGACCTCCACCAGTCTTCCAAGTGGCATTAAAACCATATTGTTAAGCTACTGTGACCTCCACGTCACTTCCAAGGGGCATTAAAACTGTCTTGCTAAGCTACTGTGACCAATTGTCTTCCACGGCGCATTGATATGGCTTTTTTATTCCACTGTGACTTCCATCACTCTTCCAAGGGACATTAAACCATCTTGTTAAGCTACTGTGGCCTCCAGGTCTCTTCCACAGGGCATTGATATTGTCTTTTTATTCCACAGCGACCTCCACCTCTCTTCCAGGGGCAATAAAAATGTCTTGTTAAGCTACTTTGACCTCCAAGTGTCTTCGAAGGGGCATTCATATTGTCGTTTTATTCCACTGCGACCTCCATCACTCTTCCAAGGCGCATTGATATTGTCTTTTTATTCCACTGTCATCTCCACCACTCTTCCAAGGGGCATTGATATTGTCTTTTTATTCCACTGCGACCTCCAGCACTCTTCCAAGGGGCATTAAAACCGTCTTGTTAAGATACTGTGATTTCCATTTCTGTTCCACGGAGCATTGATATTGTCTTTTTATTCCACCGCGACCTCCACAACACTTGCAAGGGACATTGACATTGTCTTTTTATTCCACTGCGACCTCCACCAATCTTCCAAGGGGCATTAAAACCATCTTCTTAAGCTACTGTGACCTCCACGTTTCTTCCTCGGGACATTGATATTGTCTTTTTATACCGCTGTAACCTCCAGCACTCTTCCAAGGGGCACTAAAACCGTCTTGTTAAGCTACTGTGACCTCCACGTCTCTTCAACGGGGCATTGATATTGTCTTTTTATTCCACTGTAACCTACACCACTCTTCCACGGGGCATTAAAACCGTCTTGTTAAGCTGCTGTGACCTCCACGTTTCTTCCAAGGAGCATTAAAGCCATGTTGTTAAAACACTCTGAACTCCACAGCTCTTCCAAGGGGCATTAAAGCCGTCTTTTTATGCTACTGTTACCTCCAAGTCTCTTTCACGGGGCATTGATATTGTCTTTTTATTCTACTGCGACCTCCACTACTCTTCCAAGGGCATTGATACTGTCTTTTTAATCCACTGTGACCTGCACCACTCTTCCAAGGGGCAGTAAACTGTCTAGTTGAGCTACTATGACCTCCACGTCTCTTCCAAGGGGCATTAAAACCGTCTTGTTAAACCACTCTGAACTCCACAGCTCTTCCAATAGGCATTAAAACCATCTTGTTAAGCTGCTGTTACCTCCAAGTCTCTTCCACGGAGCATTGATATTGTCTTTTTATTCTACTGCGACCTCCACCACTCTTCCAAGGGGCATTAAAAACGTCTTGTTAAGCTACTGTGACTTCCACATCTCTTCCACGGGGCATTGATATTGTCTTTTTATTCCACTGTGACCTCCACCACTCTTCTAAGGGGCATTATAACCATCTTGTCAAGCTACTGTGACCTTCAAGTCTTTTCCAAGTGACAATTAAACCGTAATGTTAAACCACTGTGAACTGCAAAGTTCTTCCAAGGGGCATTAAAACCGTCTTGTTAAGCTACTTTGTCCTCTATATCTCATCGAAAGGACATTAAAACCGTCTTGTTAAACCACTCTGAACTCCACAGCTCTTCCAAGGGGCATTAAAACCGTCTTTTTAAGCTACTGTTACCTCCAAGTCTCTTTCACGGGGCATTGATATTGTCTTTTTATTCTACTGTGACCTCCACCACTCTTCCAAGGGCATTAATACTGTCTTTTTAATCCACTGTGACCTGCACCACTATTCCAAGGGGCAGTAAACTGTCTAGTTGAGCTACTATGACCTCCACTTCTCTTCCAAGGAGCATTAAAACCGTCTTATTAAACCACTATGAACTCCAAAGTTCTTCCAAGGAGCATTAAAACTGTCTTGTAAAGCTACAGTGACCTCCACCTCTCTTCCAAGGGGCATTGATATTGTATTTTTATTCCACTACAACCTCCACCACTCTTTCAAGGGCCATTAATAACGTCTTGTTAAGCTGCAGTGAACTCCATGTCTCATCCAAGGGGAATTAAAACCGTCTTGTTAAACCACTCTGCACTCCACAGCTCTATCAAGGGGCATTAAAACAGTCTAGTTAAGCTACTGTGACCTCCACTTCTCTTTCAAGGGGCATTGATATTGTCTTTTTATTCCACTGCGACCTTCACCACTCTTCCAAAGGGCATTAAAACCGTCTTTTTAAGCTACTGTGAACTCCACGTCTCTTCCATGGGGCATTGATATTTTCTTCTTATTCCACTGTAACTTTCACCACTCTTCCAAGGGGCATTAAAAACGTCTTGTTAAGCTACTGTGACCTACACTTCTCTTCCAAGGGGCATTAAAACCATCTTGATAAACTACTCTGAACTCCATAGCTCTTCCAAGGGGCATTAAAACCATCTTGTTAAGCTACTGTGACCTCCACGTCTCTTCCACTGGTCATTGATATTGTCTTTTTATTCCACTGCGAACTCCACCACTCTTCCAAGGGGCATTAAAACCGTCTTGTTAAGCTACTGTGACCTCCACGTATTTTCCATGGGGGATTGATAATGTCTTATTCCACTGCGACCTCCACCACTCTTCCAAGGGGCAATAAAACAAACTTGTTAAGCTACTGTGACCTCCACGTCTCTTCCACCTGCTATTGATATTGTCTGTTTTTTCCAAAGCGACCTCCACCACTCTCCCAAGGGTCACTAAAACCATTTTGTTAAGCTACTGTGACCCCCACGTCTATTCCACCGGGCATTGAAATTGCCTTTTTATTCCACTGCGACCTCCACCAGTCTATCAAGGGGCATTGATATTGTCTTTTTATTCCACTGCGACCTCCACCACTCTTCGAAGGGGCATTAAAACCGTCTTGTTAAGCTACTGTAATCTCCAAGCCTCTTCCATGGGGCATTGATATTGTATTTTTATTCCACTGTAACCTCCACCAATCTTCCAAGGAGCATTAAAACCGTTTTTTTAAGCCACTGTGACCTTAACGCCTCTTCCAAGGGGCATTAATCCCGTCTTGTTAAACCACTCTGAACTCCACAGCTCTTCCAAGGGGCATTAAAACCGTCTTCTTAAGCAACTGTGACCTCCACGTCTATTCCACGGGGAATTGATATCGTCATTTTATTTCATTGTGATCTCCACCACTCTCCCAAGGGGCATTAAAACCGTCTAGTAAAGCTGCTGTGACCTCCACGTCTCTTCCACGGGGCAATGATATTGTCTTTTTATTCCACTGCGACCTCCACCACTCTTCCAAGGGACATTGATGTAGTCTATTTATTCCACTGCAACCTCCACCACTCTTCTAAGGGGCATGAAAACCGTCTTGTTAAGCAACTGCGACCTCCACCACTCTTCCAAGGGGCATTGATATTTTCTTTTTATTCCACTGTAACCTACACCACTCTTGTAAGGGGCATGAAAACCGGCTTCATAAGCTACTGTGACCTCCACATCTCTTCCACGAGGCATTAAAACCATCTTGTTAAACCACTCTGAACTCCACAGCTCTTCCAAGGGGCATTAAAACTGTCTTGTTAACCTACTGTGACCTCCACCTCTCTTTCAAGGGGCATTAAAACCGTCTTGTTAAGCAACTGCGACCTCCACCACTCTACCACGGGGCATTGATATTGTTTTTTTACTCCACTGCGACCTCCAGCACTCTTCCAAGGGGCATTAAAACCATCTTGTTAAGCTACTGTGACCTCCACGTATATTCCACGGAGCATTGATATTGTCTATTTTTTCCACTGCGACCTCCACCACTCTTCCAAGGGGCACTAAAACCGTCTTGTTAAGCTACTGTGATCCCCACGTCACTTCCACAGGGCATTGATATTGTCTTTTTATTCCACTGTAACCTCCACCACTCTTCCAAAGGGGATTAAAACTGTCTTTTTGAGCTACTGTGACCACCACGTCTCTTCCACGGGACATTGATGTTGCCTTTTTATTCCACTGCGACCTCCACCAGTCTTCCAAGGGGCATTGATATTGTCTTTTTATTCCACTGCGACCTCCACCACTCTTCCAAGGGGCATTAAAACCGTCTTGTTTAGCTACTGTGACCTCCACGTCTCTTCCACGGGGCACTGATATTGTCTTTTTATTCCACTGTAATCTCCACCAATCTTCCAAGGGTCATTAAAGCCGTTTTGTTAAGCCAATGTGACCTTCACGCCTCTTCCAAGGGGCATTAATCCCGTCTTGTTAAACCACTCTGAACTCCACAGCTTTTCCAAGGGGCATTAAAACCGTCTTGTGCAGCTACTATGACCTCCATTCCTTTTCCACGGGGCATTTTTATTGTCTTTTTATTCCACTGCGACCTCCACCAGTCTTCCAAGTGGCATTGATATTGTCTTTTTATTCCACTGCGACCTCCACCACTCTTCCAAGGGGCATTAAAACTGTCTTGTTAAGCTAATTTGACCTCCACGTCTCTTCCACGTGCTTTTGAACCGTCTTGTTAAACCACTCTGTACTCCACAGCTCTTCCAAAGGGCATTAAAACAGTCTTGTTAAGCTACTGTGACCCCCACGTCTCTTCCAAGGGGCAATAAAACCGTTTTATTAAACCACTCTTCATTCCACAGCTCTTCCAAGGGGCATTAAAACTATCTTGTTAAGCTCCTGAAACCTCCACATCTCTTCCACGGGGCATTGATAATGTCTTATTATGCCACTGCGACCTCAATCACTCTTCCAAGGGGAAATAAGAGTCTTGTTAAGCTATTGTGACCACCACGTCTCTTCCACGGGTCATTGATATTGTCTTTTTATTCCACTGCGAACTCCACTATTCTTCCAAGGGGCATTGATATTGTCATTTTATTCCTCTGCGACCTCCACCACTTTTTCAAGGTTCATTAAAACTGTCTTGTTAAGCTACTGTGACCTCCACTTCTCATCCAGGGGGCATTAAGACCGTCTTGTTAAACCACTTTGCACTCCACACCTCTTCCAAGGGGCATTGAAGCAGTCTTGTTAAGCTACTGTGACCTTCACATATCATCCAAGGGCCATCAAAACAGACTTGTTAGACTACTCTGAACTCCACATCTCTTCCAAGGGGCATTAAATCCCTCTTGTTAAGCTTCTGTGAACTCCACGTTTCTTCCAAGGGGCATTAATATTGTCTTTTTATTGCACTGCGACCTCTACCACTCTTCCAAGGGGCATTAAAACCATCTTATTAAGCTACTGTGACCTCCACGTCTCTATCACGGGGCATTGATATTGTCTTTTTATTCCCTTGTAACCTCCACCACTCAACCAAGGGGCATTAAAACTGTCTTGTTAAGCTACTGTGACCTCGACGTCTCTCCCAAGGGGCATTGATAATGTCTTTTTATTCCACTGCGACCTCCACCACTCATCCATAGGGCATTAGAAGTGTCTTGTTAAGCTACTGTGACCTCCACGTCTCTTCCACGGGGCATTGATATTGTCTTTTTTATATCACAGCAACCTCCACCACTCTTCCAAGGGTCATTAAAACCGTCTTGTAAAGCTACTGTGACCTTCACGTCTTCTCCCCGGGGCATTGATATTGTCTTTTTATTCCACTGCGTCCTCCACCACTCTTCCATGGGGCATTGATATTGTCTTTATATTCCACTGCGACCTCCACCACTCTTCCACGGGGCATTGGTATTGTCTTTTTATCCACAGCTACCTCCAACACTCTTCCAAGGGGCATTAAAACCGACTTGTTAAGCTACTTTGACCTCCACGTATCTTCAACGGGGAAATTATATCATCTCTTTATTCCACTGCGACCTCCACCACTCTTCCAATGTTCATTGATATTGTCTTTTTATTCCACTCCGACCTTCACCACTCTTTCAATGGGCATTAAAACCGTCTTGTTAAGCTACTGTGACCTCCACTTCTCTCCCACGGGGCATTGATACGGTCCTTTTCTTCCACTGCAACCTTCATCACTCTTCCAAGGGGCATTAATATTGTCTTTTTATTCCACTGCGACCTCCACCACTCTTCCAAGGGGCACTAAAACCGTCTTGTTAAGCTACTGTGATCCCCACATCACTTGCAAAGGGTATTGATTTTGTCTTTTTATTCCACTGTAACCTCCACCACTCTTCCAAAGGGGATTAAAACTGTCTTGTAGAGCTACTGTGACCAACACGTCTCTTCCACGGGAAATTGATGTAGCCTTTTTTTTCCACTGCGACCTCCACCAGTCTTCCAAGGGGCATTGATATTGTCTTTTTATTCCACTGCGACCTCCACCACTCTTCCAAGGGGCATTAAAACCGTCTTGTTTAGCTACTGTGACCTCCACGTCTCTTCCACGGGGCATTGATATTTTCTTTTTATTCCACTGTAACCTACACCACTCTTCTAAGGGGCATGAAAACCGGCTTCATAAGCTACTGTGACCTCCACATCTCTTCCACGAGGCATTAAAACCATCTTGTTAAACCACTCTGAACTCCACAGCTCTTCCAAGGGGCATTAAAACCGTCTTGTTAACCTACTGTGACCTCCACCTCTCTTTCAAGGGGCATTAAAACCGTCTTGTTAAGCAACTGCGACCTCCACCACTCTACCACGGGGCATTGATATTGTTTTTTTATTCCACTGCGACCTCCAGCACTCTTCCAAGGGGCATTAAAACCATCTTGTTAAGCTACTGTGACCTCCACGTATATTCCACGGAGCATTGATATTGTCTATTTTTTCCACTGCGACCTCCACCACTCTTCCAAGGGGCACTAAAACCATCTTGTTAAGCTACTGTGATCCCCACGTCACTTCCACAGGGCATTGATATTGTCTTTTTATTCCACTGTAACCTCCACCACTCTTCTAAAGGGGATTAAAACTGTCTTTTTGAGCTACTGTGACCACCACGTCTCTTCCACGGGACATTGATGTTGCCTTTTTATTCCACTGCGACCTCCACCAGTCTTCCAAGGGGCATTGATATTGTCTTTTTATTCCACTGCGACCTCCACCACTCTTCCAAGGGGCATTAAAACCGTCTTGTTTAGCTACTGTGACCTCCACGTCTCTTCCACGGGGCACTGATATTGTCTTTTTATTCCACTGTAATCTCCACCAATCTTCCAAGGGTCATTAAAGCCGTTTTGTTAAGCCAATGTGACCTTCACGCCTCTTCCAAGGGGCATTAATCCCGTCTTGTTAAACCACTCTGAACTCCACAGCTTTTCCAAGGGGCATTAAAACCGTCTTGTGCAGCTACTATGACCTCCATTCCTTTTCCACGGGGCATTTTTATTGTCTTTTTATTCCACTGCGACCTCCACCAGTCTTCCAAGTGGCATTGATATTGTCTTTTTATTCCACTGCGACCTCCACCACTCTTCCAAGGGGCATTAAAACTGTCTTGTTAAGCTAATTTGACCTCCACGTCTCTTCCACGTGCATTTGAACCGTCTTGTTAAACCACTCTGTACTCCACAGCTCTTCCAAAGGGCATTAAAACAGTCTTGTTAAGCTACTGTGACCCCCACGTCTCTTCCAAGGGGCAATAAAACCGTTTTATTAAACCACTCTTCATTCCACAGCTCTTCCAAGGGGCATTAAAACTATCTTGTTAAGCTCCTGAAACCTCCACATCTCTTCCACGGGGCATTGATAATGTCTTATTATGCCACTGCGACCTCAATCACTCTTCCAAGGGGAAATAAGAGTCTTGTTAAGCTATTGTGACCACCACGTCTCTTCCACGGGTCATTGATATTGTCTTTTTATTCCACTGCAAACTCCACTATTCTTCCAAGGGGCATTGATATTGTCATTTTATTCCTCTGCGACCTCCACCACTTTTTCAAGGTTCATTAAAACTGTCTTGTTAAGCTACTGTGACCTCCACTTCTCATCCAGGGGGCATTAAGACCGTCTTGTTAAACCACTTTGCACTCCACACCTCTTCCAAGGGGCATTGAAGCAGTCTTGTTAAGCTACTGTGACCTTCACATATCATCCAAGGGCCATCAAAACAGACTTGTTAGACTACTCTGAACTCCACATCTCTTCCAAGGGGCATTAAATCCCTCTTGTTAAGCTTCTGTGAACTCCACGTTTCTTCCAAGGGGCATTAATATTGTCTTTTTATTGCACTGCGACCTCCACCACTCTTCCAAGGGGCATTAAAACCATCTTATTAAGCTACTGTGACCTCCACGTCTCTATCACGGGGCATTGATATTGTCTTTTTATTCCCTTGTAACCTCCACCACTCAACCAAGGGGCATTAAAACCGTCTTGTTAAGCTACTGTGACCTCGACGTCTCTCCCAAGGGGCATTGATAATGTCTTTTTATTCCACTGCGACCTCCACCACTCATCCATAGGGCATTAGAAGTGTCTTGTTAAGCTACTGTGACCTCCAGGTCTCTTCCACGGGGCATTGATATTGTCTTTTTTATATCACAGCAACCTCAACCACTCTTCCAAGGGTCATTAAAACCGTCTTGTAAAGCTACTGTGACCTTCACATCTTCTCCCCGGGGCATTGATATTGTCTTTTTATTCCACTGCGTCCTCCACCACTCTTCCATGGGGCATTGATATTGTCTTTATATTCCACTGCGACCTCCACCACTCTTCCACGGGGCATTGGTATTGTCTTTTTATTCCACAGCTACCTCCAACACTCTTCCAAGGGGCATTAAAACCGACTTGTTAAGCTACTTTGACCTCCACGTATCTTCAACGGGGAAATTATATCATCTCTTTATTCCACTGCGACCTCCACCACTCTTCCAATGTTCATTGATATTGTCTTTTTATTCCACTCCGACCTTCACCACTCTTTCAATGGGCATTAAAACCGTCTTGTTAAGCTACTGTGACCTCCACTTCTCTCCCACGGGGCATTGATACGGTCCTTTTCTTCCACTGCAACCTTCATCACTCTTCCAAGGGGCATTAATATTGTCTTTTTATTCCACTGCGACCTCCACCACTCTTCCAAGGGGCACTAAAACCGTCTTGTTAAGCTACTGTGATCCCCACATCACTTGCAAAGGGTATTGATATTGTCTTTTTATTCCACTGTAACCTCCACCACTCTTCCAAAGGGGATTAAAACTGTCTTGTAGAGCTACTGTGACCAACACGTCTCTTCCACGGGACATTGATGTAGCCATTTTTTTTTACTGCGACCTCCACCATTCTTCCAAGGGGCATTGATATTGTCTTTTTATTCCACTGCGACCTCCACCACTCTTCCAAGGGGCATTAAAACCGTCTTGTTTAGCTACTGTGACCTCCACGTCTCTTCCACGGGGCATTGATATTTTCTTTTTATTCCACTGTAACCTACACCACTCTTCTAAGGGGCATGAAAACCGGCTTCATAAGCTACTGTGACCTCCACATCTCTTCCACGAGGCATTAAAACCATCTTGTTAAACCACTCTGAACTCCACAGCTCTTCCAAGGGGCATTAAAACCGTCTTGTTAACCTACTGTGACCTCCACCTCTCTTTCAAGGGGCATTAAAACCGTCTTGTTAAGCAACTGCGACCTCCACCACTCTACCACGGGGCATTGATATTGTTTTTTTATTCCACTGCGACCTCCAGCACTCTTCCAAGGGGCATTAAAACCATCTTGTTAAGCTACTGTGACCTCCACGTATATTTCACGGAGCATTGATATTGTCTATTTTTTCCACTGCGACCTCCACCCCTCTTCCAAGGGGCACTAAAACCATCTTGTTAAGCTACTGTGATCCCCACGTCACTTCCACAGGGCATTGATATTGTCTTTTTATTCCACTGTAACCTCCACCACTCTTCTAAAGGGGATTAAAACTGTCTTTTTGAGCTACTGTGACCACCACGTCTCTTCCACGGGACATTGATGTTGCCTTTTTATTCCACTGCGACCTCCACCAGTCTTCCAAGGGGCATTGATATTGTCTTTTTATTCCACTGCGACCTCCACCACTCTTCCAAGGGGCATTAAAACCGTCTTGTTTAGCTACTGTGACCTCCACGTCTCTTCCACGGGGCACTGATATTGTCTTTTTATTCCACTGTAACCTCCACCAATCTTCCAAAGGTCATTAAAGCCGTTTTGTTAAGCCAATGTTACCTTCACGCCTCTTCCAAGGGGCATTAATCCCGTCTTGTTAAACCACTCTGAACTCCACAGCTTTTCCAAGGGGCATTAAAACCATCTTGTGCAGCTACTATGACCTCCATTCCTTTTCCACGGGGCATTTTTATTGTCTTTTTATTCCACTGCGACCTCCACCAGTCTTCCAAGTGGCATTGATATTGTCTTTTTATTCCACTGCGACCTCCACCACTCTTCCAAGGGGCAATAAAACTGTCTTGTTAAGCTAATTTGACCTCCACGTCTCTTCCACGTGCATTTAAACCGTCTTGTTAAACCACTCTGTACTCCACAGCTCTTCCAAAGGGCATTAAAACAGTCTTGTTAAGCTACTGTGACCCCCACGTCTCTTCCAAGGGGCAATAAAACCGTTTTATTAAACCACTCTTCATTCCACAGCTCTTCCAAGGGGCATTAAAACCGTCTTGTTAAGCTCCTGAGACCTCCACATCTCTTCCACGGGGCATTGATAATGTCTTATTATGACACTGCGACCTCAACCACTCTTACAAGGGGAAATAAGAGTCTTGTTAAGCTATTGTGACCACCAGGTCTCTTCCACGGGTCATTGATATTGTCTTTTTATTCCACTGCGAACTTCACTATTCTTCCAAGGGGCATTGATATTGTCATTTTATTCCTCTGCGACCTCCACCACTCTTCCAAGGGGCATTAAAAACGTCTTGTTTAGCTAATGTGAATTCCAAGTCTCTACCACGGGGCATTGATATTGTCTTTTTATTCCACTGTAACCTCCACCACTTTTTCAAGGTTCATTAAAACTGTCTTGTTAAGCTACTGTGACCTCCACTTCTCATCCAGGGGGCATTAAGACCGTCTTGTTAAACCACTTTGCACTCCACACCTCTTCCAAGGGGCATTGAAGCAATCTTGTTAAGCTACTGTGACCTTCACATATCATCCAAGGGCCATCAAAACAGACTTGTTAGACTACTCTGAACTCCACACCTCTTCCAAGGGGCATTAAATCCCTCTTGTTAAGCTTCTGTGAACTCCACGTTTCTTCCAAGGGGCATTAATATTGTCTTTTTATTGCACTGCAACCTCCACCACTCTTCCAAGGGGGATTAAAACCATCTTATTAAGCTACTGTGACCTCCACGTCTCTATCACGGGGCATTGATATTGTCTTTTTATTCCCTTGTAACCTCCACCACTCAACCAAGGGGCATTAAAACCATCTTGTTAAGCTACTGTGACCTCGACGTCTCTCCCAAGGGGCATTGATAATGTCTTTTTATTCCACTGCGACCTCCACCACTCATCCATGGGGCATTAGAAGTGTCTTGTTAAGCTACTGTGACCTCCACGTCTCTTCCACGGGGCATTGATATTGTCTTTTTTATATCACAGCAACCTCCACCACTCTTCCAAGGGTCATTAAAACCGTCTTGTAAAGCTACTGTGACCTTCACGTCTTCTCCCCGGGGCATTGATATTGTCTTTTTATTCCACTGCGTCCTCCACCACTCTTCCATGGGGCACTGATATTGTCTTTATATTCCACTGCGACCTCCACCACTCTTCCACGGGGCATTGGTATTGTCTTTTTATTCCACAGCTACCTCCAACACTCTTCCAAGGGGCATTAAAACCGACTTGTTAAGCTACTTTGACCTCCACGTATCTTCAACGGGGAAATTATATCATCTCTTTATTCCACTGCGACCTCCACCACTCTTCCAATGTTCATTGATATTGTCTTTTTATTCCACTCCGACCTCCACCACTCTTTCAATGGGCATTAAAACCGTCTTGTTAAGCTACTGTGACCTCCACTTCTCTCCCACGGGGCATTGATACGGTCCTTTTCTTCCACTGCGACCTTCATCACTCTTCCAAGGGGCATTAATATTGTCTTTTTATTCCACTGCGACCTCCACCACTCTTCCAAGGGGCACTAAAACCGTCTTGTTAAGCTACTGTGATCCCCACATCACTTGCAAAGGGTATTGATATTGTCTTTTTATTCCACTGTAACCTCCACCACTCTTCCAAAGGGGATTAAAACTGTCTTGTTGAGCTACTGTGACCAACACGTCTCTTCCACGGGACATTGATGTTGCCTTTTTTTTCCACTGCGACCTCCACCAGTCTTCCAAGGGGCATTGATATTGTCTTTTTATTCCACTGCGACCTCCACCACTCTTCCAAGGGGCATTAAAACCGTCTTGTTTAGCTACTGTGACCTCCACGTCTCTTCCACGGGGCACTGATATTGTCTTTTTATTCCACTGTAACCTCCACCAATCTTCCAAGGGTCATTAAACCGTTTTGTTAAGCCACTGTGACCTTCACGCCTCTTCCAAGGGGCATTATTCCCGTCTTGTTAAACGACTCTGAACTCCACAGCTTTTCCAAGGGGCATTAAAACCGTCTTGTGCAGCTACTATGACCTCCATTCCTTTTCCACGGGGCATTTTTATTGTCTTTTTATTCCACTGCGACCTCCACCAGTCTTCCAAGGGGCATTGATATTGTCTTTTTATTCCACTGCGACCTCCACCACTCTTCCAAGGGGCATTAAAACTGTCTTGTTAAGCTAATTTGACCTCCACGTCTCTTCCACGTGCATTTGAACCGTCTTGTTAAACCACTCTGTACTCCACAGCTCTTCCAAAGGGCATTAAAAAAGTCTTGTTAAACTACTGTGACCCCCACGTCTCTTCCAAGGGGCAATAAAACCGCTTTATTAAACCACTCTTCACTCCACAGCTCTTCCAAGGGGCATTAAAACCGTCTTGTTAAGCTCCTGAGACCTCCACATCTCTTCCACGGGGCATTGATAATGTCTTATTATGCCACTGCGACCTCCACCACTCTTCCAAGGGGAAATAAAAGAGTCTTGTTAAGCTACTGTGACCACCACGTCTCTTCCACGGGTCATTGATATTGTCTTTTTATTCCACTGCGAACTCCACTATTCTTCCAAGGGGCATTGATATTGTCTTTTTATTCCTCTGCGACCTCCACCACTCTTCCAAGGGGCATTAAAAACGTCTTGTTAAGCTAATGTGAATTCCAAGTCTCTACCATGGGGTATTGATATTGTCTTTTTATTCCACTGTAACCTCCACCACTTTTTCAAGGTTCATTAAAACCGTCTTGTTAAGCTACTGTGACCTCCACTTCTCATCCAGGGGGCATTAAAACCGTCTTGTTAAACCACTTTTCACTCCACACCTCTTCCAAGGGGCATTGAAGCAGTCTTGTTAAGCTACAGTGACCTTCACATCTCATTCAAGGGCCATCAAAACAGACTTGTTAGACTATTCTGAACTCCACACCTCTTCCAAGGGGCATTAAATCCCTCTTGTTAAGCTTCTGTGAACTCCACGTTTCTTCCAAGGGGCATTGATACTGTCCTTTTATTCCACTGCGACCTCTATCACTCTTCCAAGGAGCATTAATATTGTCTTTTTATTGCACTGCGACCTCCACCACTCAACCAAGGGGCATTAAAACCGTCTTGTTAAGCTACTGTGACCTCGACGTCTCTTCCAAGGGGCATTAAAACCATCTTATTAAACCACTCTGAACTCCATCACTCTTCCAAGGTTCATTAAAACCATTCTGTAAAGCTACTATGACCTCCATGTCTCTTCCAGGGGGCATTGATATTGTTTTTTTATTCCACTGCGACCTCCATCACTCTTCCAAGGGGCATTGATATTGTATTGTTATTGCACTGCGACCTCCACCACTTTTCCAAGGAGCATTAAAACCATCTTATTAAGCTACTGTTACCTCCAAGTCTCTTCCAAGGGACATTGATATTGTCTTTTTATTCCACTGCGACCTCCAACACTCTTCCAAGGGGCACTGATATTGCCTTTTTATTCCACTGCGTCCTCTACCACGCTTCCAAGAGGCATTAAAACCGGCTTGTTAAGCTACTTTGACCTCCATGTCTCTTCCACGGTGCATTGATATTGTCTTTTTATTCCACTGTAACATCCACCACTCTTCCAAGGGGCATTAAAACCGTCTTGTTAAGCTACTGTGAACTCGTCTCTTCCAAGGGGCATTAAAACCATCTTGTTAAACCACTCTGAACTCCACAGCTCTTCCAAGGGGCATTAAAACCATCTTGTGCAGCTACTATGACCTCCACGCCTTTTCCACGGGGCATTTATATTGTCTTTTTATTCCACTGAGAACTCCACCACTCTTCCAAGGGGCATTGATATTGTCTTCTTATTCCACTGCGACGTCCACCACTCTTCCAAGGGGCAGTAAAACCGTCTTGTTGAGCTACAGTGACAACCACGTCTCTACGACGGGGCATTGATATTGTCTTTTAATTCCACTGTGACCTCCACCACTCTTCCAAGGGGAATTAAAACCATCTTGTTAAGCAGCTGTGACCTACAAGTTTCTTCCAAGAGGCAATGATATTTTCTTTTTATTCCACTGCGACCTCCAGCACTCTTCTAAGGGGCAATAAAACCGTCTTGTTAAGCTACGGTGACCTACACTTCTCTTCCAAGGCACATTAAAACCATCTTGATAATGCACTCTGAACTCCACAGATCTTCCAAGGGGCATTAAAACCATCAATTTAAGATACTGTGACCTCCACGTCTCTTCCACGGGGCATTGATATTGTCTTTTTATTCCACTGCGACCTCCAACCCTCTTCCATGGGGCATTAAAATCGTCTTTTTAAGATACTGTGACCTCCACGTCTCTTCCACGGGGCATTGATATTGTTTTTTTATTCCACTGCGACCTCCACCACTCTTCCAAGTCGCATTAAAACCATCTTGTTAAGCTACTGTCACCTACAAGTCTCTTCCAAGGGCATTAAAACCATCTTAATAAACCACTCTGAAATCCACAGCTCTTCCAAGGGGCATTAAAAGCATCTTGTTAATCTACTGTGACCTCCACTTCTCTCCCACAGGGCATTGATACTGTCCTTTTCTTCCACTGCGACCTTCATCACTCTTCCAAGGGGCATTAATATTGTCTTTTTATTCCACTGCGACCTCCACCATTCTTCCAAGGGGCATTAAAGCCATCTTCTTAAGCTACTGTGACCACCATGTCTCTTCCACGGGACATTGATATTGTCTTTTTATTCCACTGTAACCTCCACCACTCTTCCAAGGGACATTAAAACCGTCTTGTAAGCTACTGTGACCTCGACGTCTCTTCAAAGGGGCATTGATATTGTATTTTTATTCCACATAACCTCCACCACTCATCCAAGGGGCATTAAAACCGTCTTGTTAAGCTACTGTGACCTCCACGTCTCTTCCAAGGTGCATAAATACCATCTTGTTAAACCACTCTGAACTCCACAGCTATTTCAAAGGGCATTAAAACCGTCTATTTAAACTACTGTGACCTCCACGTCTCTTCCATGGGGCATTGATACTGTCCTTTTATTCCACACCTACCTCCAACACTCTTCCAAGGGGCATTAAAACCGACTTGTTAAGCTATTGTGACCTCCACGTCTCTTCCACGGGGTATTGATATTGTCAGTTTATGCCACTGCGACCTCCACCACTCTTCCAAGGGGCATTAAAACCATCTTGTTAAGCTACTGTGACCTCCACGTCTCTTCAACGGGGAATTGATATCATCTTTTTATTCCACTGCGACCTCCACCGCTCTTCCAATGTTCATTGATATTGTATTTTTATTCCACTCTGACCTCCAGCACTCATCCAACGGGCATTAAAACCGTCTTGTTAAGCTACTGTGACCTCCACGTATCTTCCAACGGGCATTAAAACCGTCTTGCTAAGCTACTGTGATCTCCACGTCTCTCCCACGGGGCATTGATACTGTCCTTTTCTTCCACTGCGACCTTCATCACTCTTCCAAGGGGCACCAATATTGTCTTTTTATTCCACTGCGACCTCCACCACTCTTCCTAGGGGCATTAAAGCCATCTTGTTAAGCTACTGTGACGTCCATGTCTCTTCCACGGGGCATTGATATTGTCTTTTTATTCCACTGTAACCTCCACCACTCTTCCAAGGGACATTAAAACCGTCTTGTAAGCTACTGTGACCTCGACGTCTCTTCAAAGGGGCATTGATATTGTATTTTTATTCCACAAAACCTCCACCACTCATCCAAGGGGCATTAAAATCATCTTTTTAAGCTACTGTGACCTCCACGTCTCTTCCAAGGTGCATAAAAACCATCTTGTTAAACCACTCTGAACTCCACAGCTATTCCAAAGGGCATTAAAACCGTCTATTTAAGTTACTGTGACCTCCACATCTCTTCCACGGGGCTTTGATAGTCTTTTTATTCCACAGCGACCTCCACCACTCTTCCAAGAGGCATTAAAACCATCTTGTTAAGCTGCTGTGACCTTCACGTCTCTTCCACGGGGCATTGATACTGTACTATTATTCAACTGCGATCTCTATCACTCTTCCAAGGGGCATTAAAACGGTCTTGTTAAGCTATTGTGACCTCCATGTCTCTTCCACGGGGCATTGATATTGTCTTTTTATTCCACTGTAACCTCCACCACTCATCCAAGGGGCAATAAAACCGTCTTCTTCAGCTACTGTGAGCTCGACGTCTCTTCCAAGGGGCATAAAAACCGTCTTTTTAAACCACTCTGAACTCCACCACTCTTCCAAGGTGCATTAAAACCATCTTGTTTACCTACTATGACCTCCATGTCTCTTCCACGGGGCATTAATATTGAGTTTTTATTCCACTGTATCCACCACCGCTCTTCCAAGGGGCATTGATATCATCTTTTTATTCCACTGCGACCTCCACCACTCCTCCAAGGGGTCATTGATATTGTCTTTTTATGCCACTGTGACCTCCACCACTCTTCCAATGGGCATTGATATTGTCTTTTTATTCCACTGCGAAATCCACCACTCTGCCTAGGGGCATTAAAACCATCTTGTTAAGCTACTGTGACCTCCACGTCTCTTCCTCGGGACATTGATATTGTCTATTTATTCCACTGCGACCTCCACAACTCTTCCAAGCAGTGTTGATATTGTCTTTTTATTCCAATGCGACCTCCACCACTCTTCCAAGAGGCATTAAAACCATCTTGTTAAGCTACTGTGACCTCCACGTCTCTTCCAAGGGGCATTAAAACCATCTTGTTATATCAATAGGAACTCCACAGCTCTTCCAAGCCGCAATAAAACCAATTATTTAAGCTGCTGTGACCTCCCCGTCTCTTCCACGGAGCTTCAATATTATCTTTTTATTCCACAGCGACCACCACCGCTATTCCAAGGGGCATTAAAACCGTCTTGTTAAGCTACTGTGACCTCCACGAGTCTTTCACGGGGCATTGATATTGTCTTTTTATTGCACTGTAACCACCACCCCTCTTCCACGGGGCATTGATATTGTCTTTTTATTCCACTGCGACCTCCACCACTCATCCAAGGGGCATTAAAACCGTATTGTTAAGCTGCTGAGAACTCCACGTCTCTTCCAGGGGGCATTAAAACCATCTTGTTTAACCACTCTGAACTCCACAGCTATTCCAAGGGGCATTAAAACCGTCTATTTAAGCTACTGTGACCTCAACGTCTCTTCCTCGGGGCATTGATAATGTCTTTTTATTCCACAGCGACCTCCACCAATTTTCCAAGGGGCATTAAAACCATCTTGTTAAGCTACAGTGACCTCCACTTCTCTTCCACAGGGCATTGATACTGTCCGTATATTACACTGTGACCTCCACGTTTCATGCGCGGGACATTGATATTGTCTTTTTATTCCACTGCGACCTCCACCACTTTTCCAAGGGGCATTGATATTGTCTTTTTATTCCACTGCGACCTCCACCACTTTTCCAAGGGGCATTGATATTGTCTTTTTATTCCACTGAGACCTCCACCACTCTTCCAAGGGGCATTAAAACTGCCTTGTTAAGCTACTGTGACCTCCACGTCTCTTCCAAGGGTCATTGATATTGTCTATTTATTCCACTGTAGCCTCCACCACTCTTTCAAGGGGTATTAAAACCTCCTTGTTAATCTACTGGGACCTCGACGTCTCTTCCAAGGGGCATTGATATTGTCTTTTTATTCCACTATAACCTCCACCACTCATCCAAGGGGCATTAAAACCGTCTTGTTACGCTGCTGTGACCTCCATGTCTCTTCCAAGGGGCATTAAAACAATCTTGTTAAACCAATCTGAAATCCACAGCTATTCCAAGGGGCATTAAAACCGTCTATTTAAACTACTGTGACCTCCACGTCTCTTCCACGGGGCTTTGATTTTCTCTTTTTATTCCACTAAAACCTCCACTACTCATCCAAGGGGCATTAAAACCGTCTTGTTAAGCTACTGTTAACTCCATGTCTCTTCCACGGGGCATTAATACTGTCCTTTTATTCAACTGCAACCTCCATCACTCTTCCAAGGGGCATTAATATTGTCCTTTTATTCCACTGCGACCTCCACCACTCTTACAATGGGAATTGATATTGTCTTTTTATTCCACTGTGACCTCCACCACTCTTCCAAAGGGCATTAAAACCGTCTTGGTAAGATACAGTTGCGTCAACGTCTCTTCCATGGGGCATTGATAATGTCTTTATATTCACTGTAACCTCCACCACTCTTCCAAGGGGCATTAAAACCATCTTGTTAAGCTACTGTGACTTCCACGTCTCTTCCAAGAGGCATTAAAACCATCTTGTTAAGCCACTATGAAATCCACATCTCTTCCAAGGAACAATAAAACCATTTATTTAAGCTACTGTGAACTCCATGTCTCTTCCACGGGGTTTTGTTATTATCTTTTTATTCCACAGCGACCTCCACCACTCTTCCAAGGGTCATTAAAACCATCTTGTCAAGCTACTGTGACCTCCACGTCTCTTCCACGGGACATTGATATTGTATTTTTATTCCACTGTGACCTCCACCACTCATCCAAGGGGCATTAAAACTGTCTTGTTAAGCTACTGTGACCTCCATGTCTCTTCCACGGGGCATAGATATTGTCTTTTTATTACACTGTAACCTCCACCACTCTTCCAAGGGACATTAAAACCGTCTTATAAGCTACTTTGACCTCGATGTCTCTTCGTAGGGGCATTGATATTGTCTTTTTATTCCACTGTAACCTCCACCACTCATCCAAGGGGCATTAAAACCGTCTTGTTAAGCTACTGTGACCTCCAATTCTCTTCCAAGGTGCATAAAAACCATCTTGTTAAACCTCTCTGAGCTCCACAGCTATTCAAAGGGGCATTCAAACCGTCTATTTAAGCTACTGTGACCTTCACGTCTTTCCCACGGTGCTTTGAAATTGTCTTTTTATTCCACAGCGACCTCCACCACTCTTCCAAGGGGCATTAAAACCATCTTGTTAAGCTACTGTGACCTCCACGTTTCTTCCACGGGGCTTTGATACTGCCCTTTTATTCAACTGCGACCACTATCACTCTTCCAAGGGGCATTCATATTGTCTTTTTATTCCACTGCGACCTCCACCACTCTTCCAAGGGGCATTAAAACCATCTTGTTAAGCTACTGTGACCTGCACATCTCTTACATGGGACATTCATATTGTCTTTTTATTCCACTGCGACCTCCACCACTCTTACAAGGGGTCATTGATATTGCTTTTTATTCCACTGCGACCTCCAATACTCTTCCAAGGGGCATTGATATTGTTTTTTCATTCCACTGCGACCTCCACCACTCTGCCTAGGGGCATTAAAACCATCTTTTAAAGCTACTGTGACCTCCACGTCTCTTCCAAGGAGCATTGATATTGTCTTTATTCCATTGCGACCTCCATCACTCTTCCAAGGGGCATTAATATTGTCTTTTTATTCCACTGCGACCTCAACCACTCTTCCAAGGGGCATTAAAACCATCTTGTTAAGCTACTGTGACCTGCACATCTCTTACATGGGACATTGATATTGTCTTTTTATTCCATTGCGACCTCCACCCTCTTACAAGGGGCATTGATATGGTCCTTTTATTCCACTGCGACCTCCATCACTCTTTCAAGGGGCAATAATATTGTATTTTTATTCCACTGCGACCTCCAACACTCATCCAATGGGCATTAAAACTGTCTTGTTCAGCTACTATGACCTCCACGTCTCTTCCACGGGGCATTGATATTGTCTTTTTATTCCATTGTAACCACCACCCCTCTTCCAAGGGGCATTGACATTGTCTTTTTATTCCACTGCGACATCCACCACTCATCCAAGGGGCATTAAAACTGTCTTGTTAAGCTACTATGACTTCCACTTCTCTTCCAAGGTGCATAAAAACCATCTTGTTAAACTACTCTGATCTCCACAGCTATTCCAAGGGGCATTAAAACCATCTATTTAAGCTACTGTGACCTCCACGTCTCTTACTCGGAGCTTTGATATTGTCTTTTTATTCCACAGTGACCTCCACCAATCATCCAAGGGGCATTAAACCGTCTTGTTAAGCTACTGTGGCCTCCACGTCTCTTCCTTTGGGCATTGATACTGTCCTTTTATTCCACAGCTACCTCCAACACTCTTCCAAGGGGCATTAAAACCGACTTGTTAAGCTACTGTGACCTCCACGTCTCTTCCACGGGGTATTGATATTGTCAGTTTATGCCACTGCGACCTCCACCTCTCTTCCAAGGGGCATTAAAACCATCTTGTTAAGCTACTGTTACCTCTAAGTCTATTCAACGGGGAATTGATATCGTCTTTTTATTCCACTGCGACCTCCACCACTCTTCCAATGTTCATTGATATTGTCTTTTTATTCCACTCTGACCTCCACCACTCTTTCAACGGGCATTAAAACCGTCTTGTTAAGCTACTGTGACCTCCACGTATCTTTCAACGGGCATTAAAACCGTCTTGTTAAGCTACTGTGACCTCCATGTCTCTCCCACGAGGCATTGATACTGTCCTTTATTTCCACTACGACCTTCACCACTCTTCCAAGGGGGATTAATATTGTCTTTTTATTCCACTGCAACCTCAACCACTTTTCCAAGGGGCATTAAAGCCATCTTGTTAAGCTACTGTGACCTCCATGTCTCTTCCACGGGGCATTGATATTGTCTTTTTATTCCACTGTAACCTCCACCACACCTCCAAGGGACAGTAAAACCGTCTTGTAAGCTACTGTGACCTCGACGTCTCTTCAAAGGGGCATTGATATTGTATTTTTATTCCACATAACCTCCACCACTCATCCAAGGGACATTAAAACCATCTTGTTAAGCTACTGTGACCTCCACGTCTCTTCGAAGGTGCATAAAAACCATCTTGTTAAACCACTCTGAACTCCACAGCTATTCCAAAGGGCATTAAAAGCATCTATTTAAGCTACTGTGACCTCAACGTCTCTTCCACGGGGCTTTGATAGTCTTTTTATTCCACAGTGACCTCCACCACTCTTCCAAGAGGCATTAAAACCATCTTGTTAAGCTGCTGTGACCTTCACGTCTCTTCCACGGGGCATTGATATCATCTTTTTATTCCACTGCGACCTCCACCACTCTTCCAAGGGGTCATTGATATTGTCTTTTTATTCCACTGTGTACTCCACCACTCTTCCAAGGGGCATTAATATTGTCTTTTTATTCCACTGCGACCTCCACCACTCTGCCTAGGGGCATTAAAACCATATTGTTAAGCTACTATGACCTCCACGTCTCTTCTTTGGGACATTGATATTGTCTTTTTATTCCACTGCGACCTCCACAACTCTTCCAAGCGGTGTTGATATTGTCTTTTTATTCCAATGCGACCTCCATCACTCTTCCAAGGGGCATTAAAACCATCTTGTTAAGCTACTGTGACCTCCACGTCTCCTCCAAGGGACATTAAAACCATCTTTTTAGGCTGCTGTGACCTTCACGTCTCTTCCACGGGGCATTGATACTGTTCTATTATTCAACCAAGGTTCATTAATATTGTGTTTTTATTCCACTATGACCTCCACCACTCCTCCAAGTGGTATTAAAACCGTCTTATTAAGCTACTGTGACCTCCACGTCACTTCCACGGGACATTGATATTATCTTTTTATTCCACTGTGACCTCCACCACTCTTCCAAGGGACATTAAAACGGTCTTGTTAAGCTATTGTGACCTCCATATCTCTTCCACGGGGAATTGATATTGTCTTTTTATTCCACTGTAACCTCCACCACTCATCCAAGGGGCAATAAAACCGTCTTCTTCAGCTACTGTGAGCTCGACGTCTCTTCCAAGGGGCATAAAAACCGTCTTATTAAACCACTCTGAACTCCACCACTCTTCCAAGGTGCATTAAAACCATCTTGTTCACCTACTATGACCTCCATGTCTCTTCCACGGGGCATTGATATTGAGTTTTTATTAAACTGAATCCACCACCCCTCTTCCAAGGGGCATTGATATCATCTTTTTATTCCACTGCGACCTCCACCACTCTTCCAAGGGGTCATTGATATTGTCTTTTTATTCCACTGTGACCTCCACCACTCTGCCTAGGGGCATTAAAACCATCTTGTTAAGATACTATGACCTCCACATCTCTTCCTTGGGCCATTGATATTGTCTTTTTATTCCACTGCGACCTCCACAACTCTTCCAAGCGGTGTTGATATTGTCTTTTTATTCCAATGCGACCTCCACCACTCTTCCAAGGGGCATTAAAATCATCTTGTTAAGCTACTGTGACCTACATGTCTCTTCCAAGGGGCATTAAAACCATCTTGTTAAGCTGCTGTGACCTTCACGTCTCTTCCACGGGGCATTGATACTATCCTATTATTCAACTGCGATCTCTCTCACTCTTCCAAGGGGCATTAGTATTGTGTTTTTCTACCACTTTGAACTCCACCACTCTTCCAAGGTGCATTAAAACCATCTTGTTCACCTACTATGACCTCCATGTCTCTTCCACGGGGCATTGATTTTGAGTTTTTATTAAACTGTATCCACCACCCCTCTTCCAAGGGGCATTGATATCATCTTTTTATTCCACTGTGACCTCCACCACTCTTCCAAGGGGCATTGATATTGTCTTTTTATTCCACTGCGACCTCCACCACTCTGCCTAGGGGCATTAAAACCATCTTGTTAAGCTACTATGACCTCCACGTCTCTTCCTCGGGACATTGATATTGTATTTTTATTCCACTGCGACCTCCACAACTCTTCCAAGCGGTGTTGATATTGTCTTTTTATTCCAATGCGACCTCCACCACTCTTCCAAGGGGCATTAAAACCATCTTGTTAAGCTACTGTGACCTCCACGTCTCTTCCAAGTGGCATTAAAACCATCTTGTTAAACCAATAGGAACTCCACAGCTCTTCCAAGCCGCAATAAAACCAATTATTTAAGCTGCTGTGACCTCCCCGTCTCTTCCACGGAGCTTCAATATTGTCTTTTTATTCCACAGCGACCTCCACCGCTATTACAAGGGGCATTAAAACCATCTTGTTAAGCTACTGTGACCTCCACGAGTCTTCCACGGGGCATTGATATTGTCTTTTTATTGCACTGTAACCACCACCCCTCTTCCACGGGGCATTGATATTGTCTTTGTATTCCACTGCGACCTCCACCACTCATCCAAGGGGCATTAAAACAGTCTTGTTCGGCTGCTGAGAACTCCACGTCTCTTCCAAGGGGCATTAAAACCATCTTGTTAAACCACTCTGAACTCCACAGCTATTACAAGGGGCATTAAAACCGTCTATTTAATCTACTCTGACCTCAACGTCTCTTCCTCGGGGCATTGATTGTCTTTTTATTCCACAGCGACCTCTACCAATTTTCCAAGGGACATTAAAACCACCTTGTTAAGCTACAGCGACCTCCACTTCTCTCCACGGGGCATTGATACTGTCCGTATATTACACTGTGACCTCCACGTTTCATGCACGAGACATTGATATTGTCTATTTATTCCACTGTGACCTCCACCACTCTTCCAAGGGGCATTGATATTGTCGTTTTATTCCACTGAGACCTCCACCACTCTTCCAAGGGGCATTAAAACTGCCTTGTTAAGCTACTGTGACCTCCACGTCTCTTCCAAGGGGCATTGATATTGTCTATTTATTCCACTGTAGCCTCCACCACTCTTCCAAGGGGCATTAA
The DNA here is from genome assembly GCF_046119375.1 of Phyllobates terribilis. NCBI lineage: Eukaryota > Metazoa > Chordata > Amphibia > Anura > Dendrobatidae > Phyllobates > Phyllobates terribilis. The sequence continues at coordinate 72,987 of NW_027362924.1, read as the reverse complement.
AACCTTCTAATTAATCTACTGGGACCTCGACGTCTCTTCCAAGGGGCATTGATATTGTATTTTTATTCCACTATAACCTCCACCACTCATCCAAGGGGCATTAAAACCGTCTTGTTATGCTGCTGTGACCTCCACCTCTCTTAAAAGGGGCATTAAAACAATCTTGTTAAACCACTCTGAAATCCACAGCTATTCCAAGGGGCTTTAAAACCGTCTATTTAAACTACTGTGACATCCACGTCTCTTCCACGGGGCATTGATATTGTCTTTTTATTCCACAGCGACCTCCACCACTCTTCCAAGGGGCATTAAAACCATCTTGTTAAGCTAATGTGACCTCCATGTCTCTTCCACGGGGCACTAATACTGTCCTTTTATTCAACTGCGACCTCCATCACTCTTCCAAGGGGCATTAATATTGTCCTTTTATTCCACTGCGACCTCCACCACTCTTCCAATGGGAATTGATATTGTCTTTTTATTTCACTGCGACCTGCACCACTCTTCCAAGGGGCATTAAAACCGTCTTGTTAAGCTACTGTGACCTACATGTCTCCCCCAAGGGGCATTAAAACCGTCTTATTAAAACACTCTGCACTCCACATCTCTTCCAAGGGAAATTTATATTGTCTTTTTATTCCACTGTGACCTCCACCACTCTTCCAAGGGGCATTAAAACTGTCTTGTTCTGCTACTGTGACCTCGACGTCTCTTCCAAGCGGCATTAAAACCATCTTATTAAACCACGCTGAACTCCACCACTCTTCTAAGCGGCATTAAAACCATTTTGTTCAGCTACTATGACCTCCATGTCTCTTCCACGTGGCATTGATATTGAGTTTATATTTCACTGTAACCACCACCCCTCTTCCAAGGGACATTGATATCGTCTTTTTATTCCAATCCGACCTCCACCACTCTTCCAAGGGGTCTTTGATATTGCTTTTTATTCCACTTCGACCTCCAATACTCTTCCAAGGGGCATTGATATTGTCTTTTCATTCTACTGCGACCTCCACCACTCTGCCTAGGGGCAATAAAACCATCTTTTAAAGCTACTGTGACCTCCACGTCTCTTCCACGGGGTATTGATATTGTCAGTTTATGCCACTGCGACCTCCACCTCTCTTCCAAGGGGCATTAAAACCATCTTGTTAAGCTACTGTTACCTCTAAGTCTATTCAACGGGGAATTGATATCGTCTTTTTATTCCACTGCGACCTCCACCACTCTTCCAATGTTCATTGATATTGTCTTTTTATTCCACTCTGACCTCCACCACTCTTTCAACGGGCATTAAAACCGTCTTGTTAAGCTACTGTGACCTCCACGTATCTTTCAACGGGCATTAAAACCGTCTTGCTAAGCTACTGTGACCTCCATGTCTCTCCCACGAGGCATTGATACTGTCCTTTATTTCCACTACGACCTTCACCACTCTTCCAAGGGGGATTAATATTGTCTTTTTATTCCACTGCAACCTCAACCACTTTTCCAAGGGGCATTAAAGCCATCTTGTTAAGCTACTGTGACCTCCATGTCTCTTCCACGGGGCATTGATATTGTCTTTTTATTCCACTGTAACCTCCACCACTCCTCCAAGGGACAGTAAAACCGTCTTGTAAGCTACTGTGACCTCGACGTCTCTTCAAAGGGGCATTGATATTGTATTTTTATTCCACATAACCTCCACCACTCATCCAAGGGACATTAAAACCATCTTGTTAGGCTACTGTGACCTCCACGTCTCTTCGAAGGTGCATAAAAACCATCTTGTTAAACCACTCTGAACTCCACAGCTATTCCAAAGGGCATTAAAAGCATCTATTTAAGCTACTGTGACCTCAACGTCTCTTCCACGGGGCTTTGATAGTCTTTTTATTCCACAGTGACCTCCACCACTCTTCCAAGAGGCATTAAAACCATCTTGTTAAGCTGCTGTGACCTTCACGTCTCTTCCACGGGGCATTGATATCATCTTTTTATTCCACTGCGACGTCCACCACTCTTCCAAGGGGTCATTGATATTGTCTTTTTATTCCACTGTGTACTCCACCACTCTTCCAAGGGGCATTAATATTGTCTTTTTATTCCACTGCGACCTCCACCACTCTGCCTAGGGGCATTAAAACCATATTGTTAAGCTACTATGACCTCCACGTCTCTTCTTTGGGACATTGATATTGTCTTTTTATTCCACTGCGACCTCCACAACTCTTCCAAGCGGTGTTGATATTGTCTTTTTATTCCAATGCGACCTCCATCACTCTTCCAAGGGGCATTAAAACCATCTTGTTAAGCTACTGTGACCTCCACGTCTCCTCCAAGGGACATTAAAACCATCTTTTTAGGCTGCTGTGACCTTCACGTCTCTTCCACGGGGCATTGATACTGTTCTATTATTCAACCAAGGGGCATTAATATTGTGTTTTTATTCCACTATGACCTCCACCACTCCTCCAAGTGGTATTAAAACCGTCTTATTAAGCTACTGTGACCTCCACGTCACTTCCACGGGACATTGATATTATCTTTTTATTCCACTGCGACCTCCACCACTCTTCCAAGGGACATTAAAACGGTCTTGTTAAGCTATTGTGACCTCCATATCTCTTCCACGGGGAATTGATATTGTCTTTTTATTCCACTGTAACCTCCACCACTCATCCAAGGGGCAATAAAACCGTCTTCTTCAGCTACTGTGAGCTCGACGTCTCTTCCAAGGGGCATAAAAACCGTCTTATTAAACCACTCTGAACTCCACCACTCTTCCAAGGTGCATTAAAACCATCTTGTTCACCTACTATGACCTCCATGTCTCTTCCACGGGGCATTGATATTGAGTTTTTATTAAACTGAATCCACCACCCCTCTTCCAAGGGGCATTGATATCATCTTTTTATTCCACTGCGACCTCCACCACTCTTCCAAGGGGTCATTGATATTGTCTTTTTATTCCACTGTGACCTCCACCACTCTTCCAAGGGGCAGTGACATTGTCTTTTTATTCCGCTGCGACCTCCACCACTCTGCCTAGGGGCATTAAAACCATCTTGTTAAGATACTATGACCTCCACATCTCTTCCTTGGGCCATTGATATTGTCTTTTTATTCCACTGCGACCTCCACAACTCTTCCAAGCGGTGTTGATATTGTCTTTTTATTCCAATGCGACCTCCACCACTCTTCCAAGGGGCATTAAAATCATCTTGTTAAGCTACTGTGACCTCCATGTCTCTTCCAAGGGGCATTAAAACCATCTTGTTAAGCTGCTGTGACCTTCACGTCTCTTCCACGGGGCATTGATACTATCCTATTATTCAACTGCGATCTCTCTCACTCTTCCAAGGGGCATTAGTATTGTGTTTTTCTACCACTTTGAACTCCACCACTCTTCCAAGGTGCATTAAAACCATCTTGTTCACCTACTATGACCTCCATGTCTCTTCCACGGGGCATTGATTTTGAGTTTTTATTAAACTGTATCCACCACCCCTCTTCCAAGGGGCATTGATATCATCTTTTTATTCCACTGTGACCTCCACCACTCTTCCAAGGGGCATTGATATTGTCTTTTTATTCCACTGCGACCTCCACCACTCTGCCTAGGGGCATTAAAACCATCTTGTTAAGCTACTATGACCTCCACGTCTCTTCCTCGGGACATTGATATTGTATTTTTATTCCACTGCGACCTCCACAACTCTTCCAAGCGGTGTTGATATTGTCTTTTTATTCCAATGCGACCTCCACCACTCTTCCAAGGGGCATTAAAACCATCTTGTTAAGCTACTGTGACCTCCACGTCTCTTCCAAGTGGCATTAAAACCATCTTGTTAAACCAATAGGAACTCCACAGCTCTTCCAAGCCGCAATAAAACCAATTATTTAAGCTGCTGTGACCTCCCCGTCTATTCCACGGAGCTTCAATATTGTCTTTTTATTCCACAGCGACCTCCACCGCTATTACAAGGGGCATTAAAACCATCTTGTTAAGCTACTGTGACCTCCACGAGTCTTCCACGGGGCATTGATATTGTCTTTTTATTGCACTGTAACCACCACCCCTCTTCCACGGGGCATTGATATTGTCTTTTTATTCCACTGCGACCTCCACCACTCATCCAAGGGGCATTAAAACAGTCTTGTTCGGCTGCTGAGAACTCCACGTCTCTTCCAAGGGGCATTAAAACCATCTTGTTAAACCACTCTGAACTCCACAGCTATTACAAGGGGCATTAAAACCGTCTATTTAATCTACTCTGACCTCAACGTCTCTTCCTCGGGGCATTGATTGTCTTTTTATTCCACAGCGACCTCTACCAATTTTCCAAGGGACATTAAAACCACCTTGTTAAGCTACAGCGACCTCCACTTCTCTCCACGGGGCATTGATACTGTCCGTATATTACACTGTGACCTCCACGTTTCATGCACGAGACATTGATATTGTCTATTTATTCCACTGTGACCTCCACCACTCTTCCAAGGGGCATTGATATTGTCGTTTTATTCCACTGAGACCTCCACCACTCTTCCAAGGGGCATTAAAACTGCCTTGTTAAGCTACTGTGACCTCCACGTCTCTTCCAAGGGGCATTGATATTGTCTATTTATTCCACTGTAGCCTCCACCACTCTTCCAAGGGGCATTAAAACCTTCTAATTAATCTACTGGGACCTCGACGTCTCTTCCAAGGGGCATTGATATTGTATTTTTATTCCACTATAACCTCCACCACTCATCCAAGGGGCATTAAAACCGTCTTGTTATGCTGCTGTGACCTCCACCTCTCTTAAAAGGGGCATTAAAACAATCTTGTTAAACCACTCTGAAATCCACAGCTATTCCAAGGGGCTTTAAAACCGTCTATTTAAACTACTGTGACATCCACGTCTCTTCCACGGGGCATTGATATTGTCTTTTTATTCCACAGCGACCTCCACCACTCTTCCAAGGGGCATTAAAACCATCTTGTTAAGCTAATGTGACCTCCATGTCTCTTCCACGGGGCACTAATACTGTCCTTTTATTCAACTGCGACCTCCATCACTCTTCCAAGGGGCATTAATATTGTCCTTTTATTCCACTGCGACCTCCACCACTCTTCCAATGGGAATTGATATTGTCTTTTTATTTCACTGCGACCTGCACCACTCTTCCAAGGGGCATTAAAACCGTCTTGTTAAGCTACTGTGACCTACATGTCTCCTCCAAGGGGCATTAAAACCGTCTTATTAAAACACTCTGCACTCCACATCTCTTCCAAGGGAAATTTATATTGTCTTTTTATTCCACTGTGACCTCCACCACTCTTCCAAGGGGCATTAAAACTGTCTTGTTCTGCTACTGTGACCTCGACGTCTCTTCCAAGCGGCATTAAAACCATCTTATTAAACCACGCTGAACTCCACCACTCTTCTAAGCGGCATTAAAACCATTTTGTTCAGCTACTATGACCTCCATGTCTCTTCCACGTGGCATTGATATTGAGTTTATATTTCACTGTAACCACCACCCCTCTTCCAAGGGACATTGATATCGTCTTTTTATTCCACTCCGACCTCCACCACTCTTCCAAGGGGTCTTTGATATTGCTTTTTATTCCACTTCGACCTCCAATACTCTTCCAAGGGGCATTGATATTGTCTTTTCATTCCACTGCGACCTCCACCACTCTGCCTAGGGGCAATAAAACTATCTTTTAAAGCTACTGTGACCTCCACGTCTTTTCCACGGGGCATTGATATTGTATTTTTATTCTACTGTAACGTCCACCACTCTTCCGAGTGGCATTAAAACCATCTTGTTAAGCTACTTTGAACTCTACGTCTCTTCCAAGGGGCATTGATATTGTCTTTTTATTACACTGCGACCTACACCATTCTTCCAAGGTGCATTAAAAACGTCTTGTTAAGCTACTGTGACCTCCACGTCTCTTCCAAGGGGTATTGATATTCTCTTTATTCCATTGCGACCTCCATCACTCTTCCAAGGGGCATTAATATTGTCTTTTTATTCCACTGCGACCTCAACCACTCTTCCAAGGGGCATTAAAACCATCTTGTTAAGCTACTGTGACCTCCACATCTCTTACATGGGACATTGATATTGTCTTTTTATTCCACTGCGACCTCCACCAATCTTACAAGGGGCATTGATATGGTCTTTTTATTCCACTGCGTCCTCCACCACTCTTCCAAGGGGCATTAAAACCATTTTGTTAAGCTACTGTGACCTCCATGTTTCTTCCACAGTGCATTCATATTGTCTTTTTATTCCACTGTAAACTCCACCACTCATCCAAGGGGCATTAAAACCCTCTTGTTAAGCTACTGTGACCTCCACGTCTCTTCCAAGGGGCATTAAAACCATCTTGTTAAACCACTCTGAAATCCACAGCTATTCCAAGGGGCATTAAAACCGTCTTATTAAGCTACTGTGACCTCCACATCTCTTCCACGGGACATTGATATTGTATTTTTATTCCACTGCGACCTCCACCACTCTTCCAATGGGCATTGAAATTGTCTTTTTATTCTACTGCGATCTCCACCACTCTTCCAAGGGGCATTAAAACCATGTTGTTTAGTTACAGTGACCTCCACGTCTCTTCCAAGGTGCATTAAAACCACCTTGTTAAACCACTCTGAACTCCACCACTCTTCCAAGGGGCATCAAAACCGTCTTGTTCAGCTACTATGACCTCCCCGTCTCTTCCACGGGGCATTGATATTGTCTTTTTTTTCCACTGTTACCACCACCCCTCTTCCAAGGTGCACTGATATTGTCTTTTTATTAAACTGCGACATCCACCACTCATCCAAGGGGCATTAAAACTGTCTTGTTAAGCGACTGTGACCTCCACTTCTCTTCCAAGGTGCATAAAAACCATCTTGTTAAACTACTCAGAACTCAACAGCTATTCCAAGGTGCATTAAAACCATCTATTTAAGCTACTGTGACCTCCACGTCTCTTCCTCGGAGCTTTGATATTGTCTTTTTATTCCACAGTGACCTCCACCAATCATCCAAGGGGCATTAAACCGTCTTGTTAGGCTACTGTGACCTCCATGTCTCTTCCACGGGGCATTGATATTGTCTTTTTATTCCACTGTAACCACCACCCCTCTTCCAAGGGGCATTAATATTGTCTTTTTATTCCACTGCGACATCCACCACTCATCCAAGGGACATTAAAACCGTCTTGTTCAGCTACTATGACCTCCACGTATCTTCCACGGGGCAATGATATTGTCTTTTTATTCCACTGTAACCACCACCCCTCTTCCAAGGGGCATTGATATTGTCTTTTTATTCCACTGCGACATCCACCAGTCATCCAAGGGGCATTAAAACTGTCTTGTTAAGCTACTTTGACCTCCATGTCTCTTCCATGGGGCATTGATATTGTCTTTTTATTCCACTGTAACCTCCACCACTCTTCCAAGGGACATTAAAACCGTCTTGTAAGCTACTGTGACCTCGACGTCTCTTCGTAGGGGCATTGATATAGTCTTTTTATTCCACTGTAACCTCCACCACTCATCCAAGGGGCATTAAAACTGTCTTGTTAAGCTACTGTGACCTCCAATTCTCTTCCAAGGTGCATAAAAACCATCTTGTTAAACCACTCTGAACTCCACAGCTATTCCAAGGGGCATTCAAACTGTATATTTAAGCTACTGTGACCTCCACGTCTTTTCCACGGTGCCTTGATATTGTCTTTTTATTCCACAGCGACCTCCACCACTCTTCCAAGGGGCATTAAAACCATCTTTTTAAGCTACTGTGACCTCAAAGTCTCTTCCATGGGGCTTTGATATTGTCTTTTTATTACACTGTAACCTCCACCACTCTTCCAAGGGGCATTAAAACCATATTTTTAAGCTAATGTGACCTCCACGTCTCTTCCACGGGGCTTTGGTACAGTCCTTTTATTCAACTGCGACCTCTATCACTCTTCCAAGGGGAATTCATATTGTCTTTTTATTCCACTGCGACCTCCACCACTCTTACAAGGGGCATTAAAACCGTCTTGTTATGATACTGTGACCTTCATGTCTCTTCTAAGGGGCATTGATATTGTCTTTTTATTACACTGTAACCTCCACCACTCTTCTAAGGGGCATTAAAACAGTCTTGTTCTGCTACTGTGACCTCGACATCTCTTCCAACGGCATTAAAACCGTCTTATTAAACCACTCTGTACTCCACCACTCTTCCAAGGGGCATTAAAACCATTTTGTTCAGCTACTATGAACTCCATGTCTCTTCCAAGGGGCATTGATATTGAGTTTTTATTCCACTGTAACCACCACCCCTCTTCCAAGGGGCATTGATATCATCTTTTTATTTCACTGCGACCTCCACCACTCTTCCAAGGGATCATTGATATTGTCTTTTTATTCCACTGCGACCTCCACCACTCTGCCTAGGGGCATTAAAACCATCTTTTAAAGCTACTGTGACCTCCACGTCTTTTCCATGGGGCATTGATATTGTCTTTTTATTCCACTGTAACCTCCACAACTCTTCCGAGGAGTATTAAAACCGTCTTGATAAGCTACTGTGAACTCTACTTCTCTTCCAAGGGGTATTGATATTGTCTTTTTATTCCACTGCGACCTCCACCACTCTTCCGAGGTGCATTCATATTGTCTTTTCATTACACTGCGACCTCCAGCATTCTTCCAAGGGGCATTAAAACCGTCTTGTTAAGCTACTGTGACCTCCACGTCTCTTCCAAGGGGCATTGATATTGTCTTTATTCCACTGCGACCTCCATCACTCTTCCAAGGGGCATTAAATCCATCTTGTTAAGCTACTATGACCTCCACGTCTCTTCCAAGGGGCATTAAAACCATCTTGTTAAACCACTCTGAACTCCACAGCTCTTGCAAGGGGCGTTAAAACCGTCTTGCTAAGCTACTGTGTCCTTCACGTCTTTTCCACGGGGCATTGATATTGTCTTTTTATTCCACAGCGACCTCCACCACTCTTCCAAGGGGCATTAAAACCGTCTTCTTAAGCTACTGTGACCTCCAAGTCTCTTCCACGGGGCATTGATATTGTCTTTTTATTGCACTGCAACCTCCACCACTCTTCCAATGGGCATTAAAACCGTCTTGTTAAGCTACTGTGAGATCCACGTCTCTTCCACGGGACTTTGTTATTATCTTTTTATTCCACAGCGACCTCCACCACTCTTCGAAGGGGCATTAAAACCATCTTGTTAAGCTACTGTGACCTCCACATTTCTTCCAAGGGACATTGATATCGTATTTTTATTCCACTGCGACCTCCACCACTCATCCAAGGGGCTTTAGAACCGTCTTGTTAAGCTACGCTGACCTCCACGTCTCTTCCAAGGGGCATTAAAACCATGTTAAACCACTCTGAACTCCTCAGCTATTCCAAGGGGCATTAAAACCATCTATTTAAGCTACTGTGACCTCCAAGTCCATTCCTTGGGGCTTTGATATTGTATTTTTATTCCACACCGACCTCCACAACTCTTCCAAGGGGCATTAACATTGTCTTTTTATTCCACTGCGACCTCCACCACTCTTCCAAGGGGCATTAAAACCGTCTTGTTATGCTACTGTGACCTCCACGTCTCTTCCACGAGGCATTGATACTGTCCTTTTATTCCACTGCGACCTCCATCACTCTTCCAAGGGGCATTAATATTGTCTATTTATTCCACTGCGACCTCCACCACTCTTCCAAGGGGCATTAAAACCGTCTTGTTAAGCTACTGTGACCTCCACATCTCTTACATGGGACATTGATATTGTCTTTTTATTCCACTGTGACCTCCACCACTCTTACAAGGGGCATTGATACTGTCTTTTTATTCCACTGCAACCTCCATCACTCTTCCAAGGGGCATTAAAACCATCTTGTTAAGCTACTGTGACCTCCATGTCTCCTGCACAGTGCATTGATATTGTCTTTTTATTTCACTGTAACCTCCACTACTCATCCAAGTGGCATTAAAACCTTCTTGTTAAGCTACTGTGACCTCCACGTCTTTTGCACGGGGCATTGATATTGTCTTTTTATTCCACTATAACCTCCACCAATCTTCCAAGGGATATTAAAACCGTCCTGTTGAGCTACTGTGACCTCCATGTCTCTTCCAAGGGGCATTGATATTGTCTTTTTATTCCACTGCGACCTCCATCACTCTTTCAAGGTACATTTAAACCGTCTTGTTAAGCTACTGTGACCTCCAGGTCTCTTCCCCGGGGCATTGATATTGTCTTTTTATTTCACTGCGACCTCCACTACTCTTCCGAGGGACATTAAAACCGTCTTGTTATGCTACTGTGACCTCCAAGTCTCTTCAACGAGGCATTGATATTGTCTTTTTATACCACAGCATCCTCCACCACTCTTCCAAGGGGCAATAAAACCGTCTTGTTAAGCTACTGTGACCTCCACTTCTCTACCAAGGGGCATTGATACTGTCCTTTTATTACACTGCGATCTCCATCACTCTTCCAATGGGTATTAATTTTGTCTTTTTCTTCCACTGCGACCTCCAACATTCTTCCAAGGGCATTAAAACCATCTTGTTAAGCTACTGTGACCTCCACGTCTCTTCCAAGGGGCATTAAAACCATCTTGTTAAACCACTATGAACTCCACCGCTCTTCCAAGGGGCAATAAAACCATTTATTAAAGCTACTGTGACCTCCACGTCTCTTCGCCGGGTCTTTAATATTGTCTTTTTATTCCACTATAACCTCCACACTCTTCCAAGGGGCATTAAAACTGTCTTGTTAAGCTACTTTGACCACCACGTCTCTTCCAAGGGGCATTGATATTGTCTTTTTATTCCACTGCGACCTTCATCACTCTTCTAATGTGCAGTAAAACCGTCTTGTTAAGCTACTGTGAGATCCACGTCTCTTCCAAGGGGCATTGATATTGTCTTTATTCCACTGCGACCTCCATCACTCTTCCAAGGCGCATTAAAACCATCTAGTTAAGAAACCGTGACCTCCACGCTTCTTCCAAGGGGCATTAAAACCATCTTGTTAAACCACTCTGAACTCCACAGCTCTTGCAAGGGGCATTAAAACCGTCTCATTAAGCTACTGTGACCTCCTCGTCTCTTCCATGGGGCATTGCTATTGTCTTTTTATTCCACAGCGACCTCCAAAACTCTTTCAAGGGGCATTAAAACTGTCTTGTTAAGCTACTGTGACCTCCATGTCTCCTCCACGGGGCGTTGATACTGTCCTTTGTTTCCACTGCGATCTCCATCACTCTTCCAAGGGGCATTAATATTGTCTTTTTATTCCACTGCGATCTCCACCACTTTTCCAAGGGGCATTAAAACCGTCTTATTAATCTACTGTGACCTCCACTTCTCTTCCACGGGACATTGATATTGTCTTTTTCTTCCAATGCGACCTCCACCACTCTACCAAGGGGCATTGATATTGTCTTTTTTTATTCCACTGCGACCTCCACCACTCTTCCAAGAGGCATTAAAACCATCTTGTTAAGGTACTGTGACCTCCATGTCTCTTCCACGGGGCATTGATATTGTCTTTTTATTCCACTGTAACATCCACAACTCTTCCAAGGGCCATTAAAACGGTCTTCTTATGCTACTGTGAACTTGACGTCTCTTCTTAGGGGCATTAAAACCATCTTGATAAACCATGCTGAACTCCACATCTCTTTCAAGGGGCATTAATACCATCCATTTAAGCTACTGTGACATCCACGTGTAACGGGTCCGGGAGGCGGAACCTCTGAGCTACGATACAAGGGGCCGGCCCTTGTAAGGGAGCGGGTGGCAGTCTCTGGATGAACGGACAGGGAGTTACGGCAAGTGATCAGGGCAGTCTCTGGGTAAAGGGTAGGTACGACCTGAGATGGCAGAGCCTCCGGGTAGGCTAGCAGGCAGATGGTAGATGTGTGCTCCCAGGTGAGCAAGCGAGAGTCTCTGGAATAGCAGGTGGTCACGGCACGTGACGGCGGAGCCTCCGGGCTGGCAGGCGGGCAGGTAACGGAGAAGCGCTCCCAGGTGAGCGGGCAAGAGTCTCTGAAATAGCTGGTGGTCACAGCACGTGACAACGGGACCTCCGGGCTGGCAAGCAGGCAGGTAACGGAGAAGCGCTCCCAGGTGAGCGGGCAAGAGTCTCTGAGATAGCTGGTGGTCACAGCACGTGACAACGGAGCCTCCGGGCTGGCAAGCAGGCAGGTAACGGAGAAGCGCTCCCAGGTGAGTGGGCAAGAGTCTCTGAGATAGCTGGTGGTCACAGCACGTGACAACGGAGCCTCCGGGCTGGCAAGCAGGCAGGTAACGGAGAAGCGCTCCCAGGTGAGCGGGCAAGCTGGTCCATAGACAGACTGACCGGAGTAGTAAGGCAGACCGTCAGACCTCAGGCAAGCAGGCAGGTAGCTGATATGCGCTCCCAGGTGAGCGGGCAGGCTGGTCCTTTAGACAGACTGACAGGAGTAGTAAGGCAGACCGTCGGACCTCAGACTGGCAGACTGGTAACAAGTATACAGGCAGAAATCAGGCAGGTAACTGGCAGGTAACAGGCAGGTAACAGGCAGGTAACTGGCAACGGGACCTGAGGGCTGAAGCACAGGTGAAACACAGGTGCAAACAACATTGCTCGGGCACCTCCATTTTGGAGGAGGTGCCTTATATATGATGAAGTCCTCCGGCCATTGGCCGGGGACTCCTTAGGACGGCGCGCGCGGCCCCTTTAAGAGGAGGGGAGCGTGCGCGCGCGCGCCCTAAGCACAGGGGCCGGGAAGGAGCGCGCGCTGAGAGCAGAGCAGGAGGAGGACGCCGGGAAGGAGCGCGCGCTGACAGCAGAGCGGAGGGAGGACGCCGGGCACGGAGCAGAGCGGTGAGGGGAGCAGCGTCCCTGCCTAGCAGAGGGCAGGGACGCCAGCGCTACAGTACCCCCCCCTTTAGGCCCCCCCTTTTTTAGGCCAGACAGAAATTTAGCTAGGATGAGAGGGGCATGGATGTTCTCCCGGGGCTCCCACGTTCTCTCCTCAGGACCAAACCCCTTCCAATCTACCAGAAAAAAGGTCTTTCCTCTTACCCTTTTGGTGGCAAGAATGTTCTCTACCTCAAACTCGTCCTCAGCAGAAACCGGAGCAGGAGGCGTACCTGTAGACTTGGAAAAAGAGTTAAGTACCACAGGTTTGAGGAGAGATACATGGAAGGAGTTAGGGATCCGTAAGTTGGCCGGGAGTTTCAATTTATAGGCCACCGGGTTGATCTGACTGATGACCTCCAGTGGGCCGATGAACCGAGGCCCTAACTTATAGGAAGGGATCTTGAGCTGGACATATTTGGACGAGAGCCAGACTTTATCCCCAGGACGGAATTGAGGAGGGTCCAGACGTCCTTTGTCAGCGTGTCTTTTCATACGCTCGGATGACAGAAGGAGTGCGGACCGGGTACTCTCCCATATGGAGGAAGACTCGCTCTCGTGATTGTTGTACGAGAATTCGGCCCATGGCAGGAGATCCACCCAGTCAGAATGGTGAGCATTAACGAAGTGCCGGAGGTAACTGGTCAGGTTCTGATTGATCCGCTCCACTTGACCATTAGACTGTGGGTGGTAAGCGGAGGAGAAGTCCAGAGTGACGTCTAGCAATTTACAAGTGGCTCTCCAGAAACGAGAAGTGAACTGTACTCCTCGATCCGACACGATGTGACGGGGCAGGCCATGAAGACGGAAGATGTGGCGGATAAAGTCTTTAGCCAGCTCGGGTGCAGACGGAAGACCTGGCAGGGGAATGAAGTGAGCCATCTTGGAAAAGCGGTCAGCGACCACCCAAATGACCGTACAACCGGCAGAGACGGGCAGATCAGTTATGAAGTCCATCGCTATATGCTGCCAGGGGGCAGCAGGTACTGGCAGAGGAAGAAGGCGGCCGGCCGACAGGTGTCTCGGAACTTTGTTGCGGGCGCAGGACACACAGGCAGAAACAAAGTCCATAACATCCTTGTGCAGGTTAGGCCACCAGTAGTGCCGGGTAATAAGCTGGAGGGTCTTTTTCTGACCGGCGTGGCCAGCTAGTTTAGACGAATGACCCCAGTGTAGGATCCTCTCCCGATCAGGTACCGATACGAACGTCTTACCAGGAGGGAGACAATTTAGACTCACGGGAGCCACCTGCATTACTCTGGCGGGATCGATGGGGTAGTCACATGGTCTATGAGGTGGTAATGTCTCTGCCTCCTCCATATCAAAGACATCAGCACAAGACCAATAAGGAATCGGAAGTCCAGGTAGATTAGCTGGGATAGGAGAGGGACGGACGGAATGGACGGGAACCAGGCAGGTTTTATGACAGTCTTGTCCCCAGCGAAGGACTTCTCCGGTTTGCCAGTCAAGCACGGGTGCATGTCTCTGGAGCCAAGGCAGACCTAGCAAGAGGGCGTGAGAGAGTCCAGGCAGAACGTGAAGGGAGATACTCTCTGAATGCAGCATTCCCACCTGCAGAGTAATGGATTCGGTGATGAATTGGATGGGGCGAGGTAAGAGGCCCCCATCCACGGCAACAACGGACAAGGGTACAGCCAGAGGTTTGGTGGGGATGCGGTATTTCTCCACCAGGGACTGTGAAATAAGATTTCCGGCTGCTCCAGAGTCAAGTTGGGCTAGTTCGGAATAACGATTCTCCCCGCAGATGACTGAGACTGACAGCAGCAGGGATGGAGAGGATTTATTTTTGTCTAGATCGACCCCTCTGAGCGAACCTAGACACAGGCGTTCTCCCGACCTCTCCGGGCAGGCACGGATCCGATGCTCCTTACTGCCACAGTAGAAGCAGCTCCCCTCGGCACGGCGTAAGTCCTGACGGGATTTGACCATCTTGGTCTGGTCGACCTGCATAGGCTCAGGAGAGTGTACCTGGGGAGAAACGGAAGGAGTGACGGGTTTCAGAAAAGTAGGAACTAGACGTGGAAACCCCTTTTCACGGGTGACCTCTTTGGCACGCTCCTGGAACCGTAGGTCAATCCGGGTGGCAAGAGTTATTAGGTCATCGAGAGTGGTAGGAATGTCCCGACCAGCAAGTTCATCTTTATTACGGCCGGACAGACCCTCCCAGAAGACGGATACCAGAGCCTCGTTATCCCAGGCCAGCTCCGAGGCAAGGGTACGGAACCGTATGGCATATTGACCCACGGTGAGGCTTCCCTGACGGAGGCGTAGCAGAGATGATGCGGATGAGGTCCTCCGTCCGGGTTCGTCGAAGGCTTTCCGGAAAGCCATGAGAAAGGCAGGCAAGTCGGACACCAGGGGGTCTCCTCTCTCCCATAGAGGATTTAGCCAGGCCAGAGCCTCCGCGGTGAGATGGGACATGATGAATGCAATTTTGGCTCGGTCGGAGTTAAACTGGTGGGACAATAGTTCAAAATGCAGGGTGCACTGATTTATGAAGCCCCGAGCCTGGACGGAGTCGCCTCCGAAGCGAGGAGGTGCAGAGAGCCGGGGTCCGGAAAAGGATACCATGGTACTGGCCGTGGTTGCAGGTGGTGTAGTCAGAGTGTCCAGGCGAGTATTAACATTCCGCAGGTGACCCAGGATGGACTCCTGTTGGGACCTTTGACGGGAGAGTTCATGACACAGGTCCGTGAGCGAGGGAGCTTGGGTGCCACCGGGTTCCAGGGCCCGAGCAAACTGTAACGGGTCCGGGAGGCGGAACCTCTGAGCTACGATACAAGGGGCCGGCCCTTGTAAGGGAGCGGGTGGCAGTCTCTGGATGAACGGACAGGGAGTTACGGCAAGTGATCAGGGCAGTCTCTGGGTAAAGGGTAGGTACGACCTGAGATGGCAGAGCCTCCGGGTAGGCTAGCAGGCAGATGGTAGATGTGTGCTCCCAGGTGAGCAAGCGAGAGTCTCTGGAATAGCAGGTGGTCACGGCACGTGACGGCGGAGCCTCCGGGCTGGCAGGCGGGCAGGTAACGGAGAAGCGCTCCCAGGTGAGCGGGCAAGAGTCTCTGAAATAGCTGGTGGTCACAGCACGTGACAACGGGACCTCCGGGCTGGCAAGCAGGCAGGTAACGGAGAAGCGCTCCCAGGTGAACGGGCAAGAGTCTCTGAGATAGCTGGTGGTCACAGCACGTGACAACGGAGCCTCCGGGCTGGCAAGCAGGCAGGTAACGGAGAAGCGCTCCCAGGTGAGCGGGCAAGCTGGTCCATAGACAGACTGACCGGAGTAGTAAGGCAGACCGTCGGACCTCAGGCAAGCAGGCAGGTAGCTGATATGCGCTCCCAGGTGAGCGGGCAGGCTGGTCCTTTAGACAGACTGACAGGAGTAGTAAGGCAGACCGTCGGACCTCAGACTGGCAGACTGGTAACAAGTATACAGGCAGAAATCAGGCAGGTGACTGACAGGTAACAGGCAGGTAACAGGCAGGTAACTGGCAACGGGACCTGAGGGCTGAAGCACAGGTGAAACACAGGTGCAAACAACATTGCTCGGGCACCTCCATTTTGGAGGAGGTGCCTTATATATGATGAAGTCCTCCGGCCATTGGCCGGGGACTCCTTAGGACGGCGCGCGCGGCCCCTTTAAGAGGAGGGGAGCGCGCGCGCGCCCTAAGCACAGGGGCCGGGAAGGAGCGCGCGCTGAGAGCAGAGCAGGAGGAGGACGCCGGGAAGGAGCGCGCGCTGACAGCAGAGCGGAGGGAGGACGCCGGGCACGGAGCAGAGCGGTGAGGGGAGCAGCGTCCCTGCCTAGCAGAGGGCAGGGACGCCAGCGCTACACCACGTCTCTTTCACGGGGCTTTGATATTGTCTTTTTATTCCACTGCGACCTCCACTACTCTTCCAAGGGGCATTAAAACTGACTTGTTTAGCTAGTGTGATCTCCACGTCTCTTCCACGGGGCATTGATATTGTCTTTTTATTCCACTGTAACCTCCACCACTCTTCCAAGGGGCATTAAAACCATCTTGTTAAGCTACTGTAACCTACACATCTCTACCACGGGGCATTAAAACCATCTTGTTAAATCTCTCTGAACTCCACAGCTCTTCCAAGTGGCATTAAAACCAATATTGTTAAGCTACTGTGACCTCCACTTCTCTTTCACAGGGCATTCAAATTGTCTTTCTATTCCACTGCGACCTCCACCACTCTACCAAGGGGCATTAAAACCGTCTTGTTAAGCTACTATGAACTCCACGTCTCTTCCACGAGGCATTGATATTGTCTTTTTATACCACACCAACCTCCACCACTCTTCCAAGGGGCAATAAAACCATCTTGTTAAGCTAATGTGACCTACACGTATCTTCCAACGGGCATTAAAACCATCTCAATAAACCTCTCTGAACTCAACGTCTCTTATAAGGAGCATTAAAAGCGTCTTGTTAAGCTCCTTTGACCTCCACGTTTCTTTCACGGGGCATTGATATTGTCTTTTTATACCACACCAACCTCCACCACTCTTCCAAGGGGCAATAAAACCATCTTGGTAAGCTACTGTGAGCACGACGTCTCTTCGAAGGGGCATTGGTATTGTCTTTTTATTCCACTGCGACCTCTACCACGTTTCCAAGGTATATTAATACTGTCTTGGTAAGCTGCTTTGACCTCCACGTCTCTTCCTCGGGTCATTGATATTGTCATTTTATACCACAGCAACCACCACCACTCTTACAAGGAGCAATAAAACCATCTTGCTAAGCTACTGTGACATCCACGTCTCTTCCCCGGGGCATTGATATTGTCTTTTTATTCCGCTGCGACCACCACTACTCTTCCAAGGGACATTAAAATCGTCTTTTTAAGCTACTGTGACCTCGACGTCTCTTCCAAGTAGCAATGATACTGTCCTTTCATTCCAATGCGACCTCCATCACTCTTCCATGGTGCATTAATATTGTCTTTTTATTCCACTGCGACCTACACCACTCATCCAAGGGGGATTAAAACAGTCTTGATAAGCTACTGTGACCTCCACGTCTCTTCCAAGTGGCATTGATATTGTCTTTTTATTCCAATGCGACCTCCACCACTCTTCAAAGGGGCATTAAAACCATATTGTTAAGCTACTGTGACCTCCACCTCTCTTCCACGGGTCATTGATATTGTCTTTTTATTCCACTGCGACATCCACCACTCTTCCATGGGGCATTGATATTGTCTTTTTATTCCACTGTAACCTCCACCACTCTTCCAATGGGCATTAAAACCATCTTGTTAAGCTAATGTGACCTACACGTATCTTCCAAGGGGCATTAAAACCATCTCAATAAACCTCTCTGAACTCAACGTCTCTTCCAAGGAGCATTAAAAGCGTCTTGTTAAGCTCCTTTGACCTCCACGTTTCTTCCACGGGGCATTGATATTGTCTTTTTATACCACACCAACCTCCACCCCTCTTCCAAGGGGCAATAAAACCATCTTGTTAAGCTACTGTGAGCACGACGTCTCTTCGAAGGGGCATTGGTATTGTCTTTTTATTCCACTGCGAGCTCTACCACGTTTCCAAGGTACATTAATACTGTCTTGGTAAGCTGCTTTGACCTCCACGTCTCTTCCTCGGGTCATTGATATTGTCATTTTATACCACAGCAACCACCACCACTCTTACAAGGAGCAATAAAACCATCTTGCTAAGCTACTGTGACATCCACGTCTCTTCCCCGGGGCATTGATATTGTCTTTTTATTCCACTGCGACCACCACTACTCTTCCAAGGGACATTAAAATCGTCTTTTTAAACTACTGTGACCTCGACGTCTCTTCCAAGTAGCAATGATACTGTCCTTTTATTCCAATGCGACCTCCATCACTCTTCCAAGGGGCATTAATATTGTCTTTTTATTCCACTGCGACCTACACCACTCATCCAAGGGGGATTAAAACAGTCTTGATAAGCTACTGTGACCTCCACGTCTCTTCCAAGTGGCATTGATATTGTCTTTTTATTCCAATGCGACCTCCACCACTCTTCAAAGGGGCATTAAAACCATATTGTTAAGCTACTGTGACCTCCACCTCTCTTCCACGGGTCATTGATATTGTCTTTTTATTCCACTGCGACATCCACCACTCTTCCATGGGGCATTGATATTGTCTTTTTATTCCACTGTAACTTCCACCACTCTTCTAAGGGGCATTAAAACCATCTTGTTAAACCACTCTGAGCTCCACAGCTCTGCCAAGGGCATTAAAGTTATCTTGTTAAGCTACTGTGACTACCACGTCTCTTCCACGGGGCATTGATATTGTCTTTTTATTCCACTGCGACCTCCACCACTCTTCCAAGGGGCAATAAAACCATCTTCTTAAGCTACTGTGACCTCGACGTCTCTTCCCCATGGCATTGATATTGTCTTTTTATTCCACTGCCACCTCCACCACTCTTCCAAGGGGCATTAAGAGCTTCTTGTTAAGCTACTGTGACCTACATGTCTCTTCCAAGGGGCAATAAAACCATCTTGATAAACCACTCTGAACTCCACAGCTCTACCAAGGGGCATTAAAGCCATCTTGTTAAGCTACTGTGACTACCACGTCTCTTCCACGGGGCATTGATATTGTCTTTTTATTCCACTGCGACCTCCACCACTCTTCCATTGGCCATTGATATTGTCTTTTTATTCCACTGCGACCTCCACCACTCTTTCAAGGTACATTTAAACCGTCTTGTTAAGCTACTGTGACCTCCACGTCTCTTCCCCGGGGCATTGATATTGTCTTTTTATTCCACTGCAACCTCCACCACTCTTTCAAGGTACATTTAAACCGTCTTGTTAAGCTACTGTGACCTCCACGTCTCTTCCTCGGGGCATTGATATTGTCTTTTTATTTCACTGCGACCTCCACTACTCTTCCAAGGGGCAATAAAACCGTCTTGTTAAGCTACTGTGACCTCCACGTCTCTACCAAGGGGCATTGATACTGTCCTTTTATTACACTGCGATCTCCATCACTCTTCCAATGGGCATTAATTTTGTCTTTTTATTCCACTGCGACCTCCACCACTCATCCAAGGGGCATTACAACCATCTTCTTAAGCTACTGTGACTTCATCGTCTATTCCAAATGGCATTGATATTGTCTTTTTCTTCCACTGCGACCTCCAACATTCTTCCAAGGGCATTAAAACCATCTTGTTAAGCTACTGTGATGTCCACGTCTCTTCCAAGGGGCAATAAAACCATCTTGTTAAACCAATATGAACTCCACCACTCTTACAAGGGGCAATAAAACCATTTATTTAAGCTACTGTGACCTCCACGTCTCTTCGACGGGTCTTTAATATTGTCTTTTTATTCCACTATAACCTCCACACTCTTCCAAGGGGCATTAAAACCGTCTTGTTAAGCTACTAGGAGATCCACGTCTCTTCCACGAGGCATTCATATTGTCTTTTTATTCCACTGCAAACTCCAGCACTCTTCCAAGGGGCATTAACAACATCTTGTTAAGCTACTGTGACCTACACGTCTCTTCCAAGGGGCATTAAGACCATCTTGATAAACCTCTCTGTACTCAGCGTCTCTTCCAAGGGGCATTAAAAGTGTCTTGTTAAGCTACTGTGACATCCACGTTTCTTCCACGGGGCATTGATATTGTCTTTTTATACCACAGCAACCTCCACCACTCTTCCAAGGGGCAATAAAACCATCTTCTTAAGCTACTTTGACCACCACGTCTCTTCCAAGGGGTATTGATATTGTCTTTTTATTCCACTGCGACCTTCACCACTCTTCTAATGTGCAATAAAACCGTCTTGTTAAGCTACTGTGAGATCCACGTCTCTTCCAAGGGGCATTGATATTGTCTTTATTCCACTGCGACCTCCATCACTCTTCCAAGGCGCATAAAAACCATCTAGTTAAGCAACCGTGACCTCCACGTTTCATCCAAGGGGCATTAAAACCATCTTGTAAAATCACTCTGAACTCCACAGCTCTTGCAAGGAGCATTAAAACCGTCTTATTAAGCTACTGTGACCTCCTCGTCTCTTCCACGGGGCATTGCTATTGTCTTTTTATTCCACAGCGACCTCCAAAACTCTTTCAAGGGGCATTAAAACTGTCTTGTTAAGCTACTGTGACATCCACGTATTTTCCACGGGGCATTGATATTGTCTTTTTATTCCACTGCGACCTCCAACACTCTTCCAAGGGGCATTAAAACTGTCTATTTAAGCTACTGTGACCGCCATGTCTCTTTCTCGGGGCTTTGGTATTGTCTGTTTATTCCACAGCGGCCTCCAGCACTCTTCTAAGGGGCATTAAAACCGTCTTGTTAAGCTACTGCGACCTCCATGTCTCCTCCACGGGGCATTGATACTGTCCTTTGTTTCCACTGCGATCTCCATCACTCTTCCAAGGGGCATTAAAACCGTCTTATTAATCTACTGTGACCTCCATGTCTCTTCCACGGGACATTGATATTGTCTTTTTGTTCCAATGCGACCTCCACCACTCTACCAAGGGGCATTGATATTGTCTTTTTTTATTCCACTGCGACTTCCACCACTCTTCCAAGGGGCATTAAAACCGTCTTGTTAAGCTACTGTGACCTCCATGTCTCTTCCACGGGGCATTAAAATTGTCTTTTTATTCCACTGTAACCTCCACCACTCTTCCAAGAGCCATTAAAACGGTCTTCTTATGCTACTGTGAACTTGACGTCTCTTCCAAGGTTCATTAAAACCATCTTGATAAACCACGCTGAACTCCACATCTCTTTCAAGGGGCATTAATACCATCTATTTAAGCTACTGTGACATCCACGTCTCTTTCACGGGGCTTTGATATTGTCTTTTTATTCCACTGCGACCTCCACCACTCTTCCAAGGGGCATTAAAACTGACTTGTTTAGCTACTGTGATCTCCATGTCTCTTCCACGGGGCATTGATATTGTCTTTTTATTCCACTGTACCCTCCACCACTCTTCCAAGAGGCATTAAAACCATCTTGTTAAGCTACTGTAACCTACACGTCTCTACCACGGGGCATTAAACACATCTTGTTAAACCTCTCTGAACTCCACAGCTCTTCCAAGGGGCATTAAAACCAATATTGTTAAGCTACTGTGAACTCCACTTCTCTTTCACAGGGCATTCAAATTGTCTTTCTATTCCACTGCGACCTCCTCCACTCTACCAAAGGGCATTAAAACCATCTTGTTAAGCTACTATGAACTCCACGTCTCTTCCACGAGGCATTGATATTGTCTTTTTATTCCACTGTAACCTCCAGCACTCTTCCAATGGGCATTATAACCATCTTGTTAAGCTAATGTGACCTACACGTATCTTCCAAGGGGCATAAAGACCATCTCAATAAACCTCTCTGAACTCAACGTCTCTTCCAAGGAGCATTAAAAGCGTCTTGTTAAGCTCCTTTGACCTCCACGTTTCTTCCACGGGGCATTGATATTGTCTTTTTATACCACACCAACCTCCACCACTCTTCCAAGGGGCAACAAAACCATCTTGTTAAGCTACTGTGAGCACCACGTCTCTTCGAAGGGGCATTGGTATTGTCTTTTTATTCCACTGCGACCTCCACCACTCTTCCAAGGGGCATTAAAACTGACTTGTTTAGCTACTGTGATCTCCACGTCTCTTCCACGGGGCATTGATATTGTCTTTTTATTCCACTGTAACCTCCACCACTCTTCCAAGGGGCATTAAAACCATCTTGTTAAGCTACTGTAACCTACACGTCCCTACCTCGGGGCATTAAAACCATCTTGTTAAACCTCTCTGAACTCCACAGCTCTTCCAAGGGGCATTAAAACCAATATTGTTAAGCTACTGTGACCTCCACTTCTCTTTCACAGGGCATTCAAATTGTCTTTCTATTCCACTGCGACCTCCACCACTCTACCAAGGGGCATTAAAACTGTCTTGTTAAGCTACTATGAACTCCGAGTCTCTTCCACGAGGCATTGATATTGTCTTTTTATTCCACTGTAACCTCCACCACTCTTCCAATGGGCATTAAAACCATCTTGTTAAGCTAATGTGACCTACCCGTATCTTCCAAGGAGCATGAAAACCATCTCAATAAACCTCTCTGAACTCAACGTCTCTTCCAAGGAGCATTAAGAGCGTCTTTTTAAGCTCCTTTGACCTCCACGTTACTTCCAAGGGGCATTGATATTGTCTTTTTATACCACACCAACCTCCACCACTCTTCCAAGGGGCAATAAAACCATCTTGTTAAGCTACTGTGAGCACGACGTCTCTTCGAAGGGGCATTGGTATTGTCTTTTTATTCCACTGCGACCTCCACCACTCTTCCAAGGGGCATTAGAACCATCTTGTTAAGCTACTGTGACCTACACGTCTCTTCCACGGGGCATTGATATTATCTTTATTCCACTGCGACCTCCACCACATTTCCAAGAGGCATTTAAACCGTCTTGATAAGCTACTGTGACCTCCATGTCTCTTCCTGAGGGCATTGATATTGTCTTTTTATTTCCCTGTAACCTCCACCACTCATCCAAGAGACATTAAAACCGTCTTGTTCAGCTACTGTGACCTCCACCACTCTACCAAGGGGCATTAAAACCGTCTTGTTAAGCTACTATGAACTGCACGTCTCTTCCACGAGGCATTGATATTGTCTTTTTATTCCACTGTAACCTCCACCACTCTTCCAATGGGCATTAAAACCATCTTATTAAGCTAATGTGTGACCTACACGTATCTTCCAAGGGGCATTAAAACCATCTCAATAAACCTCTCTGAACTCAACGTCTCTTCCAAGGAGCATTAAAAGCGTCTTGTTAAGCTACTTTGACCTCCACGTTTCTTACACGGGGCATTGATATTGTCTTTTTATACCACACCAACCTCCACCACTCTTCCAGGGGGCAATAAAACCATCTTGTTAAGCTACTGTGAGCACGACGTCTCTTCGAAGGGGCATTGGTATTGTCTTTTTATTCCACTGCGACCTCTACCACGTTTCCAAGGTACATTAATACTGTCTTGGTAAGCTGCTTTGACCTCCACGTCTCTTCCTCGGGTCATTGATATTGTCATTTTATACCACAGCAACCACCAGCACTCTTACAAGGAGCAATAAAACCATCTTGCTAAGCTACTGTGACATCCACGTCTCTTCCCCGAGGCATTGATATTGTCTTTTTATTCCACTGCGACCACCACTACTCTTCCAAGGGACATTAAAATCGTCTTTTTAAGCTACTGTGACCTCTACGTCTCTTCCAAGTAGCAATGATACTGTCCTTTTATTCCAATGCGACCTCCATCACTCTTCCAAGGGGCATTAATATTGTCTTTTTATTCCACTGCGACTTACACCACTCATCCAAGGGGGATTAAAACAGTCTTGATAAGCTACTGTGACCTCCACGTCTCTTCCAAGTGGCATTGATATTGTCTTTTTATTCCATTGAGACCCCCACCACTCTTCAAAGGGGCATTAAAACCATATTGTTAAGCTACTCTGACCTCCCCCTCTCTTCCACGGGTCATTGATATTGTCTTTTTATTCCACTGCGACATCCACCACTCTTCCATGGGGCATTGATATTGTCTTTTTATTCCACTGTAACCTCCACCACTCTTCTAAGGGGCATTAAAACCATCTTGTTAAACCACTCTGAACTCCACAGCTCTACCAAGGGGCATTAAAGCCATCTTGTTAAGCCACTGTGACTACCACGTCTCTTCCACGGGGCATTGATATTGTCTTTTTATTCCACTGCGACCTCCACCACTCTTCCAAGGGGCCATAAAACCATCTTCTTAAGCTACTGTGACCTCGACGTCTCTTCCCCGTGGCATTGATATTGTCTTTTTATTCCACTGCCACCTCCACCACTCTTCCAAGGGGCTTTAACAGCTTCTTGTTAAGCTACTGTGACCTACATGTCTCTTCCAAGGGGCAATAAAACCATCTTGATAAACCACTCTGAACTCCACAGCTCTACCAAGGGGCATTAAAGCCATCTTGTTAAGCTACTGTGACTTCCACGTCTCTTCCACGGGCCATTGATATTGTCTTTTTATTCCACTGCGACCTCCACCACTCTTCCATTGGCCATTGATATTGTCTTTTTATTCCACTGCCACCTCCACCACTCTTCCAAGGGGCATTAAAACTGTCCTTTAAAGCTACTGTGACCTCCACGTTTCTTCCAAGGGACATTGATATTGTCTTTTTATTCCATTACGACCTCCACCACTCATCCAATGGGCATTAAGAAAGTTTTGTTAAGCTACTGTGACCTACACGTGTCTTCCAAGGGGAATTAAAGCCATCTTGTTAAACCACTCTGAACTCCACAGCTATTCCAAGGGGCATTAAAACCATCTTTTTATTCTACTGCGACCTCCATCACTCTTCCAAGGGGCATTAAAACCATCTTGTTAAGCTACTGTGACCTCATGTCTCTTCCTTGGGACATTGATATTGTCTTTTTATTCCAGCGTAACCTCCACCACTTTTCCAAGGGGCATTAAAACCGTCTTGTTAAGCTACTGTGACCTCCACGTCTCTTCCAAGGGGCATTAAAACCATCTTGATAAACCACTCTGAACTCCACAGCTCTTCCAAGGGGCATTAAAACCATCTTGTTAAGCTCCTGGGACCTCCACGTCTCTTCCACGGGGCATTGATATTGTCTTTTTATTCCACTGCGACCTCCACAACTCTTCCAATGGGCATTGATATTGTCTTTTTATTCCACTGCGACCTCCACCACTCTTGCAAGGGACATTAAAACCGTCTTTTTAAGCTACTGTGACCTCCACGTCTCTTCCAAGGGGCATTAATATTGTCTTTTTATTCCACTGCGATGTCCACCACTCAATCAAGGGGCATTAAAACAGTCTTGCTAAGCTACTGTGAACTCCACATATCTTCCAATGGGCATTAAAACAATCTTGTTAAACCACTCTGAACTCCACAGCTATTCCAAGGGGCATTAAAAACATCGATTTAAGCTACTGTGTCCTCCACGTCTCTTCCACGGGGCTTTTAAACCATCTTGTTAAGCTACTGTGACCTCCACGTCTCTTCCACGGGCCATTGATATTGTATTCTTACTCCACTGTCACCTCCACCACTCTTCCAAGAGACATTAAAACGGTCTTGTTAAGCTACTGTGACCTACATATCTCTTCAAAGGGGCATTAAAACCGTCTTGTTAAACCACTCTGAACTCCACAGCTCTTCCAAGGGGCATTAAATCTATCTTGTTAAGCTACTGTGACCTCCACGTCTCTTCCACGGGGAATTGATTTTGTCTTTTTATACCACAGCGACCTACACCTCTCTTCCAAGGGGCATAAAACCTTCTTATTAAACTACTGTGACCTCCACGTCTCTTCCCCGTGGCATTGATATTGTCTCTTTATTCCACTGTGACCTCCACCACTCTTCCAAGGGGCATTGATATTGTCTTTTTATTCCACTGCGACCTCTACCACTCTTCCAAGGGGTATTAAGAACGTCTTGTTAAGCTACTGTGACCTCCACGTCTCTTTCTCGGGGCATTGATATTGTCTTTTTATTCCACTGCGACCTCCAACACTCTTCCAAGGGGCATTAAAACCATCTTTTTAAGCTACTGTGAACTCCACATCTATTCCATGGGCATTGATATTGTCTTTTTATTCCACTGTAACCTTCACTACTCTTCCAAGGAGCATTAAAACCATCTTGATAAACCTCTCTGAACTCCACAGCTCTTCCAAGAAGCATTAAAACCATCTTGTTAAGCTACTGTGACCTTAACGTCTCTTCCACGGCGCATTGATATTGTCTTTTTATTCCACTGCGACCTCCACCACTCTTCCAATGGACATTGATATTGTCTTTTTATTCCTCTGCGACCTCCACCACTCTTCCAAGGGCATTAAAACTGTTTTAAAGCTACTCTGACCTCCACCTCTTTTCCACGGGGCATTGATATTGTCTTTTTATTCCACTGTAACCACCACCACTCTTCCAAGAGACATTAAAACCATCTTGTTAAGCTACTGTGACCTCCTCGTCTCTTCCAAGGGGCATTTATATTGTCTTTTTATTCCACTGCGACCTCCACCACTGATCCAAGGGGCATTAAAACCGTCTTGTTAAGCTACTGTGACCTCCACGTCTCTTCCACGGAGCATTGATATTGTCTTTTTATTCCACGGTAACCTCCACCCCTCTTCCAAGGTGCATTGATATTGTCTTTTTATTCCACTGTGACCTCCACCACTCTTCCAAGGGGTCATTGATATTGTCTTTTTATTCAACTGCGACCTCCACCACTCTTCCAAGGGGTCATTGATATTGTATTTTTATTCCTCTGTGACCTCCACCACTCTGCCTAGGGGCATTAAAACCGTCTTGTTAAGCTACTGTGACCTCCACGTCTCTTCCACGGGGCATTGATATTTTCTCTTTATTCCACTGTAACCCCCACCACTCTTCCAAAGGGAATTAAAACCGTCTTTTGTTAAGCTACTGTGACCTCCATGTCTCTTGCAAGGGGCATTAAAACCGTCTTATTAAACCACACTGAACTTCACCACTCATCCATGGGTCATTAAAACCATCTTCTTCAGCTACTATGACCTCCACGTCTCTACCACGGGGCATTGATATTGTCTTTTTATTCCACCTTTACCTGCACCCCTCTTCCAAGGGGCACTGATATTGTCTTTTTATACTACTGTAACCTCCACCACTCTTCCAAGGGGTCAATGATATTGTCTTTTTATTCAACTGTGACCTCCACCATTCTTCCAAGGGGCATTGATATTGTATTTTTATTCCACTGCGACCTCCCCCACTCTGCCTAGGGGCATTAAAACCATCTTGTTAAGCTACTGTGACCTCCACGTCTCTTCCATAGGGCATTGATATTGTCTTTTTATTCCACTATAACCCCCACCACTCTTCCAAGGGGAATTAAAGCCGTCTTTTGTTAAGCTACTGTGACCTCCCCGTCTCTTCCATGGGGCATTAAAACCGTCTTATTGAACCACACTGAACTCCACCACTCTTCAAAGGGGTATTAAAACCATATTGTTAAGCTACTGTGACCTCAACGTCTCATCCACGGGTCATTGATATTGTCTTTTTATTCCATTGCGACCTCCACCACTCTTCCAAGGGGCCATAAAACCATCTTCTTAAGCTACTGTGACCTCGACGTCTATTCCCCGTGGCATTGATATTGTCTTTTTATTCCACTGCCACCTCCACCACTCTTCCAAGGGGCATTAAGAGCTTCTTCTTAAGCTACTGTGACCTACATGTCTCTTCCAAGGGTCAATAAAACCATCTTGATAAACCACTCTGAACTCCACAGCCCTACCAAGGGGCATTAAAGCCATCTTGTTAAGCTACTGTGACTTCCACGTCTCTTCCACGGGCCATTGATATTGTCTTTTTATTCCACTGCGACCTCCACCACTCTTCCATTGGCCATTGATATTGTCTTTTTATTCCACTGCCACCTCCACCACTCTTCCAAGGGGCATTAAAACTGTCTTTTAAAGCTACTGTGACCTCCACGTCTCTTCCAAGGGGCATTGATATTGTCTTTTTATTCCATTACGACCTCCACCACTCATCCAATGGGCATTAAGAAAGTTTTGTTAAGCTACTGTGACCTACACGTGTCTTCCAAGGGGAATTAAAGCCATCTTGTTAAACCACTCTGAACTCCATAGCTATTCCAAGGGGCATTAAAACCGTCTATTTAAGCTACTGTGACCTCCACGTCTCTTCCACGGGGCATTAATATTGTCTTTTTATTCTACTGCGACCTCCATCACTCTTCCAAGGGGCATTAAAACCATCTTGTTAAGCTACTGTGACCTCCATGTCTCTTCCTTGGGGCATTGATATTGTCTTTTTATTCCACCGTAACCTCCACCACTTTTCCAAGGGGCATTAAAACCGTCTTGTTAAGCTACTGTGACCTCCACGTCTCTTCCAAGGGGCATTAAAACCATCTTGATAAACCACTCTGAACTCCACAGCTCTTCCAAGGGGCATTAAAACCATCTTGTTAAGCTCCTGGGACCTCCACGTCTCTTCCACGGGGCATTGATATTATCTTTTTATTCCACTGCGACCTCCACAACTCTTCCATGGGCATTGATATTGTCTTTTTATTCCACTGCGACCTCCACCACTCTTGAGAGGGATATTAAAACCGTCTTTTTAAGCTACTGTGACCTCCACGTCTCTTCCAAGGGGCATTAATATTGTCTTTTTATTCCACTGCGATGTCCACCACTCACGCAAGGGGCATTAAAACCGTCTTGTTAAGCTACTGTGAACTCCACGTATCTTCCAAGGGGCATTAAAACAATCTTGTTAAACCACTCTGAACTCCACAGCTATTCCAAGGGGCATTAAAACCATCGATTTAAGCTACTGTGTCCTCCACGTCTCTTCCACGGGGCTTTTATATTGTCTTTTATTTCCACAGCGACCTCCACCACTCTTCCAATGGGCATTAAAAACATCTTGTTAAGCTACTGTGACGTCCACGTCTCTTCCAAGGGGCATTGATATTGTCTTTTTATACCACAGCGACCTACACCTCTCTTCCAAGGGGCATAAAACCATCTTATTAAGCTACTGTGACCTCCACGTCTCTTCCCCGTGGCATTGATACTGTCTCTTTATTCCACTGTGACCTCCACCACTCTTCCAAGGGGCATTGATATTATCTTTTTATTCCACTGCGACCTCCAACACTCTTCCAAGGGGCATTAAGACCGTCTTTTTAAGATACTGTGAATTCCACGTCTATTCCATGGGGCATTGATATTGCCTTTTTATTCCACTGTAACCTTCACAACTCTTCCAAGGGGCATTAAAACCATCGTGATAAACCACTCTGAACTCCACAGCTCTTCCAAGAAGCATTAAAACCATCTTGTTAAGCTACTGTGACCTCCACGTCTCTTCCACGGGGCATTGATATTGTCTTTTTATTCCACTGCGACCTCCACCACTCTTCCAATGGACATTGATATTGTATTTTTATTCCTCTGTGACCTCCACCACTCTGCCTAGGGGCATTAAAACCGTCTTGTTAAGATACTGTGACCTCCACGTCTCTTCCACGGGGCATTGATATTGTCTTTTTATTCCACTGTAACCCCCACCACTCTTCCAAGGGGAATTAAAATCGTCTTTTTTTAAGCTACTGTGACCTCCACGTCTCTTGCAAGGGGCATTAAAACCGTCTTATTAAACCACACTGAACATCACGACTCTTCCATGGGTCATTAAAACCATCTTGTTCAGCTACTATGACCTCCACCTCTCTACCACGGGGCTTTGATATTGTCTTTTTATTCCACCTTTACCTCCACCCCTCTTCCAAGGGGCACTGATATTGTCATTTTATACTACTGCGACCTCCACCACTCTTCCAAGGGGTCACTGATATTGTCTTTTTATTCAATTGCAACCTCCACAATTCTTTCAAGGGGCATTGATATTGTATTTTTATTCCACTGCGACCTCCACCACTCTGCCTAGGGGCATTAAAACCGTCTTGTTAAGCTACTGTGACCTCCACGTCTGTTCCATTGGGCATTGATATTGTCTTTTTATTCCACTGTAACCCCCACCACTCTTCCAAGGGGCATTAAAACCATCTTGTTAAACCACTCTGATATCCACAGCTCTACCAAGGGGCATTAAAGCCATCTTGTTAAGCTACTGTGACTACCACGTCTCTTCCACGGGGCATTGATATTGTCTTTTTATTCCACTGCGACCTCCACCACTCTTCCATTGGCCATTGATATTGTCTTTTTATTCCACTGCCACCTCCACCACTCTTCCAAGGGGCATTAAAACTGTCTTTTAAAGCTACTGTGACCTCTTTGTCTCTTCCAAGGGGCATTGATATTGTCTTTTTATTCCATTACGACCTCCACCACTCATCCAATGGGCATTAAGAAAGTTTTGTTAAGCTACTGTGACCTACACGTGTCTTCCAAGGGGAATTAAAGCCATCTCGTTAAAAAACTCTGAACTCCACAACTATTCCAAGGGGCATTAAAACCGTCTATTTAAGCTACTGTGACCCCCACGTCTCTTCCACGGGGCACTAATATTGTCTTTTTATTCTACCTCGACCTCCACCACTCTTCCAAGGGGCATTAAAACCGTCTTGTTAATCTACTGTGACCTCCATGTCTCTTCCTTGGGGCATTGATATTGTCTTTTTATTCCACCGTAACCTCCAGCACTTTTCCAAGGGGCATTAAATCTGTCTTGTTAAGCTACTGTGACCTCCATGTCTCTTCCAAGGGGCATTAAAACCATCTTGATAAACCACTCTGAACTCCACAGCTCTTCCAAGGGGCATTAAAACCATCTTGTTAAGCTCCTGGGACCTCCACATCTCTTCCACGGGGCATTGATATTGTCTTTTTATTCCACTGCGACCTCCACAACTCTTCCAATGGGCATTGATATTGTCTTTTTATTCCACTGCGACCTTCACCACTCTTGCAAGGGACATTAAAACCATCATTTTAAGCTACTGTGACCTCCATGTCTATTCCAATGGGCATTAATATTGTCTTTTTATTCCACTGCGATGTCCACCACTCATTCAAGGGGCATTAAAACCGTCTTGTTAAGCTACTGTGAACTCCACGTATCTTCCAAGGGGCATTAAAACAATCTTGTTAAACCACTCTGAACTCCACAGCTATTCCAAGGGGCATTAAAACCATTGATTTAAGCTACTGTGTCCTCCACGTCTCTTCCACGGGGCTTTTATATTGTCTATTATTTCCACAGCGACCTTCACCACTCTTCCAATGGGCATTAAAAACATCTTGTTAAGCTACTGTGACGTCCACGTCTCTTCCAAGGGGCATTGATATTGTCTTTTATACCACAGCGACCTCTACCACTCTTCCAACGGGCATTAAAACATCTTGTTAAGCTAATGTGACGTCCACGTCTCTTCCACGGGGCATTGCTATTGTCTTTTTATTCCACTGCGACCTCCACCAATCTTCCAATGGGTATTGATATTGTCTTTTTATTCCTTTGTGACCTCCATCACTCTTCCAAGTGGCATTTAAACCATCTTGTTAAGCTACTGTGACCTCCACGTCTCTTCCACGGGGCATTGATATTGTATTCTTACTCCACTGTCACCTCCACCACTCTTCCAAGAGACATTAAAACGGTCTTGTTAAGCTACTGTGACCTCCACGTCTCTTCCACGGGGAATTGATATTGTCTTTTTATACCACAGCGACCTACACCTCTCTTCCAAGGGGCATAAAACCATCTTATTAAGCTACTGTGACCTCCAAGTTTCTTCCCCGTGGCATTGATATTGTCTTTTTATTCCACTGTGACCTCCACCACTCTTCCAAGGGGCATTGATATTGTCTTTTTATTCCACTGCGACCTCTAGCACTCTTCCAAGGGGTATTAAGAACGTCTTGTTAAGCTACTGTGACCTCCACGTCTCTTTCTCGGGGCATTGATATTGTCTTTTTATTCCACTGTAACCTTCACCACTCTACCAAGGGGCATTAAAACCATCGTGATAAACCACTCTGAACTCCACAGCTCTTCCAAGAAGCATTAAAACCATCTTGTTAAGCTTCTATGACCTCCACGTCTCTTCCACGGGGCATTGATATTGTCTTTTTATTCCACTGCGACCTCCACCACTCTTCCAATGGACATTGATATTGTCTTATTATTCCTCTGCGACCTCCACCACTGTTCCAAGGGCATTAAAACTGTGTTTTAAAGCTACTCTGACCTCCACGTCTTTTCCACGGGGCATTTATATTGTCTTTTTATTCCACTGCGACCTCCACCATTCATCCAAGGGGAATTAAAACCGTCTTGTTAAGCTACTGTGACCTCCACGTCTCTTCCACGGGGCACTGATATTGTCTTTTTATTCCACGGTAACCTCCACCCCTCTTCCAAGGTTCATTGATATTGTCTTTTTATACTACTGCGACCTCCACCACTCTTCCAAGGGGTCACTGATATTGTCTTTTTATTCAACTGCGACCTCCACCATTCTTCCAAGGGGCATTGATATTGGATTTTTATTCCACTGCGACCTCCACCACTCTGCCTAGGGGCATTAAAACCGTCTTGTTAAGCTACTGTGACCTCCACGTCTCTTCCATAGGGCATTGATTTTGTCTTTATATTCCACTGTAACCCCCACCACTCTTCCAATTGGTATCAAAACCGTCTTTTGTTAAGCTACTGTGACCTTCCCGTCTCTTCCTAGGGGCATTAAAACCGTCTTATTGAACCACACTGAACTCCACCATTCTTCCATGGGGCATTAAAACCATCTTGTTCAGCTACTATGACCTCGACGTCTCTTCCACGGGGCATTGATATTGTCTTTTTATTCCACTTTAACCTTCACCCCTCTTCCAAGGGGCATTGATATTGTCTTTTTATACCACTGCGACCTCCACCACTCTTCCAAGGTGCATTGATAATGTATTTTTATTCCACTGCGACCTCCACCACTCTGCCTAGGGGCATTAATACAGTCTTGTTAAGCTAAAGTGACCTCCATTTCTCTTCCACGGGGCATTGATATTGTCTTTTTATTCCACTGTAATCTCCACCAATCTTCCAAGGGGCATTAAAACCGTCTTTTGCTAAGCTACTGTGACCTGCCTGACTCTTCCAAGGAGCGTTAAAACCGTTTATCTAAGCTACTATGACCTCCACGTCTCTTTAACAGGGCATTGATATTGTCTTTTTATTCCACTGCGACCTCCAGCACTTTTCCAATGGGCATTGATATTGTCTTTTTGTTCCACTGCGACTTCAACCACTCTTCCAAGGGGTATTAAAACTGTCTTTTTAAGCTACTCTGACCTCCACGTCTCTTCCACAGAGTATTAAATCCATCTTGTTAAACCACTCTGAACTTCACAGCTCTTTCAAGGGGCATTAATAAGGTCTATTTAAGCTACTGTGACCTCCACGTCTCTTCCACGGGGCTTTGATATTGTCTTTCTATTCCACAGCGAGCTCCACCACTCTTCCAAGGGGCATTAAAACCGTCTTGTTAACCTACTGTGACCTACACGTCTCTTCCAATGGGCATTAGAACCATCTTGTCAAAGCACTCTGAACTCCACAGCTCTTCCAAGGAGCATTAAAACCACCTTGTTAAGCTACTGTGACCTCCACGTCTCTTCCACGGGGCATTGATATTGTCTTTTTATACCACAGCGACCTCCACCACTCTTCCAAGGGGCAATAAAACCATCTTATTAAGCTACTGTGACCTCCACATGTCTTCCCCGTGGCATTGATATTGTCTTTTTATTCCACTGCGACCTCCACCACTCTTCCAAGGGGCATTGATATTGTCTTTTTATTCCACTGCAACCTCCACCACTCTTCCAAGGAGCATTAAAACCGTTTTTTAAATCTAATTTGAACTCCACGTTTTTTCCACAGGGCATTGATATTGTCTTTTTATTCCACTGTAACCTCCACTACTCTTCCAAGGGGCATTAAAACTGCCTTGTTAAGCTACTGTGACCTACACGTTTCTTCCAAGGTGCATTAAAACCATCTTGATAAACCACTCTGAACTCCAAAGCTCTTCCAAGGGGCATTAAAACCATCTTTTTAAGCTACTTTGACCTCCACGTCTCTTCCAAGTGGCATTGATATTGTCTTTTTATTCCAATGCGACTTCCACCACTCTTCCAAGGGGCAATAAAACCATCTTATTAAGCTACTGTGACCTCCACATCTCTTCCACAGGGCATTGGTATTGTTTTTTTATTCCACTGCGACCTCCACTACTCTTCCAAGGGGCATTAATATTGTCTTTTTATTCTACTGTGACCTCCACCACTCTTCCAAGGGGCATTAAAACCAACTTGTTAAGCTACTGTGATCTCCACGTCTCTTCCATGGGGCATTGATATTGTTTTTTTATTCTACTGTAACCTCCACCGCTCCTCCAATACGCATTAAAACCGTCTTGCTAAGCTACTCTGACCTACACGTCTCTTCTAAGGGGCATTAAAACCATCTTGATAAACCCCTTAGAACTTCACAGTTCTTCCAAGTGTCATTAAAACCGTCTTGTTAAGCTACAGTGACCTCCACGTCTCTTCCACAGGGCATTGGTATTGTTTTTTTATTCCACTGCGACCTCCACTACTCTTCCAAGAGGCATTAAAACCGTTTTTTTAATCTAATTTGAACTCCACGTTTTTTCCACGGGGCATTGATATTGTCTTTTTATTCCACTGTAACCTCCACCACTCTTCCAAGGGGCATTAAAACTGCCTTGTTAAGCTACTGTGACCTACACGTCTCTTCCAAGGTGCATTAAAACCATCTTGATAAACCACTCTGAACTCCAAAGCTCTTCCAAGGGGCATTAAAACCATCTTTTTAAGCTACTTTGACCTCCACGTCTCTTCCAAGTGGCATTGATATTGTCTTTTTATTCCCATGCGACTTCCACCACTCTTCCAAGGGGCAATAAAACCATCTTATTAAGCTACTGTGACCTCCACATCTCTTCCACAGGGCATTGGTATTGTTTTTTTATTCCACTGCGATCTCCACTACTCTTCCAATAGGCATTAATATTGTCTTTTTATTCTACTGTGACCTCCACCACTCTTCCAAGGGGCATTAAAACCAACTTGTTAAGCTACTGTGATCTCCACGTCTCTTCCATGGGGCATCGATATTGTTTTTTTATTCTACTGTAACCTCCACCACTCTTCCAAGGGGCATTAAAACCATCTTTTTAAGCTACTGTATACTCCACGTCTCTTCCACGGGGCATTGATATTGTCTTTTTATTCCACTGTAACCTCCACCACTCTTCCAAGGGGCATTAAAACTATTTTGCTAAGCTACAGTGACTTCCACGTCTCTTCCACAGGGCAATAAATCCATCTTGTTAAACCACTCTGACCTCCACAGCTATTCCAAGGGGCATTAAAACCGTCTATTTAAGCTACTATGACCTCCACGTCTCTTCCACGGGGAATTGATATTGTCTTTTTATTCAACTGCGACCTCCACCACTCATCCAAGGGGCATTAAAACAGTGTTATTAAGCTACTGTGACCTCCACGTCTCTTCCACGGGACATTGATATTGTCTTTTTATTCCACTGCGACCTCCACCACTCTTCCAAGGGGCATTGATATCGTCTTTTTATTCCACTGCGACCTCAACAACTCTTCCAAGGGGCATTAATACCATCTTGTTAAGCTGCTGTGACCTCCATGTCTCTTCCACGGGGCATTGATATTGTCTTTTTATTCCACTGTAACCTCCACCACTCTTCCAAGTGGCATTAAAACCATCTTTTGTTGAGCTACTGGGACCTTGACGTCTCTTCCAAGGGGCATTTAAACCATCTTATTAAGCCACTCTGAAATCCACCACTCTTCCAAGGGGCATTAAAACCATCTTGTTCAGCTACTGTGACCTCCATGTCTCTTCCACGTGGCAGTGATATTGTCTTTTCATTTCACTGTAACCTCCACCACTCTTCCAAGGGACATTAAAACCGTCTTGTCAAGCTACTCTGACCTCCACTTCTCTTCCAAGGGTCATTAAAACCATCTTGATAACCACTCTGAACTCTACAGCTCTTTCAAGGGGCATTAAAACCGTCTATTTAAGCTACTGTGACCTCCACGTCTCTCTCACAGGGCTTTGATATTGTTTTTTTTTTCCACAGCGGCCTCCACCACTCTTCCAACGTGCTTTAAAACCATCTTGTTAAGCTACTGTGACCTGCACCTCTCTTCCAATGGGCATTGATATTGTCTTTTTATTCCAATGCGATCTCCACCACTTTTCCAATGGGCATTAAAACCATGTTGTTAGGCTACTGTGTTCTCCAAGTCTCTTCCACGGGGCATTGATATCGTCTTTTTAATTCCACTGTAACCTCTACCACTCTTCCAAGGGGCATTTAAATTGTCTTGTTAAGCTACTGTGTTCTCCACGCCTCTTCCACGGGGCATTGATATAGTCTTTTTATTCCACTGCGACATGCACCACTCTTCCAAGGGGCATTGATATTGTCTTTTTATTCCACTGTAACCTCCACCACTCTTTCAAATAGCATTAAAACCATCTTGTTAAGCTATTGTGTTCTCCAAGTCTCTTCCACAGGACATTGATATCGTGTTTTTATTCCACTGTGACATCCAGCACTCTTCCAAGGGGCATGAAAACCTTCTTGTTAAGCTACTGTGACCTCCACCTCTCTTCCACGGGGAATTGAAATTGTCTTTTTATTCCACTGTAACCTCCCCCACTCTTTCAAGGGACATTAAAACCATCTTGTTAAGCTACTGTGACTTCCACGTCTCTTCCAAGGGGCATTAAAACCATCTTGTTAGAACACTCTGAACTCCATGTCTCTTCCAATGGGCATTAAAACCGTCTTGTTAAACCACTCTGAACTCAACGTCTCTTCCAAGGGGCATTAAAATCGACTTGTTAAACCACACTTAACTCCACGTCTCTTCTAAACGGCACTAAAACCGTCTTTTTAGGCTACTGTGACCTCCAAGTCTCTTCCAAGGGGCATTAAAACCTTCTTGTTAAACCACTCTGAACTCAACGTCTCTTCCAAGGGGCATTAAAATCGACTTGTTAAACCACACTTAACTCCACGTCTCTTCTAAACGGCACTAAAACCGTCTTTTTAGGCTACTGTGACCTCCAAGTCTCTTCCAAGGGGCATTAAAACCGTCTTGTTGAACCACTCTGAACTCCATGTCTCTTCCAATGCGCATTAAAACAGTCTTGTTAAGCTACTATGTCCTCCACGTTTCTTCCAAGGGGAATTAAAAGCGTCTTGCTAAACCACTTTGAACTCCACGTCTCTTCCAAGGGGCATTGATATTTTCTCCTTATTCTACTGTGACCTCCACGTCTCTTCCAAGGGGCATTAAAACCGTCTTGTTAAACCACTCTGAACTCCATGTCTCTTCAAAGTGGCATTAAAATTGTCTTGTTAAGCTACTATGACCTCCACGTCTCTTCCAAGGGGCATTAAAACCATCTTGTTAAACCATTCTGAACTCCACGTCTCTTACAAGGGGCATTAAAACCGTCTTGTTAAACCACTCTGAACACCAAGTCTCTTCCAAGAGGCATTAAAACCATCTTGTTAAGCTACTGTGACCTCCACGTCTCTTCCAAGGGGCATTAAAAACGTCTTGTTAAACCACTCTGAACTCCACGTCTCTTCCAAGGGGCATTAAAACCGTCTTGTTAAGCTACTGTGACCTCCACGTCTCTTCCAAGGGGCATTAAAAACGTCTTGTTAAACCACTCTGAACTCCACGCCTCTTCCAAGGGGCATTAAAACCATCTTGTTAAGCTACTGAGACCTCCACGTCTCTTCCATGGGGCATTAAAAACGTCTTGTTAAACCACTCTGGACTCCACGTCTCTTTCAAAGTGCATTAAAATTGTCTTTTTAAGCTACAGTGACCTCCATGTCTCTTCCAAGGGGCTTTAAAACCGTCTTGTTAAGCTACTATGACCTCCACGTCTCTTCCAAGGGCCATTAAAACCGTTTTGCTAAACCACTCTGAACTCAACCTCTCTTCCAAGGGGCATTGATATTGTATCTTTATTCCACTGTAACCTTCACCACTCTTCCAAGGGGCATTGATATTGTCTCTTTATTCCACTGTGACCTCCACGTCTCTTCCAAGGGGCATTAAAACCGTCTTGTTAAGCCACTCTGAAATCCACGTCTCTTCCAAGGGCCGTTAAAACCATCTTGTTAAACCACTCTGAACTCCACGTCT
This sequence comes from Phyllobates terribilis, assembly GCF_046119375.1. NCBI lineage: Eukaryota > Metazoa > Chordata > Amphibia > Anura > Dendrobatidae > Phyllobates > Phyllobates terribilis. The sequence continues at coordinate 34,154 of NW_027362924.1, read as the reverse complement.
CTTCCAAGTGGCATTAAAACCGTCTTTTTAAGCTACTGTGACCTCCACGTCTCTTCCAAGGGGCTTTAAAACTGTCTTGTTAAACCAATCTGGACTCCACGTTTCTCACAAGGGGTAATAAAACCGTCTTGTTAAACCACTTTGAACCCCAAGTCTCTTCCAAGAGGCATTAAAACCGTCTTGTTAAGCTACTGTGACCTCCACGTCTCTTCCAAGGGGCATTAAAACCGTCTTATTAAACCACTCTGAACTCCACCACTCTTCCAAGGGGCATTAAAACAGTCTTGTTCAGCTACTATGACCTCCCCGTCTCTTTCACTGGGCATTGATATTGTCTTTTTATTTCACTGCGACCTCCACCACTCTACCAAGGGGCATTGATATTGTCTTTTTATTCCACTTCGACCTCCACCACTCATCCAAGGGGCATTAAAAACCGTCTTGTTAAAAAACTCTGAACTCCACAGCTCTTCCAAGGGGCATTGATATTGTCTTTTTGTTCCACTGCGACTTCCACCACTCTTCCAAGGGGCATTAAAACTGTCTTGTCTAGCTATTCTGACCTCCACGTCTCTTCCACAGGGTCTTAAAACCATCTTGTTAGACCACTCTGAACTCCATGTCTCTTCCAAGGGGCATTAAAACCGTCTTGCTAAGCTACTGTGACCTCCACGTCTCTTCCAAGGGGCATTAAAACCTTCTTGTTAAACCACTCTGAACTCAACGTCTCTTCCAAGGGGCATTAAAATCGACTTGTTAAACCACTCTTAACTCCACGTCCCTTCTAAACGGCACTAAAACCGTCTTTTTAGGCTACTGTGACCTCCACGTCTCTTCCAAGGGGCATTAAAACCGTCTTGTTAAGCTATTGTGACCTCCACGTATTTTCCAAGGGGCATTAAAACTGTCTTGTTGAACCACTCTGAACTCCACGTCTCTTCCAAGGGGCATTAAAACCATCTTGTTAAGCTACTATGTCCTCCACGTCTCTTCCAAGGGGCATTAAAACCGTCTTGCTAAACCACTCTGAACTCCACGTCTCTTCCAAGGGGCATTGATATTGTATCTTTATTCCACTGTAACCTCCACCACTCTTCCAAGGGGCATTGATATTGTCTCTTTATTCTACTGTGACCTCCACGTCTTTTCCAAGGGGCATTAAAACCGTCTTGTTAAACCACTCTGAACTCCAATTCTCTTCCAAGAGGCATTAAAACCATCTTGTTAAGCTACTGTGACCTCCACGCCTCTTACAAGGGACATTAAAAACGTTTTGTTAAACCACTCTGAACTCCACGTCTCTTCCAAGGGGCATTAAAACCGTCTTGTTAAGCTACTGTGACCTCCACGTCTCTTCCAAGGGGCATTAAAAACGTCTTGTTAAACCACTCTGAACTCCACGTCTCTTCCAAGGGGCATTAAAACCGTCTTGTTAAGCTACTGTGACCTCCACGTCTCCTCCAAGGGGCATTAAAAACGTCTTTTTAAACCACTCTGAACTCCACGTCTCTTTCAAAGCGCATTAAAATCATCTTTTTAAGCTACAGTGACCTCCATGTCTCTTCCAAGGGGCTTTAAAACCGTCTTGTTAAGCTACTATGACCTCCACGTCTCTTCCAAGGGGCACTAAAACCGTGTTGCTAAACCACTCTGAACTCAACCTCTCTTCTAAGGGGCATTGATATTGTATCTTTATTCCACTGTAACCTCCACCACTCTTCCAAGGGGCATTGATATTGTCTCTTTATTCCACTGTGACCTCCACGTCTCTTCTAAGGGGCATTAAAACCGTCTTGTTAAACCACTCTGAAATCCACGTCTCTTCCAAGGGCCGTTAAAACCATCTTGTTAAACCACTCTGAACTCCACGTCTCTTCCAAGGGGCATTAAACTTGTCTTGTTAAACCAATCTGGACTCCATGTTTCTTACAAGGAGTAATAAAACCGTCTTGTTAAACCACTCTGAACTCCAAGTCTCTTCCAAGAGGCATCAAAACTGTCTTGTTAAGCTACTGTGACCTCCACGTCTCTTCCAAGGGTCATTAAAAACGTCTTTTTAAACCACTCTGAACTCCACGTCTCTTCCAAGGGGCATTTAAACCATCTTGTTAAGCTACTGTGACCTCCACGTCTCTTCCAAGGGGCATTAAAAACGTCTTGTTAAACCACTCTGAACTCCACGTCTCTTCCAAAGTGCATTAAAATCGTCTTGTTAAGCTACAGTGATTTCCATGTCTCTTCCAAGGGGCATTGATATTGTCTTTTTATTCCACTGCGACCTCCACCACACTTTTAGTCAGCTTTTGCTTTTCAATGCATAAGTGAACACTAAGGGAGACCCACTCCCCAATAATGGGTAGAAGGTTTTTAGTACGCTGTAATCCACGTCTGTTTTAAGGGGCATTGCAGTTCCTCATAATTTTTGGAAAGCTTTCCATTCACTGCTTAGGCCAACAGTGTACAGGAGACCCAGTTGCTATAAATGGAAAAAAAGGTTTAGTTAAGGCCCTCTGACCTCCATGTCACTTCTAAGGGGCATTGGAGTGCCTCAAAATTTTTGGTAGGCATTGCACTCACTGTATACCCTATAACTGTGTAGCCAAACCTCTCCTTTTGGTACAGAAACATATCCTACAAGACATGTGTGGTTGACTGACCTGACATTGGTGTGAATGGTTCCTGTTCCTCCTGCTCTTTCTCCTTTGCCACCACCTCATCCATCATTCATCACATCAAGCTTTTTTTAAACGGGAGTCATAGAACAGGGATAGTAGCAGGAAAACATCCAGCAATCCTCGTAGGAGGTAGGATATGCGCCAAAACGCTGACCACCTCAGGCCTAGCTGCTACTACATACATGCGCTTGCATTCCAAGGAACAGAAAGCTAAGGAGATGGATGGCCTCATGATCATGAATAATTTACTCGTTGTGTAGGAGGCCGACCACTGCTGCTGTCTACCTTCGGAACTTTGTCAGTCAACATAACTGACCAATAGAGTCATGCAGAAATTTAGTAGGAGGGACCCAAACGTGACGCTGTTCAACGTCAACTAGTAAGTATATCAAATAGAAAAAAGACGTAAACTGAATATTATCCAAAAAATACAAAGAATTCTTTATTAGTAATATTTAAAATCAGACAAAAACACAATGTTTAAAAAAAGGCAGTAAGTATTAATAATTAACCAAAAAAAAAAAGAAAAGAGCACCATAATAGATACCCACATGAGCATGAATTACAGTAGTACAGGTCAAACAATGAAAAATAGAAAAAATCTTTATAAAACTTGTTCAAGCCAAGTCACTAAGCAAATCATCAATCTAGATCATATGAGGATCTGTACCTCACCTCACCTCACCTCATATGATCTAGATTGATGATTTGCTTAGTGCGCATGTGGGAGACCTCGTTTCTGAAACTCTATGATGTGTACCATTGCTATCACTGTTCCAAAAAGCCCATTTTTGATGTCTTTCAAATGGCTGCTGAGTTTCAGTGAAAATACGCGTGCGACTTTCAGTGAAAATACAGCAGATAGTCCTACTGAAAGATTGTTAGAATTTGTATTATGGCAAGAAAAAAGCAGCTAAGTAAAGAAAAATGAGTGGCCATCATTACTTTAAGAAATGAAGGTCAGTCTGTCCGCAAAATTGGGCAAACTTTGAAAGTGCAGTTGCAAAAACCATCAAGCGCTACAAAGAAACTGGCTCACATGAGGACCTCCCCAGGAAAGGAAGACCAAGAGTCACCTCTGCTTTTGAGGATAAGTTTATCCGAGTCACCAGCCTCAGAAATCACAGGTTAACAGCAGCTCAGATTAGAGACCAGATCAATGCCACACAGAGTTCTAGCAGCAGACACATCTCATCAACAACTGTGAAGAGGAGACTTTGTGCAGCAGGCCTTCATGGTAAAATAGCTGCTAGGAAACCACTGCTAAGGACAGGCAACAAGCAGAAGAGACTTGTTTGGGCTAAAGAACACAAGGAATGGACATCAGAACAGTGGAAATCTGTGCTTTGGTCTGATGAGTCCAAATTGAGATTTTTGGTTCCAACCACCGTGTCTTTGTGAGACGCAGAAAAGGTGAACGGATGGACTCTCAATGCCGGGTTCCCACCGTGAAGCATGGAGAAGGAAGTGTGATGGTGTGGGGGTGCTTTACTGGTGACACTGTTGGGGATTTATTCAAAATTGAAGGCATACTGAACCAGCATGGCTACCACAGCATCTTGCAGCGGCATGCTATTCCATCTGGTTTGCGTTTAGTTGGACCATCATTTATTTTTCAACAGGACAATGACACCAAACATACCCCCAGGCTGTGTAAGGGCTATTTGACAAGAAGGAGAGTGATGGGGTGAAACGCCAGATGACCTGGCCTCCACAGTCACCAGACCTGAACCCAATTGAGATGGTTTGGGGTGAGCTGGACTGAGTGAAGGTAAAAGGGCCAAAAAGTGCTAAGCATCTCTGGGAACTCCTTCAAGATTGTTGGAAGACCATTTCCGATGACTACCTCTTGAAGCTCATCAAGAGAATGCCAAGAGTGTGCAAAGCAGTCATCAAAGCAAAAGGTGGCTATTTTGAAGAACCTAGAATATAAGACATATTTTCAGTTGTTTCACACTTTTTTGTTAAGTATATAATTCCACATGTGTTAATTCATAGTTTTGATGCCTTCAGTGTGAATGTACAATTTTCATAGTCATGAAAATACAGAAAAATCTTTAAATGAGAAGGTGTGTCCAAACTTTTGGTCTGTACTGTATATATTCTGTTTTGTATATTATAGTGACTGTCGGGGGCGCTCTTTTACACCTCTCCCCGTGGAGCTCCGCACACTCTTCACTATGTCGGGGCTGTGGACAAATGGGAAAAGTCACATTCTGGCAAAACTGAATAATCAGTGCTGAGTGTAATTTTTTATATTGCAAAAAGTGACAATGCAAGTTTTATTAATCTGGAAAAAAAAGAATTTTGCCCAAACACAAAGTATAAGAGTGTAAAAATAGAAAAAATATATAACAGTGCATAAAAAAATCCTGTTTGACCTGTGATGTTTGCTCCATTAAAAACATGAGCAATTCCATAAAAAAGCATTAAAACTACAATAAAAAGCCAGAAGAGGCATCTAGATTGCAGAGTGTATGAGAAGCTCCTGGAATCAACTACGATCTAGTGGTGTCAGTGCTGAACTGTCTACATTGGAGTTGTTCTCTTGAGGCCCTCACTCCAGCAACTCCGATCTAGTCACCTCAACACTGAAGCATCTAGAGTGGAACTGTTAAAACGGTTAACACAAAAGATAAACTCCAATCTAGACACCTCAGCACTGAAAGCACTAGATCGAAGAGGAGAATGTGAGAACCTCAAAAGATAAACTCCGATCTAGACGCCTCAGCACTGAAAGCACTAGATCGAAGAGGAGCATGTGAGAACCTCAAAAGATCAACTCCGATCTAGAAAGTTCAGCAGTGAGGCGTCTAGAATGGAGTGGCTAAAGTGAGGACCACAAAAAATCAACTGCGATCTAGACGCAACCGTGTAATGAGACAAGGATCTGACAATTGGCCACTTCCTGTTTCATAAGTTGCAATGGAATCTGAGCAAAAGGACCTGCATGACTCACTTCTGGTCATGTGATCAGGTCACATGATCGCAAACACGGAAGTAACAAGCACAAATGTGTATGTCGCCACCCGGTGTCATGTTATTGGATCTGCAATAACCCAGATCCAAATAGAAAAGAAAAAAATAGGTAAAAGCAGTTAAAATGAATGGGGAATATATATATAATAGAATCACAGGTGTTCATAAAGCGTAGACCTCTGGCTACCAATGGTATTAGAAAGAAAAATATAGTAATACATGTTTAAGGGATAAACTAGACCAAGGGGAAAAAAATATAAGGAAAAATAATTTAGGGAAATATACTGATCACTACCCAATGTAGTATTAGATTGAAATAAAAGAAAAGAAAGGAAGAGAAGAAAATAGAGAGGAGTAGGTGATATCTAGCATTAATCAACAGACAACATCATCACCCACAGGAGTGAACAAAGTTCTATGAGAAGAAATGTGATTTCATGCAGTTCCAGAGAAAGGAATCAAGTAGTACGTGTCTGAAACAGAAAAACAATAATTAATACATTTACAGAAAGCTAGATAACTCATACTCTCTATTTAAATCCCGAGGTTACAACGTATCCAACGTATGGATCTAAAAAGCTTCACGACGTTTTAATGCCTGAATCCTATTATCCCCACATATTAATGGTGGTACATGTTCCAGAACCTGAAAATTGACTTGTTCTACGGAGTGCTTCTTTAAATTAAAATGGTAAGATAAGGGGAGATAAGTCTTCCCACATCTTATACTCGACTTGTTTTGAGATATGCGGTCTCGTATAGGTTAGGTTGTCTCACCAACATATATGAGACCATCAAGGACATTTGATCGCATACACTACAAAAGAAGAATCACAAGTAAAAAAACCTTGAATTCTAATCCCGGTATGGGGGTGGAAAAAAGTATCACCCCGCTGTATATTGCTACATTGCGGGCAGCGTAGGCATGGGTATGTACCTTTTTTTCTGAGTTCGTAGAAAGGTTTGTATTGGCGTCTTTCTCAAGGAATGCCAATACAAACAAGTTGAAAGAGTACTTGTTTAAAATTTGCTCGAATCTTTTACAAAAATTGTCATTATCTTTAAACATTGTTGGTTGAAAGTTTACCCTCAAGCCATGTGGTATTCTTTGTGCCAAATCACTGGGAATTCAGACATTGGAAATAATTTCAGCTACTTCATTTGTAGTATAAGAAAAGGTTTCACTAGACATACAGTTAGGTCCATATATATTTGGACAGAGACAACATTTTTCTAATTTTGGTTCTAGACATTACCACAATGAATTTTAAACAAAACAATTCAGATGCAGTTGAAGTTCAGACTTTCAGCTTTCATTTGAAGGGTATCTGTGTCACCCTGACCTGGATGCCACAAGTGTAATTAAAGCTGTGTCTGAGAGCAAGGGGGAGGTTCTCTAGTCAGGGGAACATTAGCATGCAATGCCTCCTGTCTCAGGCCAGTAGGGGGAGCAGGCTGCCCCTATAAAAGCTGGTACTGAGGGCAGGGTTAGAGAGAACTGGATTGCCTGTCTCAGCACTGAGACGTGTCCCAGAGTGGAGCAGGGACAGAAAGTTGATTGCACCTAAGAGGAAGTGTGGCAGTAGGAGAGCCACAAGTCAGAGACAAGAGGCGAAGAGAGCCTGTCTTGGCAGAGAAAAGACTTAACTTTACCAGACTTTGGTGTCTGAGGCTGGAAGGATTCCACATCCCCCAGCAGAGAACCAGTCCGCAAGGGACTGTACATTCCTTGGCCTAAGAAGCCTGGAGGCCCTGCCACAACCGAAGGGACCAGTAAAGCCGTACAAGGCTGGGAGCAGAAAGGAACCCACGTCGCAGGCCATACAGGCGAGAATACACGGAGAGCTCGGAAACGTGGGCTGTTATCCTATCAGGAGGAGATAGCCAGAAGGAGCGCAGAAAGCACGGTAGGCCTACACCCTCACCCTGACCAGGGCCAATTTCCCCGTTGCTCTCAGACATCCAGGTCCCCTCCTAGCCGGGACTGTTTGTGGGTCAATTTACCTGTTTTAGTAAAGACCCTGGACTGCAACCTGTTGTCTGTGTGCTCCTTGCTCCTCCAGCACTACCAGCACTGGGACTCTCACTACCATCACTCCCACCATCCACTATACTGCCCTGGGGCCGCACTCTTCCCGTGGGGAGTCACACTACCCTAGCTGCACACCTCATCAGCCCCAGCGGTCTGCATGCATCCTAATAACCGCAATCCACGGGTGGCGTAGTCGGACATAAACATCAGTACATAACGGACTACCACTGGCCTGACCACCCTGAGCCACGGAACCGGGTTGCCACTACTACTCCCACCGTTTCCCTATTGCCCGGATCCGAGTGCCCCACGGCCCAGGGGGCGAGTCAGCTTTGGCGTAGTCGGCAGGATTTCGTGCCCGCAACCACCGGGTACTGCGTGCCTGAAAAAGACTTTTGTAACTTACCTGTGGAGTCGTTTCCCGCCATCCGGAGCCGATTCCCGCCATTAGACGCCATCTTGGACCGTTTCCCGCCGTCCGGAGTCGTTTCCCGCCATCCGGAGCCGATTCCCGCCATCAGACGCCATCTTGGACCGTTTCCCACCGTCTTCGGCCATCTTCCCGCCATCCGCGGCTGCTTCCCGCCATCGGACGCCATCTTCAGGACGCCGCGCGGGAAGAAGAGGGGCGTGGACGTCAAAACCGCGCGAGATCCGAAGCTCCGCCCCACGCACCGACGCTGCGCAAGGTCCTGGAAGGGAGAGAGAGCGACGCTGACGTCATCAGGACGCGACGCCAGGTCCTCGTCCATAGCAGCAGCAGCGGAGCCGCGGCCTACAGAAGAGGATCGTCGGAAGGTAGGCCACGCTTAACTAGGGGGGAGGAAGATGTCGGACACAGAGGCGCCCACTACCACCAACGCAGCAGCAGCAGCGGTGATGCCCTTTTCCCTGCCCTACATCCCTGGAGCGGCCTGGCTGCCCAAATACTCAGGGGAGCCCCATGCCCTAACTGACTTCAAGGAAAGGCTATACAGTTTGTTCCAGGTTTACCCCCTGACAGAGGAGCAGAAGGTCAGCATATTAACAGGGCAGTTAACTGGCGCAGCCCAAAGGGAGGTAAAATCATGGCCCACTGAGGAGAAAAGGACTGTGAAGGGTATTCTGGCCCGGCTGCGGGGTACCTTTGATACACGTACCTCCGCTGAGATTAAAATGAGGTTCTATGGATGTAAGCAGCGGGCACAGGACAGCATCAGAGACTATGCCCTAAATCTGCAGGAAGCCTTGAGGGCTATTCAACAAACTGACCCTGGCAGTGTGCAGGAAACCGATAAGCTGCTAACAGAACAATTCATAGAAGGTCTGCTGTCTAGCGCCCACAGGGCCCAACTGCGCCTCATGTTCTTTCAGAACCCCGACCTGACCTTTGCCCAATTTAAGGACAGGGCCATAAGGGTGCTCCGTGAATCTGCAACCAGTGGCGCTATAAAACCCCCGGTGCCCTGCTATCACCTACCACCAGGAGGCGGCGCCCTCCTCTATGGACTCCGTGGAGGCTGATGCACAGGCCCTGAACCAAGCCCCGTCGAAAGGCCTGCACCACCAAGTCCAGGAGCTGACCAGGAGCGTCGCGGCGTTGACCAGGACCGTCCAGGCGTTGCAAGTGGACCCGTCAAGACCCATCGAGCTGGCTTCAAGTCCGGAGGATGTCCCGTGGCGTCGACAGAGGAGGATCCCGTCGTTCCGAGGGAGGCCCACAGACCGCTACGCAGAGGATGGACAGCCCATTTGCCGTCGATGCAACCAGCCCGGACACATTTCCAGGTACTGTAATTTAAACGGGTCCTACCTGGGGCAGAGGGCCGACCCCCAGGCATAAGATCACCAGGCCCTTATAATTGGCGTGATAAGTACATTGGGGGGCGCCCGGTTTTACCCGAGGTGCTGGACGGTATCCCCATGAGCGCCTTGCTGGATACTGGGTCGCAAGTAACCACAATCCCTTATGTACTTTTTAAGCAGTATTGGACTGATGCTGATATCACACGGTATCCAGACAGTAACTTGAGCATCATCGCCAGTAATGGCTTACCCGTGCCGCAGATGGGGTTCAAGGAGATGACCATTAAAATTGGTAAAGTTGAACTGCCGGCACAGGGAGTGATTATTGTGGACATTGACCGTCATGAAAGTCACCCTAAAATAACTGTGGGTACTAACATAATTGAAAATTGTCTTTCAGAGGTAATTGTAATTCAACAACAGGTGGCGGTGAATGCTAGTTCCAGCCAACAGAGGGTCCTCAACAAGGAGATAAAAGCCCTGATGAGACGGCAGCAGGTAGAACTGTCTGGTGGTGAGATCGGTAGCGTAAGACTCAGTGATCCATTCCCCATTTCCATGCCTCCCAAAAGTGAAATGATGATCTGGTGTCGGACTGCAATCGGGTTGAGAGGTAGAGACTACCAAGCCATGGTAGAACCCGTGTACTCAGACAGCAGGCCCACCATTTTGACAGCCCGGGGGGTGGTTGATGTCCGTCATGGGAGGGTGCCCGCCCGCATCCTCAACATTGGGGAGAGGGAAGTACACTTACCCAGGTACGCTACACTCGCCAAACTGTTTGTTGTCGAACACCAAGCTATCAGGGCCGTGGAACCCTTGCCTCCATCTCCTCAGGCGGAGGGTAATGGCTCCCAGAAACAAAAAGAGGACTGGTGCCAGAAACTCCACGTGGGTGCTGACTCCACTCCCCTGCACCAAAAACAAGGAGTCTACCGGGTGGTACAGGAGTACGAGAGAGTCTTTAGTAAGCACCCGCTAGACTTCGGCAGAGTAAAAGGGATAGAACACCACATCCCCACAGGGAGCCACCCACCAATAAAAGAGAGGCACAGACCTGTACCCCCTGCACATTATCAGAACGCCAAGGGTATGCTGCGGGAAATGAAAGAAGCTGGGGTCATTAGAGATAGCTGTAGCCCCTGGGCAGCCCCCTTGGTTCTGGTGAAAAAGAAAGACGGCACCATGAGAATGTGCGTGGACTATAGACAAATCAACCGTATCACCCACAAAGACGCATATCCGCTGCCTAGAATAGAAGAGTCTTTAGCCGCACTAAAATCTGCTAACTTCTTTTCTACTTTGGACCTTACTAGCGGGTACTGGCAGGTTCCTGTGGCAGAGGCTGACAAGGAGAAGACCGCCTTCACCACCCCGATGGGACTGAGCGAATTCAACTGTATGCCTTTCGGGCTCTGCAACGCACCAGGGACCTTCCAGCGGCTGATGGAATGCTGTCTAGGGCACCGAAACTTCGAGACGGTCCTCCTTTACCTGGACGACGTGATCGTCTATTCGAAGACCTACGAGGACCATCTCAAGCACCTGGCCGAGGTGTTCGAAGCCCTGGCAGGCTATGGCCTGAAGGTGAAACCATCGAAGTGTCACCTGCTGAAACCAAAGGTCCAGTACCTAGGGCACGTGGTAAGTGCGGAAGGAGTAGCCCCCGACCCTGACAAGGTCACGGCAATCAAGAGCTGGCCAAGCCCCTCGAACATCAAAGAGGTGAGACAGTTTCTCGGGTTGGTAGGCTACTACCGAAGGTTCATCCCCGGGTTCACTAAGATGGCAGCTCCTATGCAGGACCTCCTGATCGAACAGTCCAAGTCCAGGAGTCAAAAGCCACCCTTCAAGTGGGATAAACCGGAAGAGGAGTCCTTCCGCCAGCTAAATATGGCCCTCACGGGGGATGAGATCCTGGCCTACCTTGATTACGGCCAGCCTTTCATTCTCCACACAGATGCCAGTAATGTGGGACTGGGAGCCGTACTGTCCCAAAACTAACAGGGCACAGAACGGGTGATCGCATACGCCAGCCGGAAGCTGAGGCCCACCGAGAGGAACCCGGAGAATTACAGCTCCTTCAAGCTAGAATTCTTGGCGGTGGTGTGGGCCGTGACGGAACGCTTCAAGCATTACCTGGCCTCCGCGAAGTTCACCGTGTACACGGACAACAACCCGTTGACACACCTGGACAATGCAAGACTGGGTGCCCTGGAACAGCGGTGGATGGCCCGTCTCTCCAACTATGACTTCTTGATCAAGTACCGGGCAGGCAAAACCAACGCCAACGCGGACGCCCTATCAAGAATGCCTCACTTACCTGAAGGTAACGAAGACACAGAAGAGCTGGAGGAGGTAGAACTCCCCGCGTTTCACCGGTATGGAGCCTCTCAACACTCTCACCGCGTGAAGGAGGAGGATCTAACAACTGTGATGATGAATCCCCTACCTCACCACAGCTGGGCCGAGACCCAAGATAGTGACCCTGCAGTCCGCCTGGTGAAAGATCTGCTGACCCGGGAAGACGCCCGCCTAGATCCAGATGCCCCAGAGGAAGCCAAGCAGCTATGAAAGGAGAAGAGCAAGCTGTTCCTCTACGAAGGCAAGTTGTGCAGAAGGATTGTCAACCACCGGACGCACGAGCTGACCTGGCAAGTCCTGGTCCCAAGGCGGGATGCAGCTATGGTCCTGGGGGCTTACCATGACAGAGCGGGACACTTCGGTTGGAAGAAACTGGAGTTCCTACTAAGAGGAAGGTTCTTTTGGGTCGGCATGAGAGGAGCAGTAGAAAAGTGGTGCAGAGACTGTGTCCCTTGTCACCTGAGGAGGAAGGACCGCACCAGCCAGAAGACATCCTTGAGGCCCATCGTCACCACGCAGCCTCTTGAGCTGGTAGCTCTGGACCACGTCAAGTTGGCTCCAAGCCGGTCCGGATACATCTACGCACTGACAATCGTGGACCACTATTCCCGTTTTCTAGTGGTGGTCCCGGTAAAGGACTTGACAGCCCAAACAGCGACCAGAGCCTTCCAGCAGTACTTCTGCCGTCCACACGGGTATCCGGAACAGGTCCTGACAGACCAGGGTCCAGCGTTCGAGGCTGAAATCTTCCAGGAGTTCTGCAACCTCTATGGCTGTAAGAAAATTCGTACAACGCCTTACCACCCGCAAACCAACGGGATGTGTGAGAAGATGAACAATATAGTCATTGATCTCCTGAAGACGTTGCCCCTGGAGGAACGCAGCCAGTGGCTAGAAAAACTGCCGGACCTGATAGACCTATACAACAATATCCCGGTGAATGCTACAAACTGCACCCCGGCTTATCTGATGCGAGCTAGACCAGGTAAGCTGCCTGTAGACCTGGAGATGGGAGTCCTAATACCTGAGGACACCTCCCCGGATGCAGACTGGGATACGGAAAGGCAACTGCAGTACAAGAAGGTACAGGAGAGTGTGGAGAAGAGCCTGGCCCAGGTGAGAGAGAGGCAAGAAAAACTCTTCAACCAACACACCCCTGCTGGTCCCCTAGACCCTGGTGAGCAAGTCCTAAAGCGGAAGAGAAGGCTACATAAGTTGGACGACCAGTGGGAACGGGAACCCTACACCGTACTGCAGTCTGACCACGACAACCCAAAGGTGTGCGTAATCACCAAGGACGGAGGAGAAACCACTAGTGTCGTCTCCAGAGACGACCTCAAAAGGTGCCCCGAGCAACTCCGTAGTGCAGAAGAAGATCAGAGTGACCTTGAACCCGCAGAGGAGAAGGAAGAAATGATCAGCACCGTTCTCGGAGAGATCCCTCAGTCCTGGACTCGCATAAATGATGCTATAGTGGTACCCGTCCTGCATTTCCTGCAACCGGCCCAGCAACAACCAACACTAGAGCCGGAAGGTGAAGAGGAGCAAGCGGTTCCAGAGGCAGAAGAGCCTGTTCCAGCAGCCCAGGAGAGTCAACCCTCTGCTGACAGTGAGCCTGCCATACCTGCGGTAAGCCAAAGGACCCGCAGACAGCTGCCTGCCCTACCTGTACACCCAGCTGGTAGCTGTACCCCTAATGCTAGTGGGGAGAGCCAAGTTGGTCCACCACCAGACAGTGGGCTACGTAGGTCAACCAGGAGCACAGAGGGGCAGATACCCGCTCGCTGGAGAATATAGAGTGTGCTAAATTGTAAATAACCCTGTTGCCAAATGTTGAAATGTTTGCCAAGTTACCTGCATGTTTATTAATAGTGTGTTTCAGTTTCTTGCAGCTACCGTAAGGACTCACAGGTTATGGACTTTTTATAACCGGGACCTTGTATGGACTGCATTCTGAGCCTAACCCAGGAATGAACTAAGACTGTGAAGGACTTGGGGTAGGACAGACCCCCACCTGGTTAAGGCTCCCGTTGTTTTGGTGATATGGACACCTGGTCACAGACCACACTGTGACCTTAAGAACTCAATTTGTGCGTCGTCTGTCTATTAATGTTTTATTGTTATGTATATTATCTTTGTTTACTGTTTAGTCCCGGAGTACTAAATTTCACTAGGGGGGAATGTGTCACCCTGACCTGGATGCCACAAGTGTAATTAAAGCTGTGTCTGAGAGCAAGGGGGAGGTTCTCTAGTCAGGGGAACATTAGCATGCAATGCCTCCTGTCTCAGGCCAGTAGGGGGAGCTGGCTGCCCCTATAAAAGCTGGTACTGAGGGCAGGGTTAGAGAGAACTGGATTGCCTGTCTCAGCACTGAGACGTGTCCCAGAGTGGAGCAGGGACAGAAAGTTGATTGCACCTAAGAGGAAGTGTGGCAGTAGGAGAGCCACAAGTCAGAGACATGAGGCGAAGAGAGCCTGTCTTGGCAGAGAAAAGACTTAACTTTACCAGACTTTGGTGTCTGAGGCTGGAAGGATTCCACATCCCCCAGCAGAGAACCAGTCCGCAAGGGACTGTACATTCCTTGGCCTAAGAAGCCTGAAGGCCCTGCCACAACCGAAGGGACCAGTAAAGCCATACAAGGCTGGGAGCAGAAAGGAACCCACGTCGCAGGCCATACAGGCGAGAATACACGGAGAGCTCGGAAACGTGGGCTGTTATCCTATCAGGAGGAGATAGCCAGAAGGAGCGCAGAAAGCACGGTAGACCTACACCCTCACCCTGACCAGGGCCAATTTCCCCGTTGCTCTCAGACATCCAGGTCCCCTCCTAGCCGGGACTGTTTGTGGGTCAATTTACCTGTTTTAGTAAAGACCCTGGACTGCAACCTGTTGTCTGTGTGCTCCTTGCTCCTCCAGCACTACCAGCACTGGGACTCTCACTACCATCACTCCCACCATCCACTATACTGCCCTGGGGCCGCACTCTTCCAGTCACACTACCCTAGCTGCACACCTCATCAGCCCCAGCGGTCTGCATGCAGCGGCGGTTCCTAATAACCGCAATCCACGGGTGGCGTAGTCGGACATAAACATCAGTACATAACGGACTACCACTGGCCTGACCATCCTGAGCCACGGAACCGGGTTGCCACTACTACTCCCACCGTTTCCCTATTGCCCGGATCCGAGTGCCCCACGGCCCAGGGGGCGAGTCAAATCCACATTAAAATTGGATGAAGGGTTTAGGAGATGCTCGGCGCTCGGTGAGTACTTCCTGGATGCTCGGGCGGGAGCTCAAGTTCCCGCACCCACATGTTTGGCGCTGTTTAGACAGCAAATAAACATGCGGGGATTGCCTGCCAGTCACTGAAATGCCGCGGCCATGTTGGTTGTGGCGTAACAGTGATTGGCTGGCCGCATAGCGTCATCTGGTCTATAAAAGACTCGATGACCTATGCTCATCACAGTCTACAGTTCAGACAGGCAGAGCTGCAGCTGAGTGAGGGAGAGAATTGGTGGTTTATTTAGTGAGGTATTCCACAACAATAAACATCTAAACTAACAGTCCTCCTAAGGACTAACCCATATGCATATCAATCCTGGTGATAGCAGGAGTTAGGCAGGCATAGTTTGTGGAGAGTGTATAGAACAGAATAGGGTGCATTGCACATTCTGTCTGCTGCTGTTACTGATATCCATAGCCCTATATATCAGGGCTAATATTCTTTTTGGTCTTAATCCTGATTATTTGCTTGAAAAGCAATATAATACATAATTGTTACAGCTCCATTTGCTTGTTAGCAGCATACAGCCAGGTTTGTTTGATTTTAATAGCATTGCTGTATTGTAGAAGCAGAGAAACTTGTCCGTCATCTCAAGTAATCTGATATTACTGTGGTAATAATCCATTTTTGGGAACGTGACAAATATTATACTCCATTGAAAGTCTGCCAGTTGTGTGTTGTTCAAACCTATTCACACTTGGTCCCTTACCAACATAATACTACTAGGTCACTGCCTAAAACCGTGGTCATCAGACGTGATCCGATATTATAGTAATAATGCTGTCATTTTTGGGAGCGTGCCTAATATTACACTCCTTTTAAAGTCTGCCAGTTGTGTGTGGATCAAACCTATTTACACTTGGTCGCTGACCAATACAATACTATTAAGCCAGTGCCCAAAACCGTGGTCATCAGACGTGATCCGATATTATTGTAATAATGCTGACATTTTTGGGAGCGTGCCAAATATTACACTCCATTTAAAGTCTGCCAGTTGTGTAATGTTCAAACCTATTCACACTTGGTCACTGATCAATACAATACTATTAAGCCAGTGCCTAAAACCATGGTCATCAGACGTGATCCGATATTATTGTAATAATGCTGACATTTTTGGGAGCGTTCCAAATATTATACTCCATTTAAAGTCTGCAAGTTGTCTTTTGTTCAAACCTATTCACACTTGGTCGCTGAGCAATACCATACTATAAGGCCGCTGCCTAAAACCGTGGTAACCAAACATGATCCGATATTAGAGCAGTTATAATGCTGACATTTTTGGGACTGTGACAAACATTATACTCCATTTAAAATGGGCAAAGCGCATAGCAAAGGACTGGGAAGTGGACGTGATGGTGATGGTGCACGCAGAGGCTGAAGCCGTGGGCAAGCTGAAATTGTGCCTGCTGAGGGAGCACAATAAGCACCCACATCATGTCACTCTACCTTCCTGTCCATTTTTGTAAGTGGCCGTAGAACACCACTATTGAAGCCAGAGCAGAGTGAAAAGTTGTTGGTTGGATAGCAGATAATGCTTCCAGTAAGTTTGCCACCAAAACTACCTTGTCTTCCACATGGTTTAGTCTCTGTAGCCTTAAGTCTGCACCACATATTCCTCACCCTGATCATTAATCCCACCATGCCGAGTGCCTGGAGACAACTGATCCCACACTTGGACACGCCAAAGAGCTGTTCACTTTTCCATTTATAGATTCGGACCTCTTGCCCGGTCCGCTTCAAGCTGGGCAAGAGGAGATCACATGTAGCGATGCCCAAGTATTTGAGCAGCCATGGTCACACGAAGACAATGGTGGGAAAGTGCAATTACTGTGGCAAGAGGTGGGTGATGATGATGAGACACAACTGCCAGCAAGTCAGGAGGAGGCTTAGGGTGTGTATGTGGATGACGAGGTGGTGGACGATGAAGTCACTGAGCCAACCTGGCAAGCAAGGAGGGCAGCACAGAGGAGGAGGAAGGTGTAGCACCACAACAGGCAGGAATAAGCAGTGGGGTGGTCACAGACACAAGGCGGGCAGTTGTTCCCCAGAACATCAATATGAGGGAAGTTGCCAGTCCAACTGTTAAGTCTTCCAAAGACTGTCAAGTTAACCACAAAAAGGCCATTTGCAACATGTGCCATGCCAGAATCAGCAGGGGCAGCAAAACTACCAGCCTGACCACAACCAGCATACTCAGGCACATGACAGCAAAGCACCTGTCTAGTTGGGCCGAATGCCAGGGTCCAGAAACAGTGTCTAAGGGAGACACCACTGCCAGTTCTGCTGTTGAGCATGCACGCCAATCCCCTGTCCATGGTGCAGGCGAAGATGCCTCCTGCCATGCACCTGTCATTGCACATTTATAACCACCATCATCAGCAACCAAGTCCACAATCTTGTCCCAGGGCAGCGCCTCTAAAAATTTTCCCCACAGGCATCATAAACACCCTTAGAAAATTATGTGGCTGTTGCATCTCGGTCACCATAGTGATATGGTGGTGGAGGATGAGGAGAAGGACAAGAAGGACAACATAAAATAGGTATACGCTTCAGGATTTTGTCTGTCTCGGTGTGAAGAGGTTAATGGGAATAGACCCCCACAAAACCCCCACTGGATTTGACTTCATGTTCCGCTGCTATCATCCAGTGGTGTTGAGAAGTCTGGCCCAATCCAGCCTGTGAGGCAGTGACCGGGATCGTATACGAGGGACATTATATATCCCCCAGAATGTGTACAGAGACCTATTAAGTCCATTGGAGTGCATTGCAGTTGTAGCACCCCGAGGGTTCGGTTGCTACAGAGGTATTGCATCTCACCCAGATGTGCGATATCTCACTTCCAGGTAAGGATGGAGTGTGGCTCAGGACCCTAACACCCACATGCACTACACCACATTTCCGGGGGACAGCTCGACGGTGCTCCCATTAGTTATGCAGGCACGAGTGAGCATGTCCCTGGCTGGAGTGGGGGGAGGGAACACCTAGAGAAGGGAACCCGGTAGTGTGTGCGTGGGGGAAGTAGATCCTGGGTGCACTCTGTACAGGAGTATAAGAGGGGGGCACCATTTTGGAAAAGGAGTGAGTTCAGAGAGGAGAAGCCAGAGAGCAGAGCTGCTTTATGGGCTCTGCTCCACAGGCAAGGAGAAGCCAGGGAGCAGAGCTGCTTTATGGGCTCTGCTCCACAGGCAGGCCCTGTCAGGAGGAGAAGCCAGGGAGCAGAGCTGCTTTATGGGCTCTGCTCCACAGGCAGGCCCTGTCAGGAGGCCTGAGCCTGGAGGAGGGAAGAAGGAGGAAGAGGAGCAGACTGGGCTCCAAGAAGGACAGAGGGGACCCCAGGGGTGTGGACTGGCTGGTAGCCACCACACGCCCGCCGCTACCCGAGTAGGGGGGTCAGGTCAAGAAGAAGGGAACCGGATCCCAAATTAGTGGAGGAGAGAAACTACCCTCAACTAAGAACCGGAGGCTGCGACATTACATGTGGAGCAGCCCCTCACCAAACCCGCTAGAAAGGCACCACATAGGACCTGGGAAACGCAGGCCAACGTTTGCCCACCAAGAAGGTCCGAGGCAGCTGGACATAAGCGTGGTCACTAGTGGGGTTGAAGACCAGAGACAGGAGACATAAAGGGGGTCCTGCAAAGCACTCCAGAAAGACCTGGGGGTTAACCGAGCCCCTCACCTGGTGAGCACAGCGCGACACAGGCGGCCACCTCTGCAGCGGTGGCCTGGAGCAGTAACCGAGTAACCGTGAGTAAAGACCCTGAACTGCACCATCAAGACTCCGAGTTATCTTTGTTGCGCTCGTGTACCACCATCACCCCCATCATCCGCACAAGCTGCCCTGAGGCCATACCTCTCCCATTGGGGGTTATACCACCATTGCTGCACACATACCACCGGCCTCAGCGGACTGTTCTGCAGCGGCGGCTTCAAAGCCGCACTCAACGGGTGGCGTAGTCGACATTCATCCAACATCTACTGCTAGTACTCTGCCACTTAGTCTGACTCCCTGGGCACGGACCGGGTCACCGCCACGAGACTACAACCCTCAACAGATCCGGCTCCGGGTAAGCTCCCGCGTGCGCAACGCAGCGCGACACAGGCCCAGGGGCGCGTCACAGTCACAAACTCACCTGCGGCTGCAATGCAGGAATGAAGGTGAGCATTGATCTGGTCAGGCTATCTGGCTAAGGCAGATTAAGTAAAACCTGGCAGGGCCTTCATTTCTTGGGGGAGGCTACAGGAAGGCAGTGGGACGGCCTCCTCCCTCCAACCGGGGTTTTCCAGTAGCTCTTGCCACAGGTCCTTTAAAAACCCTGCACTAAGGATTAGTGTTGTTCTGTATTGGAACCTGCTAGGAGCTTAGCAGGAAAGCTCAGCAGGATTGAGTGTGGCTGAACCCACGCCTGGGAAGGCTCTGCACATGTCAGGCTCTGAGCGGCCCGGCATGGCCGTTGCCCACGGCAACCGTTGTTTAAGGAATCGTGTTAACCCGGCTGCAAACCGGAGGACTTTTCTGTTTCCCCGTGAGTTGCTGAATAAAGCTTGCTTGGATTTGCTTGGGTCACCGTCTCAGTTACATAACGGTGTGAACACTGCCGCCTTACAGCTTGGTGGAGAATGCGGGCATAGTGCCTGAGGCATACCCCACCGGCAGCTGCATGACCACAATCCGGCCGGCCATCTTTCCGCCCCACCCCGTTGACAAAATGGAGCAGCTGGTACTTACCCAGCAGCAGCAGCTGCAGTGTCAGTGGCAACAGCAGGAGCAGCACCAGAATCTCCAACAGCAACAGCAGGAGCGGGAACAGCAGCATAAGCAGCAGCAGCTACTGTACCAGCAGCAGCAAAAAACAAATGAACTGTTGCTGCAACAGATTGCTGCCCTGCGGGAGACGCCAACAGCACCAGCCTCAGAACGTAGTGAGGCCCGGGACAAGGTTCGCTCAGCGAAGATGGGACCGGAGGACGATGTGGAAGCCTTCCTGACCAGCCAGTCAGTGGGCAGAAGTGGTGGCTCCGTTTCTGGTCGGCGATTCCCAAAAGGCCTACTTCGACCTCAGTCGGGAGGACGCCCAGGACTACCAGAGGCTCAAAGGTGAGATCCTTGTCCGACTGGGGGTCAATATATATGTGAGGGCTCAGCGTGTATTTACATGGGCCTATGTGGAGACCCAACCCGCCCGTTCTCAGGCTTATGACCTGCTGCAGCTGGTAGAGGTGGCTCCAGCCTGAGACTTTGTCTCCAGCCCAGATGGTGGAGAGGGTGGTGGTTGACCAGCTGCTGAGGACTCTGCCAGCCGCTATCCAACGTTGAGTGGGGCAAGGGGACCCCGGCACACTCGACCAAGTGGTCAGCCTGATCGAGCGCTACTCGGCCACTCAGGACTTTATCTGGGACTCTGCCCCCTCACGGCTGTCACGCCGATCCCTGTCAACCCAGGAACCGGGAAAGGGGTCGCGTCCCTCTGCTGAGGACAGTCAGCACCGTACCCGTGCTGAAGGGGTATCCCGGAATGAGAGTGGTAGGAGACCAGTTCCCTCCCAAACAGTCATAAGACCTAACAGTACCTCCACCATTAGGTGCTGGCGGTGTCAGGGGCCGGGACATGTGATTGCTAACTGCCCCCTGACTACGGAACCCATGGACTGCGGGTTTATCCGCCAGGTCTCAATGTACGCCCAGACTGTCTGCACTGCGAGTGCCGACCCCCCGGACAGTGAACCCCAACTGTGCCAGGTACTGGTTAATGGGTACCACACGGAGGCCCTCTTAGATTCGGGAAGCCTAGTGACTTTGGTACATGGGTCGCTGGTGGCAGGAGACAACCCCAGTGGATGGACAGTCGGGGTTGTGTGTATCCATGGGGACCTCTGAGAGTACCCAACCGTGGAGGTAGTTTTGTCCACGCCTTGTGGAGACATAAAACATGTGGTGGGGGTGGTAAAAACTCTTCCCTATGGGACTGTGTTGAGAAGAGACTTGACCCTGTTCTGGACTCTATGGAAAAACAAAATCCACTCTCCCCCGGTAAAATGTGTTACAGGCGCTGTACCCGATGAACCCGAGTCACGGGTACCTGCTGTAGGGGTGTCCAACCTAGGGACAGAGTGTGACCCCGATAGGTTTCCCCTAGAGGTGCTGGCAGGAGAGGTCGAGGAGACCCCATCGATCCTGGAGCTGGAAGTGTCCCGGGGCACGTTTGGGACAGCTCAGCTACAGGATCCTACTCTGACTCGGAGCTGTGGGAAAGGGTGTTAAAGGTAAATGGCGTAGCTCAACAGCCCGGTGCAGATACTGTATTTCCACGCATGGTAGTCAACGGTGAGTTGCTCTATAGGGTAGACAAAATCAGGGACGAGGTCGTGGAACAGTTAGTGGTACCTCAGTCGTACCGTTCTGGAGTTGGCACACACACACCTTCTGGGTAGACACTTAGGGGTTAAAAAGACGCAAGAGCGTATCTTGCAGCGGTTCTTTTGGCCGGGGATTTACGCGGCGGTCCAAAAGTACTGCGAATCCTGCCCCGAATGTCAGTTGACCACACCCACCGCAAGTTTCCGTAGCCCATTGGTACCTCAGCCAGTAATAGAGGTACCTTTTGAACGAATTGCAATGGACTTGGTAGGGCCCATTGTAAAATCCGCTCGTGGCCACCAACATATACTGGTGGTCGTCGACTATGCCACCCAGTACCCGGAGGCTATACCGCTACACCGCTACGCCACACTTCGACAAATCTGATTGCACGGGAGCTGTTTGCCATGTTCTGTTGCCTTGGACTACCTAAGGAGATACTGACGGATCAGGGGACCCCTTTTATGTCCAAAGTGACAAGGGAACTGTGCAAACTGCTAAACATTAAACAATTGCGCACCTCGGTGTACCATCCTCAAACCGACGGGCTAGTAGAACGGTTCAATAAAACCCTCAAGTCCATGTTAAAAAAGGTGGTTTCTAAGGACGGAAGGGATTGGGACATGTTGCTACCCTATTTGATGTTCGCCGTCCGTGAGGTACCCCAGACTTCCACAGGGTTCTCTCCCTTTGAGTTATTGTACGGCAGACACCCTAGGGGTCTGTTGGACATAGCCAAAGAGATGTGGGAACAAGAGCCGACTCCACATAGGAGTATAATTGAACATGTGGCTAGTATGCAGGACCGGATCGCGGCGGTCATGCCCATCATGAAAGAACATCTGTTAGATGCCCAGGCAGCCCAGAGACACACATATAATAAAAGAGCCAGAGTCAGGTCTTTTAATAAGGGAGATCAGGTGTTAGTACTGGTACCCATAGCTGAGAGTAAGCTCATGGACAAGAGGCAAGGGCCATATGAGGTTTGAGAAAAGGTGGGGGAGGTAAATTACCGGGTGTATAAACCCGGAAGGAGGAAACCTGAGCAGCTTTATCATGTAATCCTGCTAAAACCTTGGAAAGATCGAGAGTGTTTAGTTACAGACGTCACTCTGGGCATATCGCCAGAGAGTTCTCTACCTTCAGCCAGGGATGCGTCCGGGGGAGAGGTGAGGATAAGTGATGCTCTCACTAAACAGCAGCGACGGGAGGCTCGCTCACTGGTGCAGCAGAATACCGATATGTTCTCAGAGCTACCGGGTAGGACTACAGTTCTCCAACATGACATTGTCACCGAACCTGGGGTAAAGGTGCGAATGAGACCGTACCGGGTACCCGAAGCCCAGAGGCAAGCCATCACGGCTGAGGTAAAACAAATGCTCCAGTTAGGCGTCATCGAGGAATCACTGAGTGAGTGGGCTAGCCCCAACGTACTGATTTCGAAACCAGACGGATCGTTACGCTTCTGTAACAATTTCCGAAAACTAAATGAAGTGTTGAAGTTTGACCTTTATCCAATGCCCAGGGTGGATGAGCGGATTGAGAGACTGGGGCAGGCCCAGTACTTTACCACGCTCGATCTCACCAAGGGTTACTGGCAGGTGCCTCTCACGAAATCGGCGAAGGATTTGAACGCCTTCATAACTACGGAGGGTCTATATCACTATGTGGTTTTACCTTTTGGGCTACATGGGGCCCCGGCTACATTCCAGTGGTTGATGGACATAGTGCTCAAGTCTCATCAGGTGTACGCGTCCGCGTATCTAGATGATATTATCATCTTTAGCACCGACTGGCATACGCATCTATCCCAGGCACAAGCAGTGCTGGATTCTCTCAGAGCCGCTCGATTAACGTCAACCCCAAAAAAATGTGTGATAGGGCTAGAGAAAGCCCGATATTTGGGGTATGTGATTGGCCGAGGAATTATCAAGTCCCAAATCAATAAAGTTGAGGCCATAAAAAATTGTCCTAAACCGTCAAGTACAAAGCAGGTGAGGGCGCTCCTTGGCATTCTTGGGTATTACCGCCGGTTTATACCTAATTTTGCTGGGAGAATGGTGGCCCTGACCGATCTCTTGAAAGGAAAAAAATCAAGTAATGGTTCGGTGGAACCCTCAGGCAGAAAAAGCCTTTCAGTAAATGAAGTTGGCCCTGTGTGGACAGCCGGTCCTCATCAGCCCCAACTTCAAGGAAACCTTCATTGTACAGACAGATGCCTCGGAGGTAGGCCTAGGGGCGGTATTGTCACAAAAAGTGAATGGTGAAGAGCACCCGGTCACCTACTTGAGTAGAAAACTTGTCCCGGCAGAGAAAAACTATAGCGTGGTAAAGAAAAAGTGTTTGGCTATTAAGAGGGCCTTGGAATCGCTACGTTATTATTTACTCAGGCGTCAGTTCCACTTGGTGACGGACCACTCACCCTTGGTATGGATGAAAAATGCCAAGGAGAGGAATGCGCGAGTCACCGGGTGGTTCGTGTCACTGCAAAATTTCAGGTTCTCTGTAGAACATCGCCCTGGAAAGTCGCAGGCAAACGCGGATGCCCTGTCCCGGGCACCCTGTATGATGTCAAATGTTCAACCCCACAAGTTTGAACAGAGGGGGGGGATATGTGAGGCAGTGACCGGGATCGTATACGAGGGACGTTATATATCCCCCAGAATGTGTACAGAGACCTATTAAATCCATTGGAGTGCATTGCAGTCACAAACTCACCTGCGGCTGTCACCTGGGAAGGCTCTGCACCTGTCAGGCTCTGAGTGGCCTGGCGTGGCCGTTGCCCACAGCAACCGTTGTTTAAGGACTCGTGTTAACTCGGCTGCAAACCGGAGGACTTTTCTGTTTACCCGTGAGTTGCTGAATAAAGCTGTTTGTGCTGGACTTGCTTGGGTCACTGCCTCAGTTACTGCATGGTGTGAACACCGCCGCCTTACAAGCCCTTGTTCATTTTTATAAGATGCGCCTATCAGTTATAATGCCCCCGGCAGCACTAAAAACGCGCTCTGACAAAACACTAGCTGCAGGGCTGGGCCTCTAACTCCAAGGCATAGAGTGCCACGTGTCCAGCTCGGATACCCTATAGTTATAAGGCACAGAGGAATCACGGAGGACGTTGGTACGGTCATCAAGGTACTCTTTCAGCATCTTCCAAAACTTTTCCATTATGTCAGAGTACCCCGCGCATCAGGGCCTGGGCACTGGGAGGGGCTGAGAAAGCTGTCCCAGACCTTTGACAGTGTTCCCCTGCCTCTGCTTCATCGTATTTGTGTCTCCCTCTCCTGTACTCCTTGGTTGTCCAACAAACTGTGAAATCTGCCACCAGCGTTTTGAGATGGGAATTTTAAGAATTCTTCAACAAGAGCCTTCTGGTACTGCAACATTTTATTAGATCTCTCCGACACGGGAAGAAGAGATAAAAAGTTCTTCTTGTAGCATGGGTCTAGAAGTGTGACCAACCAGTAACTAGTGTTGACCAAAATGCATACAATGCGAGGGTCACGGGAAAGACAACGGAACATAAAGTCAGCCATGTGTGCCAGATTGCCAACAGCCAAGACTTCCCTGTCCTGACCAAGAGGGCGACTGTCCATGCTCTCCTCCTCATCCTTTTCCTGGTCCTCCTCCTCCCTCTCCTCAGGCAATTCACGCTGAACAGACGGTATGACTGTTGTGTGGATAGTACCGTCTGTAGTGCAGGAAAACAGCTCCTGTTCCTCCTCCTCATTATCACCCAATTCGCGTTGAGATGAGGCTGGGTTGTGTGGCATCACCCTGTATAGTTCCTTGCTCTATCTCATCGTGCTCTGCCTTTAATGCCTCCTCTTTAATTGTGAGCAGCGAGCGTTTCAGTAGGCAGAGAAGATGGATGGTGACGCTAATTATCGCATCATCACCGCACACCATCTTGGTGGAGTCCTCAAAGTTTTGTAGTGCAGCACAGATGTCAGACATCCATGCCCACTCATCAGCTCTTATGTGCGGAGGCTGACCTGAATACCGACGGGCGTGTTGAAGCTGGTACTCAACAACTGCCCTCTGCTGCTCACTAGTCCTTACCAACATCTGAAACGTTGAGTTCCATCGCGTGGTGACATTGCACACCAGTCGATGAGCTGGAAGGTGCTGAAGCACGGCAAGGTTAAGAGAAGCTGTAGGTGACTTTCTGAAATGTGCACACACGCGGCATACTGTCACAAACTGCTCAGTCAGATCCAGGTAGGTTTTGAGAAACAGCTGAACCACTAAGTTGAGCAGATGGGTCAGGCAAGGTACCTGTGCAAGGTTGCCAAGCCTCAGAGCTGCCATCAGTTTCCGGCCATTGTCACACACGACAATGCCTGGCTGTGGGTTCAGCGGTGACAGCCACAGATGTGTCTGCTCTGTTACAGCTATCTATAACTGTGCAGCGTTGTGCAGTTTGTTACCTAAGCACATTAGCTTCTGCACAGCCTGTTTCCGCTTGGCTGAGGCAGTGCTGCAGTGCTTCCAGCTTCTGACTGATGTGGTCATTTTGTAGATGGAGGCTGAAGAGGAGGAGGAGGTGCAGGAGCTATAGAATATGGAGGCAACTCGGATTGACCCAGGGCCCGCAATCCTTGGCGTCGGGAGGACTTGTTCCGTCCCAGGGTCCGACTGTGTCTCAGCTTCCACAATATAAACCCAGTGTGCCATCAGTGAGATGTACCGTCCCTGGGACTTGTCCACATGTCCGTGGTCCCAGTAACTGCGTTGGTGAGGGTATGGCTAATGCTCTTTGACACGTGCGTGTGTAAGGTGGGGACGGCATACCAGGAGAAATAGTGGTGGCTGGGAACCGAGTACCAAGGGACGGCTGCCACCATGAGGTTGCAGAAAGATTCCAACTCCATGAGCCTAAAAGGCAACATTTCAAGTGCAAGCATTTGAGAAATGTGGCAGTTTATTTGCACTTGCGTTCAAATGACTGGGGTAGGGACAATTGAATGCTGCGCTGGAACAAGGACGTGGACGCTGATGGAGGTGGTTGCAAGTGTGCAATGACATGTCACGCATGTCACCTTGTCAGGTTGGGTTAGTGACTTCATCTTCCACCACGTCGTCTTGCACGAATGCACCCTGGGCCTCCTCTTGGCTTGCTGGCAATTGTGTCTCATCATCATCACCCACCTCTTGTGACAGTAACTGCACTTTCCCATCGTCGCCTATGTGTGACTGTGGCTACTATATGCAATCTCCTCTTTCATGGCTTGAAGAGGGCCAGGTGAGAGGCCCTAATCTGTAAATGGAAAAGTGAACAGCACTTCAGACTGCCCAAGTTTGGAATCACTTGTCACTGGGCACTCGGCATGGTGGGAGGAACGAGGATCAGGGTGAGAAATATGTGGTCCAGACTCACGACTACTGAGACTGGACTGTGTGGAAGACAGGGTGGTGGTGGTGGCAAAGAAACTGGAAGCATTATCTGCTATTCAACCAGCAACCTTTTCACACTGCTCTGGCTTCAATAGTGGTGTCCGCGGCCTCCTACAAAGTGGGACAGGAAGATAGAGCGACATGATGTGGGTGCTTGTTGTGCTCCCTCAGCAGGCACAATTTCAGCTTGCCCAAGGCCTCGGCCTTTGCGTGCACCATCACCATCACGTCCACTTTCCAGGCCCTTGCCACACGCCTTGCCCATTTTAAATGGAGTATAATATTTGGCATGCTCCCAAAAATGTCAGGATTATTACCGCAGTAATATCGGATTACGTCTGATTACCACGGTTTTAGGTAGTGGCCTTATTGGCATGGTATTGGTCAGCAACCAAGTGTGAATAGGTTTGAACAACACACAGCAGGCAGACTTTAAATGGAGTATAATACTTGTCACATTTACCAAAAAAGTCAGGATTATTACTGCATTATTATCGGATCACCTGAGATGATGGACAAGTTTCTCTGCTTCCACAATACAGCAATGCTACTAATATCAAACAAATCTGGCTGAATGCTGCTAACAAGCAAATGGAACAGTAAAAATGGTGCATTATATTTCTTTTCAAGCAAATAATTATGATTAAGAGCAAAAAGAATGTTAGCCCTGATATCTAGAGCTATGGATATCAGTAATAGCAGCAGACAGAACGTGCAATGGACCATATTCTATTCTATACGCTGTCCACAAACTATGCCTGCCTTACTCCTGCTGTGACCAGGATTGATATGCATCTGGATTAGTTATTAGAAGGTCTGTCAGTTTAGATACATATTTCTGTGGAATACTTCACTAAATAAACCGCCAATTCTCTCCATCACTCAGCTGCAGCTCTCCCTACTCTGCCTGTCTAAATGGTACACTGTGACGAGCATAGGGTCAGAGGTTCTTATATAGACCTGATGATGCTATCACTGTCATGCCACAACCAACATGGCTGCTGCATTTCAGTGACTGGCAGGCAATCCCCATATGTTTACTTGCTGTTTAAATAGTGTCAAACATCCAGGGCGGGGACTCAAGCTCCCGCCCGAGCATCCAGAAAGTACTCGCCGAGCATTTCAAACAGTGAGATGTCCAGGCGAGTACCGAGCAGTTGTGAGCACGCTCACTCATCACTACTGTAGATGCATCCGCAGTTGGTCCTTCAGGGTTCTGGACTGATTAGCACTAGACCTCTTTAAAAGGTGCTGGCTGACTGCTTACAGAGGCTCTTATTGAAGCTTGATCCATTCCCGGCCGACAACGTAGAGGTTTTTGGCTTTCAGTGGGTGACTGGGACTGCCGTTGTGGAATCCACCTATCTCCTGTGTGGATTGCTGTGGCAAAAAATAAATGCACCTGAAAGATAAGCAAAGCCTGTTTCTTTTGACTTTGGACAAGTTAATAACATTCACAATGAGGCTGAAGAAATCAGAAATCAGTGCATAAAGATTCTACATTAAGTATTTTTATACAGGTTTTTGGATTCCTCAAAACAGACAGAAAGTTCACTAGCTCATCCCTATGAGCACATGAAAGCTCAGCTTCCCTCCAAACTGTTAGAAGAGTTACATGGACTGAATTTGTATATAGCAGGCCTCAGTGATCTCCCAAACCATATTCTTGAAGCTTTTTCCACTCAACAACATGACAAGGTCCTGTCAGCTTCTTGGCATCTGCTCCACCGGCACCTGGATACACATTGGTCTACTTTAGAAATTCTGCGGTTTTTGGGAGAAAAGTTGAAAGATCAAATTGTTTATGCCCATCAATATATTATTATTATTATTTATTATTATAGTGCCATTTATTCCATGGCGCTTTACATGTGATAGGGATATACATAGCAAAAACATTTACATAATCTTAACAAAACGAGTCAGCGACTGGTACAGGAGGAGCGAGGACCCTGCCCGCGAGGGCTAACATTCTACAAGGGATGGGTGAGGATACAGTAGGTGGGGGTAGAGGAGGCCATGCAGTAATGTGGTGGAGTGGTGGTTACTGCAGGTTGTAGGCTTGTCGGAAGAGGTAGGTCTTCAGGTTTCTTTTGAAGGCTTCCATGGTAGGCGAGAGTCTGATGTGTTGGGGTAGAGAGTTCCAGAGTAGGGGGGATGCACGGGAGAAATCTTGTATACGATTGTGGGAAGAGGAGTTAAGAGGGGAGTAGAGAAGGAGATCTTGTGAGGATCGGAGGTTGCGTGCAGGTAAGTACCAGGAGACTAGGTCACAGATGTATGGAGGAGACAGGTTGTGGATGGTTTTGTATGCCATGGTTAGGGTTTTGAAGTAGGATTCTCTGGGCAATGGAGAGCCAGTGAAGGGATTGACAGAGGGGGGAGGTCGGGGAATAGCGGGGGGACAGGTGGATTAGTCGAGCAGCAGAGTTTAGGATAGATTGGAGGGGCGCAAGAGTGTTGGAAGGGAGGCCACAGAGCAGGAGGTTGCAGTAGTCAAGGCGGGAGATGATGAGGGCATGCACTAGTGGTTTTTGCAGAGTCTTTGCTGAGGAATGCACGGATCCGGGAAATATTTTTGAGTTGGAGTTGGCAGGAAGTGGAAAGGGCTTGGATATGTGGTTTGAACGAGAGATCAGAGTCCAGGGTTACCCCAAGGCAGCGAGCTTGTGGGACTGGGGACAGTGAACAGCCATTGATGTTGATGGATAGGTCAGATGGGGGATATGAATGAGAGGGTGGAAAGATGATGCACTCTGTTTTATCCATGTTGAGTTTTAGAAATCTGGCAGAGAAGAAGGATGAGATGGCGGACAGACATTGTTGGATTTTGGTTAGTAGGGAGGAGATATCGGGTCCAGAGAGGTAGATCTGTGTGTTATCAGCATAGAGGTGATACTGAAAGCAATGAAAGTGTTAAATAGCTGTTTAGAGTTGTGAGTAGTGTTGAGCCACCCCCGTAGTATTCGGGTTCGGTTCGGTTCGTCGAACACCGGGATGTTCGAGGAACTGTTCGTCGAACACCTTAGAACACCGTCGAACACCATTAAAACCAATGGCAGGCAAACAAAAACACATAGAAACACATATAAAACACCTTCAAAGGTGTCCAAAAGCTGACAAACTGCTCAGAAGACGCTCTCTTTAAAAAAGCCGGCCGGCAATTCAGCAGCGGCATACACCGGTACCCGACAATTTAGACAAGAAGGAATAGAGCATCACACATAGTGTTGGTTACTGTACTTGTCATTTAGTGTAAAGGATTTATTAAAAAAAATATTAGTGTTTTCGTGCACCGTCTCTTTAAAAAAGCTGGCCGGCAATTCAGCAGCGGTACCCGACAATTTATAACAGAAAGAATAGAGCATTACACATAGATTAGATAGATAGAAACATGTCAGTCACATATATATGAAGTACAGTGACAGTGTTGGTTACTGTACTTGTCATTTAGTGTTAAAATAAAGGATTTATTAAAAAAAAAATTGGCGTGGGGTTCCCCATAATTTTAGTCTCTAGCGGAGGTTAAGCAGACGGCTGGGGCAGATGTTTGAAGCCTGGGAAGGGGGTAATACCCACGGAGCTTCCCAGGCTACTAATTTCAGCCCCCAGCTGAATACCTAGCCTTTCCTAGCTATTAAAATGGGGGACCCCCCCAAAAAAAATGACGTGGGGTCCCCCCTATTTTAATAGCTAGCAAAGGCTAGGCAGACAGCTGGGGGCTGATATTAATAGCCCAGGAAGGGTGCCATGAATATTGGCCCCCTCCCAGGCTAGAAACACCAGCCGTCAGCCATCCCAGAAATGGCGCATCCATAGGATGCGCCAATTCTGGCACTTAGCCTCACTCTTCCCACTGCCCTGTAGCGGTGGCAGTGGGGTAATAGGGCTGGGGTTGATGTCAGCTTATAATGCCAGCTGACATCAAGCCCAGGTTAGTAATGGAGAGGCGTCTATAAGACACCCCCATTACTAACCCCATAGTCAAAGTTAAAAAAAACACAAACACCCAGAATAAAGTCCTTTAATTGAAATAAACACACAATTCTTTATTGTTCTAAATTAAACCATACTTACCATCACGCCCATTCCAGCTGAAGCCAACGATCTCCTGCAATAAAAGTAAAATAATAAAGCAACATCATCCTTACCTTTCCATGGTTCCCACGACAGCTCCAGCTCTGCTACATCGAGATGACAGGCTGGACCGCAGCAGAAAGCTGCCATCCAGCCTGTCATCCCGCAGACACTGAGAAGCGCAGGCATGCTTGCGCTCCTCAGTGTCTGGCTGTGACGGCATCCAGATGAGCCGACAATGAACTCAGCTCACCTCATGCACGTCACTGACAGCGTGGGAAAATTCTCCTGCACTCAGCGCTTCAGCGTGAGAATTTTCCCACGCTGTCAGTGACGTGCATGAGGTGAGCTCATATCCAATGAACTCAGCTCACCTCATGTACGTCACTGACAGCGTGGGAGAATTCTCACGCTGAAGCGCTGAGTGCAGGAGAATTTTCCCACGCTGTCAGTGACGTGCATGAGGTGAGCCGAGTTCATTGGACATGAACTCGTCTCATCTGGATGCCGTCACAGCGAGACGCTGAGGAGTGCAAGTATGCCTGCGCTTCTCAGTGTCTGGGGGATGACAGGCTGGATGGCAGCGTTCTGCTGCGGTCCAGCCTGTCATCTCGATGTAGCAGAGCTGAAGCTGTCCTGGGAACCATGGAAAGGTAAGGATGATGTTGCTTTATTATTTTACTTTTATTGCAGGAGATCGTTGGCTTCAGATGGAATGGGCGTGATGGTAAGTATGGTTTCATTTAGAACAATAAAGAATTGTGTGTTTATTTCAATTAAAGGACTTTATTCTGGGTGTTGTGTTTTTTTTTAATACTTTACTAGAAATTCATGGTGGTCATGTCTAATATTGGCGTGACCCCATGAATTTCGGGCTTAGGGCCAGCTGATAATACCAAGCTGGCCCTAACCCCTTTATTACCCAGTGAGCCACCGCACCAGGGCCCTGGATGAGTTGGGTACATCGCCAGAAGATGGCGCTTCTATGAACGCGCCATTTTCCGGGGTGGCTGCGGACTGCAATTTGCAGTGGGTGGGGCCCAGAAAGCTTGGGCCTCCCAGCGCTGCGGATTCCAGCCCCCAGCTGCCTAGTTGTACCTGGCTGGACACAAAAATAGGGCGAAGCCCCACGTATTTTTTTTTTTATTATTTCATGAAATTCATGAAATAATTAAGAAAAAAAGGGCTTCCCTATATTGTTGTGTCCGGCCAGGTACAAATAGGCAGCTGGTGGTTTGGGGCAGCCCGTTCCTGCCTGCTGTACCTGGCTGGACACAAATATAGTGCGAAGCCCCACGTCAATTTTTTTAAATTATTTCAGGAAATTCATGAAATAATTAAAAAAAAATTGACGTGGGGCTTCGCACTATATTTGTGTCCAGCCAGGTACAGCAGGCAGGAACGGGCAGCCCCCAACCACCAGCTGCCTATTTGTACATGGCCGGACACAACAATATAGAGAAGCCCTTTTTTTTTAAATTATCTACTATATAATTGTCTTATCCCGTCTGTCTGTCTGTCTGTCTGTTTGTCCAGGAAATCCCACGTCGCTCATTGGTCCGGCAGCGGCCAATCAGCGCCGCGGAATTTCTGAAAAAAGATGGCGGCCGTTAGCGGCTCATCTGCGGGAAGGAGCTCAGCAGCAATGCAGCCAAGAGATGAGCGGCGCGAGACGCTCATCTCCCGGCTGGTAACAGCAGAAGGACCCCGACCGCCGGACCCATCTGCGGGACGGAGATGCAGCCGGGAGATGAGCGGCGCGAGGCGCTCATCTCCCGGCCGGTAGCAGCGGAAGGACCGCCGGCGTCGCTGACCTCCATGCAGAAGGGAGGACCGGGGAGCGGCGCTGCGGGTCGAGATACTTCTGCTGCGAGCGCCCGCTCATGTCTCGGGTTCTCGCAGCGGAAGTAGCCGCACAGGCAGCGCCGCTCCCCGGTCCTCACCAAGACGATTCGATGATTTTTCGCGGTCTTCGGACCCGACCAATCACTGATCTTACCGCAAAAGTTAAACACCGCTGTGCTGATTGGTCGCGTACGCTGCCCGCGACCAATCACCGATTTGGTCGCCACATTTAAATATCGGCCGCGACCAATCAGCACAGCGGTGTTTAAATGTGGAGCCAAGATCGGTGATTGGTCGCGGCCGATATTTAAATTTGGCGCACAAATCGGTGATTGGTCGCGGGCAGCGTCCGCGACCAATCAGCACAGTAGTGTTTAACTTTGGCTGCAAGATCAGTGATTGGTCGCGGGTCAAGACCGCGACCAATCACCGATTTGTGCGGCACATTTAAATAGCGGCTGCGACCAATTGGATGTCAGCGCCGCTCCCCTGTCCTCCCTTCACACCCTAGCCGCATGGATGTCAGCGGCGCTGCCTGTGCGGATACTTCCACTGCGAGAACCAGGGACATGAGCGGGGGCTCACAGCAGAAGTATCCCGACCCGCAGCGCTGCTCCCCGGTCCTCCCTTCACACCCTAGCCGCTGATGTCCCCACAGTATCCGCATGGTGTTACAAAGGTCCAGACATTTGTGTTAAAAATCGCTGATTGGTCGCTGGCGCTGCCCGCGACCAATCACCGATTTGGGCGCCAAATTTAAATATCGGCCGCGACCAATCACCCATCTTGGCTCCACATTTAAACACCGCTGTACTGATTTTTTCGCGGACGCTATTTAAATGTGGCACAAAAATCGGTGATTGGTCGCGCCCAGCGTCGGCAACCAATCAGCACAGCGGTGTTTAAATGTGGAGCCAAGATCGGTGATTGGTCGCGGCCGATATTTAAATTTGGCGCCCAAATCGGTGATTGGTCGCGGACAGCGCCAGCGACCAATCAGCGATTTTTAACAGAAATGTCCGGATCTTTATAACATCATGCGGATACTGTGGGGACATCAACGGCTAGGGTGTCAAGGGAGGACCGGGGAACGGCGCTGCGGGTCGGGATACTTCTGCTGCGAGCAGTCGCTCATCTCCCGGCTTCTCGCAGCGGAAGTATCCGCACAGGCAGCGGCGCTCCCCGGTCCTCACCAATACGATTCGCTGATTGGTCGCGCTCTCTGCACGCGACCAATCAGTGATCTTGGCGCTAAAGTTAAACACCGCTCTGCTGATTGGTCGCGGACTCCAGCCACGACCAATCAGCGAGATTGGCACCAAATTTAAACCCCGCTCTGCTAATTGGTCGCGGATGCCAGCC